>NC_062561.1:130500125-131700125 GCF_022837055.1 Prionailurus viverrinus | reverse complement strand
ACAGAGGGAGAGAGAATCTTAAGCAGACTCTAAGCTCAGACTGGAAGGCCTTCCCCATGATCCTGGGATCACAGTCTGAGCTGAAATCAAGAGTCAGGTGCTCAACTGACTGAGCCACCCAGGGACCCCTAGATCAATCATCTTGTAGAGATCAAGTTGTTTCTGCTTGAATTTACTTAAACCCAGTGGTAGGGACAAAATATTAAAGCATTAATGTTTATAGGTATCTCTTTCCTGACTTGGCAAGGAAGATTATGTGTTGTTGGAACCTGATGGTGCTATGATTTTGAGAGGAGGTAATGATTAGAAAACACTCTGAAGTCTACAGTAGATATTTGTTGGCTATCTTCTGTAGCTAGTTATTACTATTTGAGTGGCACATACCCTCCTTGTAGGCAAGTATGTCCATGTGCCTGACTTCTAGTTAGTGGAATTCAATCATAAGTAGTAAACACCACTTTAGATATGGATATATCATGGTCTCTTGTGCCAACTGACCCAAGTCTATAAAAAGGCAAAATTATCGTATGGTGTTAGAAGTTCAGACTGAGATTGCCTTTGGCTCATAGGCAAGAGGTAGTAATTGGGAGCAGCAAGGAAGAAGCTTCTTGATGCTATTTTTTGACCTGAATGATGGTTATAAGGGTGATAATTCACTTGTGCTTTATAAAGTTACCTATTTCTATATTACATTTCAATGGGAAAAATTAAAAGTATTCTTTGATGCCTTTTTTCCTATGGTCTTTTTCCCTTTTGTCGAGCTGTGAGAAAAAAGATGTTCAGGGCCACCTTAAGAAGCACAAGTGGAAGATGGCAGAGCCTTCACCAGCCTGGATATCTGAGAACTGTCACACCTACCTATTCACTTACACACTCTAATAGATTTGAACCGTTTTTCATTTTTATTTGTCGGTTAGAGTCACATATTACCTTCATACGTTTTCCGACATCTATTCTCCCTCCTCTGCTTTTAACAGTATCCTCATTTTCTTATATGATTTTACCTCCTCCCCTTTTTTGGCCATATGATTCCCTAGAATTCACCCTATCACCATTTCTAATCAAGGGTCCTCATTACTTGAAGCTAATTCACCTATCCTGTCCCACTGTCCACTGTGAAGGGCTGAACATAAAACTCAATGCATTGAGATTATAAAAAACTTGGTGGGATTTCCACAAATACAGGTTTGTTCGATTCTTAGAAGAGCTATAAGAAAAGACTTACCAACTCTAGATTTAGTGATACTATGATTTAGGGCTTCGGGTGAAGGCAGCGTCCTGCCTTTCAGGATCCTCTTGTCCTCCCTAAGAGTGAAGCTGACACATAAAAAGTCAAAGTCAAAAATTGATACAACAATCCGGTTTGAGCTGTGCCTGAAATACAGGAGAGACTTTTTGTTTCCATAGTCCTCTAGGTCCACTAGGTTGATACATACCTTGATGAATTTGACTAAATATTGGTATTTATGTGTTTGTAAGTATTTTAATGTGACTTATGTGTTAATATGTTAACATCCTTAAACTTCAGTCGTTTGGATAACTTGGGTTATCCAAAGGCTAACGATGGACCCAGAAGATACGTTGTGAACCTTGCAAATTAGCTAAACAAAATTAATACTAAATTAGTGTTTTGGTTTCTTTTTATTGGCTTAATATATCATGATGTTTCTGTCTAGTTATTGTAAGGTTATGCTCCATGTTTCCCTTTCTGCTTCTTGAACCCCAAGCATTTTACCTCCATTTTATCCCCTCATCTCTTCTTATAAAAAGTACACACCAATAATGCCAAACTAATTTTTTGTCACACCAGTGTTTTTTAAGTGAGTTTTATCTGTCTTATTTATGCTGTCAGAAAAGATTTTGCAAAACTGTGGTTTAAAATTTAAACTTTTACTTTTCAAATGTTTCCTTCATTTTTTTTAAAACCAACCCAATTAAAATGGTTGCTTAATTACTGTGGTGTGATTGGTAGGAAGTTAATTCTTTCAAGGTCATTATGTCATGTAGTCATGAAGCTTCAAGGTTCATCTCCTTTGGAGGAAAAGTAGAATTAGGAAAAATTTCACCTGTATTACAGTGTTGCAAAGCTTGCCTTCTTCACTTAAGAGGGATTTTTAAAATATGACTTTTAGGTGTACTCTCTAAACTTCTCTGAATGAAGGAAAGACACAGTGTGATACAATGTAGAGAAATCAGGAGACTGCACACTACCCAACCTCAATGAGTAAACACAGGGAATTCCCTGATTTTAGTCTTGATTATTGTAGCATTTGACAAGAAGACGTGTGTTTCTCAGGATAAAATGCAGGTTAGGAAGTAAGAAAGTTTGGTTAAGTCAGAAGACCTAGATCAATGTCCTAATTCTGCTCCTTGTGACTTTGGGCAACATAGGGCTTCTGTTTTTGAATTCAGGAAAAAACCAAAACCCAACCGAAACTCATTCCCCATCTGAATACTTTGGTTATTCAGTGATAAAAATATAAATACGAAAGAACATTGCTCACTGTGTAACTGTGCGTAAGCCCATGGCAGAGACTTCAGTCTTGGGTATTGGCATATACAGATAGGAAAAAAAATGGAATAAATCACATGATGTTTTTCCACTCTAGGGCAGATACTCTATTCATAATTCTTCTCTGGTGTCTATTCTTAAAATATCACTGACTCCATCAAATGACTAGTGCTTACCTTTCTTTAAGGCCAAGACCAGCTGTTTATCTCAGATACTTGAGTTTACTTTGAATATTTCTGTATATTCAGGAAGTATCTTTGTCAGGAAAAATCTATTCTTCTTAATGCCTCTGTCCATGATCAGCATTGTTCAAAATCCCTTATAGATGTTCAACTGCAAGCAGAATTTCTTCCATTAAAGGATTTTTTATTTATTTTGGCAGCCTTTATTTTTTTTGAAATTTTAGGAGACACTAAAGGCCATTATTTTCAAATGATATTTTTGAAGGATACAAATACATGAGTATTCCTATTGCTTCTGTTCACAAAAGAAAGCATTTTGTTAAATTATTGGGATTGTTCTTTTTATGCTAATTGGAGCACAGACCTACTGGAATGAATTTATCAGCCCTGGAACACCCACTGTGGGTTACCAGAGGCCACTCCTGTAAATGAGATGTTGTAGCCCAGTGGAGTAAATATATTTCAAAATGAAAAGGAAAGTATTTAAACAATTTTTCTTACTTGACTCAAATGTTCTTGCTCACTAAATTCACTACTGTCTTAATATGGCAAAAGACCATTTAACATTACAATAAATACCTTGCTTATTTATAAAAGAAATAGGATGAAAAAAACAACTATTAGAAATGTAATTGGGATAAGTTAGCCTGAACTTGGTGGGGTAAAACAAGAGGTTAAGAGGTGTATGTAGTGAAAAGTAATCTTCTAAAACTATAATTGTTGCTTTAAGTTGTTTATATGATACTGGTTGATATTTAAAAGATTTCAGGCCATTTAAAAAACAATATGTTTACTCTTTTACCCAGCAACAGCCTGGGAAATTTAATTGAAAACAGCTGATGCAGTGATAATGCCAGACCTTAGTATAAATGTCAACAGAGAAAAGGGAGCTGTTTGTTGGCATGCTTGTTTGCTTTCTTTGAGAGTGAGAAATTTGACTTCAAGAAAGGAAATTGCATCAAAGGAAGAACCAGAATAGATGGTGTTTCTCCTAAGACTTTCAGGGGACTAGCTTAGAAACTCTGATAAGCAAACAAGTAAGAAAACAGGTTAATTTGAGATACTATGCTTTAATACAATACATAGGAAAATTAAGTGATAATATCATTGAGACATAGAACATTGATTTTTAATTACCTAGACTAACATAAAATGCAAAAGCAGAATTTTTGTAATCATGTTGAATTGTACATCACACATTTGACTACATTTTACATGTGAATGCCTATATTAAATTCTGTGGGTACGAAAAGAAAGAAAATACACTCAGACTTCAAGAATCCTCTATAAAGAGGAGCACCTGGGTGGCTTAGTCAGTTGAGCATAAACTTTGGCTCAGGTCATGATCTCGTGGTTTGGGGCTTCAGACCCTACATGAGGCTCTGTGCTGACAGCTCAGAGCCTGGAGCCTGCTTTGGATTCTGTGTCTCCCTCCCTCTCTGCCCCTTCCCCACTCACACTGTCTCTCTCTGTCTCAAAAATAAATAAACATTAAAAAAAAAGAATCCTCCAAAAAGAAAGAGAAAATCAGAATGGTATTATATTTCTTCTTAACATCACTATATACTCAAAAAAAAAAGTTATCTTCTCTAAGTTCCAAGAAAACATGATTTAAGCTGTCCAGGATGATCCACGAATGGAGTACACCTCCTGGAATTTGAATCAGAATTGCAGAAGTGATGCTGCATGATATCTGAGGCTACATCATAAGTAGTTTTGCAACTTCTGCCTTGGTTTCTTGAAACAGTCTGAGTGAAGCTAGGCAGACACATTTTAAGTATGATTTCTCCAAGGTGCTCATGATGTAAGGAAGCTCAAGTTTCTGATGTGGAGAGGACACATAAAAAGAGACCAGTGATGAACATCTCCAAGCCATTGCACTATCCCAGTCTAGCCTCCAGACAGCATAGTGAAGTGGCCACATTTCTACCCCAGTAAACACCAAATGGAGAAGAACCAGCAGCTCAGATATATAACTCTAATCAAGCCTTTTCAGAAATCTCCAACCATCTGAGCCAGCCTGGCTGAGGCAGCAAGCAAGCAATTGGGGGAGGGGCGGAATGAGAGGTAGAGAGAATCCCAAGCAGGCTCTGCACTGTCAGCACGGAGCCTAATGTGGGGCTCGAACTCACCAACCACGAGATCTAACCCTAGCTGAAATCAAGAGATGGTCGCTTTACTGAGTGAGCCACCCAGGTGACCCAGCAGCAAACGTTCTTATTTTGTTCCTGATTTGTATCAAGAGTATATGAGAGTTAGTATCCTGGCAGGAAGTTGAATTCATGCTGAATTCAATTAAAAGATCTCATATTTTTAAATCACTAAGTGCATTAAAGTATTCTAATTTGGTATGCTAATTTGAAAATATCTGAAAAAAAACAACAGTGTACAACTTGGTCATGTTTATTATTCAATTAATTCACTTTCCAATATTAACAAGGCTTTTAGAGTATTGAACTTCTTTTTATTAGTGGACTTGACCTGCAAATTTTATCTTTCATACTATACTTCTCTTGTATTGATATCAAATTTATACTAACCTCATATGCTGAATATGAGAGAACTTCTTTTTCTCTTTTATAAAAAAACAATCTATAATGAATTAGAATTACCTGCCCCATGAAAACTTCTAATTTTTTTTTTATTTGGAGTGAGTTGGTAGTGATTTTAAGATTAAATTTTTATATTGGTTTTGGCAACAGTTCATTTTCAATTTTCTTGAGACACAGTTTTCTAATTTTCTATTTTTCTGTTGCCTAACCATCTTACCTAAGTTTTCAAATATACTGTCATAAAATTTTTCTTGTGTTATTATGGGTTTAGTTCCTCCTGAATTTGTAGTTATGATCCTTTTTACATATATGACATTTTAAGGTTTATTTTCTTTTTTTATTTATCAATATTTTTAAAGTTAGTAGATCTTATTAATTATTTCAAAAAACCAAGTTTTGGATTTATTGAAAAGTCTTTTAGTTTTTTATTTGGTCTATTTTTCATTAAATTTTTAGCATTTATTGTTCTATTTTCTTTCAGTTTATTCTTTTTTCCTCTTTTTTGCCTTCCCAAGCTAGATAATTAGCTCATTAATTTTTGATTACCAGAAGAGTCTGGAAGGTTTCCCAGGTGATGGGTCAGGCAGGATGCAATGAGCCATGCTAGTTGTTCTGAAGTAATTTTAATAGTGATGACAATTCAGCTATGAGTTTTAGGTAGAGAGGAGATAAGTATAGATTTAATTTTAATAAGTGACTTTGGATACAATGGAGAGGATAAGTTGGATGAGGCAGAAATATATTTAAGAAAACTTTTCAGTGGACTATTCCAGAAGCCTAGATAAGCCACAATGGAAACTCAGTATAGAAGGTGGTGCAAGTGAAGATGGATTTAAATAAATGGATTCAAGATACTTTTGTAACACAAAGTTGACTGAAATTCTTGATGGGTTAGATTAGTCAGTGTTCTGCTATTTCTCAGATACGGCATCTCCAGTAACAAAGATAACATGCTTCCATTGTTATTAGACTACTTAATATTTGTTGAATATATGAGTGGAAAGCTGCTGAGATAGAGAGATACCCAATGAGGAAAGTGCTTCACTCTGCCTTTTATTTATTCTGCTCAATAAAGAAGAATGAAATGATGCATAAAAGAGCAGTATCATCTTATTGAGTGCCCCTATCAGTGCCCTCAATTTCTAATTGTTTTGCTCAGTTTGATTTTAGTATTATGTTTAAAAATGAGATTGGGGACTGTTGTTGATTAGAAATATGGAGGTAAACTGTAGGGACAGTGTATCTCACTGGTAGATATTCATGAAGCCCTAGGATTTTATTCTACAGTGAAACATAAGGCAAATCATTATCTGATATTAAATAATTTTCATGACCAGTAAAATTTCCATGACCTGTCACAATTAAAAATATTTAGTTGGAAGGGAAATGGAGAAAGGGAAAAGATTCTGATTGATGTTATTTAGCTGTTGTGAATTTACTCTTAAAGTTCTAATTTAATAATTTAACAGGTTATATGTCTATTTTAAAAGTAAATTTTAATCCATGCTCAGGTATTTGAAGGCATATTACATTTATTGGAAACAAATCTTACTCTGAGACATTAGTTTTTTATTTTACAGACTGTTTAGCACATTAATAAGGTTATGTTAAAGGTTTCCTTTATTTTCGTTGAATACTTAAAAGATGTTTTCACATTTGAAGCTAGGGGCTTTATTTATTTGTTTGTTTATTAATTACCTAATTTTACATCTCACTACTCTCGAGAGTTGACAGTATAAAATGTGGAATAGAAAGTAATTCCGTGTTTATTTTGGTTCACCTTAGTAGAAAGATTCTAGATGGAATGAGTAAAATTCGATGCAATCTTTATTAGAAAATAATACATTAATTGATTAGTAAATAATCAAGTTTGTTTTTATGTTTTTATTGAGATATAATGAACATAATGTACAAGTTTAAGGTGTACAGTGTGTTGACTTGATACATTTATTACTGCAATAACATAACCTCTAGAGTGTTAACTAGGACCTCCATCTATTACATAATTAGGAATTTTTGTGTGTTGTGAGAGCAATTAGGATCTAGTTTCTGTGGGGCACCTTGGTGGCTCAGTCAGTTGAGCATCTGACTCTTAATTTTGGCTTAGGTCATGATCTCACTGTTGTGGGATTAAGCCCTACATCAGGCTCCACACTGAGCATGGAAACTGTTTGAGATTCCCTATCTCTCTCTGTTCCTCTCCCCTTTCCAGTATGAATGCCTTTTATTTATTTATTTATTTATTTTGTTTTGCTTGATTTCTATAGCTAAGACTTGGAGTACTATGTTAAGTGAGTGTCTTGTCCCTGATCTTGGAGGATAGCTTTCAGCATTTCACTATTGACTATAATGTTAGCTGTGGGTTTGTAATGTATGTCCTTTATTATGTTGTGGTATATTCATTTTATATGTAACTTTGTTGAGGGATTTTAGGATGAAAGGATGTTGTATTTTACCAGATCCTTTATTTATTTATTTTTTTGCATTTATTAAGATGATGTAACTTTTATATTTTATTATATTAATGTGGTTTTTGTATGATTGAGCCATCCTTGCAAGCCAGGAATAAATCCCACTCTGCCGATCATGTGTTTTTGAATTGTTTGCTAATATTTTGTTGAAAATGTTTGCATCTATATTCATAAGTGATATTGGCCTATAATTTTCTTTCATTGTAAAATCCTTATCTCACTTGATTATCAGGGCAATGTTGAACTCATAAAATGAGTTTGGGAGTGTTCCCTCCTCTTCAACTTTTTGGGAAATAGTGAGAAAATTTAGCATTAATTCTTTAAGTGTTGGGTAGAATTCATCAGTAAAACCATCTGATCTTTAGCTTTTCTATGTTGGAAGATTTTTGATAATGATTCAAAATTCTTACTTGTTATTTGTCTTTTCAGATTGTTTCTTATGATTCAGTTGTGGTAGGTTATATGATTCTAAGAATTTATTCATTTCTCCTAGATTATATATTTTCTTACCATATATTTTTTTTATTTTTTTTAATATGAAATTTGTTGTCAAATTGGTTTCCATACAACACCCAGTGCTCATCCCACCAGGTGCCCTCTTCAATGCCCATCACCCATGCTCCCCTCCCTCCCAGCCCCCATCAACCTTCAGTTTATTCTCAGTTTTTAAGAGCCTCTTATGGTTTGGCTCCCTCCCTCTCTAACTTTTTTTTTTTCCTTCCCCTCCTCCATGGTCTTCTGTTAAGTTTCTCAGGATCTTCATAAGAGTAAAAACATATGGTATCTGTCTTTCTCTGTAAGACTTATTTCACTTAGCATAACGCTCTCCAGTTCCATCCATGTTGCCACAAAAGGTCATATTTCATTCTTGCTCATTGCCAAGTAGTATTCCATTATGTATATAATTGTTTAGAATAATCTTTTATGATCCTATGCATTTATAGAATATTATTTGTAGTGTCTCCTCTTTCAGTTTCAATTTTATGTACTTGAGTCTTTTTTTTTATTAGTCTAGGTAAATATTTGTTAGTTATGTTGATATTTTCAAAAATCAGTTTTCGGTTAAATTGATTTTTTCTATTGTTTTCCTTTTTACTCTTACCTTTGTTATTTTCTTCCTTCTGAAAACTTTGAACTTAGTTTGCTTTTCCTTTTCTAGTTCCTTGAGATAGAAATTTAGGTTTGTTGTTCAAGATCTATTTCCTTAATATATTTATTTGTTGCTCTACACTTCCCTCTAGGAACTTGTTTTGCATTATCTCAGAGGTTTTGGTGTATTGTGCTTCATTGTTCGTTTGTTGAAAGATTTTTTTTTTTAATTTCCCTTTTGTTTTCATCATTGACCTATTGGTTGTTATGGAGTATGTTGTTTAGTTTCCATATATTTGTAAATTTTCTAGCTTTCCTCTTGGGGACTTCTAGTTTCATATCCTGTGTCCAGAAAAGATCTCGGTATGGTTTTAGTCTTCTTTAATTTGTTAAGAATTATGGGGCGCCTGGGTGGCGCGGTCAGTTAAGCGTCCGACTTCAGCCAGGTCACGATCTCGCGGTCCGTGAGTTCGAGCCCCGCGTCAGGCTCTGGGCTGATGGCTCGGAGCCTGGAGCCTGTTTCCAATTCTGTGTCTCCCTCTCTCTCTGCCCCTCCCCCGTTCATGCTCTGTCTCTCTCTGTCCCAAAAATAAATAAACGTTGAAAAAAAAAATTTAAAAAAAAAGAATTATGGGGTGCCTGGGTGGCGCAGTCGGTTAAGCGTCCGACTTCACGATCTCGTGGTCTGTGAGTTCAAGCCCCACGTCAGGCTCTGGGCTGATGGCTCAGAGCCTGGAGCCTGTTTCCGATTCTGTGTCTCCCTCTCTCTCTGCCCCTCCCCCATTCATGCTCTGTCTCTCTCTGTCTCAAAAATAAATAAATGTTTAAAAAAAAAAAGAATTATTTTGTGGCCTAACGTGTGATCTATCCTAGTGAATGTTAAATTTTTATCTAATAAATGCCAATGAGGGTTTAAATCTCTCCCTTGAATCATGGCTTTAGTCATGCTCCACATGTTTTGAGGGTTGAAAGTTTTTTTTTAAGTGTTTATTTATTTTGAGAGAGACAGAGCATGCAGGGGAGGGGCAGAGAGAAGGAGAGAGAGAATCCCCCAAAAGCTCTGCACTGTCAGTGTGGAGTCTAATGGGGAAGCTATGAACAGTGACATCATGACCTGAGACGAAATCAAGAGTTCAGTGCTCAACCAGCTGAGCCACCCAGGTGCCCTGATAGTTGATATGTTGTATCTTCATTATCATTTATAATTTCTGTTAGTTTTCTGTTTAAATCTGTCATTTCCCAATTTTTCAGTAGTTCTTTACTCTAATTTTCTGACTTCTTTAGAATTATTTTAAATCTATTTAATTACATTGTCTATTAGGTTGTTATTCATTTTTTCTTTATTGGTAGAGTGGAGATCACAAAATAAATCCTAAGTTCTTAGTGTTTAATCAAAGGACCTTAGAGCACTTAATTCCAATTACTTCCTTTCAAATTTTTGTGTTATTTTAACACAATGTCATGTTACTCGTTTTTTTCATAAACATTTAGTAAAATTTACCCATATATTTGTCTCTTTGTTATCTCCTGCATCTTTCTTACCCACCTAATTGGTGTTGTGTGTGTGTGTGTGTGTGTGTGTGTGCACGCACGCTCTATTTATCTGTCATTTTTTCACAATGTAAAACAATTTTATAAAGTATTTTTTAACGTTTATTTATTTTTGCGAGAGAGTGAGTGCACACCAGTCAGGGAGGGGCAGAGAGAGAGAGGGAGACAGAATCCCAAGCAGGCTCCATGCTGTCAGCTCAAAGCCCTACATGGGGCTTGAGCTCAGGAAACTTGAGACCATGACCTGAGCTGAAATCAAGAGTCAGATGCTCAACTGACTGAGCTATCCAGGCACCCCTCAAGTATTTTTATATCTCACTTTTATATGATACTTTGATGCATATAGAAGTCTAAGTTTCCAGTTACTTTTTTCAACATTTTAAAATACCATTCTATATACAACTGGCTTTTTTTTTTCATCCAAGAAGTCAGCTGTAATTCTTATAGTTGGACTTTGGAGAAAAAACCAAACTGTTTGCCTCTAGCTACCTTTGAGATTTTCCCTTTGGTGTTAGTATCAGTAATTTTATGATGATGCATGTAAATGTGGCTTTCTTTGTTTGCTTTTGGATTGGGCTTCATGGTCCATGTTGAATCTGTAGTGGTGAGTATATTAGAAATTTTTCTGCCATTACCTTCTGAACTATTATTTCTTCCCTTTCTGTTAACGCCTTCAGGGACTGCAGTTAAACCTTATATGTGTATCCCCATTGTTTACCTTTGTCCCTTATGATCTTTGCTCATCCTTTTGTTTTTTTCATGCTACTTTGTATTTTGTTCTGACCTAACTTCCATGTCACTACCCTTCTCTTTAGCTGCTATGAAACTCATGTACTGGTTTATTAATTTTAATGAAATAATATTTTTTGGTTAGAAAACAGAAAATATCCATTTGATTGTTTTTTATAGGTTTATTTCTACTGAAATACTTGAGTTCATCTAATCTCTTAAATATTTAATTTGCTATTTAATTTAAAATATGGGTTTGATAACTCCAATAACCGAAATCTCCTGAGTCTTCCTCTTGTCTTTTGTTTTTCTCTTGATATTTGGTCCCTTCTTATCTTTTTGCACTCTGATTTTTTACTAAGTGGTAGCCAGACCATTTATTGAAAACATTAGAGGAAATTTGAGGCTTTGGATAATGTTATATTCCCCAGAGACCATTTATATTTTTGTCTGAGGATATTTAAGAAAGGAGAAAAATCACTTTAATCCAAGTATTTCCAACACAGATTTTTTTTAAGGTTTTACTTTTATTTCAGTTATTACAGAGTATAAAACAGTTTCATTTGTACAATATAGTGATTCAACACTTAGATACAACACCCGGTGCTCAACACATAAGTGTACTCCTTAATCCCCATCACCTATTTCACCCTCCCCACCCACCCTCTGGTAATCATCCATTAGTTCTCTATAGTCAAGAGTCTGTTTTATGGTCAAACCCAGGTTTAATTTTTATGTGAGCTCGTGTAGATCAATATGCTTTGCGTGTACTATACAGTTCTTTGGAAATCCCAATTTAAAGATTGCTTTTTAGAGAGCTTTTCTTTCTTGGTACATCCAGATATCCAATTTTTGTTTTCACAGTTCTGTGTGATTATTAAATGTTCTGTTGAATTTCTAAACAACTCAGGAGCCATTTTAGAATCAGTCTTCTGTTAAAGTTGCAACAAATGTTAATTCCAACTGTTTGCATTTCCCTTGTGTCTGGATTTCTAATACCTTCAAAATGTGTTTTATATCTTGCATTCATTTTTTTCTAGTTCTTTTTGGTGGAAACATTGGTCTGATAAAAGCTAATGTATTATAGACAGAAATTGGCATATCAGGCTCAGTTTTAAGTCAGATGAAACTGAATTCCAACATACCTCCTTTTTTGTTAGCATAACATTACATAACATTTTTGTTTTCTATGCACAAATTTTCAATATTATACTATTCCTTAGAAATTATTTTTGTATTGATAATGTTTCTTTTTTTAGTCAATAACAAATCTTTTTATGAGTAACATTTCAGGTCCCAGTGATTTTCAAGATTGATCCAAGATACAAGTGTGTTCAATATAACCTAAATAGAATGCAAGGTTTATTTGCTTAAGCAGAACATAAAACAAATGTATTTTTGTTTGCAAAGAATTTTATATTTGCTTTTGAAGCGATCTAAATAGCTTTCAAAATTGGAAAGACTAATCACATATCAGATTCCTCCTTGTGGCCCTAGACAACTTTTTTCTTGCTGTTTTTCTATACAAACTGTTCATTCCCAACAAAGTGATGTGGATGTTTACTATTGTGGAAGGGTACTTACATTTCTGAGATCCATGTTTGACTTAGGCCATTATTTCTTCGTGGAGTATATTTTGTTTCTAAAATCAGTTGAAATCTTTTTTTAAATACAATTTATTGTCAAATTGGCTAACATACAGTGTGTAAAGTGTGCTCTTGGTTTTTGGGATAGATTCCCGTGGTTCTTTGTTTACATATAACACCCAGTGCTCATCCCAACAAGTGCCCTCCTCAATGCCCATCACCCATTTTCTCCTCTCCTCTGCCCCCCTCCCAACATTACTTGAAATCTTATACATTGGATAACAATCAGCTTAAATGGCGTAACTCCAATGATAACTGTTAGAGTCATTTAAGCCCACTGTGAAAGAAAGAAAATGATCTATAATTCTATGTAATATGTATACATTTGTGCCTCATATGCCTAAGTATGAATAAATTTTATGGCATAATGTTTTGCCCCATAGTTACTGTGTGTCTTTTGTTACTTCACACATTATCGGAATCATCTTGATACAGGAGCCTGATGCTGTTTGCAATCCCCATCCTTGAATGCTTTCGTATAGCAGCTATTCACTTAAAGTAAAATCAGGAGAATTAGTTAAAATTAGATTCTGCAAATAGTGTGGTTAAATTTACTATTTTTATTTTTTATATCTAACAGAATTACACAGGTTTTAAAAAATGGTTCGTAAAGATGAAAAAATAATTCTACAACATCAAATATCTGAAACTGCTTGAGGCATAAAAATATGAACAGGAATATTTCAGCGCAGATCTCACAGGTTGATGAGTTCAAACCCCACGTTGTGCTCCACACTGCCAGTGTGGAGCCTGCTTCAGATTTTTCGTCTCTCTCTCTCTCTCTCTCTCTCTCAGTCCCTCCCCCACTCACTCTGTCTCTCTCAAAATAAATACAGTTTTAAAAAGTTTTAAAAAAATACAAACAGGAATATTGCACATGTTATGAACTCTGGGATTCCTAACGTTTTGATGAAAATACTGTGATATTAACTCTCACTAGACTTGTGTTCATGATCAATTTTAAACCCATCTTCCAGGCGTGCCTGGATGGCTCAGTCGCTTAAGAATCTGACTCTTGATCTCAGCTCAGGTTTTGCTCTCAGGATTGTGTTTTGAATCTCGGCTCTGGGTATGAAGCCTACCTAAAAAATATAAATAAACAAAAGCCATATTTCTTTTGGGGGGTTGTTTTTGTTATTTCTCAATTCTCCCCACTTAGATCAATCGTTTGGAAAGTTATAAGGTAAAAACTTCACTGGATACCACTGAAAGAACATCTCTGAGGCTGTAAAGTCTGTTTGACATTTTGCAAAAATAATAATTCAGAACCTCAAACTGTTATCTCTGAAAAATTACAGTGTGTCTCAGAGGGGAGAAATAACCAAATGTCTATACCATTTTGGCTCGACAATTGTTTATTTTTTAATGATGACCCATTTATATTTTTTATAGTACTTATTTTTGTAAACAGAATGATCAGTCCTATCAAGGATATACCAAATACAAAAGATCTGTTCTCAGAAAGCTGGAAAACAGCATCCATGTTATGCCCATCATTTTCTATTGACATAATGGGTGGTGGAGTTTTGCTAAATATCACAGATCCCATTTTCTTTTTTTCAAGTTTCCCCACCTGTCAATACTCAGGCAGTCAGCATGATATTTGTTTAAACATTCTGTGTTCTTTGTACAACTTGTAGTGGAAACCAGTTATAGAAATTCAGTCCGATTTTAGCTGACAGTTTTTGCACTGAAACGTGGTGCAGAAGGAAGCCCAGCGTGCTCTTCCCCAGGTGCATTTTCTCTGTCATGCCAAAAGGAGCAGAAAATAATATATGATTGTCAGTTAGGGAAGCAAATAGAATTCAGAGATACCCAGGAGGAAGAAAATGTTTACTGTGCAAGTAAGACTATTTTTATAGTTACATTTTTAACTATAAACATTCTTTAATGAAGGGAAGGAGAGCAGCTTGGGGAGTCATTGGAATATCAAAATATAGATTTACCTACTACATAAATAATAGAGTGGTTTATTGAAAACTGAGACCCTGTAATACAAGTAGCTTTAGGTAGGGTGAAGAAGAAATTTGCTTCTCCAGGTAATTTAAAAATCTTTAGAAAACTTTTATAAGGTAATTAAGCTCTTCATGTTTATTTTAATGGTCAATATATTTGATGTCTTCTACACATACATAGTTTGATGACCTCATCTTTCTCTCTTGGTATTCTATAATTGTGTTGTTTCATATAAAACCCATAATTTCATTTACAAATATATATCCATGGACAGTAGCATTGAAATAAAATCTAACTTATTTCTTCTCTTTCCTAGAATTAAATTTATAGTAATAACTTTACATTTCAATTAATACTTACAAGCGATATTTAAAGTATACAATTGAAGCGTGCCTGGGTAGCTCAGTCTGTTGTGCATCCCACTTCGGCTCAGGTCATGATCTCACGGTTCATGAGTTCGAACCCCTGTTGGGCTCTGTGCTGACAGTTGGGAGCCTGGAGCCTGCTTCCAGTTCTGTCCTCATCTTTCTATGTCCCTCCCCCCACTCACACTCTGGTCTCTTTCTATCTATTTCTCAAAAATAAATAAATGTTTAAAAAATGTTGAAAAAAAATAAAGTGTACAATTGAACGAGTTTTGAGAATTGGGTAAGTGCTGAAGCCACAATCAAAATTAGGACAAAAAACATTTCTGTCACCTTAAATTGTGTCTTTGTCCCCCTTTGCAGTCCATTCTCTGTTTTGCCCCAGGCAACTACCTACCTGCTTTATACATATAGATTAATTTTTATATTCTGGAATTTTGTATGAAAGGGATATACGGTATTTACTTTTACTGTGGTTTCTTTTAAATTAGTGTACGCAATTTGAGAATCAACCGCATGTTTTTGTGCATTAATCATTCATTGCTTTTTATTCCTAATTATCTTTTTATCATATTTTTGTTTATCCAGTCATCTGCTAATAGATATTTAAATAGTTTCTAATTTTTTTTTGAGGGAAAAAGCACAGATGCACACAAGTGGGGGAGGGGCAGAGGGAAAGTTCTTAAACAGGCCCAGAGTGGAACCTGACTCAGGGCTTGATCTCATGACTGTGAGATCATGACCTGAGCCAAAATCAAGAGTTGGATGCTTAACCAACTAAGTCACCCAGATGCCCCTCTAAGTTTTCATTATTGTAAATAGGGCTGCTATGAATATCCATGCATGAGTCTTTGTATGTATGCTTTTATATCCCTCAAATAATATACAGGTATAGAATGCCAGAGTTAAATACCAAGTGTATATTTTTTGAAAAACTGCTCAGTAGTTTTCCAAAGGGGTTATGCCATTTTATATATCCTTCAGAAGTGTGTAAGAATTCCAGTTTCTCTACATCTTGACCAGAATTTAATAGTGTGAATGTTTTTTTTTTTTAATTTAGCTATTCTACTGAGTAGTGTCCTTGTATGTTTAATGTGCATTTCCCTAATGACTAATGATGAGTATCTTGTCATGCACTTAGTTGCCCTCTGTAGATTTCCTTTTCTGAACATCCATTCAAATAGCTTGTCCATTTTTATTGGGTTATTTGTCTTCTTATTAAGTGGTAAAAGTTCTCAATCTATTCTGGAGACAAGCCCATTTTCAGACAGTTTCATTGGGCTTTCCTTGTAGTCTGTTTATAAAACCAAAGTTTTTCTAAACTCTCACTTAATTGAGGTTATCTTGCTTGAGAGAATGGAATTTAAAGATGTCTGGAAGTGTCTGAAAATAATATATGGAAAGTAGCACATAATTGAGGTACAGATTTGGACTTGTTTTAATAAGGCCTCCCTTTTTCTTGTTCCCTAAATTGTTTCCTGATAATAATGACCTCCAAAGACAGCTTCTTATTTACCTCTGGTCACAATACTGGCATAAAATTCTACTTGGCTACTTTGCTTATCATGTTTCTTAAAGTATTCTTTCTGTTGTGTTGTCAACCAGTGCTAAAACTATAATCTCTTATATCAAATGCTCACAGATAGGAGAGAAAAAAAAGGTAGGTAATGCTTTTCCCCTTTAGAGTAGTATTTCAGCTGCACTGTTTGCCTCATAATCCAAACTAGTGTGTTAAGGAAGACTAGGCCAGTGCTTACTGCTTGGAAGGGGACTTTGGTGCCATTTGGAATGAAACTCAGTATCTCTTCAAGAATCTGTCACGCTCCAGGTTATCTGAGACTGTCTTCATTCTTCTAAGAGAGAAGGATTTCATGTGGGTAGATACCAGTCTTGACCGAATCTACTGCTTTTTTAGGAGCATCAATTCATAGAGAATGGGTCTCTTTATCTTCATTTTTTAAATGTAAGACATATGGATTTCTTAACAATGTGCTTCTAAGAATACACAATTTGGAGTCTTAGTATTTACTGTGTGTGTGTGTGTGTGTGTGTGTGTGTGTGTGTGTGTGTGTGTGAATTTTGCTATGGTGGCACACAGTGGAAAGACCATAATGATAGCAATGTCAAACTGATGAGTTTTATAGTGCATCGCTTTACCCAATACACAAAATGTTCACATGTTTCTGGAAAGCTAATTGTCATTCTCAGCCTAAACAGTTCTCATTAAATCATTCTAAATATGTTTCAAATGTTAAAATTAAAAACAACCACTTATAAATGTTATTGTTGAGGGATATAGAGAAATATACCACAAATACTACCTTTGTTTCACATCATTTTTGAGCTAATGGGAATTCTCATTTTGGTTGATGACATAATTTTGAAATTAAGACATTTGATTCGGTTCCTATTGAAGGGTTTTAGGGACTGAGTGCATAAATAAAACTATAGATCTTAGAATGGTTTTTTTTTTTTTTTGGTCAGGAAAAATGATGAGACCCTTCTCTCTTGGCTATGTTTCTCATGAGTAAGTACCTCTTTATTTCCTTGATAAAGATCAGTATAATAACCCAGACTGGCAGTCATATGATGTACCACCTCTGATTTTGATTTTTATCTTTACAAGTGAAAAGAGACAAGTTGTTCAGAGAGCAGTGCTCCACAAATGCCACAGTATAGCTAGTTTCAATATAAATACGTAATGGATTCTTTTTCAGGTATTATTCCCATTAAAGTAGATCTTCCATGCACCTGTATTGCAAGATATTCTAAAGCAGTGATATTTAAAGTGATTCTAAGCCACATAAACACTTCTCTGCTAAGTGGTCTTTTTAAAGTGTCCAATTTTCTGAATGTGTCAGATTACCTGTTTTGCCTTGCTGTAGAGAATATATCTTGCAAAACACTTGTTTTTTATGTACTTCATCATTGTCTTCCTTATTTGCCCTTAAATGGCCTGTAGGGTTAGGGGGAAAAAAGGTTCCTAGAATGATCTATCCCCTGCCCTTTCCCTTCCAAAGCCCCACAGAGCAAACTGCAGAACCAGGAGGTTTCACTGGTAGGTTATACCAACATTAAATGAAGAAATAATTCCAGTATGTGAAAGTTGTCTAGACAATTGGAAAAGAAAGTAGTCTGACAACAAGGGATAAAAAAACGGTATGAGAAAAAAATACTACCAATTAGCCTCGTGTGTGAATATAGAGGCAAAGTCCTCAACAAAATAACAAACATGATCTAGCAATATTAATTACATCATAACCAACTTGGCTTTATCCCAGGAAAGTAAAATTTTTATCTGTTTCATATTAGAAAATGGTTTATTTAGATTCATTACCTTCATAGATTAAAGGAGAACACTATAGAATGTTAATGAACCAAAAAAGCATTCACAAAATTCAACATAACTCATCAAAAAAACCAAAAAAGACAAACCTCTTAGAAACCACTATGGAAAAAAGCAGTGATAATCATGAAGACAAAATCCTCCCTCTTTGTGTTTGGAAACATCGCAATTTGCTTCTAGCAGGATGCAATTTCTCATTCCAGAAGCGCCTTTTCATAACTAGGAGGGGCTGGGAAACAGAGTGTAGATGTGCCATATTAAAGCATCTGAACTTTGGCCTGTCCACTACTCCCATTTACACTGGGGATCAGAAGAAGCCGGCTCAAAGCTTAGAGCAGTGTTTCTCATACCTTACGTGCTTTGCAATCACTGGAAAAGAAGGCTGTGCCCCACTCCCTGCATATCCTATCTAATGTGTCTGGATCAAAGACTCCTATAGGGAAAGGATTCATTTCTAACAATTTCCCAGGTTATAATGATGCTTCTTGCTGGGATACCCAACTTGGAGAACCATCAGTCCTGAACAGTGAGTTTGATGTTTGGGTTGGAGAGGCGAGGTAATGACCATGGTTATTATATTTATTTGCCACTGCACAAAAGCTATGTAGACCTTTAAAATTCTAGTCTTTCTGAAACTTTTGGCTTACCCCCATTTTATTCATCTCAATTTCAAGAAATGGAACTCGAGGTAAAGGTATATTTGCTAACACTTTATTGGGAACCATATCCCAGTAAGTGGTGGAAGAATGGTACAGGGCAGGAGGGAGAGAAAACACAGGTAGTGTGTTATTAAGATTAATATCCAGGACAACTGGTTATTTAATTATATTGGGCTGTTTTCAGTATATTTCAGGGCTGTATTTGAAGGGGGAAGAATAGAGAAAATTGATCTGCCAGCTCCTGTGTCCCACTATGAGCGAACTTTTTTCTTTCAGTATGCATTGATTGTACAAGTATGCTCTGAAATTTCTCAGTAAATTGTGTCCTCAGGTAAGCCTTGGGATAATAGGTGAGAAGCACATGGTAGGACTACAAGGAGGGACCATAGGGTTATGTTCCCCTGAAGCCCACTGGAACTACACAGCAGTTGAATGTCAAGTGAGAACCAGAGAGTTCAAAGCAAGCATAAGAAATAGGCGTTTTATATACACCACCTTCATGTGCATTATAACTGGCTTCCCATTATAGTTGGCAACCATCATATGATACGCTATGTGGCTTCCATTGTGCCAAAACAAGATGCCCTCGTGTTTCATACAAGATCATCTGTTTAAGATGATGGCCATGTACAATCTGAAAAAATTACTTAATTAAATCACCTATATTTAATTTCAGATTTGCTGGTTTCTCTCTTAGTATATTTCTTCTTGGTTTAAGGTGGAGTGACCTCTGGAACTTCTTGGGAACCATAATCAGGTTGGTGGGTTCCCAGATCTCACATAGGCATTACATTCTAATACATTTCCCTCTTCCTGAGCCTTTTGGCTTACCTAATATTATTCCATGCTAATTATAACATTTCTACCTTGTTTGCTATGAATTATTATCATATATAAGAGTCAAGAAGTGATTTTAGAAAACTATTAAAACTGGTCCTTTTTGTCCTTATCAGGATGTAAAGTATAATATCATGGGTAATTGATCAGTACTGATGGTCACCCAGAATTACATTTTACCTAGCTCATTACCACACCATCAAGATCCTTTTCTATATATGTTATCCTAGACCCTGACTAAATCTTAGCTAGGTCCTTATTGCTATGGGGAAAGGATAAGTTTGCAGCAACTCTATTTCTCACCATTTCTTCTTTTAAGCTTACCTACAACCAGGGGCAGAGGCAGGAGCTTCTGGAATAGCAGATGGACCTCTCTAGTTCCCATTAGGTCATTTGAATGACCACCTCCTTGAGTTTTCCCAAATTTTACATTACTGTGTGCAATTTTGAGGGTAACCACTCTTTCATTGCCTACTGGATCTCTTCTTTTAGCTTCTACGAATCACCAGCCAGCCCAGGATCAATTACAGAAGCAACAACCATACAGCAACTGTTTAATCAACTCCCAAAAATTAAGTAAAGTCAAACCTCTACTTTAAATCCATATTCTCTATCCTTCCTACTGATTCTGTTTCTATCACTCTCTTTACCAAGTGATTTAAAAAAAAAAAAAAACTTCGTTCTGGAGATGATTCCAATGGTTCCTGAGGTAGAAACTTTTAAAGATCTCTCCTCTGAATTGATGATACTTTATCTGGAAATGATTCTCTGCTCTGATTAGATTTAAAGGTGTTAATGAACCCATTTCCAGTGGTAAAAGGAGCATTGATAATCCATGGCATACAATAGCAGATAGTTACTTTAATTATCATCAGTAGAAAACTATAGAGTGCATGGATAAGGCAAGGCTTTGGGGGACCAAGTATTTACTGACATAAAATACTGTAACGAAAGTAAGCAGTATGATAGATTTGATCATTGCCTTTGAAGTGCACTGGAAAGTTGGCTGATAGATAATCATGAGCTCAGGGCTTTAATTTTCCAACTCAAGTCCCATGCAAGGAAAACTGTACAATTTAACTGATTTTCCCTCTTGTTTTTTCCAGTTCCCCTACCATTTAACGTAAGATGTCTTTATAGTATGTAACATATCTCAATGTTAACATTATAGGATATCAAAAGAATACATGGTTCAGTTAGGAAAGCAATGAATATCACTCAAAAATAGGTAAAGGGGTTTTGTTTCAGTTTTTGAGGAGGTTAACTTATTTGTGGTTGTGTAGGATAGATAGCAGTGTTCAGTGAATGTACTTTCCCTTTTTTCATCATTTGGAAACTAAATACAGCAAAAAAAAAAAAATAGGTGTATTTTTCCTTTCACACATGAATTTTTTAAAAGATTTTTAAAAACAATTCTAAGTTTTTGTTTTGATGATTTGGTTATTTTTTAGTTTTATTGGCTTACTCAGAGAACCCTTTCATGTCTACGTGAGGGATTTATTGACACTTTCTTTGTGACCTAATGGGTGATCATTTTTTATGAATGCCCCGTGTTTACCTGAGAGGGTTATTCTCTATCATGAAAGTGTAGAGTTCAATATATAGTTACAAAATTGACTTTATCATGTAATTTAGGTCATATAAATCCTTACCTTGTTTTTGTCCACTTGATATGTGTAGTAAATAGAAAAATATCATAGTCTTTCTCAGATTTTGCCATTAGTGAGCTCTATTACTGTACCCCTTTCAACTGGACTAATCTTATGACTTGGTTCGACCAATTGAATGTGGCAGAAAAGATGTTATGGGACTTCTCACCTGATACTATCTGAAAACTTCTAGTCCTAATCAAGGCACCATCTGGGTAGTGACAAGAACAATAACCATCTAATTAATGTACGCAACCTGAAAAATAATTAAGTTAAGCTTTGAGGTTATGCAGTAATAGGCAACTGCTTCATTCTGTTTGCATAGTGATGTGTTACGATCTCCTATTAGTATTTTCTTACATGTTCTTTTTTTGATAAGGTTAATAATTTTATTTAAAATTAAAGAGTATGACTTGTTACATACATACTTGCCATGTAAGTTTCAAGGTAATTTTTTATCATAATTTTTAAACCAGTTTGTTTCTTTTTTTTTTTTAATTTTTTTTTTCAACATTTATTTATTTTTGGGACAGAGAGAACAGAGCATGAACGGGGGAGGGGCAGAGAGAGAGGGAGACACAGAATCGGAAACAGGCTCCAGGCTCCAGGCCATCAGCCCAGAGCCTGACGCGGGGCTCGAACTCACAGACCGCAAGATCGTGACCTGGCTGAAGTCGGACGCTTAACCGACTGCGCCACCCAGGCGCCCCAAAACCAGTTTGTTTCTTGTGAGCATGTTTCTGGGGGCTAGGAAAACTGGGATTTTATTTATTTATTTATTTATTTATTTATTTATTTATTTATTTATTTATTTATTTATTTTTTCTTATTGTTTATTTAAATTCAAGTTAGTTGACATAGTTGTCATGGCTTCAGGACCAGAACCTAGTGATTGTTCTCTTATCTATGACACCCAGTACTCATCGCAAGAGTGCCCTCTTTAATGCCTATCGCACATTTAACACCACCCCCCACCCCCATCAAGCCTCAGTTCTCTGTTTTTAAGAATCTCTTATGGTTTGGCTCCCTCTGTATTTTTGTTATTTTTCCTTCCTTTCCCCTATGCTCATCTGTTGTGTTTCTCAAATTCCACACATGAGTGAGATTATATGATACCTGCCTTTTTGTGACTGATTATTTCACTTAGCATAATACGCTATAGTTAAATCTTCTATTGTAATTTCTCATTCATAAAGTTGGTTGTTGTGTTGATAATTGCATCTATATTATTAACTATTATATCTTCATTGTGAATTACTGCTTTAGCAACACAAATTGTCTTTCTGGAAGAATTAATGTGTTTTGGAATGCTACTTTGCCAACATCTTATTTGTAACATAGAGCTAATTATGTGAACTAAATGAAAATATTTTTAAATATGTAATTTACCTTATTTATATTTTTTGAATCTCTAATATATAACTTACTATATAATTTTATCAAATAATTTATAATGTTATAATTTCCGTGTGTCTACCTCTTCATGACATTTTTTCTTTGCTCTCTTCTTTAGAATTCCTTTTAGTATTTAAGGGGTTTGCATTTTTAATTCCCTTATTACTCTTTGCTTATTTAGCCTTTAGTTGCTTTTTCTGTCAGTTTTAATGGTATCCTTTCACTCTGACCTTATTCCTAGATCACGTGGGATGGGTGGTTTCCTACTTTGCACTTTGTTTCTTGCTTCTCACATTTTTTTTCAATTTTTATTTAACGTTTATTTATTTTTGAGACAGAGAGAGACAGAGCATGAACGGGGGAGGGGCAGAGAGAGAGGGAGACACAGAATCGGAAGCAGGCTCCAGGCTCCGAGCCATCAGCCCAGAGCCCGATGCGGGGCTCGAACTCACAGACCATAAGATGGTGACCTGAGCTGAAATCGGATACTCAACCGACTGAGCCACCCAGGCGCCCCTCGCTTCTCACATTTTTAAAATTGCGTCAATTTTACTTGACCAGAATGCAATTGGGCCAATTATAAAAATAAATTATTCTTCTACTCTCATACTTCCTTTATTTTAATTTTAGATCCATGATTAAGCATATATAATACTTCCCATAAGTCTTGTTGCCGAAGTGATTTCAGTCATCTCTTGGTTAAATAAAACTCTAGATTCTTCAAGAAGGACTCAAAAGAGCAGTATTTCTTGAATTCTTCTTTAAAAAAATTTTTTATGGACTTAAATTTTTAAATGTTCTGACTCTTTGAAATTTTTTTATGTTTATTTTTTATTTTTGAGATAGAGGGAGAGGGAGAGAACAAGAGCACAAGCAGGGGAGGGACAGATAGAGAGAGGGAGACACAGAATCTGAAGCAGGCTCCAGGCTCTGAGCTGTCAGCAGAGAGCCCAAGGCGGGGTTTAAACTTAAAAACCGTGAGATCACCATCTGAGCTGAAATCACATGCTTAACTGACTGAGCCACCTAGGCACCCCTGTAGACTTCATTTTTAAGGATATTTGAGATGGATATAAAATCATTGGTTCACAGTTTAGATCTTGAATTTTTATGAATTTTTAAAAATTTCATTAAGATTATTTATTTTTGAGCGAGAGTACAAGTTGGGGAGTGACAGAGAGAGAGAAGAGAGAGAGAGAGAGAGGCACGAAGACAAAGAATCTGATGCGGGCTCCAGGCTGCTCTGAGCTGTTAGTGCAGAGCCCAACATGGGGCTCGAACTCACCAACTGTGAGATCATGACCTGAACCAAAGTCAGACTCTTAACTGACTGAGCCACTGAGGTACTCCTAGATCTTGAAATTTTGGGGTAATGTTCCACTGTTGCCTTGCTGTATTAATTGTTTTGGGAAATAGGATGTCAACTTAATTCTCTTGATCTTGTAAGATTTTTTGTAAGCTTGCCGGAACCTCTGGGGTTTTTTCCTTTGTCTTTAAAGAATGTGCATATGCCACAAATCTGTCTAGGATATGTCTTGAAGTTGAGAATTCTTGGTCAAATTTTCTAGATACTTTGATAATCACTTATATAGAAAACTACTCTTTGATTTAAGCAAAGTTTCTCTAAACTGTAGTTTAAATATTAATTTTATTGTTGTAGTTTTTTTCTTCAAAGACTCGAATCATATGTATATTAGATTTTGCAGGGGCCAATCCTTCATTTTGATCACTTTCTCTAGACTGTCTTTATCTCATTTTCATTTCACTCTCATCAAAACACATACAATTTTAATTCATTGGACACTTTAGAAATTTAGTTTTTACTTTGGGAGTGATTTTTTTTCTTCCAATATTTTTCTATATCTTAAGCTGAATAAGATTCACTTTATTTCTTCCAATTTCAAATTCCAGTTTGTTCTTGTATTACTAAAAGCTCTTTGTGTGTCATTGGGTGTGTACATAAATACGTAAGACTTTCTACCATGTATGGATTTTGTCCTTTATTTCAGTTTAGCTTTTATGTGACCCAAATACATCATTTTTAAATGTAATATGGAATTGCATTCATGCATCTCTATGTTGGTTGGATGTCACACTGACATCAGGGAGAAAGGTTTTTGTTGTAATCAATAAAAGCAGCTAAATTATTTAACTTTTAAATCTTCTGCATTATCTTCATTATAGTATCAGCAGCTCTGGAAGTCACTTATATCAAAAAAACCTTCCAATTTCATTATGAAAATTATCAGTTATTCAGAAGAGACAAAGAATTCCATGATTAAACCCAAATACGTGCCACCTAGTTCTAAAAAAACATTGGGAAACTTTCCTTACCACATATTTATTCATCTATTTGTCCTCTTCATCTTTCAGCGTGTATCTTATTAATTTAATGCATGAAATGTCTTTACATTCCCATTTTTGTTGATAATTGTTTTTGTTTGGAGTTGTTTTTGGAGGGAGTGACTCTGTTTAATTTATAGTTTTTAGCCCGTGAACAGTTGTACTAGTATCCTACTGTAACTTTAATGAATGGTCATAAGTAATGAATTTAGTACTCATTTTGTAGCAGTGTTAAGTAGCTCTTTAAATGCTTGTAGGAAACATGGCCTAGTGCAAAACCAGTCTGTACCATCACAAAAACATGATATTAATCCTTTCTGGCTTTTGCCAAGGTCCTTGACTTTTATATTCTCCGTTTTCTCATGCATACCGCCCTCTAAGTTTGCTTGAAAAATAGGACATTTCAAATAATAGGGTTGCTGGATATGAAGCTGAAATACAAATTCAGTCACTTTCCTCTATACCAACAATGAGCACACGGACTTTGAAATTAAAAACACAATACCGCTTATATCAGCACGCCTCTAAAATTAAACCCTTAGGCATAAATCTAACAAAATATGTACAAGATAGACATGGGGAAAAATTACAAAACTTAGAAGAATCAAATTAAAGAAGAACTAAACAAATGAAGATACAGCCCACTTTGATAGGTAGAAAGACTCAATATTGTCAAGATGCCAGTTGTTCCTAACTTGAACTATAGATAAAATGGAATCCTAATCAAAATGCCAGCAAGTTATTTTGTGGATGTCAACATACTGACTCTAAAGTTTATGTGGAAAGATAAAAAGGCTAAGAATAGCCAACACAATATTGAAGGGGAAGACCAAAGCTGGAGGACCGACACTATCCTACATAAAGATAGGTACAGTAATCAACATGGTAGTTCACAAAAAATGGACAAATAGATCAATAGAACAGAAAGAGTCAAGAAATCAATTCACTACCAAAGCTGATCTTTGACAAAGGATCAAAGGCAATATTGTGGAGCAAACATACTCTCTCTAACAAGTAACACCATATTTGCTATAGTGATTGGCTTGCAAGTCTTAAACTGCAAGATATAAAGCACACATTTGAGTATTCACAACATAACCCTTTTATTCAATGGAAATTTTACTTTGAAAGAATTAAGTATGCAGAAAAGTGAAATCCAGCTTTCCATATTGTTGAAACGTGACAAATCAACATAAAGGTGGTAATAAAAGTAGAATAAAACAGTAACAAGTTACAAGACTCAGTGTGTGTGTCTGTGTATGTGTGTATATATATATGTATATATATACATATATACGTATATATACATATATATATTCAGAAGTTGTATATATATATATATACATATATATGTGTGTATATATGTATGTATGTGTGTGTGTGTGTGTGTATATATATATATATATACACACACACACACACAACTTCTGAAGCTAATATCACCCTTAGTTAAATTAACTGGGCTATTTGATGTGAATGAGGATGTTGGTAACAATGTAGTTTTCAGGCCAGGAGAGGAATAACATTCAGACTGACAGCTCTCAGAAGGACCCTAAAACCTAATGGACTGCCTCCCAACACCTTTATAAATCTTTGCAAACTTTTCCCAGAGTGGACGTTAAAGGTACAAAGAACAGATGAATTGAATGAGAAAATGAAGTAAGATAAATAGTGTAACATCAAGTCAATATACTATTTCAGGAAGTATCATTCCATATGGTATAGTCAGCCATGTTGGGTAAACAGCGTTATGTGATATTTCATGTCCATTAAAAATAATATTCAAGCGGTGGGTTAAATGGGATTTTATTTAGGCTTATTTTCTCTTCCTGGAAAATTAAAAAAAAGTATTTTGGTCATCTTCAGAAAAGTTCATTAAACCAAAAGTATCAAAGATAATTTGAATTAACTATATTTGGAGTAATAAAAAGCCATAACTCTTCTTCATTTGAGTTCCTACACACCTGATTGATTTCTATGATAGCACTCACCTTCTGTTCCGGGTACATTTTTGTGTATATATCTTCTCACTCTTTAAATTCCTGACATCAGATTTTCTTTCTGATAACTCTTGGAATCTCCACTTCCAACACAATGAAAAGATACTAAATAAATGCACAAATGAATGCATGAATGGCTGAATTAATGAATAAATACTTGTCCACCTACCCTAGCTCTTTTTACTTTCTATCTCTAATGTCTAGTTTAGTCCTGCCTTCCTCATTCCACATTTGCATTTCAAATCAGTTCAAATCCAATACTTGTGTTGTTTCACTCATTCTGTCTGTCCTAAAATTTTGCATGTTATTTTAATCCCCTCTGGTAATTATTTGTTTGGAGAGTGGAAGGAAAGAAGAACATTTGTGCACACTTTAGCTCATGTATCATAACAAATATCTGAAAAGAGTGCCTCGCAAATTTGAAAGTTCTTTTACTCGAGCAATTTGTACCTCAAAATTTACTATACTACAAAGGACAGGGAAAAAATTTCTGGCTGATAGAACTATCTGCTTAAGTAATTTAACATGGAAGTAGGGCGTAAATTACTTCTCTTCAAGAGAGTACAAAAGTGCGCCTCTTCTGCCATTTGGGAGAATAAATTCTAACTAGCACATGAAATAGAACAACTTAATTTTGTGCATTACAGTGTTTGGCAATTGAATGGATGGACATTCTTTCAGCTGCTGCCAAATGCTATTAACCTGAATCTAAGACTTGTTGGAAGATAAGGGCCGTGAGGGTCAATCCAATTTGATCTTTTAATTCCTGCATTAAGCAAAGTCTCTCTGGGACAGATACGATGAAGTTCTCTGTTACATGTGCTTCTGAACACAATTCCAAGAATAGCTTTCTGCTTAGCACAGAACCCAGTACTCTGATTCAGTGGCAGATAATGGGGAAAGGAGAATGCGTCTTTCCACCTTTTTTTCCCAAAGGGCTAGAAGTTGTTGCAACTTCTTTAACCTTCTACTTAAGTGACAGCTCCCCTCCTCCCATCTTCTGGATTCTGTAAATAAGTTGTTTGACAATCTTATATGTCAGCATATTAAAGGTGATCCTTTTTTGTGCCTGTCTTTAAAAGTTTGGAAAGTTAGGAATCACTGACATTACTGATGTTATTTGCTGTTTTTAACCCTAGATCTAAGGTTAAGGAATGACTGGACGTGCAGAAGTATGGTAGAGATATGAAAGTGAAACCACAGAACCACAAAAGGAAAAGCAGTTAAGAGGCTTTCTGCAGTCGGATGGGAGAATGATGGGGGTCTGATGTAAAGCATATTAGTGGGACGGAAGGGTTTGGGTGTAATCTGTTTAGATTGAACAATTTTTTCGAACAATTGGAGATAAAGATAGAAATTGAAGATTGTCAGTGATTTTTGTCATACAAAGCTGATACCATTAATTGCGAAGGGGAAGATAGATGAAGGAAGAGTTTAAGAAAAAAATCATTTGGGGCAAGATTGACAAACTCCGTATTCTTCAGGAGGGATGTTTCTTTGGGAATTTAGAAATATGAAATTAGAGGTAAATGGAAGGTAATAAGATGAATCTTTATTTTAAAGGAGGAAACTCTGGCACAGAGGTTTTTTGTTTTGTTTTGTTTTTTGTTTTTTGTTTTTTTGTTTTTTGTTTCCCCTAAGAATACCCTTAACACATGGTGAGTCTGCTTGAACTGCTATAAGCAAATACCATGGACTGGTGGACAAACATTTATTCCTCACAGTGGTGAAGGCTAGAAATAGAGCCTCCTTGAGCTCTGGTAAAAGCCTTCTTCCTGGCTTGTAGACGACCACCTCTCACTCTTTGCTGCCATACCTTTTCCTCAGTGAGTGCATATGGAGAGATAGAACTCTTTCTTTTCTTATAAGGCCTTCAATCTTATTAAATTAGAACCCTACCCTTATGACTTCACTTAACCTTAATTACTTCCTAAGAACAAATTCAAATACAGTCGCTTTGGGGTTAGGGATTCAACGTGAATTTTGGTAGGACCCGATGAACCAGCGTAAGCAAAGTGTGGTGGTACTGAACGGAATAAACCTTAAATTAATTAGGAATACACACATTTTGGATACATAATTCCTGTAGTACTATATATGTATACTATATATACTATATTATTATGTACGATATCAAGTATAAATATATATAATCACAGTAGTATAATATATGCAATAGATATAAATATACATAACATGTATATCAATATAAAAAGAAAACTGTTTCTTTGAAGTATTTCTACTAAAAGCTACACAGTGCTTACAGGTATAAATCATCACCACTGATGCTTAAATTGTTCTTGTGTTTTGACTCTGAAGACATTTTTTATTCTTTGAAGGAGGTACAGTGCGTCACAGAAATTGGAATCAGTTATCAACTCTTAGACAACAGAAAAAGTGCATCTTTTGGAAACGTATCTATGTAGAGAGCCAAGGGACAAAGCCCTCCTTAAAGCCATGTGACTTACAGATAGAATTACACATGGAGTGTTTACACTTTTACATAAACTTTCCACAATATCTTTGAAGTGTTTCAAACTATTTCTGTAGCATCTAACATGTAATTGCAATATAATAACTAGAAATATACTTTCTGGAAATAGGCATTATCCAAACTGATTTTAATACTAGAGGTCAAGGAGAAAATTTTCTGTGGGGGAAAAAATACAGATGATTGAATCCTAAGAGAGAAAAAAAATAATCGCGCCATTTTATGTCTCACTTGTTTTGTTTGCCTTCTGATCAAATATCAGTGTGTAATTAGAATGTCATGTTTGTGACTTTTTAATATGGTCATTTACATTTGTCCCTAACTCACTCTAATATGTGACCTCGTGTTCACATTTCAGAAAAACAGTCATTACTCTTGCCCGGGCTTCAGCGTAGCTTTGTAGATAGGTTTCAAAATCATTAGTCTGTCAACAACGTTGACAGGCCTATGAAATGTTGTGACCCTGTTTATAGTTATCCGTGTCATCCCATCTACTGCTTCCTTGGCCTTACGTTTTCTTCCTGACCCCTATGTCATTAGGACAAAAGGATGTATGTGAACCTTCCCCAAGTAATTGGGCTCCAAATATATTAGCCTAAAATAACAGGAACATAAGGGTGAATGATGAGCCAATGGCTACTTACTGAGCAATTAATATTTGACAGTCACTTTCACGTGGCTTTCCTTCTGTGCCCCATACCCAAGGACTTTGTTACTCTTCATACTTTGACCTTCGTAGAGCTGGGAAAACTGAGTCAGTATAAGGGTTAAAGGCACTGAGTTAACTAAAAGGCATGAACAGGTTTGAGACCTAGTTCTGATGCTTGATAGCTCTATGGCCCGGAAGGTTTTTTGTTTGTTTAACCTTTCAGCGTCTTATTTTGGTCTTCTGTAAAGCTAGAAGTGAAAGTATTACCCACCTCAACAGGGTAGTGGCTGGATAAAATGAGCTGCAATAGAGTGACATGATCATGCCAGCGGTTAGTACTTTTTTAGTCAAAAGTAATGAACCAGTGGTGGTTGTGGCATTAGAAATTCTGTAACTTGTCTAAGGCTGTGTGGCAAGTAAAATTTGGAGTCAGCACTCAATAAGGTTCTCTAGTATTTCCATGCTTTTCTCCATGAGGTGCTTATAGCTAAGTATGATAAACACTTCAGATATGCCGTGTGTTATTTTGTTGCATTGAATTTGTAGGTCATTATGTCTTTTCATGCTTGCTTTCGGATTTATCTAAAGTTAAATGCAGAGGGCTGATCTCAAATACAGGGGGAGGTGAAGTAGCAGTATATTTGGGTTATAAATGGAGACATTCAGTGTCCTGTAACAAGTGCCGGGAGCCATAGACGTGGCCCAGGGAATCACAACCACTTACGTGACTGCCCCATCCCTGATTGTCTCTACCAAGAGACTCTTCCTGCACCTGTAGACGTTCTGCTACTACTTGCGACCTGAGCAGGAGGTGAATAGGTTTCTCCTATTGGAATTTTGGTATTTTTTATTCAATTGTAAAAATATGGGTCTTATGGACATAAATGTGGAAAGAATATTAACCCCAAACACATATAATGCAGCCTTGTAACCTAGAGAATACATTTTAATTGTTGATTTTCATTTTCTTGGATAAACCATACATGGGGTGCCTGTGTGGCTCAGTTGTTTAAGCGTATGACTTTGGCTCACGTCATGATCTCCGGTCTGTGAGTTCGAGCTCCATGTCGTGCTCTGTGCTGACAGGTCAGAGCCTGAAGCCTGCTTCAGATTCTTTGTCTCCCTCTCTCTCTGCCTCTCCCCTACTCACACTCTGTCTCTCAAAAATGAATAAACATTAAATTTTTTTTTAATTAAAAAAGATGAACCATGCATAACAAAAATAGGTTTTATTAAACAATGTAGAAAAAATACTATCACTTCATACTCCACATATGTATTTCTTCTTTCTACACTCTCCATTGGGAATTTAACCATGTACAGTTATCAGTAAGTTGGTCATCTCATTCATGTTAGATATGAGTTGAACATTTGAAAAAGACCGCTTGAAAATATTAACATTTAATTATCTTGATTTTGGCCACTTAAAAAGAGAATTAGAACAACATGGGCTTCTTGACATCGGTGAGTAATGTAAGTGTAATGGAGAGGAAACAGAGTCCCCTGAGCTCATAAGGCTGCCACAGTTACAGAAATGACAGGCCTGGGTGGAATAAGTGACTAAATGTCCCACAGAGAAGTCTCTCAGATCCATTCTTGCATGGTAAAATTACTCTGTGTTAACAGAAATGAAGTATTCTGTGGTAGTGGCTTTCTTAGGATAAAAGTTAGGGGAAGAAAAAAAAGAAGAAATAACTGCGCTTCAAACCTAGGGTTTATTAAAACAAACAAAAGTAGCATTCCAAATTCAGTGAAGGTGCAAGAGGGAGATAGGAGGTAGTATTTATCTAAGGATGATCGTTCGGATGAGTTTTATCACGACCCTCTGCCTTTCTGCTTGTCCTGCAACTTAAAGACAATTCTGAAAAGTTGAGATGAGATAAAATTCACTTTTGCTCGTACCTCTCAAAATCTTGGTTTCTCACGATCTTAAACATGAAGACATAGTATTTATTTTTTATACGTGTACTGCTGAAGAAATGTTAAGAAGAAGTTCTTCACATGCTATAGTAGTCTGGGTCCTCCAGAGAAACCAAACCGGTGCTATGTCTGGAAAGAGATTTATTGTAAAGCATTCATTCACATGATTGCGGAGGCTGAAAAGTCCCATGATCCAGCATCCATGAGCTGCCGATCCAGAAAAGCAGACAGTAGTTACAAGGCCTGACAGCCAGTGATGTCGATTCCAGACTGAGTCTTAAGGCCCTGAGAACCAGAAGTGCTGAGGGCAGTACCATAGTGATGTCCCATCTAAAATAGGTCATAAGGGAAGTCATTGGGTTGGATGCATAGTATGTTTACTAACTTAAGTAACTTTGGTAGGAAAAAAGAAAGGAGTGTGACATTTGAAGCCCTGATTTATTTCCAACATCACTGTGGGCTTGCACAATAGGTCTCTATGAGTCTTTCTGTAAATAAAATTTTGCATGTTTGGCAAAGTTTACAGTGAACTCCAGTCTCAAACCTTCTCAGTTTCCTGATGCCCTTAATATTGCATTCTAATATTTTCCTTAATTATACATCCAAATATCTATTTTAATCTTAGCACGCATTATATTTTTTTAAATTTACGCATAATTCATGTATAACATTAGATTTAAGGTGTGTAATAGAATGTTTGCTACTTATATATGTTGTTTAATGATCACTACATTAAGTCTAGTCAACGTACTTCTATAGTTTGCATAATTTTTGTTCTAGTGATGAGACCTTATAAGGTCTATTCTCTTAGCAACTTTCATGTAGGTAATACAGTTTTAGTAACTGTCATCAGGCTGTATATTACATTCCTATGACTCACTTATAACAAAGGCTATACCTTTTAACCCCTTCACCCACTTCACCCACCCTCACCCCTGTGTCTCCACTAACCTGTTGACTCTATTTATGAACTTGGCTTTTAGGGTTTTGTTGTTGTTTTAGATTCCACATATAAATGGGATCATATAGTATTTGTCTTTCTCTGTCTGACGTACTTCAACTGGCATTTTGCCCTCAGGGTCCATCTATGTGTCACAAATGCCAAGATATCATTGTTTTTTATAACTGAATATTAAGTCAAGATACACACACACACCACATCTTCCTTATCCACTCACTCATCCATCAGTGGACACTTAGCTTGTTTCTGGATCTTGGCTATTGTACATAATGCTGCAATAAACATGAAGGGAATACACATTTTTTTCAAAATTTTTTTTAATGTTTGTTTCTTTTTGAGAGGCAGAGAGAAAAAGAGTGAGAGCAGGGGAGGGGCAGAGAGAGAGGGAAACACAGAATCTGAAGCAGGCTCCAGGCTCTGAGCTGTCAGCACAGAGCCCATCATGGAGCTAGAACTCATGAACCCTGAGATCATGGCCTGAGCCCAAGTTGGATGCTTAACCAACTGAGCTACCCAGGTGCCCCCGAATATGCATTTTTGAGTTAGTGTTTTAATTTTCTTTGGATAATGTCCAGAGGTCAAATTGCTGGATCATATGGTAGTTGTATTTTTAACTTTTTGAGGAACTGCTATACTCTTTCTATGGTGGCTGCACCAATATATCTTCCCACCAGTAGAGCATGAAGGTACCATTTTTTTCTGGGTCTTCAATGATGCTTCTTACTTCATCCTGTTGATAATAGCCATTCTAACAGGTGTGAGGTGATAATCTCATTGTAGTTTTGACTTGGATTTCCGTGGTTAGGAGTGATGATCGTCTTTTCATGTGTATGCTGGCTGTGCTTTTTGGAAAAATATTTATTTGGATTTTCTGACCATTTTCAATTTATTTATTTTTTTGCTATTGACGTGTATGAGTTCTTCATATGTTTTGGATATCAATCTCTTATAAGCTATGATTTGTAAATGTTTTCTATTATTCAATAGGTTGCTTTTTTATTCTGTTGATGGCTTCCTATGGTATTCAGAAGGTATTTAGTCTGATGTAGTCCCACTTGTTTATTTTTGCTTTTGGTGCTTTTGCTTTTGGTGTCACATACAAAAAATCATGACCAAGATTTATGTTAAGGAGCTTACAGTAAAAAACTGCAGTTTTTACATATGTTAGAAGCTTCAACATGGAGTCGATTTACTTATTAGATGAAAGTTAAGCACATGCCTGTGTGTGTGTGTGTGTGTGTGTGTGTGTATATATGTATGTCTATACATGTATGTATATATGTATGTATACACAAGTATGTATATATGTATGTGTATATATATGTTTTACACATATACATTATTTACATACAGATGTTTTACACATATAAATCTGTGAAAACATATACATACTATAAAATTTTATATTTTACATATTCATGCAACTTACATATCACACACTTAGAAAATTAATGAACGGTAAATGCCAAAAACGGTGGAGAAGAATTGGCAAGAAGAATTGGCAAGAAGAATTGGCAAGAAGAATATTAGTGAAACTAACAGGATAAGTGAATTCTCCTAATCCCTATCCCCACCAATGGGGATCTTTATTCTCACAGCATATTTCTCTTCTCAGAGAATCTGGGCTAGTCACGTCACGATGTATTTGTTCTTTTTGCTGAGAGGCATTTGATAGGTGGATGTATGTGTGTATAAGTTCCACTTTTGTACTTACCAGAAGAGAGTTACGTGCTGTAGCCCACCTTCCTGGTGAGAACATTGAACCTTTTCATAGTGTCACAGAGTAAGTCTGTGCACTGAAACTATTGCCCAGAGGTGTGTATGTGTGTGTGTTATAAACATTTTATATGAAGTAAACCTGATCCCTAGGCATAGTTCCGAATAACAGAGACTTGGGTTTTTATATATCTCCATCTATATCTGTGTCTTTCTCTCTATCTATCCATCCATTCATTCCTCCGTCTGCTTGTCTATCTATCTATCCATTTATATAAATACTGGAAGAGCTACACAAAGATAGTGCTATATTTCTATTATGAGCAGATGGGGAGTCAGAGAGGCATGAGTGAAAAGCGAATTGCATATTCAGTCAGAATAAGTTCAGAGGAAGTTTCCACTTTTTAATATTTGGTGAAGGCTTCCTAGAGAAGCCTAGAAGAAACCTTCTCTATTTCCTAGAGAAGGAAGGGTTATTGGAGCATACTAAATTTTCTGCACTAGGTAAATTTCAGTAAAAGTTATGGGCCAAATGATTTAACCTTTATATGCTGAAATTTTCTAATTCCTTTGCTGGGTCTTTGTGTTTGTTTTTTGCTTTATTGAATGCAGGTTCATGTTATTAGAGATAGTTAAAACTGCTTAATGCATAGCAGTAGCAATGGAATAGAAAACTTAAGGTAGGCTTTATTGTTACCCATCCCTTCTCTTTTGAAAATTGCTGGACTAAACTTTGTCAACAGTTTTGTGCACTTTTTTTGCTTACCTTCACTTATCTAGTTTAAAACACTAAAAAGATGGTATCAGTGCCCTGAAGCATTGTTTTAACTAACTCAGAGATGGATTACAGTGAGGTAAACAGACTATGGAATACAATTTCCTGTCAGCATTTGTACTTAACTTTATTACTGATTTAGCTCCCTTTTACCGTGTTCAACATTGTGCTTTATTTTGTGAGAGTGAAAAATAAGAAATGGCTGCTAACATTCAGAAGACTCTAAAATTGTCTATAAATGAGATTATTGAGGGGACACCTTAGTGGCTCTGTTGGTTAAATGTCTGACTTCAGCTCAGGTCACGATCTCACAGTTTGTGAGTTCAAGCCCCACATCAGGCTCTGTGCTGACAGCTCAGAGTCTGGAACCTGCTTCTGATTCTGTGTCTCCCTCTCTCTCTCTTCCCCTCCCCTGCTCAAGCTCTGTGCCTCTCTCTGTCTCTGCCTCTCTCTCTCTCTCTCTCTCTCTCTCTCTCTCTCTCTCTCAAAAAAATAAATAACCCATTGCTCATCCCATCAAGTGCCCTCCTCAATGCCCATCACCCATTTTCCCTTCCCCCCACCACCCACCTTGAGTGTGTTCTCTGTATTTGAGCCTCTCTGTATCTATTTTTCCCCTTCCCCTCCTCCATAGTCTTCTGTTAAGTTCCTCAAGATCCACATATGAATGAAACCATATGATATCTGTCCTTCTCTGACTGACTTTTAAATGAAGTCATTAAGGAAGATAAAAGAGAAAGAACTAAGGGTAAAAGTGAGTTAGTTTACACTAGGAAGGAGTGTGGAGAGAGTCAAGGGAAATTTTACAGAGACTATAATGATTGAAACCTTTAACCATGGACTGACGATTCAGTCAGATTGGGGAACAGGTGAAGAGATGACATTCCTGGAAAAAGAATTGAGTGAAATGTACTCCAGTTGGGCAAGAGCAGTAGAAGAAAATAATGCCTTAAACACCAGCTATTAGAATCTGTTGGGCAATGACACTACACAGTGTCAGTAAACCTACCATAATAGCATAGATATTTCATTGACATAACTCTTGAGATATTTTTAGCTACAGATGTAAATCATTGCTCCCCATTCTCATTGTGGGTTGTGGCAAAATGTGGTTTAGTGTTCAACTCTACCCTGATTTTTATTAAGTTGAAATATGCTAAAAAATGTTTTTTCTATACAGCATTAAGTTTCTTTGGAGAGGGATTTTCTTAATATTATGGCAGAGTTTTTCAGGATTTATATCTTCAGTGGAAAAAAAAAGAGAAACCTTTATATCCATTGTATTCTTTTGTGGGTCAAAAACTCTGATCTGATCTTTGAGTTTTTTTTAAGAGTAATAACATGAAAAATAGGGTTAAGTCATAAAAGCTACAATTTGTTCTTTATGTTTTTTAGAAGTAGGAAAATAAATTGTATCCCATTTATCTTTAAAAAAAAGAAGAGGAAGAAGAGGAGGAAAAAGAAAAAGAAAAAGAAAGAAAAAGAAGAAGAATGTGGTTGTGAACCATACTAGGGAAAAGTCCCTGATCAGCATTTAGAGATATGTGCTACTTCTTAGTGTATAAGATATGGTTCATTTGAGATGTGTTCATTTGCATCTTGATTTGCTCAGGTACAGAGAGCAAAAAAATTGTTTTTGCATTTGTGGAATGGTGATGTAGTTCCTTTTAAATGGACATGCCTACTAGCACAAAGAAACTTTCCTGAATCCTCTCATACTGGTATTGAAAACTACAGTATGGTACCAAGGAAATAATGGCAACAGATAGAAGTTATTGAAATCTGGCCTCATTCCTCTACATAAATCTGGGAGGATAGTACTCCTAGCTGAATACAGCCACATACAGCATTTTGCTATAAATTCTGTATTATCTTCTTTAGTCTCCCAATACCATATGAGGTAAGCTCTGTTGTTCATATTAGAGAGGTGAACTTGAAGCTTAGAGCAATAAGGCAGTTTTCCCAAGATCACCAAACTGGTGAGTGACAGACTTGATTTGAACTGAAATCCATCTCATTCCAAAGTCTACGCATTTAACCACTAAGCTCTATTGACATGTTTTGGATTGGAGATAACTTAGACCATCGACTCCTGATTTTAGAGAAATTCATGTAGTATGAATCTAAGAAAACAACCTAAAGATTCCATCTTTCTTTCTAATAGACTGGTCCTTAATACTTTTCAGACCATATGGTTCCCAAGAGTATTCACCCAGTTGTTCCTCTCATCACTCTTTTGCGGGGGCTGCAGCCTTATGATGAAACAATTTTTCAATTTTGTGTGATGGATGTATAAATAAATAAAGTTACTGGGAGTGTTGCTCTGACATCTTTTCAAGTACTCTCTTAGGTTTTTGTAGTAATTCAAAGAGAAAATTTAGTAGAGTATGGCCTTTTAAGATAGCTCTAAATACATTTGGCCTGTTGAGACCAGTGAAGCATAGATCTCTGATATAGCAAATACACCTCCTTTGCCCTCTCCTTGAAATATGTATTTACTTAGGCACTTTCCACAGTTTAAATAAGGTTTTAAATTCCAAGGCAATTACATTGTAATGAGGAAAAACAGAGTAACTGAGAGCATCAAACATATGCAGTATATTTTAAGATAATTGTGGTTAATCATTTTCTAGTTGGAGTAAAGTCATTTCAGTTCAAACCCATTTAATTGAGGCAATCAAGTACTCAAAAAAGACTGAAAACATCCTTGTTTCTGAGGTATTATTTAAATAGATTTATCATAAGTCAACAGTGATTTTTGTAGCCGTGTACTAATACATTAATGCCCTTTTTTTGGCCGATAACTTTGAAATCATTTAAAAGTTGTATAGTGCTTTTCCCCGATGATACATTGCTGAAGAAACAGGAATTACAGAATGAGGATAACATTTAAGTGATACACTATCATCTTTCATTAGTAATGTGCTTCCCTAAATCACCGAAACTAATAAAGTCATAACTACAGTTACTCTGTAGCAGGTACTATGTTGAGTGATTCACATATATTAATACATTTATTCTTTATAGCAATATTGGGTAGGATTGGGGTAAGTGTTAAGATTATTATTGCTTATTAGATTTAAATAAATGAAGATATTTGGAGCTTAGCAACTTGCCTACTAGCCTTTTGGCTAGAAATGAGCATAGATTTCAGATCCAAGGCTATCTCACTTCAAAGTTTACCCTCTTAACCAAGTTTTATAACTAAGCTAAAATAAAATATTAAGAATGCATTTTCTATCAGTAGAATCTTTATGGTATTGATATTCCCTTATACCCATAATACAATTTAAAAAACATACTGCTTTGTAGCTAAAAGTGCCATCTTAATCTGTTGACTTGATAGATGAGGAAAATGAGGACTACAAAGGACAAATGATAGTCTTAATGTTAATCTAGAAACATTTCAAGAAACAAAATGTTGACCATTAGATAAATGATGAAATTATATTCACTACTGCTTACTATTGAACCCACTTATTTACTCTTGTGATAAAAGAAAGACAGAATTGTCAAAGAGGGAGGCCGTTTGGTAACTCAAGCATGAATCCTCATAGAGACAATATATAAACTCCAGCCCATTGCTTTAACTCCTCAGATATCTTAAATATAAAATAAAGGTAATATAACATCTAACTGCTGGTTAGATGGTATTGTAGTGGTTAAAAGGGAATATGTTTGAGTGCCTGGCATATAGTAGTACTCAATAAGTGATGGATGTTATTATGATACTACTTTATTAGGCTCTTTATATATATGTGTGTCAGGGTTTCAGCTTTGAAGATCCCGGAGGTTCAGTAAGTTCAGTGCCCCTCACAAATGATCTAGCAAATAAAAATGTAGGATGTTTTATCTTAGGGGTGGTGTTCTGATAAATGTGAAACAATTGGCTTTTCAAGGGGTTGAGCGAAGAGAGAAGTTATTTGTGTAATTTTCTGCATTTGATGTGTAAATTATTTTCTCCAGGTCAGGTTTGAGGCTACTAACATGTTAACTAACTTGCACAATTCTTGAAGCTTCAACAATAGGCTTTCTGGAGTAGGTATTAGCTACCTCCACCATGCATCCTCTCTCTTGCCACTATGTGCACATGCGTGTGTCTATATCAATGGGGAGAGGTCAAATTAGAATCACAGATTACCTTATACACATATTTTCAAAATGAAAATAGCTAATTATACTATCATACCAAATCTTAGGTCCAAGACATCTCCTTTGGATGGTGTTGGAGACACAGGGATAAGTTGTGCTCTTGGATGTAGGTCATTCTAGACCAGATTCATACCATTAATCTTCCTGCCCCCACACATAGTCCATGCCGGTGCAAACAGGTCCCCTGGAGATACCTCCCTTTCCTTGACTGTGTTTGACTATTGACAAATTAAACTTCGCATTTTATTCTTAGGCAGTGTTCTTTTCCCACTATACATTGGGATCCTTTTAAACAAAGAGTATAGAATCCTAGAGAAAAAGTCCACATTTTGGGAGGTTATTTGTGTAATTTCATGGATATAAGGTAGCATTTAAGAGGGGTTTCAAAGTATGGGGACGAAAAGAATATACATAGAGAAAAGGTAATGTAGAGAGGGAGCACCATTAAAGCAGTTATGTCCAATTTATCATGTTCATAACATACTCTCAAATACTCAATTTTGAGCATTATAGTTGCAGGGTTTAGATTAATCCACAGACTTTGCATCCACAAATCACCCGTTAGCACTTTGTTACGATTGAATAGAGCTTTCCATTATCCCCAATATGGTCTCCCATGAAATCGTTCTGGTATAATCCAGTAAGTGTATCATCTTGTGGTGATGCCATTTATTTACTTCATATTCTCAACTTCCTATATTCAACAGCACCAGATGTTCCATCTAACACACTTTGCTGAAAAGCACTTGTCCTCATTTGAGAAAAAATTAATTTTGTGCATCAACCTTTTGTGGCGCGCATTTGAAGATCTTCAGTTACCTCAGTGCACGATGACACAACTGTGGAGTACTGCTGGCATTAGGGAAAGCAATGAGGGAGGAAAACCACAGGGAAGTTTTGGTAATAATATCTGTCCCAACACAATAGAAGATCCATTAAGTGAAATACCGAGAAATAATAATTGAAAGGAGAAGTGTGACCACATAGCCAAAGTAAGTATCTCTTATTCTGTAGCTCAAATTAAACTTGTTAGACATCAAGAGTTCCACACTGTACTTCAGAAACAACCTTGGTTCAAGTGGGAGGAATAGCAATTAAGACACTTTCGATCCTACTTCAAATGGAGTAGTCCAGGCTTTTTACTTTATGTTATTTTTTAAGAAAGAGTGTTTTCGTTTAGAAAAACGTTTTAAAAATAATTGTGCAGGCTATGAAGAATCATCGAAGGTTCTCAGGGAGGTGAATGACATAATTAGATTAGTTTTAAAAGATTTTTCTGGTGTCAGAACGTATCAGGAGTACAGAAGCTGTAAATAGGGAGATTTATTGGAGGATGATTACGTTGTCCAGGAAGAAATCAAGAAGGCTGCCTAGGATGAGGGTGGTGAGACCAGGAAGGAGGAGAAGGACAAAGAACCATTCTAGAAGTGGAATCAGTGGTCCTTAAAATCTTTTGGTTCAAGGGGTAAAAGAGAAAAAAAGCCAATGATCATTTCAAGTATTTAGGGCTTGCTTGCTATAGAAGGTAATATGATCAGTACCGGTATAAGTAAGTTAAAAAGTTGAGAGGGCGAATGAGTTTTATTGTGACTGTGGTGTATTTGAAGTATGTACTGGATGTCTTGCTAGATACAACAGGCCACTTCAAACACATTTCTCTAACTTTGTAGGCCTTATGTAAGTATTTATGTAGATGTTAAGTCAAACTGGAAATAGCTCCCCCCCACCGCCCCCCAAAAAGGATTAGAGATAAAAGCTCACTGAATACAATACAGTCAGTTATGGATGGGCTTTGCAACTAGAGACTGCAAATTTTACAAGGTATGTTTCAAGCCCCATGTGGAACTAAATGGCAAGAATCTGGAATGACATAAAAAACAAACACAGAATGGGGTCTGCCAAGAGGGGCTGTGAAACCCAGAGAGTTTAACTGTATGCTTCTCCATATCCTCACCTCTTTATCATCCTCATTATGCTCCACTCTTGCCGTCCTACAGGCAGTGTGCTAGTTAAAATTGTGCTCACTGCTGAACTCATCCTGACAGTGGTAACAGATCCCTCTGGGACAGAGACTATGCTAGCAATTATCGACAAACCTGGTTCTATAGCTTCTTCCCCTGTGGGATTGCAGGTGTGGAATCAATAACCACATCATCAGAGTGTCCTGAAAGTTCAACATGACATTGAAAACATGAGCTCATATTATTTTCCCTTGTTTAGTGGTCTGTAATGTGTCCATTCAAGTGTCATATGTGCTAACACCTGTGGGAGTTCTACAAAATATTTGTGTATTATTTTTGTTCACAAATAGCTTGCCCTCTCTTACAACGTCCCGTAATTTTATGGACACAGCTTTTCACTTGGCATGTCTTTGATCTGTTTCCGAATTTGTAATAAATCCATGCCACTGAGTTGCAGGTACTTTGAAAAGCAAATAATTAACAGTTTCCTGGATGAAATGAGAAACAAATATTTTGGAATTTGCACAATACCTGTCATGTCCATATAGAGTTCAAATTCATCTTTTTTTCAGCAGATTTTATTCACAATTCCGTATTTGTGGCCAAATGTCAAGTAGATACCAAAATATTGATAGATATTTTTAATGTTTTTATTTATTTTTGAGAGAGAGCGCGCGAGTGGGAGAGGGGCAGAGAGAGAGAGTCACAGAATCTGAAGGAGGCTCCAGGCTCTGAACTGTTACCACAGAGCCCAACATGGGGCTCAAACTCATGAACCGTGAGATAACCACCTGAGCCAAAGTCAGATGGTGAACCAACTGACCCACCCAGGCGCCCCCGAAGTATTGGTATATTTCTTAAAACAGTTCTCTGTTTCATTTTATTAATAAAGTCCTTCTTATAGATACATTTCCAGGGCATGAGTGTGCTAATAGGGATATTTTGTGATAAGATTTGTACAACTAAAGTCTCTTCCTCTCTATTGCCTATTGTGGTTGTCGTTTTGAGAGGTATCAGTGACTTAGCTAATGGTAGAATATGCAAACATTGACACCAAATACATAGCTGTTGCTATTAATGTGTTCATTGTAGCTCTGGACATTCTTCCTTTTAAAAATTTCCTGCGCACTTATTAATAGTCTATTCATTCTGAGCTGAGCAAGTAGCTGTGCCCTAATCTTTACTTTCCATGTGAAGCGGGACCAACTGCTATTTCCCTTGTATCAGCTTAAGTCTTTACAACTCTTCTTTCATCACATCGTCTTTTTTGGAAGAAGCTCGATTGCCTGCCTTACCTTCTCCCTTGACCTATTCCTTTGACCACATCGTCGCCTACCCGCTCTGTGCAGAATCCCATTCTGCCTTTAGTTTTGATGGTTACTTTGTTCTTTATTGTACACAGGACCCATGCTGCATTCTTGACCTCTTTGAGAAAAAAGAGTATTTCTATATATTTAAACAACGGGAAAGAAAACCATTGATGATGTTGCTTTGAGCAAGATACCCCACACTTGGCTACTATTGGAATAAGAATAATTTGGTAAATTGTATTAAAGATCCAGGCTTACATCCCTCCTTGTACTAATGTCTATTTGCTTGCAATTTGGTGATTTGAGCACTAAATTAAGCCTTACTATCTGCTTGTCATATTTAGCCATGGTTATGGCCAACAGAAAGATATGCCTAGAATTGCCTATTCGCTCCAGGAGGAAAATGAGAGACATGTGGAATAGAGCTGCCCCAGCTAAGTTTCAGTAGCCAAGCCCAGCCTAAGCCAGACCCCAGCCCACCTGTAGATGAATGACCCAACCAAACTGAGATCAGTGGATCCACAACTAAGGCATAACTGAGTGAGCTATAAGAATACATTATTGTGGTTTCATGCTACAGAGTCTGGGTTGGTCCTTATTAAGCAGCAATAATTAAGTGATACAGATGGTATATGGAAAAGTCAGTGCCTGGAGGCATACATGCTCTCAAAACACCCACAAGATACAAGTTTGTTTAGCTGGGACTTTAAAATGGCAGACTGTGGTAGTGGGAGTTGGTGTAGAGATATATTACCACCTCATCAAAGGCCTTCATATACATCTGTGGACATTATCATCAAAATAATCTTTACCTAACTCCATTCTCCTCTCCACGAGTTTCTCCATAATCTCCTTTCTGTAAGAGCTTATTTTTCTTCCAGATTTGGCAAATAGTGTTTGCCAGCACCCTTCTTCCATCTCATGGCTGATATCTTTTCTCCATCAGCCACTCTTTTTGCTGAGTCAAAAAAGTCTTCTAAACACAAATCTCTGAATTTTCTTGCTTTGAAGAGATCTCTCCATCTCAGTCTAAAATTCTGTTCACCAATGAGTGGCTCAAATGTTAGTACCTCATGGCTCTTTCTCTGATTTCTTCTACCAGATGCACAATTTCTCCTTGTTTAATCAGCTACGATGTCTTATTGATCAATCCTTGTAATACCACATAACATTTATTTACTGTCCTTTTTTCATACTAAACCTAAGCTTTTTGAAGCTAAAGATCTTCCATGTTTTGTGAAACCTCTGTAGCATCTAGATTAGCACTTTGAATATATGAGATAACACATAAGTGTTTTCAGAAGCATGAATTAGAAACTTAAAAATGTTACACCTTTGGAAATGTGTCTGTTCATGTCTTCTGCCCATTTCTTCACTAGAGGGTATTATGCTAAGTGAAATAAGTCAGAGAAGTACAGATACATAATTTCACTCATATGTCGAGTTTGAGAAACACTACAGATGAAAATAGAGGAAGGGAAGGAAAACTAGTTAGAAACATGGAGGCAAACCAAAGAGACTTTGAAATACAGAGAACAAACTGAGGGTTGCTGGAGGAGTGGTGGGTCAGAGGATGGGCTAAATGGGTGATGGGCATCGAGGTCGACGTTTGTTGGGATGAGCACTGGGTGTCATATGTAAGAGACGAATCACTGGGTTTTACTCCTGAAGCCAAGACTACACTTTGTGTTAACTAACTTCAATTTTTGTTTAAGAAAGGAGGGTGGTTCAGTCCCTTAAGCATCTGACCTGAACTCAGATCCTGCTCTCAGAGTTGGTGAATTCAAGCCCTGCACCAGGCTCTGCAGCATCTGGCTGTGCGCTGACAGCTTGGAGCCTGCAGCCTCCTTTGGATTCTGTCTCCCTCTTTCTCTCTGCCCCTACCCCACTTACGTGCTCAATCTCTCTCTCAAAATTAAACATTAAAAAAACAAGAACAACATTACAACTATTTCTTAACTCTTGCTTTTGTCAGTTTAAGTTTCTTTGTGATTAGTATGCAAATGCTTATGTTTAGATGTTTTCTAAAAGGTGTCTAATTAATTTTTTTTCTAATATGTACCTGACAAGAATATACAAGGAGACAGAAAGACCTGAGAAAGTTCTCTGTGTGCAACTTGAAAAAAAGATTATGTTAGTCATTCCAGGCATGGATAGTTTTCTTCCACTCTGGCCCAGAAACTGAAAGAAATTATTTTCCTTCCAGGTTTGGTGATTCATCCTCTTTTTATTTAAGACCCTAGAGATGCATTAGCTTAGAATTTTAAATGTTAATCTCCTATGAATTTGGTCATTTTTATTTGTTGGCTCAGATGAAAAAACTTCAACCTCTCCTCTATCACAGTAATTCAGAATATTTTAGTAAGTCTGATTAGGAAGAGGAAAAATTCAACATTCATAATTAGAATACCCAGCACACTTGATAGAATGAATTAGATAGGGATCCTGAACTTTTGGGTAATAACTTCATTTGACTATCTTATGTACACAACAAAAAGGATTACATTTACATTAAAGAAAGCAAAGCAGAAAGGAAGAGGGAAGGAGGCAAGGAGGATAGAGAAGGGAAAAGGGAGAGATAAAAGGAAGGAAAGAAGCTTCCTACTGGTGAGTGTTTTGTATATTTGAATGAGGCTGACTTTCAACTCTGATTTTGACTTTTTTTTCAATGATTCTCAGCAATTCATTAGGTATCTGAGTTGCTTAAAATCAAGTCAGCCCTAAGAATGACTGGGTTCTAGTGAAAAAAAAATATTTGTGATAAGAAATAGTGTTCTTCCTTTTAAGAATGATAGGTCTTCACTGACCATATACGTCCATGTGATAAAATATTCCCCTGTGACTTTTTAGGAATGTAAAGGCAGTAAGTTCATACTTTCAAATATGTGATCATTGATATTAACAAAGTATTTTTATAAAGTCAGGAATATTTTGAAAGTCACATTAACTGTTTTATTGTTTGGCTATAAAAATAAATAATATTTCAATCTCTAAATAAAGCAATGATGTTTCCCTTAGGAATAATTTACAAACTCAAAATATATGACAACGTATACCTCATTGCATATTTAAGCTTTTCTTTGTGTCATTTTGTCTTATTACAGAGATTACCTTATTACTGAGTAACCTGTCAAAACATTGACCAAAGCTTGTCACTGTTTTTTTCATCATATTATTCTTTAAGATGTCTCACAGAAATAATAGACTTGGATTTTGGCTTTGATTGGCATTTCACCTTGAACCTTCTTTCCTATCTAATTTTCAACTCAACGTATTAGTTGCTGTGGGAATTTTCAATTTTACCCAGTGAAAATTTTACATAAAGAATGAAGTACCTTTATACTCACTGAAGACTCTAATACTCGAAACGATTTCCATGTGAAGGGGAGAAGCTAGTAGATTATAAAACAGGGCAGAAATAGTCTAGTTTCCAGACTTAACTTCCAGGAACTTTGGAGGCTTTTTTATTTATTAAGAATATTATTTTGAGTATAGTTGACACATAATGTTACATTAGTTGCAGGTGTACAACATTGTGATTCAAGTTCTCTGTATGTTAGGCTGTGCTCACCACAAAGACAGCCACCGTCTCTCATCATTCAATGGTATTCCGATATTATTGGCCATATTCCCTGTGCTGTGACTTTTATTCCCATGACTTACTCATTCCATATCTGGAAGCTTGTATCTCCCATTCCCCTCCACAGTTTTGCCCTCCCCTCCCCCCCTCTGTCAACTACCAGTTTCTTCTTGTATTTATGGGTCTGATTTTGCTTTTTGTTTGTTCATTTTTTTTTAGATTCTACTTATGAGTGAAATCTTGTTGTTTTTATCTTTTTCATTCTGACTTATTTCACTTAGCATAGTATCTTCTAAGTTCATGTCGTTACAAATGGCACAGTTACATTCTTTTTTTTTGTGGCTGTGTAATTGTGTGTGTGTCTCTCTCACATATTCCTTATCCATCCTTCTATCAGTGGAAATTTATGTTGCTTCCATATTTTGTTTGGCTCTTTTAGGGTGTTCGGTTCTTTTAGCTTCTTACCTAATTATGAGGGTCAAATACAACCAAAAAAGAATGATGATTATAAGGAAAAGAGTATTTTTAAAAGCAGTATTGGCTGTTCCCTAGGAAAGACCTCCTTATTTTGTCAGAATATGTGTGATATAGTGATTAAGAGTGAGTCTTCTAGGTGCTTCCATTAAAAAATGATGTGACTCTTGGCAAGTTAATTCACCTTTCATAGTTTTAATATTCTCACGTGTAGTTGGGGATGATAATAACACCTACCTTGAGGATTTTGTGAGGATTGAACAAGATGATACCTATGAAAAGCTTAATAGAGTGGTTGGCACATTGTAAACACTGTCTAGAGAAATTAGACTGAACACTTGCTAAAAATACTAAGACAGACTTTATTCAAGATTACTGCAATAGGGGAGAGAGATTGAACTCAACAATGCCGAAGCATTTAAATGCTGGTTAGCTAATGGAACATAAGTTTTAATTCTTGGGTAGATATGTAGAAATGGGATAGCTGGCTGATACAATAACTGCATGTTAAATTTATAGGATTCTACCAAACTCTTGTTTTACTAAAATGGCATTATTGTTTGGCCTTCACATCAGCAAATGTTGAGAGTTACAGTTGCTATGCTTCTTCATATGATACTGCCATTTTTTGTTGTTGTTATTTTAGCCATGCTAATGGTTGTATTGTGGTACCTCATAGTGGTTTTGTCTATTTCTCTTTGCATTTCTATCAGATGTGTCTTGTATTTTCATGTTCTGTTGTTAGGTGGATACATGTTAATGATTACTGTGTCTTCTTGGAGAAATGACCACCACATCCTTGTTCCTAATTCTGAAGGCTGCTTTCTCTAAAATCAATACTGGTACTTTTGATTAATGTTAACACAGTACCCCTTTCTACATCCCTTCACTTTTTCTGTCTTTATATTTAAAGTGGATTTATGTACATAATTTATAGTTATGTCTCCTTTGATTTATTCTTTTATCTACTCTGAGAATATATGTTTTAATGTAAACCACATTTAAAGTGATTTATTTATTTATTTATTTTTTATTTTTTTTAATGTTTATTTATTATTGAGAGACAGAGAGACACAGAGTGTGAGTAGGGGAGGGGCAGAGAGAGGAAGAGACACAGAATCTGAAGCAGGCTCCAGTCTCTGAGCTGTCAGCACAGAGCCTGACACGGGGATCAAACTTACAGGCCACGAGATCATGACCTGAGCTGAAGTTGGACGCTCAACCGACTGAGCCACCCAGGTGCCCCATAAAGTGATGATTTATATAACTGGATTTATATATACCATATTTTTAACTGCTTTTTATTTATTGAACTGGTTTTTGTTACTTATTTCTATTCCCCTATTTTTATGTTTTCTCTGGTTTTACTTGAGCATTTTGTATGAGTCCATTTTCTCACTTCTCTTTGCTTAACAGTTGTAGATCCTTTTAGTTTTCTTTTTAAGGTTGACTTTATTTACAACTAAATACACCTTTTTTGAAGGAGAACCAAGTTGACTTATTAATCAACTACCATTGGTATGTGTTAGCTATTTGGTATATGTAATTTGATCTTCCTGGCAACAGCATTTTTACGGGTTGAATATTCTTTATTGAGTTACAACTGATCTACAAATACAATTGACTCTTACTGAATTCTTGCTACAATCTTCTGTTCATTTCGATATAAATAACCTACTTAAAATATTAATTGGGATTTCAAAATGCTCTCCTAGAGGACTGTAAGAGCTGTTGAAATAATTTTGTAAAAAGAAGCATGTTACATATTAGTTGATACTCTGTTATCCACCTAAATGTTCATCCACAGACCAAAAAACAGAAACCTGGAAAGATGAGGTGGATCTCGACATTAATCAGTTAGTGGCTAATGACTGTAAACTCGAGATCTCCTGTTACAGAGTCCAGTGCATTTTTCTCAGTGTTCCCTTAAACTAAAAGGTTAGCTGACAAGTAAACACCACTTAGATATCCTTTTAGAGAATGGCAGACCTGTCATTTTACTTTGATGGTATTCTGTAATATATGGGGTCTCCTAATTAAGAAGCTTATACCTATTCATAACATTGGGCTATAAATACATTGCCAAATAGCCTTGTTCTAGGGGGAAAAAGATGCACCAAGAAAATAAACAATGAGGGGCGCCTGGGTGGCGCAGTCGGTTGGGCGTCCGACTTCAGCCAGGTAACGATCTCGCGGTCCGGGAGTTCGAGCCCCACGTCAGGCTCTGGGCTGATGGCTTGGAGCCTGGAGCCAGTTTCCGATTCTGTGTCTCCCTCTCTCTCTGCCCCTCCCCCGTTCATGCTCTGTCTCTCTCTGTCCCAAAAATGAATAAACGTTGAAAAAAAATTTTTTTTAAAAAGAAAATAAACAATGAATATTACAAAGTATTCACATTGAATTCTAAGGTCAATGATAAAAAACCTAGTTAATTTAATGTGTTTTACTAGAAAAAGCCATAGTGTAATTATAGTATATGCTGATATTAAAAATAAGAAAGGATAGCTCTGATAATCAATGATTAAACTTAAGAATTATTTTTTATATTCCTGGAAGCAAGAGCCTAAGAGAAATAGGCATTTAATTGTTGTAATGGATAGACCAGTTCCTTGAGGTTCTCTCTATAATCCTGAACCACCTGAACATTGTTGGAGTTAGCTGCTCCCCATTCCTCATTCCCTGTGAAAGGATATAAGCTTAGAACAGCACTTACAACCCTCTCATCAGTACTCCTCAAGGAGGAAGACTGAGCTTACTGACAGGAAGGCTTTGGTTGATGTTTCTCAGTTTGGTGCAGCTGATCTGATAAAAGGGTATAAATATTTAGTGTTCAATCTCTTCTCTTCCCTCTCTATATACTAAGTGACTGACTACAAAGCAGCAAATCTAAGTAATGTTATTTGTTCTTTAGACCCAAATGCTTTCTCAAGTGGTCACATCCCAGGCAAAGTTGGAATGAGTGTTAGAAAGTCCATTTGCTTGCACAAAGAATATATATTACACAGAGTGCTTTATCATAATAGACGTTATGTGCTATCTCTGCTGTTGAGACTCATTGGTCTTTGTTAGTTCCGTATTGTGTTGTAAACAGTGAAGTGTTGTTCATTGACCTCTATTATTCCATCGTTTAATAATAGAGTAGGAACATTAAGGAATAGGGAAGGAATGGGATTTGGGGACTGAATGTGGAGAGAGTACAACTTCTGGAGAGGACAGATGTATAATTCTTAGGCTTTTATGAGCAAGGTAATTTTGACTTTGGTGGGTCATAACAGGTGATGTGGGCAGCTGTTTACAGATGGAGACTATTTTTTAAATTTATTTATTTATTTTTGAGAGAGAGAGAGAGAGAGAGAATGAGCGCACAAGCAGGGCTCACAAGCTGAGCTGTCAGCACAGAGCCTGATGCAGGGCTAGAACTCAAATGAGATAAGGACCTGAGCCAAAGTCAGACACTTAACCGACTGAGCCACCCAGATGCCCCAGATGGAGACTATTTTTAAAAGCTGTATGCTTAACTACTGCTGGCTGTAGAGGCCAGGATGTTCATGCTGATGCAGCTTGACATTAAAAGGTACTAGACAGTTGGCCTGTAATAACAGCAAGACTGAATTAGGGAATACATCTTTTTAGGTATTAATGAGCAAAAGAATATTTTCTGCCTTCACTATTTTTCCAGCCCAGTCTACATGCTAGGACTTTCAAAGGCAAGCCAGCTATGTTATGAGTGGTTTACAGAACATTAGAACAGTTCTTGTTTAAACAGACTGGGTCATGACCTGCAGGCTGTATTGGATCAGCTGGTCTAAATTCCATGTCATTTTTTTAATAGAAGAAAAAAAAATTTATGTGACTGAGGCTCTAAAGATCCAATGCTTCTTTTTCCCGTCACCATGTAGCCCTCTTAACTCTGGCATTCATGTAATTACATAAGTACAAGCTGGACCTTCACTTAGTTATATCAGTACTGACTATAAAACATCCTGAATTGGGCAGGAAAATTTATTGACCACTTAAATATTTGTTGAGGGTGTAAATGAAATAATGATTAGAGTAGCAGGTATAGCTAATCTGTGCCCTATCCACAAGAGAAGACAAATGGCTAAGAAAATAATGTGAGTATTAACATATTCGATGAGCAGTAGAATTTGGCTTCTGTGCGTGGTGAAGCAAAATATAAAGACAAAACAGCATAGAACAAGACTGTAGGAGATAACAGAGAAAATGGTTGGAACCATGCTGTATCATCAAGCTTATTTTAATTAACATTCCTGGTTTAGGTGTGACGAGAATATTTAGCAATCAAATAAAGGCTCTCCTTATGCATTGATCTCCAGAGTAACAAGCTTATCCCATATTGCTGAGAGAGTCACTAATTAACTAATTAAGTGGAATCAACTACATTCTGAGTTCTTTGCATCATCAAATCACAATCTGATGGAGAAAGGTAATGCTGAAGTCACCTAGTTTAAAGATAGAAAAGCAACCTCTGCCCTTGCTCATCTCTAGCTATGTATAGTCGTAATATTTTGTTTTGTTTTGTTTTCCTATCTCAATACAGGCAATGCCATACTTACTGAAACCTGTAATCAAGAAAACATTTACAGATTAAGCACACTGAGATCCCGGTAGATAGGTGTGTAAATACTGTGAACAGTCCAATCATGGAAAAGCAAAATTCATTTGAATTTAAATACGTATGGAGAGTTCGTCAATTCTACCAGTAATAAAAAGTGCATCAGTCACAATGAGACACCAAGTTACCATCTGAGTAAAAATACCTTTATTTTTACATTCTACATTTTACAAATCCCAAGATGCATGTTTTTTACATGTTTATCTCTTTCAAATTGACATGTATGTTAACATCTTGGCATCTTAGATACAGGGAAATATTGTAGATGAAGTCTTTTGTTCATGTTGCAATACTTAAATTGAAAATAGCCAATAGGTTTGTGAAACTGGCTATCATGTGATTAAAGATATCGTCTTCTGTGTTTTTCCCACTGAGTTGATCAAGATGAATTAATTGTGCTGCACTAAGAAGCAGCCCCCAAATCTCAGTGCTGAACACAAGGGCTTATTTCTTTATCATCCTTGTATTTTCATTGTAGGTCAGGAGGGATCTCTCTGTCTCCTGGGTTTGTAGGGACTCAGACTAATGCATGCCATCCTGGCAGGACTTGAATGATCACTTCAGCAGAGTGAAGAGTAAGAAATAAATCACACGTTGGCTGTTCAAGCACTGGACATAGGTCACATATGCTTAGAACCATTGGTTAAAGAAAATCACAGAATTGTGACTGGAAATTGGGAAACACCCCATGTCGCTCAAAGACAAGTGCCCTAGAATATTTGTGAGTCTCACCAACAACCTCCATAACCATCTCAACCCAGCTGTTTATCACCTTACGCTGGATGTTTTGTTTGGCAGAGTCCTAAAACATCCTGTCTTCTGATTCAAACATTCCAAAAAATAACAATGTGGCGTCAGTCTTTTCTTAGAACAATTTTGAGCTAGAACATAGGTCACATTTATAACCCTTGTTATGGGCTGAATTGTGTCCCCCCAAATTCAAAAGTCCTAACCCCAGTACTTGAGAAATGTGACTGTATTTAGAGATTTAGAGTCTTTCCAGTGGTAACTAACTTAAAGTGAGGTCAGGAGGTCAGAGCTTAATCTAGCATGACACCTTTAGAAGAGTTGATTAGGAGAGACCCACATGACAGGGAGAAGAGGACTAGTGCAGTCTAAGAAGAGGGACCTCAAAAGCCAGTCCTAGCCTCCAGAATACTGAGAACGTAAATTTCTGTTTAAGCTACTCAGTCTGGGGAACATTTTACAGAAGACTGAGCAAACTAACCACCCCTTCCTCCCACCTTGATTATTCTGTTCGTTAAAATGATAAATGTCAGAAATAACATTTATGCACAGTTGTTTTTCTCAGGTAATAATTAGCCTCTTTTCCAAACCGAAGGGCTTGGAAAAAAAGAGTTATCATTCTTAATCGTGTTACCTAGGTTGACTGATGCAAAGTTTGGTTAACTTCCAGGGGTCAAAAGATACATTTTACAACTTAGAATTCATGCACCAACTTTGAAAATTATCTTTTCTATCTTGCTAGGCTTTACGTTTAGACTCTTGGTAATATTTTGCCTATATCACTCTTAAGGGATTTAATTAAGGCTAAAAGAAAATGCTGGTTGAAAACTAGCCCTGGATCTTTAGAGGAATGAAAAAAAAGGTATCTTCACAGCTGAAAGATAATTATACTTAGGAAAGAAACTACCTTTGTTTAGAAAATAATTTAAAATGTTCCTTTTATTGGAGCTTGACACTTGAAGGAAGGATTTATTATGGTATGAAGAAAAAATGCTTTAAATAGAAGTGAATAGGAATTTGAGAGAAGAGCTGTATGACTAAAGAAACCATGGTCTGTGACCCAGAGATTAAAAGGTTCATTGCCAAATTTAGGCCATTTGCTGTAATACAACATCAACTGTCCATTTACATTGGTCTCCTTCCATAAATATGGTATATTTACATGGGTATCATATGTACATGAACATGCATAAGTGTATATTTGTGTGTGTGTGAAAGAGAGATTTAAAGAAGGGGGCTCAGTTGCACATTTGGGTCAATACTAGATTGATATGAAATAGGCTTGTAAAGTCCTCTCTCTGTGATTCAGGGACTTACTGAAAAATAGGTGAAGCCTGCAGTATATACATAGGATAAGGAAGACAGGGTGATCTGGATAAAAGACACTTCACTGGAAAGGAGCTTCCTGAAAATCAGCTGTAGTAGATTATTGCCTTGGGGAATAGGAGTTCAGTGAAGATATTTCTTGCTATTTTTTAAAATAATCCCAAGAGTTTGGCATTTACGTAAAATCTCCTGATTTTTTAAACTGAAATAGAGTGGACACACAATGTTACCTTAGTTTCAGGTGTACAACATAGTGACTCAACGACTCCATGGACTATGCCATGCTCATCACAAGTGTAGCTACCATCTGTCACCACACAACACTGTTAAAATGACATTGACTATATTCCTTACACTGTGACTTTCATCACCTTGACTTCCATTACTGGAAGCCTGTACTTTCCACTCAGCCATTGTGCCCATCTCCCCACCCGCTCCTTCCTCGAGCACCACCAGTTTGTTCCCTGTATTTATAGATCTCTTCCTGCTTTGTTTGTTCATTTTGTTGTTTTAGATTGCAAATAGAAGTAAAATCATAAGGTGTTTTTCTTTCTCTGTCAGACTTACCCCACTTACCATTATACTCTCTATGTCCATTCATGTTGTTGAAAATGGCAAGATTTCCTTTTTTTATTATGGCTAATATTCCATTGTGTAGTATATACTCATCTTCTGTACCCATTTGTTTATTGACAGATGCTTGTGGTGCTCCCATATCTTACCTATTGTAAATAATGCTGCAATAAACATAGTTTTAGGCATATCTTTTCAATTTAGTGTTTTTGGTTTCTTTTAGTAAATACCCAGTAGTAGAATTACTGGATCATATGGCATTTATATTTTTATTTTTTTGTGGAACCTCCATACTGTTTTCCATAGTGGCTGAACCAATTTGCATTCCCACCAACAGCTCATGAGGGTTTCTTTTTCTCCACACCCTCACAACACTTACTGTGTCTTGTCCTTTTGATGATAGCTATTCTGACATCTGTGAGGCGGTATCTCATTGTGGTTTTGGCTTCCACCTCCCTGATGATTAGAGATATTGAGCATCTTCTCAAGTGCATGTTGGCCATCTTTATATATTAATTGGAAGAATGTCTATTCAGGTCCTCTGCCTATTTTAAAAACAGATTGATTTATCTTTTGTTTGGTGTTGAGTTTTACCCTTTATACATTTAGGTATTAACCCCTTATCAGACAAGTTATTTGCAAATATCTTTTCCCACTCACGAGGTTGCCTTTTTATTTTGTTGATGATTTCTTTTACTGTGAAAAAGTATTCTCTTTTGGTATAGTCCCGATAGTTTAATTTTGCTCTTATATCCCTTTCTTAAGGAGACATACCTAAAAAGTGATGTTAAGACCAATGTTAAAGAGATAATTGCCTCTGTTTTCTTCTAGGAATTTTATGACTTCCGGTCTCACGTTTAGTTCTTAGTTCCATTTTGAGTTGATTTTTGTGTATGCTATAAGACAGTGGACCAGTTTCATTCTTTTTCATGTAGCTATCCAGTTTTCCCTACATCATTTATTGAAAAGGCTGTCTTTTCCCCCATTGTATATGCTTGTCTCCTTTATCATAGATTAGTTGATCACATAGGTATTGGTTTATTCCTGGGCTATTTTTTTCCATTCATCTATGTGCTGATTTTTGTGCCAGTATCATATAGCTTTGATAACTGTAGCTTTGTGTGGTGTATCTTGACATCTGGGATAAAATTTCGTGATCGCTGTTTGTTGACAACTAATTTACATTAAAGAGTGTCTGGACCGTATATAATGTTTAAATGCCAAATTCAATTTTGGGCTTGCAGCAAGACACAGAGAGGGGAAAGGGAATTCCGTGGAGACCAGAATTTGAACCAAGGAATGATCTTAAGACCTTAAGACCCCAGAGATGATCAGAAAAAGACACTGCATTAGACATTTTAGAAGGCATCCAATGGTATTTGAAACTAATCTTACCTTGATCATAAATTTAGAAAATGACCTCAAGACACATCTGGATTCACATCTAATGGTGTCTACCTTATCGTCATCTCTTTTTTGGTCTGATAAAAAGATTTTTATTGAAAAATTTTGTATGAGGCACTTAAGTGAGAATCGGGACCTGAAACAAAAGGCCTAGTCTACATAAAGTGTTGATGCATAATGGCACTTAGGGGCATATATTTGATCAATGAATAGATGAATGGGGGCATAGAATAAGTGCACACTTTTTAATTGCACATGGGTTTTATAATCTCAAAAACATATGTTAACTTTTGTTCATAAAAAACAATTGTGCATCCTTTTTTGACTTGTAATATCTTAAGTTGCCAATATAAGTAATCACTTTATACAACCTGTGACAGAAAACGTGAGGTTTCAATTTTCAACTTCAAAAAGATCAGATGTGAGTACATTAAAAGAATGTCTATAGTTTCTCAGGGAGCGAGATCATTATAAATCATATTTTTATTTTTTTTCCCAGAAACCATCAACATCACAGATGGAGGAGAGTCTAAAATGAAAGTCATTATAAATTTACCATTTTTTTGAAATATTTTCTGAGATAAGTTTTACTTGAAAATTATAGACTGATTTCTAGGACTTTCAGATAATATCTTTATATATGCTTAAAAGTTTTCACCTGCCAAGGATTTCAAATAAGCAGAAGCTCACCAATACTCCCATCATCATTTATCAACACACTGTTGTGTTTTGTTTTCTGAGAGGCCTTGCTTAACATGCCTTCACAGTGATGTGAGAAGAATTGCAATTGGACTGAAAAATATTTATCTTTCTTGAGATGTAGGAGATTTGAATGTGACCTATGTGGTTATTTATCATCATTATTATTAATGCTACTACTGATAATTACAAATTTGTTTTATTCAGCCTTTGACCTTTCAATATCTATTATTCATTCTTCAGTAAGCCATGTTTTCTGTTGTCTTCTTTGTTGGCCCCAGTCTACCTCTGAGGTTTTTGTTTTCTTAGTAATTGAAGGTTGAGGACAGGAAATCCAGATGACGAATGTCGTTATTAAAACCCTGGTATGGAGTTGTAAATAAAGAACAAAATGACAAAAAAATAGCCATCTTTGTATAACTATGTGGCAAAAAAAAAAAAACACAAAACAAAGCAAAAAAACAAAAACCACAAAATTCCAAGCTTAAATAAGAAATGAATGCTATTGTGTGCATGCATATTCCACTTACACAGAGAAACATAAGTAGTGTAATTTTTAATTTAATTGATATTGATAGGTTTATTTATGTTATGTTTTTAAATATGAAGAAGCGCTTTTTTGGTGGTAGCTATTTGATATCATTATTGGGCTATTTGATGTTTTAATCAGTACTGGGTTAAAATATATAATCCTAAATAACACACACACTAAGTTGAGCCACGTGAAATTTCCAGTTCAACTCATTTTTTCTTTTTTTTACTTGAAAAGGGGTCCCTTCATCTGGCTCAACCTGCTATGAAAATAACCGTGAAATGAAAATTATTTAACTACTTTAACAGCCTGAGATCTGCTTAGCCATAGAAAGTCAACCATTTCTCAAATATGGAGTGAGGTCATTAAAAACTTGAAAAACTATGCTCTCCTTGGAAAAAGACTTCCAATTTTTTGAAATACTACAACTGTAGAATGTACTTTAGAAAAAAAAAATGGGAGCGATTGTAAGAAGAAATTTTTTAAAAATTGATACTGGGAAAATGTGCGGTTGACTTTAAAATTCTTGGGAGTATTCATTTGGGATTGTTTTTGAAATATTACTCCATGGAAACAACTGCTTATTAGTTCACTTGGTCCCAGTTCAACACTGAATTGAAGGCAGTATCTCATTACTGTGCTGTCTGGTAACTTTTCAAAAGTTCCCTCTGAAGTCTTCTCTGAGAAGCATCATTAAAGATTCAATAGACAAATAAGTCATCTCATTTGTCCCCACGTGTAGTGTATACATCTGCAATTCTGAATAAACTATAGTATGATAGTGCCTCAAAAGCAAATGTGAAAGACATAGGACCAATGGGCCAATCTAAAAAATTCAGCTTTGGTTTAAAGAGATAAGGAAAAAACCAAATACTTTTCCTTCCTTCAAGTAATTCATCTTCATATGGTGGTGATATGTACAGAGTATTTGCAAATAGAGACATTAAAGCATCCATCATTAAATCATCTTCTTTTTTTTTTTCTTTTCAAAGGCAGTTTCTCATCCTTTATCTAGCCTTTTAAGTAAGTTGGTCATGGTAATTCCTATGTGTCCTTCTGGAATGCAGTGATGAGCTTGTGAATGCTTGTTCATAAAATTAGGGAGAAAAAAAAGGAATTGGAAAGTAAATATGAAATAGAAAAAAAAACCCACAGGGAAATGAGGATAAGGAGAGGCTATACATATGCCAAATTAAAACACACACACACACACACACACACACACACACACACACACACACACAGAGTCCTTCTCAGCTGGTGGTGTTCAAAAACCACCATTGTAAATTGAAAATGAGTACAATATACACTGATGAAAAAACTTTGGTTTGTGTGAAATGACTGCTGTGAATGTCAAAGAGAATTTTGCTTACCACATCAAATGGAAAACTTTGGTGCTCTTGTGTGAATAATAGAGCCTAATATGTCTCACAGTCAGCCATATAATGGTCTTGGTTAGGCTAAACACTATGGCAGAAACATTGAGTTAGTAAGAAAAAAAGAAATGAGGTGTCAATGATGAAAACTTATTTCAGAGAGTAAGAATTTGATGCTAAGCATTATAATGAACAAAGAGTACAAACACTTTTTTTTTTAGGGGAATCTTATTTGGGTTTTCCCAAATTTTAAAGTCAAATCTCGGGGCGCCTGGGTGGCGCAGTCGGTTAAGCGTCCGACTTCAGCCAGGTCACGATATCACGATCAATGAGTTCGAGTCCCGCGTCAGGCTCTGGGCTGATGGCTCGGAGCCTGGAGCCTGTTTCCGATTCTGTGTCTCCCTCTCTCTCTGCCCCTCCCCCATTCATGCTCTGTCTCTCTGTGTCCCAAAATTAAATAAAAAACGTTGGAAAAAAAAATTTAAAGTCAAATTTGGGGCACCTGAGTGGCTCAGTCGGTTAAGCATCAAGTTCAGCTCAGGTCATGATCTTGCCATTCCCAAGTTCGAGTCCCACGTCAGGCTGCGTGCTTACAGCTTGGAGCCTGGAGCCTATTTCAGATTCTGTGTCTCCCTTTCTCTCTCTGCTCCTCCCCCACTTAGGCTCTGTCTCTCTCAAAAAGAAACATTAAAAAAAAGTCAAATCTATATGGCTCACCAGAAGCTAGAATTCAGTAAACATTTGTTGTAGTCATAATATATGATAGGTAAAGGATTGTTTACTAGTTTCTACCTTTAAGGACCACACTATCTAGAGAGGAGGCACATAAGCAAACCAATCATTACAATGCACTATAATAAACAACATAATAGAACTGCAATAAGTATAAAATGGGGCCTAATTAAAGCTTTTGAGATTGTGAGTTAGGGCAGACTCTTGGAGTAGTCACGTTGGAAGTGAATCTTGAAATGTCCCCTGGAATGAGCCAAGTGGAAAGACGGTGAGAAAAGACAAAACAAAACAAACAACAACAAAACGCATATTCAAAGCCATGAAGTGAAAAAGCATGGAATGTTTGGTAAAGTACATGTAGTCTATATAGCTGGATTGCAGAGTACGGATGGAGGAGTAGAAATGAGCCTCTTCTAGCTACCAACTGCCACATAACCACCTTAGTTAGAATGTCATCCAGAACCCTGTCTCTTGTCCTTCTTTAAAGATGCCTGAATGGTCTCCTTTCTTTTCAAGCTCTAACACCCTGGGTCCTTGCCAAGGAGAAGTCACTCCTGTTCCACTTACCATCTGACAGGCTGGCAGGTAGACGTTTATAGTCCATTTATTGCTACATCCAAACACTCTTCCCACCTTTCTAGGAAGAGGATCTACAAAAATCATTATCTTATGATCTCATTCTAATTCTTTTCCTTGTAGCCTGTCCAAGAGCTTCATTGAATATATATGCCAAGTTTAGGGTGGTGAGAACAGGGGTGTGTAGGGCCAGTACAAGTTCTGGAATTTTTTATTCAGGGTGAGAACTAAGTAAGGTCTAAGTATTGACTTTGTGTACATCTTTATTGAAGTTCTAAAACTAAATGCAATTATTAGAAAATTAAGTTAGATAGGCTATGATTACCCTTGGATGAGCATGTGCGTATTGGAATGTCTATGAAAAAGCTGTACAATTTTGATAACGATTAGACTAATTTCTAGTTAGTTGAAATTTTATTGTGGGTATAAATCTGAAAATTAGTAAAGTTTGGTGAACTGAAACCTGATCAACTTGCATCCTTAATGAACCCTGAATTCTACCTTCTTATATAAAGAGCAGGTAAGAAAAATGAGGTAAGCTCCTATCAGAGGTTCATTTCAAGGATCAGGGTTCATGAGTGGTCAATTACATTGTTTAGTCACTAAAGGTGTTTATATGTATATTTGCAGAGGGAAGTAAAGTTTATTATTGCTAATGAAGACTTTGATGGTTATGAAATTTTGGTTGTGAAAGGTTGTATTCTATTGAGTGTACTGTGTTTTTATGGCAGGAAGATAAAGGAGGGTGCTGTAGAAGTCTGAACTCTGTGTGTGTGGATCTGTCTGTCCGTGTTCCTGAAGGCCGCCCAGTAACTGTTCTGCCGAAGTTGTTATTAGGTCACTTTTCTGTTTAATATAGCGTTTACTATATTCCACATATTACAAATATTAGCAAATTTAGTGCCCATAACACAAGGAGGTAAGTTTTATTAGTATGCTTGTTTTGTGAATGAGGCAACTGAGACCCAATGAGTTTGAGTAACCTGCCACAAAACATAGGGCTGGCTAGAAAATGGTAAAGGTGGGATAGAAGCTCAGGAAGCCTGGCTATAATTGATACTCTTGATACTCGTGCATATATTATGCAATAAGAGGGATGGATTTTGTACTGCAGTAGGTTCAAAAATACATTTCCAGGAAATATACCAAGAGGTGTTAGGCTGAGGGTATCAAATGAGGACAGCTTCTTGAATCTCTTAAGGTTTTCTCCATGGCTTACCAAACTGGAACCCCAAATATCACACCTCAAAATCTCAGGGATGCTACTCACATGATTGATAATCATGCCATTTGCGACTGACTCCTTTCTCTAATATTTGCACTCCAACTACAATTTTATGTTCCTGTTACCATTTTGCATTGTATACTTTCTTCATTAACTCTAAGATGTTATTTACTGTAAAATAGTTTATGTACTACTTTAATGGAAGAAACACTGCCAATCAAATCATAATACGCTGGTATCTTATTTAGAATTTTTATATTGTACTTAGGAAAAAAACTTGGATAGAAAGGTGTTTTAATCATATGCCACTTTTGTGCATATATAACACAGGACATAAAATAAACTGATTGAGGTATTCCTAAAACTTCCTACATATTGTATTTGAATCCTTTGAGTTACCTTTCATTGGTAGAAGTTTTTATTTAAACTCCAGTTAGTTAACATACAGTGTAATATTAGTTTCAGGTACAGCATGGTGACTCAACACTTCTATACAACACCCGCTACTCATCACAAGTGTACTCCTTAATCCTCATCACCTATTTAACCCCCCACAGCACCTCCTCTTTGGAAACCATCAGTTTGTTCTCTGTGGTTACGAGTCTGTTTCTTGGTTTGCCACTCTCCCTTGTTTTCCTTTGCTCATTTGTATTATTTCTTAAATTCCACACATGAGTAAAATCACATGGTATTTGTCTTTCCCTGTGTTATTTCGCTTAGCATAATACCCTCTAGTTCCATCCATATTATGCAAAAGGCAAGATTTCATTCCTTTTGATGGCTGAATAATATCCCATTGTATATACATACCACATCTTCTTTATCCATTCATCAATGGATGCGCATTTGGGCTGTATCCATAATTTGGCTATTGTAGGTAATGCTGCTATAAACATCAAAATGCATGTATCCCTTCGAAGTATTATTTTTGTTTTCTTACTACCTAGTAGTACAATTGCTGGATTATAGGGTAGTTCTATTTTAACTCTTTGAGGAACCTCCATACTGTTTTCCATAATGGCTGCGCCAGTTTGCATTTCCACCAACAGTGGAAGAGGCTTTCTCTTTTTCTGCATCCTCACCAACACCTATTGTTTCCTGTGTTAATTTTAGCCTTTTCTGACTGGTGTGGGATGATATCTCATTGTAGTTTTGATTTGTATTTCCCTGATGATGAGTGATTTTGAGCATCCTTTCATGTGTTATGGCTGATGTCAGAGCACTTACTGCCTTTGTTCTCTACTAAAATCTTTAAGGTTTCAGGTCTCACATTTAGGTTTTTAATCCATTTTGAATTTATTTCTGTATATGCTGTAAGAAAGTGGCCCCCTTTCTCTCTTTTGCATTTTGCTATCCGGTTTTCTCAACACCATTTCTTGATTGGATATTCTTTCCTACTTTGTCGAAGATTAGTTTACCATATAGTTGTGGGTTCATTTCTGGGTTGTCTAATTTGTTCCATGATCTATGTGTCTATTTTTGTGCCAGTATCATACTGTCTTGATCACTACAGCATTGTTATGTAACTTGAAGTACAGAATTGTCATGCTTCCAGTTTTGTTTTTCCTTTTTCAAGGTTGCTTTGGCCTTTCAGGGTATTTTGTGGTTCCATACAAATTTTAGGATTGTTTGTTCTAGCTCTGTGAAGGATGCTGGTGGTATTTTGATAGGGATTACATTAAATGTGTAGATTGCTTTTGGTAGTATAGGCATGTTAATAATAATTATTCTTCTAATCTATGAGCATGGAGGTTTTTTTTCCATTTCTTTGTGTCATCTTCAATTTCTTCCACCAGTGGTTTATAATGTTCAGTGTACATGTGTTTGACCCCCTTGGTTAGGTTTATTCCAAGGTATCTTACTGTTTTTGGTACACTTGTAAGTGGAATTGATTCCTTGATTTCTTTCTGCTGCTCCATTAGTGGTGTATAGAAATGCAATAGATATCTGTACATTGATTTTGTATCCTGTGACTTTACTGAATTCATATATCAGTTCTAGTAGTTTTTTTTTTTTGGTGGAAACTTTCAGGTTTTCTATATAGAGTATGATGGCAAATATCTGCAGGTGGTAAAACTTTTATTTCTTCCTGGCCGATTTAGATACCTTTGATTTCTTTTTGTTGTCTGATTGCTGAGACTAGGAGTGCGAGCACCATGTTAAATAACAGTGGTAAAAAAGGACATCACTGTCTTCATCCTAAAAATTTGGGGAAAGCTCTCATTTCTTCCCCATTTAAGGTGATAGTGGCTGTGGGTTTTTCATATATGACCTTTATGATGTTGATGTATGTTTCCTCTAAAGAATCTTTTGAGTTACTTTTCAATTCTAAGTCAACAATGACATTTTTTTGTATGTAGAATCATCTTCTTTCCCATAAAGAATATTGGGGATTTAGCATTTTTAAAAGGTACCCCACTTGACTGTTGCCTGGCTGTCAAAACAAAACAAAACAAAACAACAACAACAACAAAACTGTCTTAAGATATATTCCAACTTAAGAGACACCAAAATGTGGGGTAAAATTAGTATCTTGGAATTGATGAAATACACCATATAGTACTGAATGAGTGTAGTGCATGAGAAATCCTGTAACAACTTGATAAAGATGACCAGGCTATGAGCATGTCCAATCAGCTGTCAAAGAGACTAGAAGGAACGGAACACAACCATCGAAGCCAAAGTCTACTCATCACAAGAATATTCCATGACACAGAGTAGATGCTGAATAAGTGGTCTTTGAATGAGTGAGCCCCAGTTTTATAGTAGAGTTAAGCATTATTTCATACTAATGTATTGAGAACTGTAATTATGTAACAACTCACATATTAACTGCAGAAAAATTTTAATTACTCTGGATAAATATTTAACACTCTGAATTTTATTGAAGCAATGTCTTTGGCTTGGTTTTTCACAAACACTACAAGTTTGGGAGATGAAAACGTTTGAATACACAAAAACAATGGTGTTGGTCAAGTGAGCTTCTAAAATGTGCATAAGGCATGCAGTGATAGAGAATGGATGCTTGTGTGTGTTTGGTCAGACTAAATAAAAAGTAAAATAAATGAGATCTTGTGTTAAGCTCATAATACTAAATGAAGAATCTACTTGATTTCCTTTTTCCTTTTTTAGCACAGTTTATGTATTTCATCAGATAGAATGACAATCTTTTCATCATTAATCACAGAAAGGTATGTAATTATTTCTTTTCCTTTGAATTGTATTCATTATCATAGCTTCTAAGACTATAGACTGGTAGGCAGCAGTAAATCTTAGACTGTTTGCTAACATCTTTTTTATCAGTATGATTTGATTCCAAGCTCAATACCCATATACTGATTTGCTAAAGTAATAATTGTCAGAGCCCTGGCTTATCCCAACCAAGTGTGTTTGGAGGAGAAATCATCAAACAGCTGCAGGCACAGAGCCAAGAGGATGTTTAGTTTTTAAAATAAAAGGCAAAGTGGGGAAGAGAGTATGTATTTCTAAAGTAGTTTATAATGTATAGTACAGCCTACACTAATTTCTGATGACTTCAAGAAGTGGAACCAAAGGTGAAAAAAGGGTTAGGTTCAGAGTAAGGGCATATGTTCTGGTGGTTATTTCTACTCAAAGATGGAATAGCCTGTTTCTGGTATTATAAATTTCCAGTTACTTGAGATATCGAATCCTAGGTTGTACAACAGTTGTTAAGGATGACATCATGGTGACTCAGTCATCACCAGATAAACTAACTAGGGGACTCATAATATCCCTTCCAACCTTGAGCTTTTATGATACTCAGTAGACAAAAGGGGTGGTAACAGAAATATAATAAATGTAATACATCTTGGCTTACAGGCTGAAAATAAATAATGATATGTGAAAATACTTTGTGATATGTTTTAAGACAAAGTCCCTGAGAAGCCTTGTTCTTTTAAATATGTACTCTATACCCTTAATCTTTATTCTTTATATCCTTTTCCATATTTCTGCATATTTCCATATTCTGCTTGAAAATCATAAGGCTTTTCACAGGGCAGTCTAAGTAGATATTTGTCTCGTATTATCTGTATTGGTACCATCCCCAGTTGATTCATTTATGTCTTCACTATAGTGCTATACTGTTTGATGCATAATTTGAGTAGCATAGTGAAATAATTTTTCTTTACTTTGTAAAAATTGCTAGTAACAAGTGAGTTCCTTAAATTTATTCATTCACAAATAATATTTTAACTCAGTGTATACCAGACATCTCAAGGATCTTGATTGTTGAGAGAAAGTTCTCCATGGATTTCTTGGGTTCCTACGTGTTCCAGGCCTTCTGAGTAAAGGACATGTTTGAATAGAAAAAAGCACTGGAGTCTGGAGATACTGTGTAGTACCGGGAGATGTAGAAACATGTCTCTTCTTGTCAACATCCCAAGGCAGAAAAGATAGGCCTTCTCCTTTGCCTCCATAGTGGCATTTGCTTACATTTCAATGTAATAAATCCAGAGACGTCTTCCCTTTCCCCTAAAGGAGTTTCCAATACTTCAGATTAATGACTTCTCTCTCCTTCAGGGGTGTGGACAAGCACTTGTACCAGTCGCCTCTGGAACTTTTTTTGAAGTTTCCTAAATTTGGGGCTCCTCTCTTAGCGTACATACTACTGCGCATGCAGACAAATAACTACCCCTCATTTCATCAACTGTGTTTTTGCTCTAACAAATGGTCTGTTTGACCCTGAGAAATAGGACTAAATATGATAAACCATGTCATACTAACCTAAACAGCTTGCAAGTAGGGTAAATCTCCGACTCTTTAAAACTTTTGGCTTAATATTGCTCTGCATCTATGCACACATGAGTATGTGCATGAATGCACACCCATGTTTATACAGGAGCAAAGGGAGGAAATAGGAAAGAGATGTATATTAATAATTACCGGGGCGCCTGGGTGGCTCAGTCAGTTAAGCCTCCAACTCTTGATCTCAGCTCAGGTCTTGATCTCAAGGTCATGAGTTCAAGCCCAGTGTTGGGCTCTACACTGGGTGTGGAGTCTACCTTAAAAAAATCATAAACAGGGGTGCCTGGGTGGCTCAGTCGGTTGAGCGTCTGACTTTGACTCAGGTCATGATCTCGCAGTCTGTGAGTTCGAGCCCCACGTCCGGCTCTGTGTGGACAGCTCAGAGCCTGGAACCTGCTTCGGATTCTGTGTGTGTGTCTCTCTCTCTGCCCCTCCTCTGCTCATGCTCTCTGTCTCTCTGTCAAAAATAAGCATTAAAAAATTTTTGTAAATCATAAACAAATATATGAATAAATAATAAAATAGAATAATTTCTGAAATAAAGCAAAGTGCTAAAGGAGCATAGAAGAGGAAACCAATTACAAGGCTAGTGAATATAGAGTATTTAAAAAGTGCTTTGTAAAATATCAGTTTAGTACAACTTGAAATTAGACGCAGGAAGAGTTCTGTAATTAAATCTGTCCAATCACCTAGGGAGTTTATCTTCCAACAACATGAAATCACAGACTTCTTCTCTGCCTCTTGCTTTGTCTGTAGTGAAAGCTTTCTCCCAGTACCTTATTTCCAGGTCTTACCCGAATTACTTGGCTTATATCCTTGTGGACAACAAGTCATTATCTCCCGTTTCTCACTCTTCTGGTTCCTTCCCAGATGACTGAGGGCTTCCTGCGACCCTGAGGCCTCCTTCAGGATTCGTATAAGAAGAGGATTGCACATTTTGCACTTTCCTCTGAGAACTATTCCTTTAAATGACAGATAACAGAGTTAGGAAAACAAATAGAAAAAACACATCAGAGCCGTATCACTTACATTTTGTAATGAAAGAGTCAGTTATCATTTTGCCCCATCACTGAGAACCTGCTGGGCATCTTACTTAGTTCCTAAAAGGGACAACTGTTCTGTGCTCATATGTAGCAAGAAGAATTATTTTAATCTTCCCTGTAACAGACCAGACTTAATAGATAATTTCAGTTGATTTAGTTCTCCTCCCTCTCTCTCTGTTTCTGTCTCTCTTTGTTCTGAAACACTGGCAAAAATCAATTTCCCAAATTGTTCCTTTTGTGTCTTCCCTTGTCTGGCAACACTGGGGCTAGTGTTGGAAGCCACATGTGTGCTCCAATGTAACCTTAGTCCCACTGTTCCCAGATAAGGGGAGACAGAGAAGTGGGGCTTTGTTGGGACCAAGCCTTCCATACTCTGGCAATCACCTCTGCTTCCTAGAGTATGGAAGGCTTGGTCTCTGCAGAGCCTCACTCCTGCTGTCCCTTCCCAGAGCCAACCTTAATGAACAGACATGTCTCCATTCCGATAAAGTGCTGTAGGAGGAATTTAACTTTGTGGGCAATACCCCAAGTTATTGGCCTCCTCCTACAGTGCATGGCCCAGCCATGCTAATCAGCTTAGATTTCGAGACCAGATTGGTCTCACAGACCAGTCTCAATGTGAGTTTGAAGCTGAGAGGTGATGGTTCCATAATGACTTAGCACCCAAGAAAATTTCAGAAATACTAAATATTCCTTCATACTGACTAGCCTAGACACAACCATGGGATTAGCACTCCAGGTATATGCAAGTACAATAGTGACCGTTTTATACAGAGTCACCATTCCATACCCGGCAACTATTCTAGACACACTGACAGACTGAACAGACCACCCCAAAGAGACTGACTGTCCCTAACCACAGACTGTTCCCCACCTCCACCTGAGAGACACCTGCAATCTCACTCTCTTACCCATAGGGCTTTTAGTACATTGGACATAGAAAGCTATGATGATCCTAAGGCCTCTGTGGAAACTTCCACCCTATGAAATGTTGTGGTATATTTTCTTAAAGTTCAGCCGAGCTTGGTTTCCAAAATGATGATTGCATCTAATGATCATCCACATGTGCAGTGATAATAATAGCTATCACTTGTTTAGTTCTTACTATTCAAAGAGTACTTTATATAATTAGTGCTGTACATATATATATATACATATATATATACATATACATATATATACATATATCAAAAATATATATGTGTATATATATGTATACATTTAATAGATGAGAAAAGAGAAACCATGAAGAATTAAATATCTTACACACACACACACACACACACACACACACACACATATATGGGGGGAGCGAGGGAGGGCACGAGCACACTAGTACTTGGAGAGTCAGGTAGTAATCCTGTGCAATTGGACGAGAGCTCTCATTCTTAACCAGTATTTCCAACTAAATGTCTGATTTTTCATATATTGACTGTAATAGGTTGCAGGATAAGTGACTTTTCTATAAAAATTCTATGTTGCTGAATGTTCAGTTAACATTTTTGTTTGAATTTATCTTTCATTTAGCAGTTAGCATGTGTTTCTTTAATACAGTGTTTAAAAAGGATATAATACCACATTCCATTATAGGAATAGACTTTTGAATGAATTTGATAATTTCTTTCCAAACTTCTAAAATTTCAAAAGACCATAATAATTTTTCTGTAAGAAGCATAACATCCAGTTGATGACAAAACTTTCTGGTCTACCTCCCTGAAATAGGAGTTAGGGCTGGTGCAGTCTTCTCACTCGTCTAGAATCAAAGAAGTCTTATAGGCACAGGGTTGAACCTGATGCAATAATCATAGACACACACATTATATGTACATTTCCATACATAACACATTATAGCATCTTTAGTATCATCATCAGCTGCTTGCTTTTCATTGACTTTAAAGCCCTGTAAAGCTCAGCTGCACCTTAGGAAAATACAGGATTTCACAAGAGAGAGTATAAGAAATACTATTTGGGCTAGGGAATAAAGGGATAGCAGAAGAATCCTATGCCTGTTCTGGAGGCTCTCTTCTTCCTGAAATTGCTACCTTCTTGTTTATTTTCAAAGTAATCAAAATATCAAGTTTAAAAATCAGAAATTATCCCGTGATGGTAGCAAGTAGGTGAAACAAATCCCCAAGTGAAACCTCCATGCGTGAAAGTTGGGCACTCTCTACACTGACCCTTTTGCCTCTAAGGTATTAAGATAAATCAAGTTTACTGAAGTCTACTAGAGAAGAGAAGAGTAATCATACAGAAGCCAATATTTATAGAAAGTTGGCATGAATTATTCAGACGGGTAGGAAAACTTTCTGAAATACCCTGGTGTCTAACAAAGATTTGACATTATCTCCCAAAGATAAAATGTTTGCCTAGGACTTGTTCTGTGTTCCTTCCATTATCCTAATCACTTTAGAGAACTGTTTTTTAGCTTTGAATGTACGTTTTCACTTGGCGGGATTAAACTTACACTTACCTGGGCCAGAGCTTCTGATTTAATTGAGTTGAAATGTGGCCTGGGCATGGAGATTTGGAAAAGTTCCCCAGGTAACTGTATGCGCAGCCAAAGTTTAAAACCGCTGCTTTAGTGTAAGTCTGTCCTATCTTCACTTCTGTTCCTAGAACAGATTCTCTGTGTTCCCTCTCCCCTTCCTGTCACATTTCTCTCCTCTTGTCTGAACCAGGAAGAACTGAGAGGTGTACAGACTGCAGACAGTTGCTCTTACCCACGAAATATTAATTCATGCTAGTTGCCTGATAACTGTTTAGCTCTGAATAGTGGTAGAAATAGTATACATATTGCAGAACCACAGAGTTTTTAGTGTATAATAAATCCAGATTATGACTGTGTGATCAACCAATCTGAGGATGTTTTGAATGATATTTTAAGAAAATTCCAGAAAGAATAAAAATTTTTGTTATTGACATAACAAAGAGGAGCAAACTTATATTCTAGGGCTTGTTATATATGTGAGAATAAGACTTCATGGTCATAAAAATTTGGCAAACCCTGGGTAAAAAGGAAGCTAAGCAGTTTTTCCCCTATAGGATTTCCCCTATAGGATTGAATACTTAATTTACTACTATGCATGGGCCTATTTAAGAGTACTTATTATTCAGCATTAACAAACTTATTTGGACCTTTTAAATATTAATTGGGGAAATGAATTTTTTAGAACACTGTTTCCCTTCTCCTGGGATTTTTTTTTTTTTTTGCTTTCTCTTCCTCCTGCTTGAAGCCAAGAAGCTTAAAAAACTTTTTTTTAAAAAAAGGGAATTTCATGTATTAGGGAGCTAAAAGAACAATAGAGTATTGGGTGGACAAATAGATGCATGCAGTTTATCAAATGCCATGAGGGCACATGTAGTACCAGATGTTAATTTAATAAGTCCAGTATGTGGTGCATAGATGAACTAAACTGATATGAATATTGTTCATATATGAATTCTTTCATGTATTCTTAGAGGTATTTGTTAAGACTTTACGGATGACCTTACTAGGTTTAGAACTTTCAGATAGTTAGATAGCTTTCATATAGACACATTTCATGTAGTTGGGAAACGACATGTATTTTTCTCTCATGCTAGGATTTTTTTGTGTGGTATCCTCAGGAGATTGCAAAATAGTAGCAGTGTTGATAAATGTAATATTGTTTTATTATTTTGACAGTTGAAACAAAGCCCTACCCCTTAAATCAGTGGCTTGTGGAATTAGTAGCCAGTATGGAAAACCATGTGATAGTTCTCCAAGTTAAACACAGAATTCCCATATGGCCTAGCAATTCCACTCCTAGGTATTTACTGAAAAGAATTGAAAACCGGGACTAAAACAGGTACTTTTACACCAATGCTAATTGAAACATTATTCCCAGTAACCAAAAAGTGGAAACAACCTAAGTGACCATCAACAGATAGGCAGATAAACACAATGTAGTGTGTGTATGTGTGTGTGTGTGTGTGTGTGTGTGTGTATACATGTATATAATATATTTATGTGTATAATGGAATGTTATTCAGCCATAAAAAAAATAAGGTTTGATATATGCTACAACATAGGTGAACCTTGAAAGCACTATGTTACATAAAATAAGCCAGATGCAAAAGAGCAGATATTGTGTGATTCTTTAAAGTATCTAGAATAAGCCAATCCATGGAGATACAAAGTAGATTAGTGGTTACCGGGGGCTATAGAGAGGGTGAAATGAGAGGAATTGCTAAAGGGGTTTGGGATTGCTATTTGGTGCAGTCACAAAGATTTTTGAATAGATCCTAGTTAGGATTGCACAAACTTGCAAGCACAATAAATGCCACTGAGTTGTACACTTAAAAATGGTTAAAATAGCCATTTTTATTATGTTGATTATACCATGATAAAAACATGTGAAAATAATTTAGTGGTTTAAAATACAATTCTTAGATGTGCTCAGGATTCTGACAGTTGAGGATTCCACTTGTTTAGTTAGGGACTTTGGGTTCATGTAGTGCCTGCTGGGGCTTCTCCGATGTCAGTTGGCGGCTCTGACTCCAACATCCTAACTGGCTTCAGTTCTATACCTGGAAGATTATACTGGCTTTCAGCAAGGAGCTCAGCTGAGGTCTTAGCCAGCAGCTTTGCTTATCATCCTTGCCAGTATCTTGACATAGCTACTTGGGCTTCCTCACCACATGGTGGCTACGTTCCAAGAAGAAGATTCCAAAATTTAAAGGCAGCGTTTGCTTTTCTTTTAAGGCCAGATCAAAGGTCAACTCCTTCGCTCCTGGTTCATTCCATTTGTCAAAGTAGGCCGTAAAACCAGTCAAGATTCAAGTGGAAGAAACAGACTTTCTCTCTTGATTATTAACTGGAAAATTCACATGGATAAGGTCATGTGAATTGGGTGTTATCGTTGCAGCCATTTTTGGAAACAAAGGATAGTAGAGTGTTGTATCTATTATGAAAGTTAGGGTACGTTCCTTATTGACCTTCACCCATGGAAAATGGCCTGAGTGTGACAATAATTCTAAACCTCTTTTACCATCTGGGGGGAAAAGATACAAGTACAAAAGTGGCCTCTACATGAAAGAGTGTGTATGATGATGACACTAGAAATCTGTACTCCTCCTTCATACCATTGCCTCAGTTTTCGTTTGTTTTCTGAATGTTTGTTCATCCCATCCTCGTACCCGTACTATTTTTGTCCTTATCTATACAAACAAATGTCACTTTTGGTATTCTGGCTGCGGTGGAATATAAAACCAGTTCCTCATAATGGTGTAAATGAAAACATGTGTAGTAAGAGAAAAAACTCAGAACCACAGATTTATGAAAATCCAAGGTAACCAACACATGCACGACACAAGCAAGGGATACAATTATCACTGTATTGTCCATAACGTAATATTTGAATTTTATATATACACTGTTTCAGTTACCTAAAGAGACTTGAATATTCACTGGGCTTGTTCTTTAACATCTCAATTCCTTATCAAAAGCGTCCATATACACACAGACACGTAGAGTTCTGTGTTTTGAAGCTCTGCAATATTTACAAGTTAAACAGACAGGATGCTTGCCCTCTAGCAATTTTTATTAAAGCTGATAACATTTTCTTAGCACAAGTATTTGATATCTCTAAAAGCTCCCCCATCGCCATATGCCTAACTTCATTTTATAGTAATTTGGGATGCTTTTTATCATAATTTCTTTGGGTGAGTGTTCACTCTATGGCACAATATGTGAGATGGGAGAATCACTATTTACATGATTCTGTCATAGTCTTTAACTGTTTAAATAAAGAGCCAGAGGTCTCATTTGTTTGGCTGCTAAAGAGCAGTTCCAACTCTGGCATCAAGCTTTTATTTGTAATAATAAAAACAAAACAGCATTAGCAAACAAGCAAACTAAAGCAAACACTTACTGAATATTTCATATGTGCCAGGCGCTCAAGTACCTTACAAGCATTCTATCATGTGATACTCAAAATAGCCCTACAAGTTAAGTACCATTATGTCCCTGTTTGACAGATAGGGACACTGAGGCTTGTCACCTCTCTGAAGTCATCCAGCATGTAAGAGCCAAGAACTCAAACTGGACCTGATGACTCTGGAGCTTATGCTCTTAATTGCTATTATGCCTCATCCTAGAAGTTTCCAGTGTGTACTCGTGGCCTCATTCTCCTGTTCTCATTCTGTTAAGACAATTTCAGGAGGGCCCTATTTTAGAGCTGCTGTGTAGGGAACATTTGAATCAGCTAATCCATTTTTGCTGAAAACAAAACAACATTTCCACCACCATCTCCACAGTGAATGGGGTATATTATATTAAGCAATCAGAATGTAAGACAATAACAATAAAGTATCTGTGGCAGGAAGCAAGTCAGGACTCGACTCTACAAGCTCTCCTCAAATGATCCTTCCCAAGTCTGGAGGTGATCCTAGGACAAATCAGGACCGATCTCTTCAATCATATTCTGTGTAGCATTAGCCAAGCCTCTCATTATTGGGCCAGAATGCACAGCTTTACTCCATACTGTAATGGCCCTTACACTGTTTTCATGATTATTAAAATAGGATCACCCATCTATTCCTTCAGGAATAAAATCATTGACTGAGTTTACATACTTGATCAGCCTTACTGATGGCAAAGTAGAACCAATATGCAACAGAAAGATTCACAGGCCAGCATGGGCACTGAGGGCATCCAGAAGGCATGGGATTTTTTAGACACAGAAAAGGGAAGGTGCTTTTACAGTGTACACAAATGTCACACTTCTACATAATGAGAAGTTTGAATATTCACTGGGCTTGTTCTTCCTTGTCTACATGTGTTTTATTTTATTTTATGTTATTTTTTATTTTTTAGACAGAGAAAGAGTGCAAGTGTGGGAGAGGGGCAGAGGAGCAGAGGCGGGTGGAGGGAAGAGAGGGAGGGAGGGAGGGAGAATCTTAAGCAGGCTCCATGGTCAGTACAGAGCCAGATGGGGAGCTTGATCCCACAATCCGGAATCATGATCTAAGCTGAAATCAAGAGTCAGATGGTCAACCCACTGAGCCATTCAGTCACCCCATTCATGTAATTTTACATAAATAAGTGTCTTATTCACTTGAGAAATGTCAGTTGAGCATCAGCTGGGAAGCAAACACTGGCAAGCACTGGGAAACAGACTTGCATTACTCTGGAAAATAATGTGAACATACTATAATGATACAAGCTTTAATGGAGAACTTGTAAGTCCATATAAAGATAAAATGAGAAATTCTTAGGAGTTTGTTTTTGACAGCTGATTCCTTTTGAAGGACAAGTTCAATTTCATTCTAAACAGGTAACGGAACATACAAATTTAGTTATACAGATTAGTAAAATAAAGGTTGTTGGATTTTTGTACTGGTGGATGTCAATAAAATTCTTTCCCCTGCATTTATAGTAAACATGAGTGGTACATAAAAAATTCCAAGTAACTTGAATGAAAGTTGAGGGCACTTTTTGTGAGAGGAAGGGTGGGCCTAATTTGAGGAAAACATCCATAAAATATCCCTCATGACTGTAGGAATATAGTAAGTGAAGCTTTCTCTTTCAATGGCTAGATCTTAACTGAGTAGACCTTAAATAAGTTTTGGCTTCATGTCCAATGCGAATGAGAAATTTTCTGAAAATCTGGGCGTACCTAAAGTTTTCCCTTAGGATTTCAAAAAGGTATGTGAAGAAAGGAAAACGTGTGCAATTATGGCAGTGAAAGTGATGAAAACAAGGAAACTAAATCTCAGAGAAAACCAAGGCTAAATCCTGTTATACTGTATGTCTGTTGAGGGTTTCAGAGAGTTGTGTGCGAACTCATGCTAATTTCAGGGCCCTGACAGAGCAACCACTCTCTGGGGCCCTGCGCATTGCTTTCATAGTAGAATGTCATATGGCCACAGCTGAATTCAGAAAGGTGGTTAATTATAATACTATCATGTGACTGAAAGATGAGAGAGAACCCACTATTTGTTAACCACTCCAGTGGCTAATACAACATATTTGACATAAAGGTTGCATTTACCTAACATGAGTCGTGGTCTTAAAAATTAAACAAACAAAAAAAAAAGACATGACATGCAATGATTGGTCAATGTCACCTTTCCAACCTACCATCATCTTGTTGGCTCAGGAAAAGCAGAAATGTCATTATTGTTCATTTTTGCTACAATGGACCTTAACACAAGTCCCGCTGGGTAGTCTTAGATGGAAGCAAATACTTAGCAGATATTTTCACACTAGCACCCAAAGCAAGTGTGCTTTAGAACTCGCTTTGTGTATTGTACACAGTAAAAAACATTCAGGAATAAGGCATCCTTTAGTGATATCAAGGAATGGAAAATTGGATGTAAGAAGAAAAAGTGTAAAAATTGTAAGTGATCCTAGCACTCCACTGAAGAAGGAAGTAACATGTATCTACCAGTGGGCATGGTGGCAAGCATGGAGGGGACGAGAAGAAAAGCTTATCTTGAGGTCTGTAAAAGCAGTTTCTCTGTCCCTGTCCCTGGTACTCACCTGTCAAGTAGCAATCAGGAGATTCCTCTTACATAGAGCAATCAGCATTGCACAGCCTTGGGATTTAAAAAGAAAGAAAATAACCTCCTACATTTCCCTGACTTGCATGTCAATTATCCCATTTTGCCAAAGCATAACAAAGTGTGACTCATATCTAGATTTAGTGTGGTAGAAACTCACTGAATGATAGGAATACAGAAATAATATTTAGGATGGAGAGAAAAAAAGAGATGTTCTCAGCTCTCCAGGGTGATCCTTGAAACCAGACCTGAGAAAACAGAGCAGATTAACTATTCTGCATGTCAACACATCCAAAAATGGCTTGCAGAGTATGCAGGCTTTCTATCCTAAGCCTTCTGGGGCCAAATCATGTGAAGAACACTTTGCATGTGTTTATAGGGGAGGAGGGTTGGGGGTGAAAGTGGAAGCGGAGTTCAGACAAAGACAAATAATAAATTTTTTATCAGTGTATGAAAATTAACATATGGGCATTTATACCGACCTTTCTCTGTAGTTAAATTACAGCAAATTAATCTTGTTACCAAAAAATGTAACTGTGTAAATTTGAAGATCTAATTGGCTTTATTAAATGATTCATGCATTGGGCCAGCAGCCCATCTTGCAAGCAGAAGGGAGGTTCAAGGAGTTTTACAAAATGGAAGGTTTTTAAAAGAAGGAGTGTGGGGCAGGGAAGTTACTAGCAAGGAAAAGCATTGTTCCAGGCAAGATTGCTTTCCTTTACAGGGGAGAGCAGAGGTTCTTAACATGCAGATTATGTGATCTTTCTCTAGGAAATAGACAGGGCCCAAAAGGCACCTAACTTCAGGTGGTGACGGTCAGAAATCTTCTCACCGACCTGTTAAAACTACATTTCTGGGGGAGGTTGAAGCTATAATTAGATAAGTTATTAAGCCCCAGTTTGGGGGTTCAGCCTAAGTGATGTCATTTTGGGCCTGTGGTTTTCTTCTTAACAGTCCCTTTGCAGCCATTCTGTAGGTTTGGTACTGCTTCTTGTTGTAATGTTTTGAATCCACATTTGTTTATTAAGTCCAACCAGGTTTCTTAAGGAGCATCATCAGTAGAACAGTCCACACGACACCAAAGAAGACTCAATGGGCATGATGCAGAGCATTTGCCAAGTGCTAAAACTCCAAGCAGTGCATAAAGAAACAGGAAGAGTAATTCCCAAACTCTTTAAGATACTCTTGGTTTTACAAAATAAAACAAAAATATTTTAACCCTTAAAACCCTTTAGGGGCGCCTGGGTGGCACAGTCGGTTAAGCGTCCGACTTCAGCCAGGTCACGATCTCGTGGTCCGTGAGTTCGAGCCCCGTGTCGGGCTCTGGGCTGATGGCTCAGAGCCTGGAGCCTGTTTCCGATTCTGTGTCTCCCTCTCTCTCTGCCCCTCCCCCGTTCATGCTCTGTCTCTCTCCGTCCCAAAAATAAATAAACGTTGAAAAAAAAATTTTTTTTTAAAACCCTTTAGACAGGTGTGCCTGGGTGGCTCAGTAGGTTGAGCATTTGACTTTGGCTCAGGTCATGATCTCACAGTTTGTGGGTTCTAGCTCCACATCGAGCTTTGCACTGACAGTGCTTCGGATTCTCTGTCTCCTTCTCTCTCTGCCCCTTCCCCACTAGCATTCTCTGTCTCTCTCAAATGTAAATAATCATTTAAAAAGTTTTTAAAAATCATTTAGACATCGAAACTGGATTTTTAATAGCAAACAACTCAACAGAATCGTTGGGTCCAGGCTACAAGACAGCTTTGAAAAGAAACATTAAAAATACTCATTGAATTTAAATGTAAAGTTGTGTTTATCTTGTATTAATTAAAAGAGATTTGTAATGATTCTTGCCACATGCTTGTGAGCCTCTGGCTTTTGTAGGAGACCAGCTAAGAACTGAACAATAGAGGTGATTGATTTGAAGTCAGGAAGCCAGGGGATAATGCAATCTCAGCAAGCACTCACCATCTAATTTTGGGTCCAGACTTTTTTCCGCTAAGCTAAACTTCCATTCTTTCTGATACCTAATACCAGATATTAATGCTGCTCCCTTTTAAAATTTTAAGTTCTCTCTTTATGCAGTTTTTCCAGGAAGTAAAGTCACTCATATTGACAGGGGTAAAGGGGAGATAACTGTTCACTGTGCTGTAATCTGATTTTTTTTGTTGAACATAGTTCTGATTTCAGAGGACATTGAACTAATGAATGTCTTATTGTCAACTAAATACATTTTAAAAGCAAAAAATCTCATTGCATCAGAGCCTCAGGATATAGAACCCTATGAAGGAAAAAAATAGTAAAATTTCCTTCAAATTTGCCAATGATTAGGTCATTGGACAGATATCTTTTGAGTGCCTGCTGTGAGCTGGCTCTACATTTGGGAATGGGGGAATAAAAATAGAATCTCTGGGCTCAGAAGAGACAGAGATCCCTCTGGCAATCTAGTAACTGATAATTATTTATTCATTCCACAAATATTTGTTGTTTACCATGTGAAAGATGATAAGGTAAACATGATCTGAGAAATGGCACTCTGTCCTGATCACCCATATCAGCTTATTTATTCTTCAAAACCAATAAATTTACTACAGGAATGTACAACTTACAGCATGCTTTGTTAAAAAAATTTTGTTAATATAGTTTGTGCAAAAAAAGCTACTCTCAGTAAAGTGCACACATGGCATTTGATCCCTTCCTGTGATTTCAGGAGCAGGCAAAACTATTCCATGAAGCCAGAATAGTGGTTACTATTCATGAAAAGACTATTTACTAGAAAACATGAGGGATCTTTCTTGGGTGACGGGAATTTCTCTATTTTTATGTGAGTGGTGGGTACATAAATTTATGTGTGCACATGTAAAAAGACATTTAACTACTCAATCAGGATTTGTGCATTTTGCTCTTCATAAAATGTACATCACTAAAGATCACAATGTTCAAACAAAACAAAGTCTTGATTCTCATAATTGGTATCCTCAAAGATAAGCTAGTCAGTGATTACTAAGAAGTTTATTATATTGAGACTTATACAGTCCTGAAACTATTTTTTAAATGAACTATCCTTTGTTTTCCTTTGACCTATGAATCTATTTCTATGCCAGCATCATACTATTTTTTTTTTTTACTATAACAGTGTCATAGGAATCTTGATAGAGCATGCGTTGAATCTATAAATGGCTTTGTGTAGTGTGGTCATTTTAAGAACGATTCTTTCAATCCTGGAACACATGATTTCTTTTTCATTTATTTGTGTCTTCAATTTCTTTGGCCAGTGTTTTATACTTTTTAGTGTATAGATATTTCACCTCCTTTGCTAAATTTGTTACTAAGTATTGTTTTCAGCTATTGTAAATGGGATTATTTCTTTTTCAGATATTTGTTAGCATGTAGACATACAGCTGATTTTTGTATGTTGGTGTTATATCCTGCAACTTGATTGAATTTGTTTATTCTAACAGTTTTTTGTGGTGTATTTAGGAATAAACATATATATATATAATTATTGTATTACAAATAGATACAGTTTTACTTTTTCATTTCTAATCTGGTTGGCTTTTGTTTCTTTGCCTTGACGAATTGCAATGAAACAGAATTGTAAGCCTAGAAATAAAACCATGCACATACAAATTCATCTTTGACAAGGAGATGAGAATACACAATGGGGAAAGGATAGTCTCTATAATAAATAGTAATGGGAAAATAATAGTCACATGCAAAACTGGATGTTGGAATTATAACACTCATAAAAAGTTAAATAGAAATGTATTAAAGACATAAATGTAAGACCTGAAACTCAACACTCCTTAAAGAATACATAGGGGAAAAGTTCCTTGACATTGATGTTGATAATAATTATTTTAGATATGACATTAAAAGCATAAACAATTAAAAGAAAAATAAAGTTTAAATCAAAATAAAACCTTCCACATAGCAAAAGAAATGATAAAATGGTAACCTAAATGATAAAAAGATAACCTAAAGAATGGGAGATAATATTCATAAACCACATATCTGATAATATACTTGGGTTAATATCCAAATTATGTGAAAAATTCATACAATTCTATAGCAAAAGAGCTCATTAAAATGTTGATACAGGACCTGAATAACCATTTTTCCAAAGATACTCAAATGGCCAACAGGTACATGAAAAGGTACTCAACATCAGTAGTCATCAGGGGAATGCATATCAAAACCAGAATGAAGCATCATCTCAGCTGTTAGAATGTCTTTGACAAGAAAAACAAAAAATAGTGCTGACAAGGATCTGTGCACTGCTGGTAGCGATGTTAATTGGTACAGCCTCTAAGGAAAACAATCTAAGAAGTCCTTCATTCACTATCTTAAAGACATATCTGCACCTCCATGTTCAAAGCATTATTTACACTAGCCAAGACGTGAAAACAATCGAAGTGTCCATCAATGGATGACTTGATAAATAAACAATGGTATATATGTGCAATGGAATATTATGCAGCTATAAAGAAGTAGAAAATCCAGGGCACCTGGGTGGCTTAGTCATTTAAGCCTCTGACTCTTGATTTCGGTTGAGGTTATGATCCCACGGTTCATGAGGTTGAGCCCCACATCAGTCATTGTGGAGCCTCCTTGGGATTCTCTTTCTCTTCTTCTCTCTCTTCCACTCCCCTATTCTCTCTCAAAAATAGATAAAATATGTGTGTGTGTGTATACATGTATGTATACACATATATATGTGAAAATATGTATATATACACACATATATGACAATATGTATATATTCATATACATTTTCATATATATACAAAAATATATATATTTATATGAAAATCCTGCTTGCAACAGCATAGATGAATCTGAAGAGCATTATACCAAGTGAAATGAGTTAGAGACAAGGGTTTTTTAGAATACTTATGATACCACTTATAGATGGAATTTCAAAAAACCAAACTCCTAGAAACATTGAATGAATTGGTTATTCTCAGGGACAGAGGAAGGGTGGGGGAAATCAGTGAAGGTAGTCAAAGGATAAAAAGTTTGAGCTTTAAGATAAATAATATTTTGGGATATAAGGTACAGAATTATGATTATAGTTAATCGTAGTGTAGTGCATATTTGAATGTTGCTAACAGAGTAAATCTTAAAAGTTCTCAGCAAACACAAAAAGTTGTAACTATGTGAGGTGATGGATGTGTTACCTGATCTTACTGTGGTAAATTTTGCAATATTTATGTATATCAAGTCATCACATTGTGTACCTTAAACTTATACAATGTTATATGTCAATTACAATTCAAGCTAAAAAATAAAAATAAGATTTTGAAAAATGAATTTGCTAATTCTATTAAGTAAATGTATGTGTATATTATCTTACCGTAAGCCTATGTATCCAGCTGTAAATTGATGACCTATTTTTTCCGGTGCCTTTGTAGCCTACATCTTACACGGGAATGTTTCTTTGGGCTTGGTGAGGACAAAATTCTTTTTGGCTGTCGGCATCACTTGCTGATTGGAGTCCCAGTTGAAAACAAATCCTAACTAGCCAGAAAGATGGATACTAACCGACATTTCCTGTGTAGAAGAAATGTTTAAAAAGTCTATCTGATGTCAGCATTGTTGAAATAATTTTTTTGTGTTTAACTTAAATGGTAAGCTAAAATTAGCTGAAAAGACCTAAGATAGTATTATTACAAATGAATTTTTGGAATACAGTCCTTTCTATAGGAATTTACAGAAGAATACCTTATAGTCAAATTCGGTTTAGAATATGTTCCCATATATTTCATTTTGTTTACCTAATTCTCAGAATAACTTGGAACTAAGATGGGCAAAACCACTTTCTTTAGTGACCTTCTTGATGATTACTGTGAAAGAATTACCAACCTGTATTATTTCTTAATTCAGTTTAGGAATACAAGGTAAATTTTTTAGTAAAATCCAACACTAGGAGAGGTAATACGCATTATTAACTTTATGCAATTAGTGGTCATTTTATCAAGAAATACAGTTTAACTCCATAAAATTCAGTTTGTGGACAGTGCCTTGCAAGTCAAAACACTTCAAAATAAAACTCCACTCTTAATATGGTTTAATTTGTTTTGATCCTTCAGAATTGAAAGTGATGCAAAAGCAAAAATCAAAAGAATGGAATTCAAATCATCTGGATGAAATGGTCTTGAATTTTTCTTGTGACTTGTAAACATTTGAAATGAAAATGAATGTGGTAAACAATGTCTAAAAAAAAACTGAGGATATGTGATATTGTAAGAAATGTGTTGTAAAAAAAGGAAAATAAGATCAAGTATCTGTTATTGCACAAAAATGAAACAGGGTATTACTTTGTAAATAATGGAAGCAAAAATTATTTGATGACTAGAAAGTCTTTTAATAATTAAAAATCTCCTTTGCAGTGTTCCTTTTTGGGAAACAGGACAGTATTGAAATGCATGATGTACTAGGCATTAAAAGGTAGATAATAACAATGAAATCTGTGATATGAAAAAAATTACATTTTGTTTTGTTCTTATGCTGCTGTGAAATCCCCAAGTTGAAAACACCTAGTTAATAGTCTTTATTTTTCCATTTGCAATCTAATATTTGGCACTAAATAAAAAGCACACATAACTGGATTTGCTAAAGCTATGACTTGAAGAGTGCCAACATTTTTTAAATTAGAAAAATTTTCAAGTTTACCCAAGAAATACAATGTTCTGTCTGTCAGAGTAAAAATATATCCATTTATATTTAAGGTCTATTTCAAAGGCAACTGCCCTCGTAGGAAGTTGATCGTGTTGCTTCAGATATTTGAACTTTTGCTTTCTAAATTAGACTACAGCTTGAAAATCTGTCAGTTTATGATTTACTTGAAGTAAGGCTCCAAGTATCATTATCTCTCCCAAGGTCAGACCCTTATTAACATAAAAGTATAATAAAAGAGTCAGAGACTTATCAGCAATAGGCCATTTTATATAATTCTATGTAATTTTTTTTTTAATTTGGTTTTGTTTTAATTCAAGTCTAAGCTTATGGAGATCAGGAATTACATTGCACCTAGTTCCTAACATATTGTTAAGGGCATAAATAATATCCAAAGTATTTACTGAAAGGATTGATAATCCTTTAGAGAAAGCTACATTAGTTTTATTGCTATTGTTGTTGGATTTTCTTTGAGCACTTAATTTACATATTTTTAAAACTATTTTCACTTTTATTTTTTGTGATAAGAGCACAACATGGGATCTATTCTTAAACTATTTTTACTGAAGTACAGTTGAGATAAAATGTTAACATTTCAGGTGTGCAGCATACTGATGGACAAGTCTGTACATTATGTTACGCTCATCGTAAATGTAGCTACCATCTGTCACCATACAGCAATATTATAATACATTGACTATGTTCCCTTTGCTGTACCTTTTATCTCTATCACTTAATCATTGCATAACTGGAAGCCAGTACCTATCACTCCCCATCTAGTGTGCAATAGATTATTGTTGAGTATAGGCACACTGTTTTACAGCAGATCTCTAGAACTTACTTATCTGCTATAAATGAAACTTCATACCTGTTGAACAAACTCCCCCCCGCCCCCACCCTTTCTCATAACCCTGGCAACCATACCATTTCACTCTTTTTCCATGAGTTAGTCTTTAACCTCATATAAGTAGAATCATGCAGTATTTGTCCTTCTGTGCCTGCCCTTTTTCACATAGAATACTGTTGTCGGGATTCTTCCCCATTGTTAAATATTGCATAATTGGCTCATTTTTAAAGGCTGAATAATAATCTAATGTATATGTGTAAGATGATTTTTCTATCCATTCTTCTGTTGATGGATATTTTGGTTGTTGTCATTTTTGGCTATTTTGAGTAATGCTGCAACAAACACAGGACTTCATATATCTCTTCATGATCTTGATATCTATTCTTTTAGATATATACCCAGGAGCAGAATTGTTAGATCATATGCTAATTCTGTTTTTAATTTTTTCAAGAATGTCTATACTGGTTTCCATAACAGGTACACCAATACGTTCCAGTAGCAGTGTGCAAGAGTCCCCATTTCTTCACATCCTCATCAACACTTGTATTTTTTAATAATAGTCATGTTAACAGATGTGGAGTGGTATCTCATTGTGATTTTGATTTGCATTTCCTGATGATTAGTGTTGTTGAAAATGTTTTTATATGCTTCTTGGCCATTTGTATACCTTCTTTGGAGAAAAGTCTATCATATCTTTGGCTCATTTTAAAGTCACATTATTAAATTCTTCTCTATTGAGTTGTATGAGTTCTGTATGCATTTTGGATATTAAACTTTTATTACATGTATGGTTTGCAAATACTCTCTCCCATTCCATAGGTTGCTTTTTCACTCTGTTGATTATTTTTTTTTTTTTGCTATGCAGACGCTGCTTAGTTTGCTGGAGTCCCTCTTGTTTGTTTGACTTTGGTTGCTTGTGCATTTGGTGTCATATTAAAGATATTATTGCAAAGCTCAGTGTCATGAGGCTTTTGTCTTCTGTTATCTTAGAGAAATGTTATGATTCCAAAATGTTATGTTTAAGTGTTTAATCCATCTCTGTTTTCAGTTAATTTTTGTGTATAGCATTGTTAAGGGCCTTTTACATGTGGATGTCCAGTTTTCTAAACACCATTTACTGAACAGACTGTCTTGTCCCTCTTATGTATTTTTGGCACACTCGTTGTAGATTGAATGAACGCTTGTGCTTAGGTTTATTTCTGGGCTCCTATTCTGTTCATTTGGGCTATATGTCTGTATTTATTGCTAGCACCATACTATTTTGATTACTGTGGCTTTTAAAGGTATTCTGAAATCAAGAAGTAAATATCTTCAATTTTGTTCTTCTCGTTTAGGATTGTTTTGGCAGTTCTGAGTCTTTTGTCATTCCATAGGAACTTGGGGATTTTTTTCCTATTTTTGTGAAAAATGACATTAGAATTTCTATAAAGATTGCATCAATCTAAATCTTGCAGATCACATTGGGTAGTATGAGTATTTTAACAAAATTAATTCTTTAATCTGTGAACTTGGAATATCTTTCCATTTGTCTTCTTGAATTTTTTTCATTAATGTTTTATAATTTTTATAGTACAAGTCTTTCACCTCATTAAGATTGTCCCTAAAGGTTTTGTACTTTTTGATGCTATTATAAATGAGATTGTTTTCCTCATTTCCTTTTCAGATAGTTTATTGTTAGTGTATAGAAATGTGACTGACATTTGCCTGTTGAATTGCATCCTTCAGCTTTACTGAATTTTCTGATGATTTTTGTGGCTTCTTTAGTGTTCTGTATATAAGTCGTGTCATTGGCAAAGAGATAATTGTACTTTTCCTTTCCGATTCATAAGGTTTTTTTCTTTTTCTTGCCTAATTGCTTTGGGTAGAACTTCTAGTACTATGTTGAAAAGAAGTGGTGAAAGTGGGCATCCATGTCTTGTTCTTGACATTAAAGGAAAACTAAGTTCTTCACCGTTGAATATGATGTTAGGGCTTTTCATATATGACCTTTACTATGTTAAGTTCGTTTCCTTTTGTTGAGATTTTGTCATGGAAGGATGTTGAATGTTATCAAATACCCATTTTTTGCATCTTTCAAGATGACTATATGATTTTAATTCATGTTGTGATACATTACTTGATTTGTGCATGTTGAATGATCTTTGCCTCACAAGTATAAATTCCACTTTGGTCATGGTGTATAATTTTAACATACTGTTGAAATAATATTGCTAATCTTTTGTTGAAGATTTTTGAATCTTTGTTCATCAGAGATGTTGAAAATTTTAAACCAGACATTTATTCTCCTCCAGTCAAAAAAATACACCATTTATTCATTCACTAAACATATATTAAATGCCAGTAATATTCCTTAATTTAAAATGACCCTAATTAGGGGCGCCTGGGTGGCGCAGTCGGTTAAGCGTCCGACTTCAGCCAGGTCACGATCTCGCAGTCCGTGAGTTCGAGCCCCGCGTCGGGCTCTGGGCTGATGGCTCAGAGCCTGGAGCCTGTTTCCGATTCTGTGTCTCCCTCTCTCTCTGCCCCTCGCCCGTTCATGCTCTGTCTCTCTCTGTCCCAAAAATAAATAAACGTTGAAAAAAAAAATTAAAATGACCCTAATTAAGCCACTGGTTCACTTCTGATTAATAGCCTTCTTAATAATGCAAGTAAGGGTGCCTGGCTGGCTCAGTCAGTTGAGAGTCTGACTCTTGATTTTGGCTCAGGTCATAATCTCAGGGTGGTCTGATCAAGCCCTGTGTCAGACTCCACACTTGAGCATGGAGGCTGCTTAAGATTCTCTGTCTCTTTCCCTTTGCCCCTCTCCCCTGCTCATGTTCTTTCATTCTCTCTCTCTCTCTCTCTATCTCTCAAAAAAAAAAAAAAACAATGCAAATAGAAACCTTAATTATTTGCTTTCCCTTCTTGTCTTCCACAATCCTAAAATAAGGTATGAAAATCAGTCGTCATATTTTTTCCACTAACATTTTTACCATAAACATTTATTTACTAACTACATTGATTTTAAAGTGATTTTGATATGTATGGGTCTGTATTGCTATAAACTATCATTTTAGAACTGCTTTTGTTAGATCTCCTAGATATTGGTATGTTGTATTTGTTTTCTTTTTTTTTTAATTTCTCCTTTGATTTCTTCTGTGACCCAGTAGTTGTTAAGTAACATGCTGTCTAACCTCCACATGTTTGTAGTTTTTCCAGTTTTCTCCTTATAATTGATTTCTAGTTTCATACCATTGTGGGAAGAAAAAATACTTGGTAAGATTTCATATATCTTGAATTTACTGAGACTTGCTTTGTGGCCTAACATGTGATCTATCCTGGAGAATGTTCCATATGCATTTAAGAAGAATATATTTTCTGTTGCTTTTGGCTGAAACATTATGTATTTATCTGTTAAGTTCATCTGGTCTCATGTGTTGTTTAAGGCTAATGTTTCCTTGATTTTCTGTCTGGATGACCTGTTCATTGATGTAAATGGGGTGTTAAAGTCACCTGCTATTATTGTATTACTTTCAGTTCTCCCTTTAGTTTTCTTAGTATTTCCTTTACGTGTCTTGGTGCTTGTATGTTTGGTGCATGTATATTGATAAATGTTGTACCTTCTTGCTGGATTGACCTCTTTATCATTATAAAATTTCCCTCTTTGTCTTACTACAGCCCTCATTTTGAAGTCTTTTTTTTGTCTAATATGAGTAGAGCTACACCAGCTTTTCTATAATTTTCATTTGCATGGAATATCTTTTCCCATCCTTTCATTTTCAGTCTCTGTGTGTCAGTATTTCTGAAGTGAGTCTCTTGTAGACAGCAGGTATATGAGCCTTGTTATTTTATCTGCTTAGCCAGTCTCTGTTGTTTGATTGGAGAATTTAGTCAATTTACATTTAAAGTAATTATTGATAGGTGTATAGCTATTGTTATTTTGCTAATTATTTTCTGGCTATTTGGTAGATCCTATCTATTCCTTTCTTTTTCTCTTTATTCCCTTGCAGTTGGGTGACTTACTTTAATATTTTGCTTGGATTCCTTTTTCATTTTCTTTAGTGTATTAACATAAATTTTTTTTGTCATCACATGAGGTTCACATATATCATCTTCAGTATATCACAGTCTGTTTTATTTTATTTTTTAAATTTTTTTATTATTATCTTTATTTAATTCGAGACAGAGAGGGAGAGACAGAGTGTGAGCAGGGGTGGGGCAGAGAGAGAGGAAGACACAGAATCGAAGCAGGCTCCAGCCTCTGAGCTGTCAGCACAGAGCCCAATGAGAGGCTCAAACCCACAAACCTCAAGATCATGACCTGAGCCAAAGTCGGATGGTTAACTGACTGAGCCACCTAGGTGCCCCTGTAAGAGTCAATTTTAAATTTATAGCGACTGAAATGTGAACATAATCCAAAACTATATTTTTACTCCCATATGTTTTGTTTTTGATGTCACATTTTATGTATTTTTATTTTGATTTCCCTAAACTGATTATTGTGGTTTAATTTTACCACTTTTGTGTTTAAACCATTTCCATAGATTTATAATAATTAATCTACTACTTAACTGTATATTTACCTTTTCCAATGAGATTTTTACTTTTACATATTTTCTTCTTATTAGTGACACTTCTCAACTTAAATAAGTCCTTTTAATGTTTCTTGTAAGGTTGACTTATGTAATGAGTCTGGAAAACTTATCTCTCTTTCAATTCTGAATGATAACCTTGCTGGGTAGAGTATTCTTTGTTGGAACTTTTTTCCTGTCAGCAATTGAATATGTTATGCCACTTCCTTTGGATTTAAAAAGATCCTGCTGAGAAATACGCTGATAACATAATGTGGTTTCTCTTATGCTTCATCTTTGTATTTATCTTATTGTGACTGTCTTGGCTTCTTGGACCTGGATATTGGTTTCATTCCCCAGATTAGGGAAGTTTTTAGTCATTATTCAAGTTTTATACCTCTTCTCTTTCTAGGACCTCTTGAGTGGAAACAGTATTCCACTTGATGTTGTCCAATAAGTCCTTTAAGTCATATTCACTTAATTTTTTTGTTTTCTTTTTGCTTCTCTGGGTGAGTTCCATTGCTTAGTCTTCCAGCTTACTGCTTCATTTTTTCCACATCATCTAGTCTCCTAGATTTTTCAGTTCTTCATCTCTGTAACTTATGTTTGGTACTCTTTTATATTTTTTGTCTCTTTGTTGAAGTTCTTATTGTGTTCATTCTGCATTGAGCATCTTTATAATAATCACTTTGAATGCTTTGTCCAGTAGATTATTTACCTCTGTATCATTAAGGTTTTTTTGCATTCAGAATACATTTCTCTGTCCTCATTTTGCTTGACTCTGCATTTGTTTCTCTATATTAGGTGAACATGCTACCTAATTCATTCTTAAATGAGTGGCCTTGTGTAGGTTGAAACTTCTTGTTCAAAGTGCCCTAGCTCTTCATTGTCTTTCAAAACTTTTTAATGATGTAAATAGCCTGATTTATTCTTGATAAGTCCCCATTGTACAGGGTGTATGCCAAGATCCATCTTTATTTGATCTTTTTGCCCTTTGTTATGGAGAAATCCGCTCATCTAATTTTCACAACTTTTTCAGAGAGAAGTGATCTAGAATGTAGCTGTGGATTTGTTGCATACATGGGAGAAGCTGAGCTCAGGATTTTCCTATACCATCACCTTGTAGAAATCCATGCCAAGATAACATTTTGAAATATCCTTCATGGTTCACTAACAGCCGTGATTTGGTGTATGATTGAACATCAAGCTCATGAAAGACACTAGGCTTCACCAAGTACCACATTACTTAGTTTATAGAAAGGATACAGGGCAAGCAGCAACACGGCATGCTTTTACACGATACAACTATGCTCCTGCCTTCTCAGTCACCTGAACCACAGATGGTCACCAAAGATGAAGCTGAGTGAGAAAATACTTTCTCAGCTCAGTTAAGTCTTTAGCTCTAGAATCACTTCACTTTTATACCTACAAGAATATACAGCTCTCTCCCGTGTATGTCATGACCATCTAAGCCTGTATCCACCTCAGAATTTTGTTAATGTGTTACAGCTACATCCCATAAATATTATTTACTAATTACCTAATATATAAACTCAATGGTTACATATACAGGTTTTTGGTCCAGTTTACAGTCCATAATTAAATTCTCACTTATTGTGGTCTCATATAATTTTTTTTATAACAGCCCTTTGGTTAATGTTGTAAAAAGGATTTAATCAAGATTTAAATACCGAGCATTTCCTGAATGTAGAAAATAGTCATAGAACAAGATGTTAACCTTTTCTTTTAATACTTTTAAACAGTGGAGAATGGGAAGATTTTTTTCATGTAGTGTAAAAATATCTAAATTTATAATGTTTCTAAGACTGTGAGTAGAAACTATACTTTTTAAAATAAGCTTTTAAGCCATCAGTATTATTTAATGTTTGAAAATCTAATATTTGTAATAGCTATAAAATGTTTTAAATTATTTAACCTGAAGTATAGGGCTAATGCCCCCACATTTTTTAATAAGAGAAAGAGCTTGAGAAAATGTAGAGAGTTATGAGAACAAAAATTGACATAAACCTGTTTAATATACTTTAAAACAGTAAGAATGAAACTATATTTGATAGTTACTGTGAAGTTATTAATCAAATGGACATCTTTATGTTCAGTTATGACTAAAAACTCATATATAATGATGAGGATACATTTTTCCAGATGGACTGAATATTGATTTAAAAGCTATTGATAACAAAAAGAACACTGAAATTGAAATGATAATAACAAGGAAAAGAGAATCTCTGAAGGGATTTATAAAATGAGTTGAACTAGTAGAATTGCAGTAGAAAGGATTTCTTCACTTTTTATCAGGAAAGTAAAATTAAACGATCATAACTGGATTTGATCTACAATCTTTCTCCAATATGCTATTTTCAATAATTCACCTTAGGAGTTAGCAAGTTTAGGAAGGTATATTTTCCTCTGAGAACCTTCATTTTATTGCTCTGCATTAATGTAAAGATAACCAGTTAAACTTAAAAAGTCCAGCACTTTTTTTTTTCTTAAAAAAGCACGTACATGTTTTCTGTATGGTCTGTTGCAAGGAAGACATTAATAAAAACAGAGAATGAATGCTGTCCTCCATAGTAGATGCCTATGCTGCACCCATCTACCCTTTACTGTCCAGAATTTGTGACTGAAAAGAAGACTTTTGTCACAATAGTTTGTCTTGTTGATAACAATATATATAGGAAAAAAAAAGACATGATGAGCTATTGTCAAGGAAGTATCATTTAGAAAGGAGTTTATAGTGAAGACCAACCATATCAATGCAGTTATCTTCCTTAAAAAATTATTTGGGCAAAATTTAACCTGGAACAAATAAAATTTCCTAGACAGTCAACAGGCATTACTGTTGGTGAATCAAAGGGGAGGCCAATTCCAGAAATTAAAAAAAAAAATTATTCTAGCATGATTTCATGTCTTAAAGAAAGCCAAAGGGATTTTCTTACTGAACAGTATTTAAAAAATGTCCGAATTCATGATACAACCAAATATAACAATATAAATGAAATAATTATATCTGAGAATTACATGTGAAAGATCTCAGCCTTTGGGGAAAAAAGGATGGCTGCCCAAATTGCCTTCTATTTATTAACAACAAAGTTATATTAATAATCACAAGAGGTATTTTTTAATGTTTGTTTATTTTGAGAGAGAGCATGAGTGAGAGAGGGGCAGAAAGAGATAAAAAGAGAGAATCCCAAGCAGGCTCCACACTCAGAGCAGATCCCAAAATGGGGCTCAATCCCCTGATTTTGGGATTGAGACCTGAGTCAGAATCAAAAGCAAGATGCTTAATTGACTGAGCCACCCAGGCACCCCAAATGTTATTATATACTCAATACATACTCTTTACTACTAACAGTATTAGGAACTTTGTAGACCTGTATTAATTAACTCTTAGGAAACTTTTATGAAATCTAAGAGTATCTCAATTTTATAGATGAGAATATAAAACAGAGCCAAAGTAACATGCTCAAAAACCACATGATTAGAAAGTGATAGGTTCAGAATTTGTTAGAATGGTGTGTGATTCCAAGACATAATGCTTTCTCTACTGTTTGAAACAAGCTTCTTGCTCTCAGAGAATCAATAGAGGTATTTCTTTAAGGCATAAAGTTTCAAACTCAGTATTTCAATTTACCCTTTGTGGTTTTTACATCTATTCTTATCAGAGACATAATGAACTATTCTTAAGGTATTATTTAGTTGAAGACCAACTATATCACTGCAATTTTCTTCTTTAAAGAGGGGAGGCATTTGCTTTGAGAATATTGAGGGAGAGGCAAACGTTCCTACTTCTTTGGCTTCTTTGGTATAAATCATTGTCACAAACCTTTGGAATATGTTTTAAAGAACTAGATTTATCCTCTAACCTGAAATAAGTAACAAAGAGATGGGGCACCTGGGTGGCTCAGTCGGTTACACATCTGACTTTGGCTCAGGTCACGATCTCAAGGCTTGTGAGTTCAGGCCATGCATCAAGCTCTGTGCTAACATCTCAGAGCCTGGAGACTGCTTCAGATTCTGTGTCTCCCTCTTTCTCTGCCTACCCCCCACTCTTCCTCTCTTTCTTTCTCTCTCTCTCTCTCTCTCTCTCTCTCTCTCTCTCTCTCAAAAATAAACATTAAAGAATAAATTTTAAAAGGAGAGATGATACATGAAAAGAGCAGATATAAGACAGATATTACACAATACATAGTGGTTGCTAGGAGACCAGAAGTAAACAGTTAGCACTAACACTGTCTCAGACTAATATTGTCCAAGTTTAGTGTGTGAAGAAAGTGCTAATCTTAGATCAGGGAAGAGGAACCCACATAGAATCCAGAGATTGCCCTCAGTCAGTAGAGTGGAGAGTATGGGAGGTCAAAGCAGATAGAATTCATAGAACAGAGTGCCAGGGCAGAGAGGCTTGCACAGAGAGAGAACTCTAGAGACTACAAATCGTAGAGTCACTCACTTTTTCAGATGAGTTTTGATCAACATACGCATTTGAAGAAACTACCTAAACCTGAGTATATAATACGTAAAAGGACTGATGGGAAGGATCCCTTAAGCCCAGGTATAATGCTTGTGCCTACCAGCAAGACACAGAAAATCTCATACTATACAGGGTACTGAGTAAAGTACTCAGTAAAGTACTGAGAAGGGTTTTGTCTCAAAGGTAGCCTATGAACAAATGCAGCTCTGGTTTTGTTTAAAGCACGTTATTTTATTTTTTTTAAGTTTATTTATTTTGGAGAGAGAGCACATGAGCATGACCATGAACATGGGGGAGAAGAGGGAGAGACAGAGAGAGAGAGAGAGAGAGAGAGAGAGAGAGAGAGAGAATCCCAAGCAGGCTCCCCACTGTCAGCAAAGAGCCCAATATGGGGCTCGAACTCATGAACCATGAGATCGTGACCTGAGCTGAATAAAGAGTCTGACTCTTAATTGAGCTCCCAGGTACCACTAAAGCATTTTAAAAGCAAGACTTGAAAGGATGGAACTGTTTCCATATAATAGTATTTTAGAATGAACCTCAAGAATACTTAAAGAAACAGGAGATATCTAGGACCCAACAAATTAACAATCTCTAACCTCAAATTTAATAAAACGATAAGACATGTAAAGGAGCAGGAAAACATCACCCAAATAGCAAGAAAAATCAATTGAATATGATAATGACATAGATAATAGCATTTGTAGACATTGAAACATTTGAATAAATTAAGTAAACATGTTAAAGATACTTTGAAAAGACCAAAAATAAGCTGCTAGAGTTGAAAACTACAGTGTCTATGGTAGATTAACAATAAATTTCCACATAAGAAAATATTACCGGGTTTGAAAACAGCAGTAGAAAGCCTTCAAAATGAAATATGGAGAAAAAAAGATTTAAAAAATTAAAGTGACTCTTGGTATAACTTCCAAAAAAGGAATGTTAGTGTTATTAAAATTCTCAAAGGAAAAAGGGGAGAGAAAAAATTTTGAAGTAACAGTGGCAAAAAGTTTTCCATATTTGATGCAACCTGTAAAGCTGTAGATCCAAAAAGCTCGGCAAACCCCAGCCAAAAGAAATGCGAGTAAAAATTTACTAAGATATAGGAAAATTCCAAATCTAGAGTAATAAGAGAAATCTTGAAAGGAGACAAAATAGCATAGTACATATAAAGGAATGAGATAATAGCATTTCTCTCATCTTAATGTCAACTAGAAGAGAGTGGAACAACATCTTAAAGAGTGGGGAGAAAGAAATTGTCTTCTTAGAATCTTTTCTGTGCGATGAACTTTTAAAATAAAAGTACAAAGTATGTTCTCTTATCGTAATGGACCCAAACTAGAAATCAATAATAGAAATATAATAGTAAAATCTGCAAACACATGGAGAGTGAAAAACATCTTTCTAAATAATTTATGGGACAAAAAGAATGTCCCAAAGGTAATAAAATATACATGTAACTGAATAAAAAAGAAAATGCAAAATTTCAAAGTCCATGTCCAAAGTCCAAAGTCTAAAGTCGAGCAATACTTAATGAGAAAAGTATTGCCCTTAATTCTTAGACTAAACTTAAAAAGAAATGATCAAATCAACAATCTAAGCTCCCATCTCAAGAAACTTGAAAAATTAGAAGATTAACTGAAAGCATGTAGAAATCATATTAGAGGAAGTATCAATTGTATTCAAGACAGAAAAAGGTATAGAAAATCAAGTCAGAAGCCATTCTTTAAAGAAATCCATAGGGGCACCTGGGTGGCTCAGTTGGTTAAGCATCAGACTCAATTTCAGCTCAGGTCATGATCTTACTGTAGTTCATGATCAAGCCCATGAGATCGAGTCCTATGTAAGGCTCTGCACTGGCAGCACGGATCCTGCTTGAGATTCTCTCTCTTCTCTCTGTGCATCCCCCCTCTCTCTTTCAATAAATAAATAAAATAAAAAACTTGAAAGAAATTTATAGAATTGACAAAACTGTAGCAATCTCACAAGAGAGATGGAGGGATGGAGAGGGAGTGAGAGGAGAAACCAATTACAATATCCAGTAACATCAAGCATCAAGGAAAGCTTATCACTACAGACCTTACTGACCTTAAAAAGATAAGTGAATATGACTAATATCTTAAGTTCTTAAGTCCAGTAACTTAAATGAAATGAATACATTTCTTGAAAGACAGAAACTCCAAAACACACTTAAGAAGAATTAGATAATGTGAATAGTCCTTTATGAATTAAATACATTGATTTTATATTTAAATATTTTGCATAAACTCTACTTAAAACACAGATGGTTTTACTGGGGCATTGTACCAAACTTCAAAGAAATAATACTCATGTAAAAACTATCACAGAAAATTTAAAATCACAAAGGAAGACAGCAAGACAGGAAAAAAGGAATAAAAGAACTTCAAAACAGCCAGAAAACAATTTTTAAAATGGTAACAGTAAATTTTTAGTTATCAGTAATTAGATGGATTCACTTCTGCAATAGAAAGAGTAATTGAGTGGACTAAAAATAATAAGACCAACTATAAGCTGCTTATAAGAGACTCCATAAAGTGTTAAGGCTTGCAAGTGAAGGGACTTGTAGTCCATACAAGTGGAAATGAAAACAGCAAGAACAGCTACATTCATGTCACAGACAAATTTTAAATAAAAAACTGTTACAAGAGACAAATACATCTGACACAGGAAAATCTAAATATATACAGCAAATATTAACAGATCTGAATGAAGAAATAAATAGCATTACAATAATAGTGGGGGTTCTTAATATCTCACTGTTAAAAGTGAGTAGATCATCCATACAGAAAATGAAGGAAACATTTTACTTGAACTCCACTTTAGACCAAATGGAACTAATACATTTATACAGAATTTTCCATTGAACAACACCAGAACACACATTTTTATCAAGTGCATGTGAAGCATTTCCCAGTATGGATTGTATGGTAGGCTACAAAGCAAGCCTTAACAAAGTTAATATTAAAATCCTATCAAACATCTTTTCTGACTATAGTGTTGGGAAATTAGAAGTCAGTTAACAGGAGGAGAGCTAGGATAGTGACAGCACACACCTGATTTCAATGAAGAAATCAAAACATATGAGACAAATGAAAATGGAAACACAATACCCACACTTAGGGATGCAGCCAAACCAGTTCCAAGAGGGCAGTTTATAGTGATAAATGCCTACGTTAATAAAAAGAGAGAGAAAGATGTCAAATAACTAATCCAACTTTGCACCTTAAAGAATTAGAAAAAGCTGAATAAACTATACCCAATGTCAGCATAAGGAAGGAAATAACAATGATGAGAGCAGAAATAAATAGGGGGAAGAGAAAGAATAGAAAAGATGAATTAGGCTAAGAGCTGACATTTCACAAAGATAACACTGACAAACCTTTAGCTACACTAAGATAAAAGACTCAAATCAGAACTAAAATAAGAGACATTACAACCGATAACCCAGAAATAAAAAGAATCATAAAACACTGCTTTGAATACTTACACACCAGTACATAGGATAGCCTAGAAGAAATCAGTGAATTTCTAAAAACATACAACCTACCAATGAATTTACTGATTAAATGATGAAGAAATAGAAAAGGTAAGCAGACCATAATAATTAAGGAGATTGAATCAGTAATCAAATACCTCCCCAAAAAGAAAAGCCCAGCACCAGATGGCTTCACAGGTGAATTTTACCAAACATTTAAGGAAAAATACCAATTCTTCTCAAACTCTTCAAAAAATTCAAAAGGCAGGACTACTTCCAAACTCATTTTATGAGACTAGGATTGGTCTGATCCCAAAACCAGGTAAAAATACTATGAGAAAAGAAAATTACAGGCCATTATCTTTGAAGAACATATAGGTAAAAGTCCTCAACAAAATACTAGCAAACCAAGGAGATGAGATATCTATATACTGAACACTATAAAGTATTGATAAAAGAAATTAAGGCACAAATGACAAAGATATTTCATGTTCATGGATTGGAAGAATTAATATTGTAAAATGACCATATTTTGCCAAGCCATTGACAGATTGTGTGCAATCCCCATCAAAATTCCAAAAATATCTTTAACAAAATTAGGAAAAAAAAATCCTAAAACTTGCATGGGACCACAAATAGCCACATAATCTTGAGCAAGAATAACAAAGTTGGCAGAATCACTCTTCTTGATTTCAAAGTATGTTGCACAGTTACAGTAATAAAAACAGTATTGTTCTAGCATAGACACAAACAGACCGATGGAACAGAATGAGAGCCCAGAACTAAACCCCTGCCTATACAGTCCTACTAATAACAGAGATGCCAAGAATACATAGCAGAGTCAGGATATGCTATGCGGAAAGGACACCCAAAACGGTGTTGAGAAATAAGTGATGGAATTAGATCCTTACCTTACACCATACCCAAAAAGCAACTGCGAATGAACTAAAGACTTAAACATGACAACGCCAAGCCATAGAAGTCTGATAAGAAAGTATAGAGGGCACGTTTGGTAATGATTTTTCAGAAATCGGACAGAAAAGATAGTGTCTGTTGTGAATTTACCTACCCTTTTGTTGCTTTGCCTTGCTTGGTTTCGTCATGTTTTGTTAAAACCAGAAATGTTGAGTGTTATAATGTGGTGGATCTGGAAATCACACTCCCTCTCCTCGGGGTATGTTTTGTAGGTTGCTGTGTGTCGTAGTTTATTTTGTCACTTTTCTAGACTTTTTTTTTTTTTTTTTTTTTTTTTTTTTACTAAGTCTGTAGTTTTTGTCACGTGGGAACTTTGAAATCCTCACTTCTTGACTTGTCCAAAAGAAAAGAAGGAGGAAAACAGGGAAGGGAATGCGGTGGCAGAAGGGGAAGGGGGGGTTCTGTAACACATCGCCAGGCTCCTTAAGAGCTCTGACGCAGCCTTCATTTCTTTCTCCGGGTGTGTACCTAGAATCAGAGGTAAAAGCTGAAGGGTTTTTCATGCCTTTTCTGAACAGGCCTCCTGCACTTAAAATTCATTTGTCTTTCTAAATTCCTCCATATGTGGGCGCTTTTTACTGACCTCATTTCCCAAAGAAACTCTCTGCAACTTTCCCCCACAGGCTTTCAGCATGTCTGTTGTTTGCCTCAACTTGATTCTCTGGCCTCAAGCAACAGCAGGTTGTTGGTGGACATTGAAGTATTTTCACCGAATGCCCTCTGCATAGCCCCTACTCTGCTGAGAGAGTCCCTTTCTTTGATTTTGTTTTAAATTTCAGTACAGTTAACATACAGTGTTTGTTAGGTGTACAACATAGTGATTGAACAATTTGATACAGCACGCGCTGCTGATCACGACAAGTACATTCCTTAGTCCTCACCACCTATTTCAACCTCCACCCTCTTGCCTCGCTAGGGAGTGTAATGCTAAGGGAACTAAGTCAGAGAATTGTGACTCAAGCAAAACAAAGGCAGGCGCCTTCGATCAGTCCTTTGGGTAGGCTCCCAATAGGGCAAAGCAGACAGACAAGTTCTTGCAGAATAAGACCTTTTCAGCTCTCTCTGGACCTCGAAGCAGGGTTTGACCCTGGGGGTGGAGAGTCTAGTCTTCCTCACCACTGCCTTGCCAGTGAGGAGGGAGGGCCAAAGATGAGTGAAAATGTGTAAAGGCTTCCTATCAGTTTCAAGTGAGTTTTTTCTTGATTCAACATTTGTTTGGTATCGCTAAAGCTTTGACTATTTTGTGGAGTTAAAACAGTTTATTCTGAAATTTTGACATTTTTCAGTTTCTATGGAGTTGGGAACTCTTGAAACTACCTAATATACCATTTTCACAGACAGGATTCCCCTTTTCTTCTTTTTAATCTTGTATTCACATTGCTTGTTTGTTTGTTTGTTTGTGTGTTTGCGAGTTAGAGGTTTTTCCTGCTAATGATCTTTAGTTATCTATTCATTTTTTTTTAAATTTTTTTTTTTCAACGTTTATTTATTTTTGGGACAGAGAGAGACAGAGCATGAACGGGGGAGGGGCAGAGAGAGAGGGAGACACAGAATCGGAAACAGGCTCCAGGCTCTGAGCCATCAGCCCAGAGCCCGACGCGGGGCTCGAACTCACAGACCGCGAGATCGTGACCTGGCTGAAGTCGGACGCTTAACCGACTGCGCCACCCAGGTGCCCCTCTATTCATTTTGTTAATTTTTTTAAACATTTATTTATTTTTGAGACAGAGAGAGAGCATGAACGGGGGAGGGTCAGAGAGAGAGAGGGAGACACAGAATGGGAAACAGACTCCAGGCTCTGAGCAGTCAGCACAGAGCCTGACGCAGGGCTTGAACTCACGGACCGCGAGATCATGACCTGAGCTGAAGTCAGACACTTAACCAACTGAGCCATCAGGTGCCCCTATCTATTCATTTTTAAAAGTGGGAAAATAAAAATCTTAGTGGAAACACTATGCTGATGGGTAGGGATTGTCATATGCAGGTTTCGGTGTCAGAGCATTATCTGTTGTGTCATTGTATTAGGGACCTCCTGTTGTATGTTTAGTTGTTTCACCTTTACCTGGACGATTTGCTACAGGAAAATTTTCCAGTCATCTGAGAGGATAGGTTTGGCTACTGGCATCTTAAGGCACATGTAAAAGAAGGGTGTTGAAGTGTTTCAACATTCAGTAAGTAAATAATTACTAAATCTTCGTGCACTTGAATGCACATGGGACCTCCCATTACAGAGCCCTCCCTGTTTTCTTGGCTGGGGAATGGGTGTTTCAGTCCCTTAACTTCGAGGAATCATTAGTCAGTCCTTCCGGTATTAGCTTCATCTTTACCCTTACTTTCAGAAGCACAGTGTGAATCATTTGGAAGTTCTTCACTGTTGGCTAAAGATTGAGATTTCTTGTGCCTGCTGTCAGTTACCACCATTCATCTGCTTTCCTTCTGAAAGTTTTTCCGTGGTTTCTTATTTTCCCTGTTGTTGTGGCTTACTTTTTTTAAAATGACGATTATTTCAGCGGGATTTATTGGTGGAGAAGACCTGTTTTTAAACCATCTTTACTCTGAAGTCTGTTTGTAGGATTTCTCACTAACCCCTTTTTCTTTATTTCTTGAATCTGATTTTAAGAACTGTTTTCTAGGATTCAAGGCTCTATAAACATAAAGAGCATCTTTAGGATAAATCGTAGAAAGAAATAAGACAAAATATCCAGAGGAATTTTTCTATTTTTTTAAATGAACAGTCTTGCACGTCACAAATCTTGAACATCATCATACAATTTTACTTTAAAATAATATCTTAATTCCTTAATACTTTAAGTCTTTTGTTGAATGTAATGTATTACAGAGGTTAAAGACAGACTAGGACCTAATTATAGAAAGCATTTGACAGCAATTAAAGGCTTCCACAGGAAAAGCATCCTGTCAAACAGCTTATTCAACGGAAGTTTATTTGATTCTTTCTCAAAAACATTTTGTCACTTCATTGCTTTCTTTTCATTTCCACATATTATTATTTATGGGCTTAATCTTTAGATTTCTTGTATTCATTAATCCATTGAGTCATATAAAGCCATCAAGTTGTAGGAAAATAAAACACTTAAAGGCATTGGAATATTTGGTGGCTGAGTTATATTCCAACTTTATCATTATTATACTCTTGAGTTTTTAACATTATGGGAAGTTGATTGCTACTTTATGGTCAAAATTGCAAGGTTATTTCATTTCACTATTGCTTGTAGAGAAATGTTTGAAAATCCTTCTTAAAATGGGCATTCTTCTTATGGTTCATTCTATTTTTCAAGGTTAAATTCTTTAAATAAATGTATTTAAAAGATCAGTGAAATGGAAAATTGGAGTGACTCATTCAAGCAAAGAGTAATTCAATGTTTGAGTCATTACTGTTGGTGACAAATATAAAAACTAATAAAATTAAATGGTGCCAAAATCAACACAAAGTAAAACATTAAACACAAAAGTGAAGACCGAGATCAAACAAATAAATAGGCTGTTAAAAAGTTGTACATTAGTGACTACCACAATCTCAAGTAGCTATGGTGACTACATTAAAATTATAGGGATATATGGGATGGGTGATCAAAATGGTAATTATTTTCTGTAGCAAGCAAAAGACAATTAGGGACGTAGATAAGACATCTCAATGCCATGTCTCCAGGTTTCTGAGAAATACTCTAAATGATGCCTCTTCTGTGTACAGTTGAGGACTCTTTATTTTTTCAGTTTGTCCAAGCTCTTCTCCAGTCTTGACTTGACGGTTTGCTTTCCTTTTCGTTCCATAACTTAGTCTTAATTATATATATATATATATATATATATATATATATATATATATATATATATTTTTTTTTTTTTAACTTCCTACTTTGGCAGAGTGACACTGACAGAATCTGCTTCTTAGCCAAATTTCTGGCAGGTCTATAACTGGGTCCTCATCAGTTTGGTCAGGCACATCCTAGTGCACTGGGCTTTGATTTTAGAAAAATATGAGCTTAGGAATAGTTTGTAAGCTCAGAGGCTCTTCAAAATGGAGAAGTTGGGGTCTTACAGTAGCGACCTGATAAAGAAGGGTAGTTTTCACCTTTTAACCCAATTTTAAGTGTGAACTGGCATACTGATAAAAGGAGCTTGGGAACCATCCAAGTCAGCAACATTGTTCAAGTGATCATATATTGGATGTGGGTGAAGAGAGGTTTGTTTAGATATGAAGATGCTGGCAGTGATGACTTCTGGGTCACAGCCTTTTAAAAAAGTTGTCACAATTAGGTTTTCTGGAAGATCCATGCAGACTGATAGAAGGATAAGCTAGCGGGTGAGGAGACAGAAGTAAAGGGGACCAACTTCTAGCTTCTACGCTTTCATATTTCATGTTTGTTTGATTGCTCTAAAGCACCTTTAGAATGAGGCCATCATTTTCTAAGCGTAATACACAAGAAAAGAGTTCTTATAATTGCATGTAGATATGGCGGCCGAGAGAGTGTCAGCAAAAATGATTTATGACTTCTTATCCTCCTCATTACCCATATAATATTTATCTCTACTGTTTTTATTTGAAAAACTTTGTCCAATCCAGATGTAACTGAAGCACAGTTAAAATGGATGTTCCACGTTATTGCCATGAAACCAGTATCAAGGATAGCTTTATTTCTGTGCCTCTAAAGCGAACATTAAACGCACATGTAAGCACGGGATATAGTTAGGAGTCTGAGAAGTTAGGGTCTGGACTCAGGCATCTGAGACTCAGTCTACCTTTCCTAATATTACTAGATGTGTCATCTTACCCAAGTTAATTTTCTCCACATTCCCAATTCCTGATTTGTTGAATATGTTTAAAGAGACTACCTAGCTCACAAAATACAATGATGTGATAAAGTATAAACTGACATCATTCGAGTCAGTAACTTCAAAAGTTTCTCACTGTGCTAAGTCCAGATGCCCAAGCATCACCTGACATTACTAATACAGGAAAATTAATACTATTATATATTAATTATTTTGTTATGGTTCCTATTTAAGTGTCAGATATATTAAAGAGAACAGCCTCATTAAGAGCTCACGTTAAAAATGATCCACTCCAAAGTTGGTGTCTAAACAGAAGTCTCCTGAAGAAATACTGAAAGAAAATTTTAATGGCAATGACTATATAAATGCCTACTAAATTCTCTTTACCCACTTACCGTGCCAAAGTTCTTATGATCCCACTATAGACCCTCTTCTCTTACCCTTTTCTGCTGCCTTGATACATTAAAAGGCTGATATATTTATGGTTGAGTGTCTTGATTTTTTTCAGTATTTTAGTGGCATTATGGGAATTAACAGTACATTTGTAGAAAATTCATAGCACTCTCTGCTTGGTTCTTCATTTAATTTCAAAATAAATATTTTGTGGTAGGTTTTTTAAGTCCCTGAAAACTTCAAAGGTAAGCCCTGAGCGAACTTCGTAATGGCTGAAGGCAATCTCCCAGCAGACATAGTAACTCCATCTTATGTAAAGATCACTTATCCTAAATCTTTACATTTCCATACATTCCAAATACTCTTTGGACCTTAATGTTCTTATTGTTAGGGAGTGAAACAAACCTCTTAATCTCTTATTGTGAGAGTGAGGAATGTATTTTGTTAAACCTTTTCTTTAAAAAAAAATTTTAATGTTTATTTAGTTTTGAGACAGAGAAAGACAGAGCATGAACAGGGGAGGGTCAGAGAGAGGGAGACACAGAATCTGAAGCAGGCTCCCGAACTCACGGACTGTGAGATCATGTCCTGAGCCGAAGTTGGATGCTTAACTGACTGAGCCACCCAGGCGCCCCTGTAAAAGCTTTTCCTTGTGCGTGAACCAGACTCCTGCTCTTGATAGAGCCAGAATACTAGTCAGGGTTTCATAACCTCTTAATGTTGTTCACTTGCAGAACTTTTAAATCATTTTCACTGAGTGTATAGGCAACATTTTAGTGCCTTACAGTAAGATGGCTAGCAAGCAGAAACAGCATGAGATTTCCTCTTTCCCTCTGTAAGAACCAACTACATATTAGCATCTGATATTATTTGCCTAAAATATATCACAAGGAATAATATCCAACATGCCATGCTTCTATGAATGCTTCAATGTCATGTATGTTAATATAAATAATCCTTTATTTTAGACAAATAAACAAAATTGAACTAATTTAATTACAAATGATTGTGGATATCCATTCCAAGATAAAATTTAGCTGTAATACAATTACACTTTTCTGAATAAGAACAAAAATGATCATCAATGGTATGAACTATCTTGTATTTGAAAATTCCTAAGTCTCAAGAGAAACTTAACTGATTTCTAGTTTAGGTAAAAAACAAAAAAAACCACACATATATTTTTATTGAAGCACCTGTCATTGCTCTGTTACCTTCTATTGATGTCATTCTTCCCTATATTCATTATCAAGGATTAGCCAGAGACCTATGGCTGTAAATCCTGAACTAAGCCAAAGATGGTAAGGAATCTTTACAGATAATGAAGAATAAACTGGGGACTTAGAGTAGTATCCTCACCACCCTCAGTGAAAACTAAAACCCTCATTTCATTCCTGGAGGGAGGGCTGAGCCCAGTATTATTAATTGGTTTTCTAATCGTCATTGCTCCCAACTTTTCCTTTGCTTACAGAACCCTGATATTTATAGAAATGCAGTGTGTTTAACCATAGAACAAGTGTCATGGTTTGGGGTCTTCAGTTCAAGTTAGTCTCATTTTAATTTCTGTGTTCCCCGGATTCCTTTGTAGCAGGTGTCCGGAATGTCACGTGGTTACATGTTTCTTTCTTGTGTTCCTAGCACTGTTCTGGCCTGTGTTGCTGTATTCCCAGAAGTCTTGATTTTCTGGTTCTGGCTTCCAATCACTGGATCACACCTCAGGTCAGTGTCCCTAATCTCAGCAGTTAACATTAATATCCTCGTCTGTCCCCAGTTTCTTACCTGTGGCTTCACCATAGCTTTCGTGTGTAAATTCAGCTACGTAGTTGTAGGAATCACCTGGGTTCAGATTAGAACTCCTCTAGTCTTGCCTGTAATTTGGTAAGCTTCTAATTCTTATGTTAAATGCTTTTCTGCTTAAAATACTTACAAAGACTTTTATTTCTGACACTGAACTTGACTGATACGGCCATAAACTTGTTTTTGCAGGTAAGGTTGGCTATGTGACTCAATAGTTGCCACAATTATTGGAGTTTTGTTAAATGTCTTCTGGTAAAGATTGTTTTCTGGTTAAAGATATAAGGCTATGAAATGAAGTAGTTGGACTGTTCCCTCTTTCTCCTTCATTTCCCCCCTTTAAACTTAACATTGGAGCAGCTATCTTGGAACCATGTGATTACTAGATGGATGAGGACTAAGGCTACTATGTTAGAGATAGTGGAGAAGGATGGGAATAACCTGGGTCCTTGATGATCTCATTAGTCTGCTGAAGAAGATCTGGAATGCTTACTGAATTTATGCGTTTCTAGGCTACCTGTTACACACTAAAGAAATAATTTCCCATGGGCAAGATACTATTATTTACTGACCTCCTCAGGCATTGATTAAAAGTAAAGGAATACTGAACTTCTCTAATGGAGCAGATGTTGTCAGCACCCCACTCATGTTCCTCAGACTTTATTGTTCCAGTGTAGGCTAGCCAACCCCACTTGGCCAGAATTAGTATCTCTGTGCTTGAGAACTTTTCTTGGACATTCAGAAGGCCTGTTTCCTACTCCTACAGCAAGGGGAATGTGCCAAGGAATTAATGTCTCTCAGATATCCCCCAACCAGTGACTCTCAGAAATTGCAGTATAAATATACTGGTCCCTTGGGCAAGAAAATTCTGAGGCATGTGTTTTGTTTTGTTTTATTGTTTACTCATTTTTTGAGAGAGAGAGAAAGCCTGAGCAGTGGAGGGGCAGAGAGAGGGTGGCAGAGGATCCAAAGCAGGCTCTGCAATGATCATGGCGAGCCTGATGCCGGGCTCGAACTCACGAACCGTGATATCATGAACTGAGCTGAAGTCAGACACTCCACTGACTGAGCCACCTAGGCACCCGAGGCATGTGTTTTTACACAGTTCCCAGACTTTCACAGCACACTATGTTAGCTTAATAACTCGTCCTTGGGACACTTGGGTGGCTCTGTCACTTAAGTATGCAGTTCTGGATTTCACCTCAGGTCATGATCTCATGGTTCATGAGTTGAATCCCTACATGGGGCTCTGTGCTGACCACATGGAGTCTACTTGAGATTCTTTCTGTCCCTCTCTGTGCCTCTCCCTGACTCTTGTAAAGGAAAGGAAGGGAAAGGGAAGGAAAGGAGAGAAGGAAGTTCAAGAGGATAGGGACACCTGGGTGGCTCAGTCATTTTTAGGCATCTGACTCTTGATTTCGGCTCAGGTCATGATCTCACCGTCCGTGGGATTGAGCCCTGCATCTGGCTCTGTGCTAACAGTGCAGAGCCTGCTTGGCATTCTTTCTCTCTCTCCTGTGATTCTGTCTCTATCCCTCTCTCTCTACCCCTCCCTTGGTTGCACTCTCTCTTTAAAAAAAGAAATAAATTACTGAACCTTTATTGCTTGTCTTACATATCCCCTAGGTATAGGTTGTACCTCCTAAATCAAATAACTGCACTTGATTTCTTGTCTCTTCTGTGCTTCTGAGAGAATCAAAGCTAAGATACCTAAGCTAAAATCAAATTAGATATATTAGACCCCAAGCAAATAGGAGGCCCTGATGCTTCATTCAGTGGTCAGTGCACAAAGCCCTATGGAAGCCATCTCTGGGTGACTACAGCTTTTCAAATACTGGGTCTTTTTGATTTTGATATGTTATTTCAGTTATAACTGCAACTTGACTATTGCCATATGTAAATCCTGTTGGATACCATTACATCGGCTTTATCACTAGTTGTCATCAATACAATTTGCGATTAATCCACTGACTTACTCTACTACTGCTTGTAAAGACAACTTAATTTTAATTCAATTAGAAGACTGTTTTCCCATTTGTTAAGTGACTTAAACTGCAAATAGAATTTTGAGTTCTCCTTAATCAAGGATCTGCTATTTCCACAAGCTCAAACCACATGACTTTTTACATCCATGTGTGCAGACAATATGAGAAGATTTTATTGTGGAGTTAAAAAAAAAAGTCCCTGTTGACATGAAAATACTTTGCTTCTTTGCTAAAGTACTAGAAATTGTCTAGCTGAGGGAGGTTTCTTAAGGCAACAGGCCATTGTAACAGAATTAAAATACTTTGCTTCCAAGGAAGAAAAAATAATGAGTTAGCTGATGCCTCACTGAGGATGTGCTCATTTAAAATATTAGCACCCCTAGTCACCTATCATATAGAAATGACTCTACTGAAGTTACATCTTAAAAGAGAGAGGAAAAAGGAAAGGTCTGATGAATGATGTGTCGCTCGGGTCCATTATTAAGTATCACAGAGTACATTGGGGAGAACAAGGGGCCCAAGAGGAAGATCACAAAATGAGAGTCAAGCAAAATCTGATATCTACTGAGCGACTCTGCCAAAGGGTTACCCTTTGTACTAGATTACATGAAAAATAAAATATAAGGAAACAAAATCATAAGTTAGAGTTAAACTTTGCCTTAATTCCCAATTTCCACTTCACAGCACTTATGAATTATAGGATCAGCATAAAACATACTGCTTTTATAAGAAAAACGATTTCTGACAGAAAGGCCTTAGGTAAAAAGTAAATTTAAAAATCCAATTTAGAGGGGAAAAATGCAGGGAACTGTTTTATTTTATGTTGGTGGAAACGCTTTCAGATACAACTGAGTTCTCTTGCATGAATCTTTTATCAAAGCAAGGACAGTCAATCTAGTTAGCTTATTAACAGAGCAGTTTTTTCACAAAACAATTTTATTTTGGTGAGTTTTAGTTGAGGACAAACATGTTTGATTATCTACTAGGAAAATTTTCAAGGAGCTCCCCTGAAGTTAGAGGGAGAAAGGGGTAATGTGTTGTAGGAAATAAATTTTTGGGGAGAAGGTATCTTTCAACTATCTATTAGCTGAGTATTGTCAGGAATGTATTCTATACAAGCCATTGTAAGAAAAATTATAAAGAAAAAAAGAGTTCTCCAAATTGCGAGTTTATTGAGAATAAAGACCTTAATTTAGTCATCTGAAGATCCCAACTACCCATAACAATACTTTGTAATTACTAGGTTGTCAATAAATATTTACTGAATAAACAAATGTTAAATAAGTTTTGGCTTATGTTCTCAAAGAATTAACAGTCTGGTTGACTTAGGGAGGCATGCTGTTATAAACTGGCCAAAACTCCTCTACCTATGCACAAGCAGTGGGTTCTTTTGGTAACTATTAATAGCTGTCAACAGTTTGAAACAAGCAAAGGTAATTCCCAGCAGTATAAGCAAGTCTCAGAACATTTGATCACAGATGCCAATATGTATTAGGAATCAAGTATATGATGTGTCTTAAAATTTTGCTGAAGTTCCAGTTAAAAAAAATAACTTACAGGACAGATGTACTTCAGGCAAATGGGACAACATTCCATTGTTCGATCAGGCTAAACTTACTAAGTCAGGTCATCAAGAAATATTTAAGAATGAAGCCTAGGATGTCATGCTCAAATGGATAGATGAAGGATGCAGTCTTTTCTATACCCTTATCCCTGTTCATGCAAGGTCTGGGATTATTCCTAAAATATTTCAGTCCATTTCCACATCTTGAAGATCACCAGTGAGATTTCATCACCAGTGACCACTTTGTTATTTAACAGAATTTCTCCCACACAGTTATAATTGTAACATATTATTCTAATGAGCTAACTTTGATGGTAACGATGACCAGAAAAAAGGTAACTGAAGTGTCTATAGTAGCTGTTGGAAGAATATGGCTAGTTCATCCTCTGCTGAATTCCTGATGAGGGCAAATAAATGGTCCTAGAGTGTGGTTTTCACACTCAGATAATAACTGATTGTCTATAGTGAAGTACTTCAAATAAATGTATCGTATATGACATGAGTGGAGATCAGTAAAAATAACTAACACACATTGAATGCTTCCTGTGTGTGGAGGGAGGTTTCTAAATACTTCACATGAGTCATCTCAAATAATCCCATAGCAACACTATTATTTCATTGTCTGTAAAAAGAAAAATTGAGATGCTGAGTAGGGTTGCTTGCTAAGGGAAGAAGCTGACAGGTGGCAATTTATGATTTAAATGTCGACAATTATTTCTAAAATCCATGCCCTTAACCACAAGGCAGTACTGACTCTCAAAAAACTAAATAGAGAATGATAGAACTAAGGGCTGAATTTTACGAGCTACTGGGGCTTAGAGCCCAACCTGATCATACATGGAGAAGGACTGGATAGAATACCGTTTCTCCTGGATTCAAGATCTGCTCAGTAGGGAAATACAGTCGGTCACAGGTGAACTGAGATTACCTATACAGTAGGTACTCTATCACGTGTCTGTATTCCATCTATATCATTTATTCAAATTCATAGCAGGAGGGCAATTATCTTCATCATATAATCAGACTTGGCCTATAAACCCAGCTTCCCAGGACCTAACTAGCTGTGTAGCCCATCTGGATAAGTATCATGATCTCAGCAATTTAAACCCCTGGATTCATATTACAAGGGTGAGCTTCAAGGGGTATGGATGACTTTAGTGATAGTGGAATATGATTATATGGTGAAAAATGTAATCTAAAAATAACTGCTTCAGTGGAACAACCAATTTACCTTCTGAATACATTTTTTTATATAAGTGTAATTGACATACAATGTTATATTAGTTTCATGTGTACAACATACTAATTTGACAATTCTGTCACTACTCAATGCTCACGACTGTTAGGCTAGTTACCATATGTCAGTGTTCTTACAATATGAATAAGTATATTCCCCATGCTGCGCCTTTCATTTCTGTGACTTAATTATTTTATAAATGGAGGTTGTACCTCTTAACTCCTTTATCTGTTTTTCCCACCTTCCCATCCACCTCCTCCTGTCTGGCAAATACTAGTTTGTTCACTGTATTTAAGAGTGTGTTTTTTGTTTGTTTGTTTTGTTTTTTGAATTTCACATGTAAGTGAAGTCATATGGTATTCATTTTTCTCCCTCTGATTTCACTTAGCATAATACCTTCTAGGTGCATTTATGTGGTCCCAAGTAGCAAGATTGATCTCTCTCCCTCTCTCTGACTCTCTTTGGCTAAGCAGTGTTCCGTTATGTGTGTGTGTGGCACATCTTCTTTATCCGTTCTTCTATTGATGGACAATTGATTCCTTTACTTGGCTACAGTAAATAAAGCCACACTAAACTTAGGGATGTGTGTATCCTTTCAAATTAGTGTGTTTTTTTTTTTAATTTGGGTAAATACACATATTGGAATTACTGGGTCATATGATATTTCTATTTTTAATTTTTGGAGGAATCTCCATACTCTTTTCTATAGTGGTTGCACGAATTTACATTCCCGCCAGCAGTGCATAAAGGTTCCCTTTCTATGCAGCCTAACGAATATTTGCTATTTCTTATCTTTGTATACTAGTCTTTCTGAGTGGTTTGATATCTCATTGTGGTTTTGATTTGCATTTCCCTGATGATTGAATACCTCTTCCTGTGCCTGTTGACATTGTCTGTGTCTTCTTTAGAAAAATGTCTATTTGGGTCCTCTGCCCATTTTTAATCAGGTTTTATTTTTTGTGTTAAATTGTAAAAGTTTTTATATACTTTGTATGTGAACCCCTACCTTGTATATCACTTTGTAAATATCTTTTCCCATTCAGTAGGTTGTCCTTTCATTTTATTGATGGTTTCCTTCACTGTGAAAAATTGTTTTATTTTGATGTAGTCCTATTTATTTTTGCTTTTGTTTGCCTTACCTGAGAAAACATACCCATATATGTGTTGCCAGGGTTGGTGTCCAAGAGAGTACTGCCTATGTTTTCTTTTAGGAGTTCTATGGTTTTCAATATCACATTTAAGTCTTTAATCCACTTTGAGTTTATTTTTGTGTTTGGTATAAGAACATGGTACAGTTTCATTCTTCTGCATTTATCTGTCCCGTTTTTCCAATACCATTTATTGAAGAGACTGTCTTTTCTCCTATCGTTATGTTGTTTCCTCCTTGGTTGCAGGTTAATTGACCATATACGTGTGGGTTTATTTCTGGGCTCTCTATCCTGTCCATTGATCTATGTATGTATTTTGGGGCCAGTACCAAACTCTTTGAATTATCACAGATTTGTAGTATATTTTGTAATCTGGGATTGTGATACCTTCAGCTTTGTTCTTCTTTCTCAAGGTTGCTTTGGCTATTGGGGGTCTTCTGTGGTTTCATACAAATTTTAGGATTATATGTTCTAGTTCTGTGAAAAATGCTGTTGGTATATTTATAGGAATTGCATTGAATCTATAGATTCCTTTGGATAGTTGGGGCATTTTTACAATATTTAATTCTTCTAATAAGTGAGTATATTTCCCATGTATTTATGTTATCGTCAATTTCTTTCATTAATATCTTACAGTTTTCAAAGTACAGGTCTTTTTGCATTGTGATGCAAATATAAATGAGATAATTTCTCTTTCTGATACTTGGTTATTAGTGTGTAGAAATATAGCTGATTTCTTTATATTAAGACTTATATCCTTCAACTTTACTGAACTCATTTATGACTTATAATACCTTTGGTGGAATCTTTAGGGTTCTGTTTATAAAGTATCACGTCATCATCTACATATAGTGACAGTTTTTCCTCTTCCTTATCAAGTTGAATGCCTTTTATTTCTCATCTAATTCCTACAGCTAGGACTTCCAGGACTGTGCTGAATTACTGTGTTGAGAATGGGCATCCTTGTCTTGTTTCTATTCTTGGAGGAAAAGCTTTCAGTTTTTCATCATACAGTATGTTGTTAGCTATGAATGTTTCATATGTGGCTTTAATTATGTTGAAGTTTGTACCCTCTAAACCCATTTTACTGAGGCTTTTTATCATAAAAAATGTTTTATTTTGTCAAATGCTTCTTCTGTATCTACTGAAATGATCATATATTTTTTATCCTTTATCTTGTTAATGTAATATCACACTGATTGTTGAATATTGAACCAGGTTTGCCTCCCTGGAATAATCCCACTTGATTGTAGCAAATGATTGTTTTAATGTATTGTTGAAATTGGTTTGTTACTATTTGGTTGAATATTTTTGAATACGTGTTCATCAAAGATAATGGCTGTAGTTTCCTGTTTTGGCATTTGTCTTCTTTTGGTATCAGGGTAACGCTGGCCTCCTAGAATGAATTTGGAAGTTGTCACTCCTTTTTTAATCTTTTTGCAATAGTGTGAGAATAGATACAATTTCTTCACTACATGTTTGTTAGAATTCACCTGTGACGCCTTCTGGTCCTAGACTTTTGTTTGTTGAGTTCTTTGATTATCAAATCAATTTTGTTACTAGTAATATGTCTGTTCAAATTTTCTATATTTTACCAATTAAGTTTTGGAAAATTTTAGGTTTCTAGGAATTTTTTAAAAATTTCTCCTAGACTGTCCAATTTGTTGGCATAAAAGTTTTCATAATATTCTCATAATTCTTTGTATTTCTTCTTTATTTTTGATTTCATTTATTTGAGTACCCACTCTTTTTTCTTGAGGAGTCTGGCTAAAGGTTTATTAATTTTGTTTATCTTTTCAAAGAATCAATTCTTGGTTTCATTGATCTTTTCTGCTGCTTTGTCATAGTCTCTAATTTATTTCCACTCTAATCTTTATTTCCTTCTGCTGCTTTAGGGTTTATTCTCTCGTTCTAGCTTCTTTAGGTATAAGTTAAGTTGTTTATTTGAGACTTTTCCTGTTTTTTGACAAAGGCCTGTATTGCTATAAACTTCCTTCTTAGAACTGCTATTATGTCTCGGGGCGCCTGCGTGGCGCAGTCGGTTAAGCGTCCGACTTCAGCCAGGTCACGATCTCGCGGTCCGGGAGTTCGAGCCCCGCGTCAGGCTCTGGGCTGATGGCTCAGAGCCTGGAGCCTGTTTCTGATTCTGTGTCTCCCTCTCTCTCTGCCCCTCCCCCGTTCATGCTCTGTCTCTCTGTCCCAAAAATAAATAAACGTTGAGAAAAAAAAAGAACTGCTATTATGTCTCAAAGACTTGGAATACTGTGTTTTCATTTCCATTCATCTTTATGTATTTTTTTATTTCCATTTTGATTGCTTCATGGAGCCATTGGTTGTTTAGTAGCACGTTGTTTCACCTCCATATATTATGGGGTTTTTTTTTTCCAGGTTGTTTTCTTAAAATTCATTTTTAGTTTCATACCATTGTGGCTGGAAAAAACACTTGCTATGATTTGAGTCTTGTTAAATTTACTAAGACTCGTTTCATCCTAACATGATCTATACTGGAGAATATTGCATGTACACTTAAAAAGAATGTATATTCTGGTTTGGGATGGAATGTTCTGTATATATCTGTTAGGTAAATCTAGTCATATAAAATTGCAGTTTCCTTGTTGCTTTTCTGTCTGCATGATGTATACGCTGATGTAACTGGGATGTTAAAGTGCCCTACTATTAGCACATTATTGTCAATTTCTCCCTTTATGTCTGTTAATATTTGCTTTATGTGTTCAGGCACGCTTCTATTGTGTGCACAGAGATTTACAATTGTATATCCTCTTGTTAGATTATTTCTTTTATCATTACATAGTGCCCTTCTTTGTCTCTTTCTATAGTCTTTGTTTTAAACTATTTTGTATAAGTATTTCTATCCCTGTTTTTTAATTAATTATTGTATTATTTTTTCCATTTGCGTGATGGATGTTTTTTTATCTCTTCACTTTAAGCCTGTATGTGTCTTTAGGACTGAAGTGAGTCTCTTGTCAGCAGCATAGATGGGTCTTGTTTTTTTGTTTGGTTTTAAATACATTCATTCTCCTTATGTCTTTTAATTAGAACATTTATTCCATTTATAGTTAAATTATTTATAACTAGGTATTTATTGCCATTTTGTGAATTGTTTACTGGTTGTTTTTGTAGTTCTTCTTTGTCTTTTCTTACTCTCTTCTATTGTGGTTTGATTACTGTCTTCAGTATTATGCTTAAATTTCTTTATTTTTTGTATATCAATTTTAGGGTTTGATTTGTGGTTACCATTAGGTTCATATATAACATCTTACATTATAGTCTACCTTGAGTTGATGGTCACTTAATTTTTAATACATTGTAAAAGCATTACATTTTTATTCCTCCCTACATGTTTTATTTATGTGTCTCATTTTACATCTTTTTATCTTGTGTATCCCTCAACTAATGTTTGTTAGATATAATTTACTTAGTGTTTGTGTTTTTGCCTTTTTGTCTCCTTAAAAACAAATGCAAACAAACAGTGTTGGATTTTTGATGGCAGTTTTTTACCTCTGTGGAAAGAACTGGATTTTGATTAAGTATACCGTACTATTGACAATGTTTATGGGTGTGTGTGTGTGTGTGTGTGTGTGTGTGTGTGCGAGCGCACATGTTTGTGTTTTCATGTTCACTGTAACAGTTTTGGTAATGTCAAAATGTTTCTCTTCTTTATTATATGCTGATTATATGCCAATTCTGTTATTCTTGATTATACACCAATGCATGTATACTGTCTTAGAGTTGTAACCTCCATCACATTAGTAAACATGTATTATTTGTTAAAATTGTGTTTTGGTTACTTATGGTACTCCTCTAAGCTTTGACTGACAAGATACTTTTACTGGAAGGGAGTAGATCAGTTGGATTCACAAATAAAATTGACACATCTAAAATAAAATGAAAACACTTTAAAACCTTACTGTTGGAGAGCAAATGGAAAACTTTGTAATCACTTCACTTATGACAGAAGTAGTCCCTACCAATATCTTCTTTCCTTTGGAAAATTTAGATGGATAAATAAAAGTAACAGCCTTAAATGGATCCCTTATATGAAGAGAAATAAACATGTCTGGCTTTTGTATTCCACAAAAGAAATTGTTTATACATATGAGGCTTAAACTAAATATTTACTCTTTGTGAAATGCAACTCTCGTGGAAACACACACAAGCACCCACATCATTGTACTATCCCTCCTGCCCAACTTACAAAACTAAGAACTCGTAAGAGCTGTAATTATTTTCTTAAATTTTTTTTAACGTTTATTGATTTTTGACAGAGAGAGAGAGAGAGAGAGAGACAGAGCATGAGCGGGGGAGGGTCAGAGAGAGAGAGAGACACAGAATCCAAAGCAGGCTCCAGGCCCTGAGCTGTCAGCACAGAGCTCAACGCAGGGCTCAAACTCAGACTGTGAGATCATGACCTGAGGGGAAGTCGGAGGCTCAACCAACTGAGCCACCCAGGCACCCCGAGCTGTAATTCTTTTCAGTACAATGTGATGGAACTGTGCCACCTTCATCAGCATTAATGAGTGCAGCACAGCTAATTCTTCACTTAGGGTACTGACTTGTGGTTCTATTGTGGGAAATGGTTCTACAACTAATAAATAAAACTTTCTGCAAGTTATACAATAGCTGAGAGTAGGTAGCCCCTTCAGAAATCCCCAGGCCCAAATGGTTTCTCTGATGTTACTAAACACTTAGAGGTATTCTCTAGATCTTTCCCGTATCTTCAAAACTGCTTGTTAAGGAAGCAAATAAAGAACAGAAAACAATCTCTGTTGTTTAATTCAAATCACGCTAGACAGAGTGTTGGAAAATAAGTAGACTGTTTGAAATCAAAAATTATGTGGTAGTATAAGAGAGGTGTTAGTTTGCTAAGAGGGCACAGAGGAGTGTTATAGGGTTGGAGTTCACAGAACTTCCATCTGCTCTTTGATCAGTGTGTGGACATCCTCATTTTATAGGAGAAAGCTTCTAATGAACTTGTTTTACCTTCACTGGAAAAGACTTAAGTTCCCTGGTATGATAAATAAATGGGAAACTTTTAAACCTAACCTCTTTAGTTTCTGGAGATTACTTGCAGGCATCTGTTGAGTTTGTGGAGTTTCTTATTTGATATCTGATATGTTACATTTTTTTAAAATATATATCATTATATTAGACTCCCACTCTGGAAACAGATGAATATAAAATGTTCTAAATCTCCAGGGGCTCCTGAGTGGCTCAGTTGGTTAAGCATCTGACTTCAGCTCAGGTCATGATCTCATGTCTCCTGAGTTTGAGCCCCACATCAGGCTTTGTTCTAAGAGCCTGTAGCCTGCTTCGGATTCTGTGTCTCCCTCTCTCTCTCTGCCCCTCCCCCACTCATGCTCTGTCTGTCTGCCTGTCTCTCTCTCTCAAAAACAAATAAATATTTTTAAAAAGTCAATATCTAAGCTCATCATCTATGACACAGTAGAACAAAGGGTTTCCATTTATAGGAAGTTAGGGCAGTATTTCCTAGAATCAACATCTAAGATTTTCATAGGATTTTCCCAAGGAAGAAGTGTTACTTCTGTGAATAGACGGCAGCATAAAATGGTGCTGGCATTACTTTTAATAAGAACTAACCACACTGAGTACCACCTCACACCGGTCAGAGTGGCTAAAATGAACAAATCAGGAGACTATAGATGCTGGCAAGGATGTGGAGAAACGGGAACCCTCTTGCACTGTTGGTGGGAATGCAAACTGGTGCAGGCCCTCTGGAAAACAGGGTGGAGGTACCTCAAAAAATTAAAAACAGATCTACCCTCTGACCCAGCAATAGCACTGCTAGGAATTTACCCAAGGGATACAGAAGTGTTGATGCAGAGGGGCACTTGTACCTCAATGTTTATAGCAGCACTTTCAACAATAACCAAATTATGGAAAAAGCCTAAATGTTTATCAACTGACGAATGGGTAAAGACGATGTGGTTTATATATACAATGGAATACTACTTGGCAATGAGAAAGAATGAAATCTGGCTATTTGCAGCAACGTGGATGGAACTAGAGGGTATTATGCTAAGTGAAATAAGTCAGGCGGAGAAAGACAGATACCATATGTTTTCACTCTTATGTGGATCTTGAGAAACTTAACAGAAGACCATGGGGGAGGGGAAGTGGGGAAAGAAAAGTTACAGAGAGGGAAGGAGGCAAACCATAAGAGACTCTTAAACACTGAGACCAAACTGACAGTTGATAGGGGTGGGAGAGAGGGGAAAGTGGATGATAGGCATGGAGGAGGACACTTGTTGCGATGAGCACTGGGTGTTGTATGGAAACCAATCTGACAATAAATTATATTTAAAAAATTAACTAGGTTTTTGGTATTACCTATTCACAATAGTTAGTGAAAATTTGGTTTGCTTTTCTGAGCAGCCTCTCTTGTTTGATGGTGATTTTTTTCCCCAGTTTACTTTGAGTTTGCATTAAAGCTTGATGATGGTGAAGCTATAATCAAGTCAAATTTCCTCCTGTTAGTAAGAACAGGATAAGCTCTTAGCTTATCCTGTATCTTTTGTGTTTTCCTCATTAGTGTTAATTCTCAAGACATTGCCTGAGGAATACTGACAGAGAAAGTTTCTTAGTATTTTCCATGCATGAAACATATTTGTCTTCACATATGAATAGTAATTTTGCTTGGCAAAAAATCCAGATTGAAAATAATTTTCTCCAGGTACTATGAAGATGTTTTCACTTGCCTTCTAACGTTCAGTTTTGGCGATGATAAATATGATGTTTGTCTGATTCTCATTCTTTTCGATTGTGTTGTTTCTGTTTTTTTGTTTTTTTGTTTTTTTTTTTTTTGGAAGTTACTGGATCTTTTTAATCCATGGGATTGTAAAATATTATGTTAATATGTTTAGGATAGGCCTTTCTTTGGTCATCTTATTTGTAATTTACTGGGGAATTTCAGTATGAAGGCTCGTGTTTTTAACAGCTATAGAATATCATTAAACTATTTCATGAAACACTTTTCTGTATTTCTGTTCTCTGTATTTAAGACTGTCTTACGGTTTGTCAACCTCTCTGTGTTTATATCATTTTTGTTTCCTTTCCCTTATATTCATCTGTTTTGTTTCTTAAATTCCACATACAAGTGAAATCATTGATATTTGTCTTTCTCTGCCTAATTTCGCTTGCATAATACACTCTAGTTCTATGCACATTGTTGCAAATGGCATTTTTTCATTCTTTTTGATCACTGAGTAATAGTCCATTGCGTGTGTGTGTGTGTGTGTGTGTGTACATACACTTTTTTTTTTATCCCTTCATCAGTTGATGGACATTAGAACTTTTTGCATACTTTGGCTATTGTCAATAGTGCTGCTATAAACATTGGGATGCATGTGCCCCTTTGAATCAATTCTCCTGTATCCCTTGGATAAATACCTAGTAGTGCAGTTGCTGGGTCAAAGGGTAGTTCTATTTTTAATTTTTTGAGGAACATCCATACTGTTTTCCAGAGTGGCTGTACCAGTTTGCAATCCCACCAGCAATGCATAAGGGTTCCTCTTTCTCAGCGTCCTTGCCAATATCTGTTGTTGCCTGAGTTGTTAATGTTAGCCACTCTTACAGCGTGAGGTGGTACTTTATTGTGGTTTTGATTTGTATTTCCCTGATGGTGAGTGATGTTGAGCATTTTTTTCATGTATCGGTTAGCCATTTGGATGTCTTCTTTGGGAAAGTGTTTATTCATGTCTTTTCCCCATTTTTTCACTGGATTATTTGTTTTTTGGGTGTTGAGTTTGAGGAGTTCTTTATAAATTTTTGATATTAACCCTTTTTCGGGTATGTCATTTGCAAATATCTTCTCCCATTTTGTAGGTTGCCTTTTAGTTTTGCTGATTGTTTCCTTCGCTGTGCAGAAGCTTTTTATCTTGATGAGGTCTCTATAGTTCATTTTTAATTTTTTCCCTCGCCTCTTTCAATTGCTAAAGTTGATTGAATATAGGCTTAGTTGAGAACAAAGTCAACACAGTAAGCATTACAGATAACATCTCCCTTACAGAATTGATTGAAAGTAAGCAACTTGAGGTGTGGAGGTAGATAAGAAAGAAATGGCTTCCTAAGTGATGATGAGTAGTCCAAGAAAAGCAGAGAACTTGCAAAGTAGGAGCAAGAAGCCATCATGAAAATGGTAAGCACTGCCCATGCCTACATTGTGTTCTGCTTCCCTGGGTGTCTGTCAGACAAAGAGAGACCACAATGAGAGACAGATCTCAGCACCCTCTCCTGAAGAATGCTCTGCAATTGATGGAGTTGTACCTGAAAATTGGGGCCTTGGAGGAGAGCAAATATCCCCTTTCTGGTGAAGCTCAGATGGAAAGTTGAAGTCAAAATTTTCTGACCTCAGTCTAACCTGCTGCCTAGCAACAATAGTCTTTGATTCACTTTTTTCTTTGACTTATTTCCCTGGCAGATACAATTTTCTTTAATACTTACTGATTGTATTTTGTATTGATCTCTGGAGACACTGTCTCTGAAACTGTCGCTTGGGGTCACTCATTCATTATAAAGATTCTGTAGAGGATGGCTTGATTTCCATGTTTCATGACAGAGTGCATCACCACACTTTTTGCCAGTTTGAATCAGATCTTCAGTACCATTTCTTATTTTCTCTTAGAGAAAATTTTAAAATAAATATATTCTTTTATGAAGAACTTGCTCAAAGTAAATATTATGTTGAACTCTTTTTTTATCCAGGAAGTACAGGTCTTATTTATTGATCACTTCCATGATTATTTATTTTTTTCTTGAGAATAAAAAAGTGACTTTGGCATTTGAATGTCCTAAAGAATGATTTATACATTTTTGCTTGAGGCAGACAAAACACAGGTAGGTTTAGTGCAATTTCTGATTAAAGCTTTGTTATCACATTTTAATTAAAACCAAAAAATGGCCAGAAAAGAAAAAGATTAATTTCTTCAATTTCTGGGCACCTCTGTATCAGAGGAGAGAAGTCATGTAAAATTAGAAAATTATTTTGTTTATTTTTTAAAATATAATTTATTGTCAAGGTAGCTAAAATACAGTGTGTACAGTGTGCTCTTGACTTCGGGAGTAGATTGCCATGACTCATTGCTTTCATACAATACCCAGTGCTCATCCCAATAAGCGTCTTCCTCAATGCCCATCACCCATTTTCCCCTCTCCCCGCAAGTAGCTGGATGAAATTGATTAGTGTGTTCATTATCAAATTTATCTCCATGCTTTAAAATATCATGTTTTCCATAGGTTGAGAATCTGAGGCAATTTTAATGTATGTGGGCTGTTTAGATAAAACCTTCAATAAAAACATTGCTTCTTAGCTGTACTTTTGGTGTTGAACTTCTTTCAGAGAATAGTTATGATGAACTAATTTTATGTCACAGGTTGGTCTCCAATGCTGTTGTAGAATCCATTCTAAAGGAAAAATTGAAGTCTATCATCAAGAGGTTCTAGGTGAACATCAGGCTGTCCATTTTCTAAACTTTGTCCCATTCACTTCCAGTCATCTAAGGACAGGAGTTGCAAATATCTCTTTCATCTGAGAACATGGTGTTGAGACTTGAGTGCATTAAACATGATTTTATACCAAGGCAGTTGTCTTAAAAGCTAATTTTGGTTAGAGAGGAAGAGAGAAATAGGGGGAAAAAGGAAAGAGGGCAGGGAGAGAGAGATATAGGAAGATGGAGATTTTCCAGATGAGCTGACAATCGTAGCACTCACACAGAAATCAAAGGCAACACAGAAGAGGAAAAGGTCATAATGGGGATTCAATCTCTTTTCTTCCACCAAAATCGTTCAATCACATATTATCCCCAAAACAATTCATATGTCTTCTTAGAGATGATCTGAGGGGGTTTGCAAACAATTTGTGAAAATGCACATCTTACTTAAAAGAACAGAACAATTAACCTGAAGGACTGTATAGGTGACTGTTGGACTGAGTTTACTAACTGATACTAAGATTTATATTTTTTCTTCCTTACCCCATTCCCACAAGCAGGCACAGGTTTATGAGCTCAGAATTAGACACTGCTTTTAAAACTATCTTTTCTTTGTATGTCTCAATATGGTGGGTGTCATTTTGCAAAGCTGACTCACCGTCAACATTTGGTTAGTGTTTTTATTTTCTATTATTGTAGTGTGACCTACCAGACACTGTAAGCTAGGCTTTAAAAGTACTTTTTATCAGGGGCACCTGGATGGCTCACTCAGTTACGTGGCCAATTCTTGGTTTCAACTCGGGTCATGATCTCACGGTCCCTGGGATTGAGCTCTGCCTTGAGCTATGTGCTGACAGCGCAGAACTTGCTTGGGATTCTCTCTCTCCCTCTCTCTCTCTGCCCCTCCCTTGCTCACATGCTAGCTCCCTCACTCTCTCTCAAAATTAATAAAATAAATGAAAAAAAAGTACTTTCTAACGATTTGATTTTTTCCTTGTACATATTCTGAGTGATAATTCAGTTAAGTGAGTCCCTTCCAAATCACGTGAATGTGTGCCAGCGTGAAGCCAAGGCGCATCTATTCTCAACTATTTGCGAAGGATGATTAATCTGTCTCCTGAGTAGAGTATCTCCATTGAGTTGTCAGGAGATGGTAAAGCCATTTCCAATAAAGCACAAATTACAACTATAGAATATAGATGAGTAAGAGTTACGTGAAGTTACTCTCTTATTTTCAGTTATAAAATAAAAGTTACAGAACAAACAGCTTGAATTTTGCTCTTGTTAACTGAACTCAGTTTATAAGCAGGTTTGCAGTGGATCACATGGTCAGAGTTACATTAAAAAGCATTAGAGCAAAGAAGTCAGATTGTGGTACTTATGAATTCATGCATTTTTCAAGTGCCAATGATTATACTTTAAGATAGGACTGTAATTAATTGTGCAGGGTGATTCAGGCTCAAAGTGTCAATAATACCTGGGGTCATGTTGTCTCAATATCTACCTGCGTAGGTATTTTAGTCTAAGCAGTGGAAATCAGGGTTCCAAACTGTTTTTAGAATGCAGAAACAAAGTATCTAATAGCAGGAGAATTAGAGCAAGTGGTAGGACTCTAAATTCCAGATTGGGATTGAGAAGCTTTAATGTAGGAAGTGAGCAGGAGGCCATAGTGTTGAAAAAATTCAGATAAGAGGCAAATAGACAAGGCACAGAGAAACCAAGAGAATTCATATTTTCTAACTAGCACATAAAGTGAAGCCTAGTAATTACAAATGAGAAACAAAATGACTTAAAATTTTAGCTCAGCTATTATGCTTAAATATCTCCATCTTAAGGTCAGGCTCAGTCCAAAATACCAGGTTGAATTGGGTTTTCAGTGGAAACTTAAGAAGAAAGATACATTTGGGGGAAGAAGAATGTTTTCATGTGTTTCAACATCCTGGTACGCAGATGGTTGACTAATTCTCTGTCTTGTACATTTCTCATTTCTTTGTCATGATTTCTTTGGGAAGTATCTCAGTTTGATTACATACAGCATTCTACCATTTTAAAAATTAATTTTAAATATTATCTCATTGATAACCTATTCTCAGTCCTTGGGATGTATATATACCTGGCACCTTCTATACGTTTAGATCTTCTTCTGCTGATAGGTTGCATTTAAAACTTGGCCTGAAAGTCTGATTTCTTTAAGGGCCCAGAAAAAAAGTATATATAAATTTGCCACATTGTTCTCCACTATTGGGCATTATTGTTCTAAAAACTTTAAAAAATTTATTATAGGTAAAATTACATTTAGTTACTGTAACTTTCATATCTTTGATAAGTACAAGTGAACATTCATTGTATTTATGTATTGATGGGTATACTCTTAAACTCTGTTCCAATCATTTGTCCATTTAGCTCCTGAGGTACTGTGTTTTCCCTATGAATTTATCATTTTATCAAAGTAAAACTAATTCCTGTTTATTCATCCCTTGGATTTGTATCAGATTGGTTAAATATTTAATGAAAGATTATAGAATTGATTGAAATTAATAAAACCTGGAAATGTACTCCGATTCCATTTCACAACATTCTGAGCTTAACAATTTTGTGTTTCAGCAGTTCATCTGAAGATGAACACAGTTGACTGACTTCCACACTCTTTACTTCTGATCTTTAACCACTTTATACCAAGGAAAGCAAGACCTTTCACTTACAGAATAAGACTAATAAAAATCTGGAAATTGTGCGGAAATGGCTTTTTTTTGCTTTATGTGACTGTTCTCATAAAACAGATTAATGACAAGTTGTACTAACAAGAAAATGAACACATACTCCTGGCATGACAAAAAAGAAAATAGCTCATATATGTAATATAGTACCACTTACAAAATGTCTGAAAGGAAATCTTGAAATGTTACACATTATCTCTAAATAGTGGAATCACATGTGATTGTAGAATAGTCTTCTTTACATTTTTACATTTTCCAAAACTTTTACAATGACCACTCACTATATGGGCATATATAAAAATGATAGCCATGGCAAATGTCGATTTACAAAATTAGAAATTCATGCCTTCATTGTTACATTATTTTTATAATAATTGCTCCGATTTATCCTACTTACCTTTGTGGATATGCAGACCTAAATCTGTTTAGGCTGAGAATCCAAACTCCCTTGAAACTACCAAGAAGACAGATTTTCTCTACTTTTTCTGTGACTGTAAGGATAGTGCCAGAGTATATTTGTTTGCATTCATTTGTCAGTATTTATAGTGACTGTCATGAGGAGGCTGATGATATTGGGATGTGGAAACAGGAAATAGTCAATTACAGTTACAGTTTTCTTAACTATATGTATTTTTCTTTTTTTGATTTTTTACATTTATTTGTTTGTTTGTTTATTTAATGTTTGTTTATTTTTGAGGGAGAAAGAGACAGAGCATGAGCAGGGGAGGGTCAGAGAGAGAGGGAGACACAGAATCTGAAACAGGCTCCAGGCTCTGAGCTGTCAGCACAGAGCCCAACGCGGCACTCGAACTCACGGGCCACAAGATCATGAGCCGAAGTCGGACACTTAACCGACTGAGCCACCCAGGCACCCCATGCATTATTTTTCTTAAGTATATGAATTATTTATGTTGTTAGTATAATGGAATTTGAGGCAAAAGTAATGAGTCTCTACAAAAGTATTCTTGGTAATCTTATTCTTCATTAATAAATTTTTCTTGAAGCACAAAAATGTGAGTGTCACTTAAATACAGAATAGCTTTTCAATAATGCTATCATCGCTTTACTCTCTTCTGCATTTTGATGTAGCCTGGCTGAGTTCTGACACAGAATTTTCATTAGGGAATTTATACTTGAACAAAGTTTAATATTGCTACACCTAATCACTTCTGAGAAAAATAACTTGTAGAGACTTTAAATAATGTAGATTTGAAATGAATGTGATTAACTTTTCAGTAACTGTTACCTGGATATTTGAAATTCCTCTCATGTCACAAAGTAGGAATATTAAGCTTTTATGTATCTACTTTTGGTCCATAAGTGTATTTTTCAATGATTCATCAGGTTGTGGAGTTTTCGATTTAACCGAGCCCAGAATAGTAAAATAACCAGCTAAATGTACTACAGTATCTTCTTTTCAGGCACTGATTTGTAGTGACAATTGTGAATCAGCTCTTCAGCCGGACACAAATGAGAATCTAACAATAGCTACTGTCTGTATGAGTCCTTCTTGCTGGAGTTTTTCCTTCCCTACTTACTTGAACCTCCTAAAATTATACATTTTAGCCACAGATCTTCAGTTAAGTCAGCGTTTCTCTTGCTTTGGGGTTGTATACACTTTAGAAAATAGGAAGCTTATAGATCACAGGAAAATGTGACAATTATAAATGAAAAATAGAATAGCCTTAGGCACACATATAAACAAATCCCCAGTAAAGGTAGATCGTATTTGTTTGGCATGGGAATTGCACCGGAGTCCAATTTGGATGTCACAAAAGACGTTTATCTTTCAGGTTTATGAAAACTGCTTCTTCCACCAATTCTCTTAAGGCTGCAGAAACAGCTATAGAATGCGTAGGGGAAGAAGTATAAGCATAAGAAAAAGTAAGACTTAGATTTATTTACATGTTTTATTTTCGTATTCCTGCTTTCAGAAAACTGTCATTTTACTTTATTTTTGCCATTTGAAATGGAAATTTCCAAAGATTATTATTTGACTATTTACCTGAAACATTAACGATATCAAGGCAGCAAATGACAGAAAACCAAGTTCATCGCGAATGATGACAACATCTATATATCTCTATGCTCTGTTCCTAATGCTAGTTCATCTGCTCACATTTGCGACAATTCATGAAATCTACAGTTGCAACTCTATTATTCCTCATTCCACCTACAACTCCAATCTCTCATCCTTATTGATACCTCTCTTAGGCTTAGGTATCTAAACAGGGAAATTAATACTTTTGAAACTAAGCTCATTAACTGCTGTTCTGGCCAGCCACCTCTCCGTAATTTCCTTACCGCTGCCGTATGTTATTAACATCTTCCAATTTTCCCCATAATCACCACTATTCTATGAGTGTTCACCTCTTTGGCCAAGATTATTCTCTTTGGAATGCTGGTCTCTGAGCAATATACTCTGCCTTTTAAGAGAACATGATGTTTGTGAGACCGTGACTGGAATGTGGAGATCGTATGTGTAGTTTAATAAAGTATTTCTCATGTCCCTCTCCCCCCAAAAAGAACGTGAGAATTTCCTTTCAGTAAGTTATTCTACAGTATAGCTAGCTACCAGACAGGGAAATTGGTGACAGGTGTTGCTTCAACAAGTGTTTTACTTCCCTATGTGTGCCAGGTGCTTGGTTAGTTCTAGGTTGTAATAAAAGACAGAGGGTAAATTCAAGTTCTGTCCCTCTTAGAATGTCAACTGTTTGACTCCTATCCATCCTAGAATTATTTCCACTTGTCACTGCTGAAGCAGTTTTTCCAGGCCATTAAATAATATTGTACAACATTTTCTTCACTTCCTGCTAATGGATTTTCTTCTCCTTCTTCTTTCTCCTTTCTTCTCTCCTCTTTCTTCTTTCTTCTTTTTGATAATGGATTTCTTTCTTGTTGCTAAAGCTGGGCTTAGAATAGCAACTTGGATTTCAAGGTGTATATATGTGAGTACAGGAGTACTAAATGCTTCATGTAGGTATAATTGAAGACATGTTGAGTGTCAACAGCAGATGATCCTGGATTTGTAAAATAGTTTTTATTGGTAAGAAGATTGAGATACCTTGATAGCTAAAAGGATTTTTTTGTATGTAAAGATGTTGCTAATTACCATATGCTAATTTAGCACTAACACAACGAGAATTTGATAGGATATTTCAGAAATCACACCAAGTGGAGGCAAAATTAAAATCTGGATGAGATGCCAGTGTGACAGCATTTTTCCTGCAAGTTTATGTGACCTTCTTTATGGCATGGGGTCTTAGGTTTTTTTATTCATAAAGTAGCAATAATATATTCTGTAGCTATATCCTAGGGTTGGTGGCAGACTTAATAAAATATTGAATGTAAATTAACTTTAAAGTTGGAAACAACTAGATAAACCAAAACTAAAAGCATGATGATAAGTAGACATTAGGCTGTAAAGGCAAGTATTCATTCATACAAACAAATAGATAAAAATCATGCAGAGCACATTTTCTGAGCACACAGTGGAATTAAACTAAAAATCACTGGCAATAAGTAGCGATTAAAGTTACCAAAAATGACTGAAATTTAAGTAATTCATTCATAAATTAAATAATAAGAGATACGACCTAAGTGGTCCTTAGTGGGAAACACACAACTTATGTTAGAAAAGAAGAGAGGAAACCAGTGACCTAAGGCTGCATCTTAAAAGCTATAAAGACAAAGCAATGTACATCTAAAGTCGGTAGGAGTAATAAGTAGGTGCAGAAATCATCACCAGCAACAAAAAGCTACCAGGCAATTTTTACCAAAGGCAAAAAATTAATGAAATTGATAACTGTGTAGCTAGATTGATTATGAAAATAAGAAAAGGGAAGCTACCAATAACAGGCATACAAAAGGATTTATCATCACAGATTCTACAGAGATTGAAAGGGTAATAATAGATTGCACTTAAGAATTCATAACAAACATGACACCTTAGATAAAACGAAAAAACTTTATTGAAGAATACGACTTGCTAAATTAACACAAGAAGCTGCTACAATCTGAATAGTCCTGGTTCAATGAAAGAAATGGAACTTGTTACCAATTCCTCTTCCAAAATACATATAAATAAGAAATAACATGAATCTAAAAAAGAAAAAAATAATAACGCCAATCTTACGCAAAAATAAGGAGATCACTGCCCTTCTTGTTTGAGTCCACCACAACGTGACAACATTATTACAAAAAAAAAAAAAAGACCAAAATTTCTCATGAATATAGACAAAAGGTTCCTTAATGAATTGTTAGTATTTGAAATCCAAGTATATCATGACCAAGCAGGATTTATCTTACGAAAATACGAGTGATTTAATCATTTAAAATTACTTAGCATAAGTTACCATATTAATAGATTGAAGGAGAAAAAATGATCATTTCAACAAAATGTAAACAGATAATTCAAATAATTATTCAAATAATGCAAAAAATAATTCAAATAATTCAAGACAATATTCATTGTTAAAATGCTTAGCACATTAATAATAGGAGTTTTTTGTTAAAAAAAAAAGTGAGCTCCTTCCAGCTTGCAGCTCAGCTAATAAGGAACTTGCAGGTTGTCACTGACTTGTAACAACAGGTAAAAAGCTGTTATGGGGGGTTGTTTGTGTTTTGTTTTTCATGAACAAACTGAAAATCAGAAGTGCTTCTTAGGTCTGTCAGAGACGTCAGGTCACCAGGCAAACTTCAGTTGTCAAAATTTAAGAGATGGATGGGAGCACAAGAATCAAAATTTACAGGAGCAGAAACCTATTAACAGAAACCTACATGGGGACCGGTACTAAGGCAGGACAACCTTAAACGATTTTTGCCCAATTGCTGAAGACTCAGTCTGTGCACGACTGAGAGTTAAAAGCTCTAAGGGGGCCCAGTCATACAGGGACCACCACTTATTTGTGAGTTTCACTTCCTGAGGCTTGTCAGGGTTTTTTATAGTGAAGACCAAAAAAAAAAAAAGGAAAAGAAAAGAAAAGAAAAAAATTTCCTTCTGCTTCTGGCATGGAGAGGGGAAGAGTAACTGTTTTGAAATACATGAAATAGTCTGTCCTTCTAAACAAGGCCTGCCTTCAAGAGAAATTTATTTACCAGAGTCTAACCAACCTGGGGGAAGAGAAATAACAAACTCCAACCCATTCTAGTCATATGCATTATGAATTAAACATCACAGCCCAGGGACACAGGCTCACACAATGACTCAGTTTTAATCATGGGGCTATAGAATGCTTCCCTCCCACACACCCCTTACTAGCACACCACTAAAGACCTATTTACTTCAGTTCTTTTTACTGAGTACATAATGTTTTACTTCCAACCAAAATATACAAGGCATACTAAAAGGCAAACAATAGTTTGTAGAGACAAATAAAGTGAACTAGACCCAGATATGACAGAGATATTGGAATTAACTGCCAATGTGAGCAGAGAATTGTCTGAAATAAATTTTGAAAATTTTGGAGATCAAAAACAGTGTAACAAAAATGAAGAATGCCTTTGATGACCTTGTAGACTGGACATGGCTGAGGAAAAAATAAGTAATCTTGAGAATATGTCCACTGAAACTTCCAAAACAAAAAAGCAAAGAGAAGAGAGACTGAAAGAACAAACCCAGAATGTTCAAGAATTGTAGGACAACTATAAAAGGTGCAACATGTAAATAGAAAAAAATACATTTGAAGAAATAATGATTGAAAATTTCCTGAAATGAAAGACACCAGACCAAAGATTTAGATGTGTATAAAACACCAAGCAGGATAAATGCCAAAAACAAAACCACCAAACTAAACCTAAACATATACTCAAAATGCAGAAGATCAATGAGAAATTTAAAAACTTGAGTGGTGCCTTGTTCGGACATCCAATTCTTGATTTTGGCTCAGGTCCTGATTTTACTGTATGTGGGATCAGGATTGAGCCCCACATCGGGCTCCACACTGAGTATGGAACCTGCTTGGGATTCTCTCTCCCTATCTCTTTTGCTCCCCCAAGTACACTTTCTCTCTCTCAAAATAAATAAATATTCTTAAAAAACTGGAAATAAGATACAATAAACACATTATCAGTAGAACAACAAGAATTATGTAGCACTTTTCCTCAGTAAACCACACAACGAAGAAGAGAATAGAATGAAATTTTTAGTGTTGGGGAAAAACAGCAACATGAAATCTTGTCTTGCAAATTATACTTTAATACTAAAAAAGAAGTAAAGACAAACAGAAATGTGGGGATTTGTTGCCAGTAAATTTGTTGCCATTTCTGCCTTGCAAGAAATGTTTAAAGAAGTTCCTAAAAGAGAAGGAAAATGTGAAGGTGAAATAAAAATATTTATTTTTAATCTAACAGATAAAAGTTTAATAACAACAATAGTGTATTTGATTATGAGAGCTTATTTATAATTTGAAGGAAAGACTGCAATGACACAAAGGAAGGGAGGGAGGGATTTGGAATACTTTGTTATTTTAAGTCACTTGCATTACCTGTGGAGTCATATGATGTTCTTTGAAAGTGGATTCAGATTAGTTGTAAATGTGTATTGCAAATTCTAGGACAGCAATTAACAAAACTGAAAAAAATCATTTTTCCAGTTTTGTCAAGGAGAGAAAATGGAATCACTTAAAATGCTCAGTGGAAACCAGAAAAGGCAGGGGCACCTTGGTGGCTCAGTAAGCTCAGTGTCATAATCTCATGCTTGGTGGGTTTGGGCCCCATGTTGGACTCTGGGCTGACAGCTCCCAGTCTGGACCCTGCTTCGGATTCTGTGACTCCCTCCCTCTCTGCCCCTCCCCTGCCTGTGCACGCTCTCTCTAGTGCGCACTCTCTCAAAAATACATAAACGTTAAAAAAAAAAAAACAGAAAAGGCAGAAAAGAGTGAAAGAAAAAAGATTAAAAAAGAACAACATGATAAATAAAATGCAATAACAAATATGATAGATATGAATCCAGACATTTCAATCATTACTTCAAACGCCAATTATAAGACAGATTTTCAGAGTGGATGAAAACTAAGACCCAACTCTTTGTTTTTCACAAGAAACCCACTTTCAGTATAAAGACAGATGTAGATTAAAACTAAAAGAATGGAGAGAGATTTACCATTGCTAACACTAATCCAAAGAAAACTGGAATAGCTATATTATAGAGAGCAGGGGCACCTGGATGGCTCAGTCATTTGGGCATCTGACTCTTGTTTTTGGCACAGATCATGATCTCAGTGTTCATGAGATCAAGCTCCACCTTAGGCTCTGCACTGACAGCCTGGAATCTGCTTGGGGTTCTCTCTCCTCTGTCTCGCCTTCTCTGCTTGTGTGCTCTCTCTCAAAATAAATAAATAAACTTAAAAAAATTTACACATAGCAAATTTTAGAGCAAAGAAAATTATCAAGAGTAAAGAAAGACATTACATACTGTTAAATGAGTCAATTTTCCAAAAAGATACAGTTGTTAATACCAATATACCTAGCAACAGAGTCAAAATACATAAGGCAAAAGTTGATAGAACTGCAAGATGAGACAGATGAATTTATTATTGTATTTGGAAACTTCAGCTTGCACCACCTTATAAGTAATTGACAGATCCAGAAAGCAGAGTATCAGTAGGGACATAGTTAAACTCAACAACACCATCAATCAATGAATATAAATGATAGGTATGGAAGACTTCATTAAAAATAGTAGACTGCTCATTCTTCTCAGGTGCATATGGAATGTTCACCAAGATAGGCTATGTTCTAGTCCATAAAACAAATTTTAAATAATTTAAAGGGATAGAGATTATACAATGTATACTTTCAGACCACGATTAGAGAACAACTTTTCTCCCCTTCTCTCAGTTCTTCCTATTCTCTTGGTTGGGACCTGAATAATACTAGTAGATCTTTGATCTGGTTTTCCAGGGTAGTGTTCCCACCATTTTTGTCCCTTTTTATGCTTGAATCCAGATTTTTCACAAAACTTGTAGAACTGTTCAGTGTTACTTGCCTCTGTTAACAGTGACTTTACCAAGTGGGTACTTTTTTGTACGGTTTTCATATCAACCTGTTTTGTCAGGAGGAGTAAAAGCAAAAAAACAGGATTTATTTTGTTGACAAATTATTTTAAATAGACTTGACATACTGGTTGATAAGTCATTGAACCAGAAGCTATCTTTTATATGTAACCTTTCAATTTCTTTTCTAGACTGCAATGCAAATGGTCTAGAAGGTGGTGTTAAGAGGCATTAGATTTGATGGGAAATTTGCTTCACATTTAGGCGATTTTTCCTTTACTTTAATTTAATTTTACAGTCCCGTTAAACGTTAAATTTGTTTTCAAGTTCTATTAAGGGGGAAATGGGAAGAAGCTTGGTGAAGTCATTTAACTTTCGCAAAGATGGAAATGATAAACTTTTTTTTATGTCAACCTTAAGGAAGTTGCGTCTAGCTTAGCAATTTTGAGGGCAGTTAACAACCTGTTTGCCAATAATATGACTAATAGTTCTGACTGGGTCAATTAGATTTTCCCAAGGGCTATTTAGAAAACATTTTGTGACTCCATTTTAGCTTCAGGAAGGAGTGAAAATGTATTGCTTATTTAATAAGTACTCTTGGCTGTAGTAGCAATTAATGGAACAAGATTAGGGAGGCATTTTAAAAAGGCAGAAAAATGATCCTTATTGAAGTGTTGTTTTGTACTCTTGAACCATGAAGAAAAAGCATTTTTCAATTTGGACATGAGGCAGTACTGAATATTTATGGCTTCCTGTTCTAGCATGTGTCCAACAAACAACTAAGTGTTAAATGATAATGCAGAAGGCAGGGTAGTTCAAGGAGAATGATGCTGCCCTATGAATCCAACCAAGGTCCATCTGGTCTATTCTCAAAATATCTTGATAATTAGTTTCTTCAGCTTTTTGTGAATGACCCAGTTGAGCATCTTACATTCCTTCTAAGGGATAGAGTTTCTCTTATAGTACCATTATTAGGGACAAGAGGTGGTAAGTTTCATTTTTTAGAGCAACTAAAGTTCAAAAAAGAGATGTTACCAACATATAAATTAGTCCTCATCACATTGTATGCCAAATTCAGGTATAATTACCCCAAATCACAGGATCAAAAGTTTGAAATTTTTACCAATTTTTATTTGCTTATGTCCTTTAAACTCACTCACTAGATATTTATTGATATTCTAAATCTGTAATCTTGGTTCAGTGATTATTGATAAGGAGCTGGTGTTACATGGAAGGAATTTTACACAGATACATATCAAGGATGATGTGAATTCCTTGAAATTGGACATGGAACTTTACCCACGTATATAGGAAGAAATCATGATGTTCATAAAGATTCTCAGGGGATCTAAATATGTTCAAGAATCATAGATTTAACTGGGGCGCCTGGGTGGCGTAGTCGGTTAAGCGTCCGACTTCAGCCAGGTCACGATCTCGCGGTCCGGGAGTTCGAGCCCCGCGTCAGGCTCTGGGCTGATGGCTCGGAGCCTGGAGCCTGTTTCCGATTCTGTGTCTCCCTCTCTCTCTGCCCCTCCCCCGTTCATGCTCTGTCTCTCTCTGTCCCAAAAATAAATAAACGTTGAAAAAAAAAATTAAAAAAAAAAAAAAAAAAAAAAAAAAAGAATCATAGATTTAACTGATGATATGTTTTACACCCTTGTTTTAGACATCATTTAAGAATAGACTTCTATACATAATTAACTTTTTGCTGTATTAAATCATATTAGAAATAGACAAAAATACAGGAATGGCTACATTTTTATCTATTGTCATTCATTACCTGGGCATGAGTGGCATAGACATTTAATTACCTGATGTTTCTAGGAGGCCATCCTGGTTGACTGTGAAGCTACCTACAGTCTCTTGTCATGTTGGAAGTTATTGAATTTCAAATTGGCAGTAAAATCAGTTACTGAATCCTGTTGATTTTTCTCTAATAGATCTCTCTAAGCTACTCAGGCTTTGATTTCTTATTGTCCTACCTCAGATTTTCTTACCTCTTAATTACGTTTCTCAAATAATAACTTTGTCTTCCTTTTTTTCATCACAATGTAGGTAAAGTGATATTTTTAAACGTCAGCTTACTGCTTAAAGCTTTTATTATTTACTCATTGCTCTTAGTGTAAGAAAATTCTATATTTTTCAACACTGCCCATTTTACTTTGTAAGACATGACCTGTTTTTCATTATGCAAATTTTTATTTTGTGACGTATTTATCCTTCAACTTTTCCATTCTAACAATCTTGACTCTGCTGTGATTTCTCAAAACAGCCAAAACCCTTTCTAGCTTTCAAATTGTCCCAAGCTCTCCCAGTGATTCAGATGTGTACTGAAGCTGGAGAACCATTCTTAAAAGTGTGTTTGCTGCCCTCTTTTGCCCTGGTAAACCCTACACAGTCTGCTAAGATCTTACTTTGAAGAAATTTCTATTACTTTCCAAGTTTCTTAGTGATTCCTCTATTGTCTGCAAAATTAATGCTATCCATGTGTCATTGTGCCTGTAGATTTCTAGACCCATGGAAAAATCCTGATTCAGTGATTTGGCTGGAGGATAGAAATAAGAATATTGAAACACACATACAACTTTCCTGGATGATCCTGTTGATAATTCAAATTTAAAATTACTGAACTAAGTGGTTTTCTCAAGAAGATAAGCTTTGAAAGGGGATCCGAGAAAAAGGGATGTCAATTGCAGGGGGAGAATGATTGGACTATGGAGAAAATGTTTCTGTTGTTGGCTTATTTGTTTTACAATGAGAGATAGATGAGTATGTTCATATTCTGAGGTGTAAGAACTAGCAGAGATGTATAGGGTCAGGGTACAGAAGAAAAAGTGATATATTCACTTTTTAGGGGGAAAAATTTGGTACAGAAAAGTAATAAAGTATAAAGAAGTAGGGATGCATTCCGCTTTTTAGGGCCAGAAAGGTAGCAGATAGGGCAGAACATTCAATGTTTACTGCCAGAATTAAGCTTAAAGAGTCTTACCTTCCTTTAAAAAACAAACAAGCAAAAAAGCATAACAAAAACACAACAAAACAAAAAACTGGGTTCTAGCCTTCCAGAATGAATACTGCTTTCCCACCTTTTCTTTAAGTGAATGTTTCAATATATCATTATATTATTTTGCATAACAACTTCGAATGCTTCTGCAACTAGATTCTCAAAGAAACAAGGAAATACAGAAAGAAAGGAAGGAAGGAAATGACAAGTTGACTCAATATATCTGAGCAAAATTAAAGTTTCCTGTATGAGTTACTCTCAAAGAAAAAGTAAAAGTGGGATTCAGGAAAAAGAGCAATAGATTAGACTAGAAAGCAGTCCTTAAAAGTTGTACATCAAAAACACTTCATTTAATTTAAAATGTAAGTGATAAATCAGGAAAGGATGTTTTCTACATGAGGGGCAGATAAAGAGTTGTTAGCCTTAATATGTAGTATACTTTTAGGTATCACTAAGAAATAATCATACTCCTCAGTGGTGTCCTTCAAACAGATTTGGAATACCATATTTAATATATATAAAATTATTCCACATTTTATGAGGCTTTACTTTTATCTACTTTTTGATTCTTCTGTTTTTCCAATCTATTCTTTTCTCAGTACCATGGGGTTGTTGCAATTTAATATTTGTTAGAGAAATACCTACTTTATTTCTTCTCTTAGCACAATTCTCTAGAAGATTTTTCACAATTATTGTTCCATGTTAATTTAGGAATACTTTTTATTTAAAAAATTGATTCAAATTTTAATTGATGGAATTTGGATTTAAATGATGATGAATCTCTGTTTAATCTGTGATAATTGATATATTTAACATTATTCAACCTTTTAATCTATTCAACTTTGTCTCCCTAAATGAAATTTTACTTGGGTCTTCATTTAGATAGCTATAGTTTCCTAGTCATTTCATTCTATTTGCCTATTGATTGCTTTTTTCCGTTACAGTGATTGACCTGTAAGAAGTATATAGATTCTGGTACAAAGTCTTGTTAGTAACCGCTGCATTCTATGCTTGTAAAAGTTCTCATAATAGTTTTAATTATAATCTGAAAGTTTTCCTAGTAATAATTCTTAGGGTAATTTAATGGTGCTTGGGTTTACTCTGTTGATTTTCAAGTTCTGTAATCACATATGATGCTAGTTTAGTTGCCTCTTGGCTTCTTCCGTGTAACAAACTGAACTTCTGTGGGGTCCTATCAGTAAAAGGAAGCGGCAAATGAACAAGGAGACAATTAGCAGTATCTAGCACACATCTCTATTGTTTGATCATTAAATATGATTTTTGCTCTTGGCTTCGCACACAAAAAAAACGTTTTTTTTTCCTAAGACCGTATTTCTATTTCCAGGTGTTCCCCATGCCCCGGGAAAATCCAGCATTTTTTCCCCTTATTCATATACTGTTTTCTAAAAAGTATAGTTGACCCATAATATTGTAGTAGTTTCAGATGTACAACATAGTCATAGTCACTCAACTTTTATATACACCGTGAATTGATCACCGCAATAAAGTTACCGTTTGTCACCATACAAAGTTATTATGATATTATTGATTATATTCTCTAAGTTATACTTTTCATCCCTATGATTTACATATGTTCTATCTGGAAATCTGAATTTATTAATCCTCTTTGCCTGCTTTGTCCATTCCTCTTTTGCCCCTCCCCTCTGGCAGTCACCAGTTTGTTCTCTGTATTTGTGAGTCTTCTTGGTTTCGTTTGTTTAGGTGTTTTGTAGGTGTTTATAATTAAAACCAGTCAGTATTTGTCCTTCTCTGACATTTCGCTTACCATAATAGCCTCTGTGTCAGCCCATGTTGTTACAAATGTCAAGATTTTATTCTTTTTCATGGCTTAGTAGTATTAGTGTGTGTGTGTGTGTGTGTGTGTGTGTGTGTGTGTGTGTATTTTACATACGTATGTATCTCACATCTTTTTAATCCATTTATCTATACATGGACACTTAAGTTGCTTCCACATCTTAGCTATTGTGAATAATGCCACAGTGGACACAGGGGGGCATATATATTTTGAAAATAATGGATTTTATTTTCTTATTTAATTTTTTCAGGAGCCACCATACTATTTCCATATTAAATTGGTGTTTACACCAATTTACATTGGCATCAGCAGTACCCAAGGGTTCTCTTTTCTTGACAACTCCACAAACATATTATATTTTGTCTTTTTGATACTAGCCATTCTGACAGTTGTGAGGTGGTATTGTGATTTTGACGTGCATTTCCCTGATAAGTGGTGATGCTGAACATCTTCTCATGTGCATTTTGGCCATCTGTATGTCTTCCTTGGAAAATTTTCCATTTAGGTTTCAGAATTTTTTTAGCCATCTGTAATAAATGCTGAGTTTTATCCAGTAGTTTCTGAGCATCAATTGAGATGGTAACTTAAAAAAATAAAGAATGTGTACCAATAAAGTGCTGAATATTTTTTTTGTTTAGATTTTCTATAGATTGTCATGACACTGACTGAACACATTGGTATTTTTGGCCATAATATATTAGCTTTCATGTGCAATGGCATGTGATCTTCTAAAATTTGGGATTGTTACAGGGTATGGAGATCTTGAAGGAATTTAATACATAGTATCACTGGTTTTCATTTTTTTTTTTTACAAAGAAATGAAAATGATACTGATAAAAAGTCTAACCTGTAGTATATCAAATTATGTAGCTTAATGAACTTCCATCATTAAATAATTTACTAATATCTTTAAAAGTTTTATTATCTTGGGGAGCCTGGGTGGCTCAGTCGGTTAAGTGTCCGACTTCAGCTCAGGTCATGACCTCGAAGTTCATGATTTCAAGCCCCGCATCGGGCTCTGTGCTGACAGCTCAGAGTCTGGAGCCTGCTTCAGATTCTGTGTCTCCCTCTCTCTCTGCCCCTCCCCTTCTTGCACTCTGTCGCTCTCTCTCTCTCTCTCTCTCTCTCTCTCAAAAATAAATAAACATTAAAAAAATTTTTTAATAAAAAAAATTTAATAAAAGTTTTATTATCTTGATAAGTAGGCTTATCTCCTTATTTGTGTTTTTTCATTTTGGGTGAGATGAAACATTTTTCCTTTGTTTCTTAGCAATTTACATTTCCACTTGAGTCCATTGCATTGAAAAAATTATTTAGCTTGAATTCTAAACACTCCAGTCAGTAGTTCTGTGGCTCAGGTGGCTGGCAGTTCATTCATTTTGCAGAGTGACATATTTTACTTATGTGACATAGGAAAAAAAAACCCAGAATAAACTCTTTGAACACCTCCACATGACATTACATTAAATGTGTAATCATGCAGTTTTGTCTTCAGCCTGGCCTTTTGACAAAATATTTGGAAACTCCCAACTCTACCACCGTCCGGGCAAAGTTACATCTATCCCAGCAAATGGTTAGTTCTAAACAGGGCTTCTCTCATTGTCTATACTCCGACCCCACTGTTCTTGTTAGAGGCTTGCAAGGTAATAGCTGATTACCTACTCTGATGTGACCAGTGGCCTCCTTGTGTATGTAGGTAAGCCCACTGGCAAATGAAGCCAATCAAAGTTTATGAGGCTTGAATTTTGTTCTAGCAAAATTAAAATTTGAAAGACTATTAAACATGTGGATTTATTGAATTTGGACCGTATGTGAGGTATTCAGCAGATTGGGAGAGTGTTAGTGTTTCTTGCTCGAATTCATTCTTACATGCTATGTGACATTTTGGTATATAATGAAAACTGTTTCTTCCTCTGATTTCCTCCATTTCTCCCCAGTTGAAAGGACTGTGCCTTGCCAGTTTTGGCCGAGGATAAACATCTTATTTCTACTTCCTTCACAGAACAAGGGCCTCTGCCTCTGCTTCCCCACGCTCAAAGTGACATACAGTCTCTCACCTTAATGGAGGGTTGATGTGCTTATTGCTGACTGTGAACAAGCTGTGGCAGGATTTTGGATAAGGAGAGTCTGTCTCCACATTGCATATTTGTGTGACTTTGGCCAAGTTGCAAAAAACTCTATGTATCTCAACAGCCCCATCTATAAAACGGTGATAGAGTTGATACTATGCCGAGAGGAATTTTAAGTTTATGTATATTCAGATAAATAAACATAATGTCTTCTTAGAACAGTGTCCAGGAATTCATAAGCATATTACAAATGTTAGTTTCTAGACTTAGTGTTCATACCATTTGGATATGAACAAATCAGTGAAGCAATCCCAGGAACCCCATTCTTGTCTCCTTTAGAGGGCTTAGTACAGACCCATGAGTGGTTCTGGGAGAATCTCCTCTTCAGAGTCATCTCAGATGATTTTATGGTATACAAATCCAGATGCATAAATTCCGTAGTCCTGGAGCTATGCAATATGCTTGTCCTACTTTTCTCCCCCAAATCCTGACTAGTTGCTCTTTTTTTTTTTTTTACTTCATCTTTATTTGACTTCTTGGAGTCCGTACCACACCGGCTGCTTGTTTAGAAAAACAGCTTGCTCTTCCCTGCCTGAATTGACCTGCATGAGTTGTCACATGGAAGAAAAAGTTTTATGCCCTAATTGAGGAGAAGAGACTTTGATTACGATGTCATGTGGAAGAGTAGAAATCAGGGAGGCCAGGACCCAGGGACTGAGGTTTGAATCCCGTTTTGGCGAATCTGTTTGCTGACTTTAGTCTCATCACTTAATCTCATCTCAAAATTTGGGTGCTTATAGGCAGCTCTTGAGTTCTTATAAAAAGAAAATGAAATTAGAATTTACATTTATAAAATAAGGATAAATTGTCTACAGTGGAGATTTTATAAAAATTAGGAGTGACTATAGGTTTGAAACTTTACGAGTGAATCGGGATGGGCAGAGAGAGAGAGAGAGACAGAGACAGAGACAGAGACAGAGACAGGATCCAAAGGAGGCAAGCAGGCTTCAGGCTCTAGCTGTCAGCACAGAGCCCAACACAGGGCTCAAAGTCACAAACTGTGAGATCATGACCTGAGCCAAAATCAGATGCTTAACCAACCGAGCCACCCAGGTGCCCCTAGATTTGAAACTTTAATGCAGTATCTTGTGGAAAGGAAATGCTCAACTATTGATAGCAATGTTTTATTATGATGATGAAAGATATATGGCCCAAATGACAGTAAGTGATAAACAACTAATCTCCACAGTACTTTACAAAACTGAGGTAAGAGTGCATTTTGGCCAGCTTAGACAAAAGGATGTAAAAGTGGAGAGAACATTGTAGGACTGTGCCCTACTACCATGAAGTGACAATAGGAGGGCCCCAATGGAGCATGATCATTAAGTATCTTGTTGCAGATCCTGTGTCTATGATAGAATTCTTGTAAATTTTTTTTAATGTTTATTTATTTTTGAGAGAGAGAGAGACGGAACATGAGTGAGGAGGGGCAGGGAGGGAATTTGAAGCAGGCTCCAGGCTCTGTACTGCCCGGCACTGCGCTTGAATTCATGAACCACGAGATCATGACCTGAGCCAAAGTCAGACACTTAACCAACTGAGCCACTCGGGCCACCCCTGTGATAGAATATTTAAAATGTTAGAACTTGCTGTAAGCATTTTTACAGTTGAAACATGATGGTCTATACAAGTAGAACATTTATTCCAAATAAGTAGCAGAACCAAGAGGTCCTCTAAATGTAGTATAGTATATATAGTCTGTCCTCACCAGACTCCCGCCTAGCTGACCATATGATGTAGACGTTGATTTTCCCATATCTGCCCCTATGCACTTTCACATGGTCACACACAAATATACACACCCCACGCATGCAAACAGTACTTCCCTCCTTGGTCAAGTTAAGATCTATGCGTTTAGGATAGCGGGTGTTCTCTGGCAACGGATTTCACAATATTTTGACTGATCCACAACAGGAAATGCATTTCATGCTGGAGGCATAGCAGAGATATGCAGGGGTGTGCACAAGTGTGTATAGAATTAGATAGATTATATCTAAATGGATTGCCCATAAAAAAAAGATTGTTAAATTTTCTTAAATAGTAAATGCTCTTTCTATGGGTAATACATTAAAATACAGCCTGTCTTCTCTATATTCTCTTTATTCTTCTATTTTTTTTAATGCTGTTTGAAGGGCACCATTTTTAGATTTCCTAATCCACTAATATGTCTTGACCTACAGTTTGGAAAATGCTGTTTTAGAAAGTGGGTACTGAGTATTCAAGTGAATCTTGGATCGAAATGTTGCTTTGCATTATGTTCTGTAAAGCAACTTGGACTTCAGCCTTGAAAAAGCATGTAGCCTTTTGACCAAACTCTGCATGTAGCAAATTCAAGTTATGAGTAAAGATTCTGCTGTCTGGAAGTGGGTCAGTTCTTTCCTCTCCCCCGTACACTTGTCCTAATTGCTGTATTTTCCAATCAATGCCTTATATGCTCAGAGTTTAGTTTTTAGCTCAAAATAGATTGCTCAAGAATGACAGGTAAAGTATTAAAGAACCTACTTTGAAGTGCCTATGACTGCCAGCAAGAGCATAAAAATGATTTGCACATTTTCTGTAATGTAACTTTGAGGTACACTCAGCTCTCGTGTGTGGAACTGTTTTCTTTTTTGTTTTTTAATTTTTGAGAACTTTAAAATAAAACTGCTAAGTATCTAAAATAAAACTGCTAAGTAGTCACAGATTATTTCTCTTTCAGTCTTCATTTACTACATGCCCGCAGTTTTCTGCTCTATTCACATGACCTAGCCACATAAAGACCTGTATTTAATTACTTGCTAGATTTCAGTGAATTTCTGTAAGCAGCCAAGTAGTCAAGGCTAAAGTTGTACGTGTTGTCAGGATTTTTTAGTTTTATGAGTTCTTTACAAGTGTGCCAATCTCAAAAAATCCTCTACTAACGGAAAACAAAAGTCATTTTTCCTTTATTTTCCTCTACATTTTGTTTGCTGCATTACTCTTTAATTTCTTCTAGTATATATGTTGGCATGTTGAAAAGCAGAGAGTGTGAATTGACCCTTCCCCCAAGAGAAGCGTAATCGTTTCCCAAATGTAATATTTTTAATACATCACTCTTTTCTAAATGAATTATGATATCTATCGCATGTTAAAATTTTGTGTTATACTAGTGTTATAAAGCTATTCATTCCGTTGCTCTCTTTTTGTACTAATACTAAATCATGTTAATTATTGAAAATATGTTTATATATTTGATAGGCGAGTGCCTTTCTGGTTCTTTATTTTTGGTATACTAATGTTTATAGGAGGGAAAAAAACTTGAAACCAACCAATTTTTCTTAACTTCTTACTCATCAACAAAAATTGCCGTTGGCCACAATTTTATATTGCATTTGTTCTGATATAAAGTGTCTCTAAATTATAAATAATAGAAGCACACATAAGGTATTCAGTACATGTATGATGTTAAATAACGAGCAACATGAATCCCAGGTATAGTACTATGTGAACACCCGAAGATACTTTTTGAGCGCATAAATACATTGACATCAGTACACTAAATGGTCAAAGTTCAGAAAAATAAAATAAAGAGCATTAGTGGCTATATAGGGGTAACCTTTAGATTGGATCCTACATAGATCGAAACACATCTTTGGCAGCAGAGATAGTCTCAAAAATAGACATTTAATGGCAAAGAAATAATGCCTATAGAAGAAAAAAGGCTCGGGGCGCCTGGGTGGCGCAGTCGGTTAAGCGTCCGACTTCAGCCAGGTCACGATCTCGCGGTCCGTGAGTTTGAGCCCCGCGTCGGGCTCTGGGCTGATGGCTCAGAGCCTGGAGCCTGCTTCCGATTCTGTGTCTCCCTCTCTCTCTGCCCCTCCCCCGTTCATGCTCTCTCTCTCTCTGTCCCAAAAATAAATAAAAAGTTGAAAAAAAAAAAAACAAAAAAAAAAAAGAAGAAAAAAGGCTTTACCTAATATGCTAATTCTGTAGTTTAGTGCTGGCACAAATAATACTCTAGAAGAATTTGTGATGTCTGTTTTCGACCACAGAGTTAACATACAGTTAAGATTCATGGCATAAAGGCCTGCAAGTAGAAGTGGCAAAAGAGAGGAAAAGCAGAGAAAAGAAAAAAAAAATTGTCAGAGATGTGCGGTGGCAGTAATCGATCATTGGAACCATTTATAAATGTGTAGTGCAGTGACATTGGGTACATTCACATAGCTGTGCTACGCCATGCCACCATCCATCTTGAGAACTTTTTTTTTTTTAATCTTGGATAACTGAACTCTGTACCCACTAAACAATAACTTTTCTTTCCCCGGCCCCTGACAACAACCATTCAACTTTTTGTCTATAAATGTGACTAATCTAGGTTGCTCATAGAGGAGGAATCATACAGTATTTGCCCTCTTGCGACTGGCGCATTTCACTTAGCGTAATGCCTTTAGGTCTCATCCATGTTGTAGCATGTGTCTGAATTTACTGGGTTTTTTTAGCTAAATAACGTTCCATTGTATTATATACTGTAGTCTGTTGATTGATTCGTCTTTTGATCCTCTATCTATGCTTAACATATCTTTTTGAAGGACATAAATTTACCACACTTAGGAAGAACCATGTTTGTTGAGTTAAATGTTTTATTTCTAATGTCTTGCCCAGTGCTCACAAATAGATTCTCGATAAGTAATTTGAGTACATGAATATAATAAATTTAAGCACAGAAGTATGTGAAATCATATGTAGGGAAGAAATGGGCAAAGCCGTGGTGGGTGGGGATTAATGGCCATTACTTGACTGTAGCAAACTCTCTCCTGAGGAGAGAGGTCTGTGGAAGAGCTAGGTTTGTTTTCATAAAGGAAGAATCAGGGGGCCCTTGGGTGGCTCAATAGGTTCAGTGTCTGAATTTGGCTCAGATCATGATCTTACAGTTTGAGTTCGAGCCCCACATCGAGCTCTGTGCTGACTGCTCAGAGCCTGGAGCCTGCTTCTCTCCCTCTGCCCCTACCTCACTTGCACTCTTTCTATCTCTCTCAAAAATAAATAAACACGGGGTCCTGGGTGGCTCAGTCAGCTAAGCCACAGACTTCGGCTCAGGTCGTGATCTCACAGTTCATGAGTTTGAGCCCCACCTCAAGCTCTGTGCTGACACCTTGGAGCCTGGAGCCTGCTTCAGATTCTTGTCTCCCTCTCTCTCTGCCCCTTCCCCGTTCATGCATTGTCTCTCTCTCTCTCTCAAAAATAAACATTTGGGATGGGCTAAATGGGTGAGGGGCACTAAGGAATCTACTCCTGAAATCATTGTTGCACTATATGCTAATTTGGATGTAAATTTTAAAAAATAAAAAATAAAATTTAAAAATAAATAAACAAACATTAAAAAATTAAAAATAAATAAAAATTAAAAAACACTAAAAAAAATTTTTAAAGAAAGAATGGCAAATTTATAATGTCTAGGATTATTTCTGCCATCTCTATTTTTGCAAGTCAAAATAAAGAGGAAAAGTTGTAGCCTCACGGTATGATGCTGTGTTTTGTTGTAAGTTGTAAGACCCTCCCAACGTTTTATGAATTCCAGTTAAATAATGTCCATGCTGATGTATAAGTCTTTAAAGGCCAGTGCACAAACTGATTACTTTATTCCAGCCAAATCATAATTATTGCATCAGTCCAAAGAGGAAAAAGTCAATATTTAAAAAAATGGAGAAATAGATCACTATCTCTTCACTCTGCATGTTTTCAAAGTCATAGAAACTTCCACAGTTTAACCTGCGTTGCATCAAGAAAATTTCCATAACCCAAAGTGCTTTTATAAAAATACAGGAATCAATCTTTATTTCTAAAGGTCCAAAATAAAAGCACACAGTGAAATCAAGCAATTCCCTCAACTCTGACGCTTCGTTTGGGAGTCTAAAAAAACATTACTGCAGGGCCACCTGGGAGGGTCAGTTGGTTGAGCGTTCAACTTTTGATTTCGGCTCAGGTCACGATTCCAGTGTAGCAGGACAGAGTCCTGTTTTGGGCCCCATGATGAGCATGGAGCCTGCTTGGGATTCTCTCTCCCTGTTCCCCTCTTCTCCGCTCATGCATGCTCTCTCTGTCTCGCTCGCTCTCTCTGTAAAAATAAAAAGATGAAAATTAAAATTAAAAATAATTACTGCAAAAATGTCTTTTAAAACCATCAAAAATATCAATTTGATTTCAATATCAAAATTTTAAATATCAAATTTTAAAAATCAAATTTTGTAATAAAATGAAAGGTACTAATTTTCAACTAATTTCCCATACTATCATACTGCATACTGTAGCCTTCTCAGATTTTTTTTTTTTCACTTAGAAATAAGCATTTAAAATTCACCCATGGTGTTGTGTGGATTCATACCTCCTTCATTTGGAGCACAATGGTATGAATGTACCACAGTTTATCCATTCACCTGTTGAAGGTCATGTGGATTGCTTTCAGTTTTTGGTAATTATGAAAAAAGTTGCTATACACTTGTGCATGTATGTTTTTGAGCGGACGTAAATTTTCACCAGTTGAGTCAATATCTAGGATTATGTTTGCTGGGTCAGATGGTAAGTCTAGGTTTTAACTTTATAGGAAACTGCCAATCTGTCTGTGAAGCGCCTCTATCTTTTTATATTCACAATACCAGTGAATTCTTCTTTTATTGTTCCACATCCTCACCTGTGCTTGATATCGCCAGTTTTTCATTTCAGTCCTTATAATGATAGCTTGTTGTTTTCATTTGCTTTCCCCTAATTAGGAATTATGTTGAGTGTGTTGTCATGTGCTTTTCTACCATTTGTGTATCTTCTCTGGAGAGAGATCTGTTCTGATTTTTTGGCCACTTATAATTAGAGTATTTATTTTCATACTCCTAGGTTTGAGAGTTTGCATTTTCCGGGTATATGTTATTGATCAGATATGTGATTTGCAAATAGTTTCTCCCATCCTGGCATTTCTCTTTTCTTTCTCTTAATAGGGTCATTTGCAAAGCAACGTTTTTGAATTTAATAAAATTCAAATTACTTTTTTCTTTCACAAATTTTGCCCTTGACATTTTATGTAACATCTCATCGCCGAACCCAAAGTCATGCCTATTTTCTCATACTTTTTTTTTTCAAGATATTTTATACTTTTGCATTTTTATGTGGGTCACTGATCAATTTTGAGTTAAATTTTATGTTAGTTGCAGGATGTGTGTTAAGGTTTACTTTTTGCATGTGTATGCTTGTACTTCTTTGCCAAAAATAAGTTGGACATGTTTGTATGAGTCTTCATGAACTTTCTGTTCAATTCCATTTGTGTTTCCCCAATGTCAGGTTCCTTGAATTACTGTACCAGGAATGTGTGTGTGTGTATGTGTATATATATATATTTTTTTCTTCATTCATCTAAATGTTTATCATTTGAATAGATTTTTTCAAAGATCAAGTTTTTGCCTTGACTTTATTGTTTTACTGCTTTTACAGGATGTTTACTGTTTTTATTGGGATGGAAATTTAGATTATTCATTTGAGAAGTTTTTATATTTTGTAACATCAACATTTAATGCTATATATTTCCTGCTAAGGCCTATATTTTGCTATATCTCACCCATTTTGATATGCTTTATAATGCTTCTTATTCATTTGAAAATGTTTTAATTTCCTTTAAGCCAATGGGTTTTTAAAAAATGTGTTGCTTAATTTTGAAATGTTCGGCAATTTCTCATATCTCTAGCTGATATTGATTTTATTTTCATTCCACTGTGACCAGAAAAAAAATATATGATTTCTCTTCCCGTACATCAGCTCTGTACCATAAGAGAGACTTCTCTAGTACTCTACCAAATTTTCTGTGAATTCTAGATGAGGTTGGTAGAGAAAAAGCCTATAACAGGATATGAACTTGACCTAGTTTTCTTTCCCAAGGACTCACTATCTCTCACCAGAGAATACTCAATTTCCACTAATTTTCCAATCACCTAGCCGAACACTTCTTACTGGCCTGGCTCTTTCTTTACCCAGTAAGTCAGTAATCATGTCTTATCACAAGCTGCAGTCTCTTGTCCCCTATTTTGGGCTAGCTGAATCCTCTTAAGTCTTCAGCACTATGATGGAGGTCAAGAAAATTTGTGAACTGGCTGTTTGTGTGGCTTTCGTAGTCTTTACACATCATTAAGAGTTGGAAGGTTTTCTCTCCTAGTTTGGTTCAAAATACACTATATTTTTTCATTCTCCTATCACTCTGTATTATTTCCACAAGCATTAAGGAGGATTCAAAACTAAGTTGTCTCTATATTTCTCTCAGTCTGACTTTTCAGTGGAATTAAAAAAAATCCTTTTTCATTGCAGAACATTTTTCTATTATCTCTTAAAAGTCTTTCGCTTCAGGTAGATTCACATTACATTGCCATTTCTTTTTCTCATGCTTCTTGTCTTTTTCTGTATTGGATTTACAAGAGCTTAGTATTTTTTATTGCATTTCCTAAAGAGCAATAATGTCAATAAAGTAGACAAGACTCACATTAATATGTGAAAATTGGTTAAAATATTTTGAATTATAGGTTAACTATGATACAGTAATTTCAGAAAAATATTTGGAATCACTTCTAGAGGATGTATTTATTAAGTGTTGTATGTCTCATATACCAGTTTCTTTCTCCTCCAGAACCTGGAGAAATGGTTGGGAAAGGACATTTTAAAACATCATAGAAATGTAAACTACACAATTTCTTTGCACATTTCTTTCTCTTAAAGTATTTTCTAATTTCTAAGCCAAGGTAGAAGCCTAGATTATAAAAATGAAGCAAACAAAAAATATTTGTTGGGAGAAAAATTTAATATGTCATGACATCATTATCTTTTTAGTTTCCATTAGTACCTGATTATAGCACAATTAAAATACTTTGCTGTTACACCTTGTTATTTAGTGTTTTGATTTAAAATTCCCTTCGTTTCAGGAAGAGTTGGTTACAGTTTCTAGATATGACACCAGCTTGTCACATTAGTTACCGATAAAGGAATATTGAAGTTTCCAACTATGATAGTAGATTAATCTATTTCTCCCTGAAGCTTTATCAGTTTTTGCGTACATATTTTGATAATTTGTTGTTAGGTACATACATATTAATGATTATTATGACTTATTGGAGGATTGTCCTTTTTAATCTTGAAGTAGTGCCTCTCTTTATCCCTGATAATTTCCTGGCTCTGCCATCTGCTTTGTATCAATTTAATATACCTACTCCAGCTTTTTTTAATTATTATTGTCATGCTGTATCTTTCTCTGTCACCTGACTTTTCATCTATCTTTGTCTTTTTATTTGACTAGGGCTTTTTGTAGAAAAATAATCTAACATTTCTTCCACGTATGAGTCTAGTTTTGATGTGGAAAGTAGCAAAACTAGAAAGTATGAGTCTGTGTGTCTCCCCTGCTGCCTTTGAGTTTCCTTAGAGACTTCTTCTCAAATAAGGTCTGAGATGAATGGTTCTTTCAATAGCATCCCATTATTATTATACAGGAGCCCTACTGATGTGGTAATATTGGAGAAAAAAGAGAAAGTGTTCTATAGTCCCGTTATGAACTGAATGTTTGTGTCCCCCCAAATTTATATGTTGAAATTATAATCCTCAACATGATGTTAGTAGGAGGTGAGGTCTTTGGGAAGCGATTAGATCTTGAGGGTGGAGTCGTTGTGAATATTAGCGCTCTTATAACAGGGATTCCACAGAGTTCTCTCACTCCTTCACCCATGTGAGAATACAAAAGACAGCCATCTGTGAACCAGGAAGTGGACCTTCATTAGACAGCCAATCTGCCAACACCTTTATCTTGGACTTCCTAGTCTCTACAACTATGAGAAATAAATTTCGGTTGTTTATAAGCTGTTCAGTCTGCGGTATTTTTGTTATAGTAGCTAAACTAAGACATTCTATCATCTGACGATAAGGTATCAGTTTTTAAGTGAGTCAGTGACCCAGAGCTTTGACTTTTCCCAAATGCTTCCTGACATCTCCCTACTTCCACAGATGAGACAGGAAGACTAGAATTGGCTACAGTTACATCTTTCCCTCCACATGCAAAACTAGAAAGGGGCTACTGTTGGCCATTTCCCTTCCCCTGGATGAGTTAGGTGCCAGTAAAACCCCAATATCTTAGGCTCTAATAAAATGTGTTTTTTGAGAGCAGGCTTCGATAAGAAGGTCAGAATGCTCCAGGAGTATGGCAAATGGCTTCTTTTTTCCTCTGCCTGCCAAAATTACAAAAGATTTTCCCCTGATGTTCAATGTGAGAAAATGGTGGGTCTCCTAGAGGTAAAATCACAAAAGTGTGGGGGTTTCCCTAAGGCTGGGGACTACCCCCTGGAGTTCAGTTCTCAAGCTTGTCCACACGAAGCCTCCAGTACTTAATTATAGTTTAGGTTTCCCTACCCTGGTATTGGCTCCTGTGGTGGTTTCTGCTCCTAGTGTTCCACTCCAGTGACTTATTCTCTCTCTCCATCTGCATGTTTGTCTAATTCTGGGGGTAGTGATGTGCCTGTGACCTCATTTCTCCGATGGATCTAAGACAAGTTGTTGGTTTTCAGTTTGTTCAGCTTATTTTTCTTGTTGGGAGTACTGAAGTAACAACGTCTAAGATCTTTACATGCTGGACCAGATAACAGCATTCTATCTCTGGTGCCTCAATGTTTTACTACTTTCCCAAGCATTATGATTTTTAATTTAGGTTTAAATAGCAGGTGATAGGTTTGACAAACTTTGGTTGATATGTTGAAGATTCTAATTCCCTTTTATTTCATAATCTGAGGGAGATTGTTGTTCAGAATGCATGGAGATGTCTCTGACTTGAGGCCCATGTCTTGGTCATCATCTGCTATCAGGAATATTCAAGTTCATATGAAAAAGATTTAATTTCTGATGCTAGTGATTTGAGTCTTTGAGAAAAAAAAATCATGATCTTCAAACATTGTGTTACCTGTTTTTTTTTGTAGTATCAAATGATTGCTGACCTTTTATTTTACCCAGTTTAAGAGGCAAAGGGGAGTCATTCTCCCAAATCACTAGTGAATTATTCATGCCCATTGATACAATGGTAAAGGGATTTTGAAGAGTTGGTTTCAGTCAGCACCATTCAATATGTTGCCCAAGGGCTAGAAAAGAATATCAAATAAAATAAGCTCAGATTATGTGAATAAATTTAATGGGACCATTTTGGGGGGTTCATATTGCATCAGACAAAATAGTTATAAAAGATAAAACAGTAGTCATTTGGGGACAAAAATAAAAATAAGAACAACAGAAAATGAAAGAGCGAAGGAAATGATGAGGGAGAATGGTCATGTTCACTACATACTAAACATGATAAGCTGTCAACCTGCCAGTTTCTTCCCCCCAAGAAACTGTTTTCATCAGTCTAACAATCAAAGATAAATGACGTACTAGAGAAAGAAAATATAAAGATAAATTTTTAGAGTTCACAATACCTATATTCATGTCACTTCTTTGCAGATACACCTTACCACCCTTTCCATCTATCACCAGGTTGGTGGCACTTATTTCTGCCTTGCTTTGGCTAGGTTCATTTGGAAGAGTGATGTCTATGCGATGAGAATTTAGACTCTCAGCACATACTTAATATTTACATTGATATCCAACTGTATAAATTCTTCAGATGTCTCCTATAGCATTAAAAACACTTAGGTTAAAGGGATTTATATTGAGTTTTAGTTTTTAAAAAAGTGGTAGAAACCATGCTATATGTTTTGCAAGCCATTTTCATTTTTCTTGAAACACAAGAAGGCTGTATTTACTGGCCTCCCTTGTATTTAGACCAGGGCCATGTGACTGCTCTGGATAGTCTAGTCAATGGATATTATGCTGAACAATTGTATATGCCACTTTCAGCCCTGCGAAACCCCATGTTCTACCATGCATGTAGGTGTTTTCTCTTCTCTCTCTCTCTCTTTCTCTCTCTCCCTCTCCCCCTCCATCCCTTCCTTCCATTATTGTGGTTGGAATCAGAGTTCCCCAGGATGACAGAACAGCTACACTTTGGGTATACCAAGGAGAGCCACTAATGTTCATTGGGTTACGGTGTGAGTGAAAAATAAACCTATATTGTACTGAGCCACTAAGAGTTGGGCTTGTATTTTAGAATAGCTCGTGAGCATTACTCTGACTAAAACAGAACTGTCAACTCTTTAAGTTCAGAAAGCTGAAAACTATAGGCTGTGTTTTATCCCCAAAGGAATATTCCACCAATTTAAGATCATGGAAAACTTGAGAGTGCCTATGGCCATTATAATCCCCACTTACTAGCAAATTGCCTACACCTTGGTGAAGTGAAAATTGTGGTGTTGTAGCACCAGAGAAAATGGTGGCTCAAGACATTCTCAGTTATTTAGCAAGCTAGGAAATAGATTAGCTAAGACAAGGAGTGATTTTCCTCTCCTTACTTTGGTTTCTGCAGAATCTTTCTTCACATTGCTATCCTTAGTATCCATCTTCTGCTTTCAGAGAGCCAAAATTAGCAGGCAGGCTCAAGTTCCATTATTTCCTATGTGAGCAACACTGAATCCTTGTTCACACACGTAAAAATCAATCACATAATGCTGTTACCAAATACACCTGCACATCAAAGGAGACTGGGGCCCAAAATTGTTTTTACTGTTTTTTAATGATATAGCATTAATAGTTCTCACAAAATGGTTTACTGTCAATATCTCCTTTTGCCCTATTTTAAAATTCTAAAGCTTATTTTCAGATGCAATTCTGAAATGACCGCAAATCTTAAGGATTGCATCGCCCTATATTATTTAGTAAGGTCCCTGACTGTGCAGTTATAGTAGGTGTTAATGACATATTCTATCAGCATTACTGGAACCACTGTGGTTAAGTTTGTCAGCAGTTTCTTGTTTTGTTTTGTTTTTCCAAACTTCTGAACTCCAAGGCTTATCATTCATCCAATTTTTTTCCTCCTTCAGTGACTTGCAAAGCATGGTTCCTTTAATAGATGACATTTTATTATCATCATTGGAAAGAAAACAGTTTCTTTAACCGAAGTGCTCTTAAACTGAAGACAATAACTCATTACCAAATACTGAGGTTTAAACATTACCATCTTTTACTTGGGAAAAAAAGTGATACTTATTTGTTTTTTTTTTAAATCATGACGTTCCAAAAACATTAATAGTGAAATTGCAGTTAATGGATCATTCTGAAACTGAAGCCACAAAGCCAAGGATCTGTGAATTTTCAGTAACTTCCGCCTATTATTTTTTCTTCGTGTTTATAATAGACTGAACATTTTGCATAAGGTTTAACTATTGCTCTGTCATCAAGTGTTTCTTTGGAAATAACAGATCTGGGAAAGATAAAAACTAAACCAAATAGTATACTGTGAAGTTTGCTTATACTAAGCTTTAAAAAGACAGTATTTCTCTGCATTTCATTCAAAATTAAATTCCTATCACACCAATTTTTTTTTCAGTCTTACCACTTTGGTCATGAAAATGAATTGTTAAACTCAGTACCCTAAAGAACTTTGGTTCAAATATGATTCTCCCAAGAATCAAACAGGAGAAGTGTTTAATTTTAATATCCTTGAAACACTGCTTTTTCTCATAGGGATAAAAAAGAATATTTATTAAGAAATACATGGGATAGAAGGAAAAGTCAGTGGAGATTATTTAAAGAAGATTTTGGGGGGGAATGTAGATACTATTTTCAAGATACAAGTGATAAACTTCATATAGCAGAAATACATGAATTCTTATTTCATTGATTTTTATTTCACAAGTCTGTGTCACCAAAGAATATATTTTGTGTGGGGGAGAATCACAGCTGGTGACTATCCTTTATATTGAGACCTTGCTTGCTGAGTTTTCTTTTCGTTTTTTTTTTTTTTTTTTTTTCATTTAATCGCTACTATTGCACAATCTTGAACTTGATTGCTTTTATCTGGCCTTTGAAAAAAGTGACCTTTAAGTTCTTCAGCTTCTTTATTTTCATTTTTGTTTTCTCTCAGTCTGTTGGTTGTGATTTATCGGGATTAATGTAGTAACGCAAACTGCATTTTCATTTGCTGAGGTCTCACCCTTGTAGAAATCCTATTAGCTTTCTAAATGTGAGTATTCAACTAAGAGGGAATGTAATTACCATAAACGTAGCAAAATAATTCAGCCTCCTTTCCTGGGCAAGGCTGCTCCTCTCCTTATATTAAACCACAGCTTACTTGTTATTCTTTGGAAATTAGAAAACCTTCCCCAGAAACAATATTATATTGATCGTAGGGACTTCCCTCCTAAATTCTTCTCTCAGTTTCTTACAGCTCTCTGGACTTGAATGGCTGTGGTAACACGGTCTCAAATGCAGTATGTTTAAAACCAGTCCTCTTTGTTTTCTGCCCCATCTGTGCCCACCAAACCAGCTGTTGTGTTTCCTTTCAGAACCTTGCTGTTCATTCTGTCTGCAGGCATGATTTTGGATTCCTTCATATCCTTCACTATTCATATTCAATCTCTTCAGAATCTCTGCAATTTTTTTCCTCCTGTGCAACCTCCAGGAGAATGCTTTGACTTAGCTCCTTATCATTTGTCACTTGAACTATAAACTCTCTCTGCCTCATGTCTCATTTCTGCCACGTTCCTTCTCATCTGTTCTTCACAGGGCCACAAGAGTGGGATTTATTACACATCAAAATTTCATCATACTGTTTTACTGCTGAAAAGCCTTTAGTGTTCCTTCATCTTCACTCCCCAAAACATATCTTCTTCCAACACACCAAATCTGTAATTGCAGTATTGATGCCTTCCTTCCCTTACACCTTTTTGCATGTTCTTTCCATACTGGGAATGTCTTTCCCCTTTATCCGGATGACATCATTTAACACTTCTTCAAGACTCAGCTCAAGTTCCCAGCCTGGCAGTTAACCTCCCTTTCCTCTGTATTTCTGGAATTATGTATACAAAACAGTTAGTAGTAAGGTCCACAAGGAGCAAGGGTAATACCCCTAAAAATCATTTTTAACCTCAATCATTTCTTTTGCCTTTGTGCTTACGTGGGAATACTACCAAAATTTGAGTAACTAACATGAAATAATAATACAGAGCCTGACAAATATTAAAATGGATATGTGTCTAGTAGAAGCCGCTCATTTGTAAATGAACTTAAGAATGCGTACCTTCAGGGGCGCCTGGGTGGCGCAGTCGGTTAAGCGTCCGACTTCAGCCAGGTCACGATCTCGCAGTCTGTGAGTTCGAGCCCCACGTCAGGCTCTGGGCTGATGGCTCAGAGCCTGGAGCCTGCTTCCGATTCTGTGTCTCCCTCTCTCTCTGCCCCTCCCCCATTCATGCTCTCTCTCTCTCTCTGTCCCAAGAATAAATAAAAGTTGAAAAAAAAATTAAAAAAAAAAAGAATGCGTACCTTCAGAGAAACTACAGGATTGCTCACTTTTTTTTTCCCTAAAAAAACTGACATTGCTCCTTCATTTTTAAGAGAGTTAAGATTATATTACTGTGACAAATATATGAAATAAATATGCATGGAGAAGACAAGAAGTTTTAAATTGCCTGGATTGAAAATAACAAGATACCCTTGTTCAATATATTTTCACACAAATACACTGACATGAGCCCTTCTATAGAATACATCAATCCACACTTCTCATTATTATTTTCCTCTTAAAAGTGAGAATTAGGGATATTAAAAATTGTGAATGGAAGTTATTCCCAACTATCCCTTCCGGGGCCTGGGAGTCGGTGATCCATCTGTCTTTTTCAGAATTTCCTGAGGTATTTGCCAGTAAGAGGGATGATACCTGGGTCTTACCCTATTCCTATTCAGTGCATCTCTGGGGGTGGCATGGTTTGACCCTGTATTTAACCAGCCATCTAAATAATGCCAATGTACTTGAAAGTTACAAAGCAATGCAGGTAGCCCACTTGTTTAGTGTATGTCTCTTGGTTTTCTCTTGAAGACTTCCAGTGGTGAAGAACTCTGAATTGCTGAAAGTAGCCCATTTATTTTTTTATATGATAGTGTAATTTACATACAGTAAAAGTCACATTTTTTTTTACTGTAGAGTGTTCATTTTTCACAGTCACATACACCCATGGAAACATCACCCAAAGATACAGGACGTTTCCACCATCCCAGAACAATTGCTCCTAGAACTTTCCACGCAATCCTCCTTCCAGAAACAGCCCCTTTATATATTCCAACACAGGTCAATCTTAACTGTTACAGAACTTTATATAAATGGCATTTCAAAGTATTCTCTTAAATCCAGCTTCTGTTGCTCACTTCAATATTTCTTGTAAGATTCAGCTGTAGTCTTGAATGTATCCGCATTCCATATTTTGTTCTGGATAACATGCCCTTGTATGAAAATAACAAAATTTCTTTCTGTTCACTTATTGATGGACATTTGGACTGTTACCATTTTTTTAGTTTATTATGCATAAACCTGTTAGAATATTTTTATGAAACTCTGTGTAGGTATGTTTTCATTATTTTGGATTATTACATAAGTTTGGAATTTCTGGGTGATTTCTGTTTAACCTCATAAGAAACTACAAACATTTCTGTAAAGTGATTGTACCATTTTACATTGCCACCAAGAATGTGTCATTGTTGTAGCTGTTACTCTAATATTTGGTGTTATTGAGTTTTATTTTAATCATTCTACTGAGTAAGAAATAGTGTCTCACTGAGCTTTAAATTTGAATTATCGTGATCCTAAAAATATTCAGTATGTCTACATATATTTTCTGTTTTTTCCTGTATCTGTGTGTGTGTGTGTGTGTGTGTGTGTTTGCGTGTGTGTGTGATACCTATTTATGTCTTTTTCCCATTTTAGAGTGGTCTTCTCATTTTTTGATTCCTAAATCCATTTGCATTTTAATAAAAAAAACCCTCAACTGTCAATTTTGAGAGACTTGAATGTTGTACATCAGTAATACATGACATGTTGATATTTTTAAAAATTGTTTTGGGAGCACCTGACTGGCTCCATTGGTACAAAATGTGATTCTCTATCTCAGGGTCATGAGTCCAAGTTCATGTTGGATGTGGAGCCTTTTTGAGAAAACAAAAAAGAATCTGTTAAAATTATTTTGATGATTTTTTTGTGTTTATTCTTTATCTTGGGTGATAAAAATTTATACTTTTACTTAATGGATAAAGAAATTAAAGTAAAACATTCAGTAACATTTTGTAAAACAAAAGTGGACAAAGAATAGGATTATCTCAAAAGCAAATACATTAGAATCTGTTTCAGTCTTGTGATGTACTGTCTCAAAAGAACGTATATATTCCCATCTCAGCCCCCAAAACAACAATTTTAAAAATCCTAATCAACAGTCATTTGTACTGCATTGCCTGAATTTGATCATTTTCGTTTGTCTATTTACAAAATAGCCTTGTGAGATTAAAACCAAGTTATCTTTGTTTTGCAAAAGGAGGAGGACACTTTTAGAGATGCTTGGGTCTTACAGTAAAATTCTAAGTGACAGTGTTTATGCAGCTGACATTTTCTGTTGTGAAATCTTGGAGCACAAGTCCCTTTCTTCCAAAGTCGGTAACACATGGAGTTGTTGGAGTCATTGTTCCTGTTCGATATGAAACTTGGTAGTAGTTCTTTGCTGCCAGAAAGAAATGACTTATAGTGTGAACATCCACTTGGCTAATTTGGGGCATCAGTTCTAGATCATTATTTTCTTCACCTTTTGTATGTGTAATTCCCAGGGCATGTTTTCCTGGTATATATTCAAGTACTCTCTTGAACTCACCCAAATGCACCAAAGTGTACTTAACCCTGGGCCCTCACATTGAATTTACTGCTCTTAATTATCTTCAACAAACATGTTTCAGTTTGCATTTGTTGAATATCTATTTTGTACACAGTACTCTGGAGAGCATTAATTTCCCAGATGTCATTCTGGTGTAACATCTCGCAGAGCACTATGTATATCCACAAAATTAGTGTTCATGTGGACATGTTTAAACTGAGGTTCATGGGCTCTTGGTTCTAAAAGTACAGCAGCCTGGGTACCCTGAAATGCTTTAGTACAACCTCATAAAAATGTTGGCTGGAAAAAATAATGATTGTAAATACTTTTCAATATATTACTGGACTCACTGAAAAGAAAGAAAAATGCCCAGGTGTCAGAAACTAGAAAGAACCAGTAATCATAGCTGCCAGTTTAAAAATGACACTTAATCGGCTGCCACAGTGGTAGTGACAGGTGTTATGGTGGTTGGTCCTGGTAACCAGAGTCTTAGCAAGACCCGGGAATGGGAGAGGAGGCCAGGCGTACATAGGATGTGAAAAGCAAGAACAGAAAATGAAGTCTGGATTCTTAAAGAATGACACCCTTGGTAAAGAGTGGGCTGGGAAAATTTTATTGCATTAGCATAGGAATAATAATAAAACTTGATTTTCCCTTACTGCAGGTACAGGAGGCCTAAAACAAAACAAAAAAGAATCAATGCAATGAAGTACTAAACATATGAAATCATAAAATCAACTATACACAGTAAGATACACTATAAATATACAATATAACTGAAGGTCATTATTAAGGATTAAGAGCATTTGCAGATAGTTGTTGAGTTGAGAATAGTTTACCTTTGGCTTTACAGCATATATCTAGTGGTTGACAGTCACTTCCTTACCTACCCAAGCAATCAGTTGTCTTGCCAGTGTTGGAACAGCTTCGAACAATATTCCTAATGCCTGGTATGCTGATTCACGCAGCTTCATGGCTAAAAGGTGCAGGACCAGAGGCAGCATAGGGACACAAAAGCATTCTATTGCACATGTCCCAAAAATATATGGGCAAAGAAAGGGAAATAATGTTCGAAATGTATGAAGCCAGAAATTCTGTATAAAATTCTTCCAGTGAATAGCTATATCAAACTATAAAAAGAAGAATCAGATTCCATTGAGCTAGCTAACAGAGTCATTCTCTCTTAACAAGAATGCATACACTCCAATTACATATATAGAAACATACCAGACTTTTCCCCTCTTTATTATTGAGAATCCTGTGAAATAGAATCTGTTAGTATTTTGCTACTTATAGAATACAAACCAGTAACAACACTACAAAAGTGTCTAGTGCATCTTCCTATATGTAGAGAAGCATGCTTTATGCATCCCTACATGTGGATTTCATCTTAGCACATTTGGTGCATTTCATTCTGAAGAATTACGAAATTTCCTGATAAAATAGCATCTGAAAATAGCATCCTGATAAAATAGCACGGCATTAGCCCAGGACGCTTTGCTCTGTCAAAGGTGTGTCAGGGGCAACACTTTTACACATATTTATCAATAAATCAAGGTATGTAGGATAAAAGGGATCTGATTACAAAAGCAACATGGGGCTCGATCCCATGAACCTGTGAGATCATGACCTGAACCAAAATCAAGAGTCAAATGTTCACCCAAATAACCCACCGAGGCACCCCTGGAGCAGTAATTTTGAAATACACCTGACCTACTCTTGTGGGATAATTTCTGGTTAATTTCGTATGTCAGTAGTGATTTAATCAGGGAAGAAGAACCACTATGCATATTGAGGACTATAGAATTTATGACAGGTATTACAACTTGCTTAACTATTTCAGATACAGGTGAAATAAAAGTCCAAATATGAAAATTAAAAGATCAGAAAAATGTTACCCACCAGTCTTGGCACAAGTGAAGAAATCTGAAAATGAGGCACACAGAGTTCCTATAGTGAGATTCTTAAGGCTGATGGAAAGATTTTTAGTTCTTGGTGACCACCACTGTTCTAAGTTCACAGTTAAGTATCAGGTGGTGGTTTTGAGGTTGCTCAACAGGACCATATGTAAAGAGAGCTGGGCTTCGCATCTGGAAGAGTGATGACAAAGTAGAACCTGCCTATACCTCTATATCTGTCTTTCACAGGCTCTGAACAATGATGACCTCAGATAATAATGACTAATAGTTCATTTATGCCTCTCAAATTTTGCCTACCTTCCCTTGTGGCGTTGTCAAATCCTGAACCAGACAGAGAAGGAGATTCTGGGGAAAAATAGCTGTCACTATAGGGGCACCTAGATGCCTCAGTCAAATAAGTGTCTGATTTCGACTCGGGTCATAATCTCACAGTTCATGAGTTTGAGCCTCACACTGGGCTCACTGTTGTCAGTGCAGAGCCCATGTGGGACCCTCTGTCTCCCTCTGTCTCTTCCCTCTCTTCCCTCTCAAAAATAAACATAAAAAATGTTTGTTTATTAAAAAAATAGCTTTCACTGTAACCGACTTGACATTAAAATTCTCCCCAAAACTTTATATGCTCTTCCAGAATTTTTAGTCATAACAGACTTTATGTATTGAATAAAATTCATATATTAAAGTAGAAACCAAAAAAGGAAACAAAACCAAAAATCTGATGGTTGAAATCATGAGGATAAGAAAAAGAGTTAAAATTTCTAAGGAAGTATGGATAATAAAAATGACAACAGAAGGAATAAAGGTTTAAAAAAATCAGAACCCTCGAAAACAGGACACACACACAAAATGAAGGGACATATAAGAAATAATTTAGAACCCCACAATTTTTACAGACAAGTGGATGCAAAAATGGTTTGCAGCAGCTTCGTTGTAATGAATTATCTGACTTCTCTTAGTTCTGAACATTTTCCCAATGGCTTGTCAGGAGGAGAAATGATTTTATTGAAGGAAAACAATTTGGTTTTTCATGACGCAGGACTCATAATAGGACTCTCTGGAGAGGGCATGGACAGTAAAGACGAGTTACTGAACAAGAAAATGTGAAGTGTCCCAAGACCTTATGTCTTGTCTCTAAAAGAAAGTGATAGAGATTTCTTCAAATTTTACAACAATCTTAGCACCAAATGACATTTCCAATTATACGTTGTAAAACTGAGAGAAACCACTCTAAATTTCAGTGATTAAAAAAAAAAATGTTTAATGCCACCAGAAAAAGTTTTAAGTAACTTAAATTTTTTTCCATGGTGTTTAAAAATTGCTGTCAGGGGCGCCTGGGTGGCGCAGTCAGTTAAGCGTCCGACTTCAGCCAGGTCACGATCTCGCGGTCCGTGAGTTCGAGCCCCGCGTCAGGCTCTGGGCTGATGGCTCAGAGCCTGGAGCCTGTTTCCGATTCTCTGTCTCCCTCTCTCTCTGCCCCTCCCCCGTTCATGCTCTGTCTCTCTCTGTCCCAAAAATAAATAAACGTTGAAAAAAAAAATTAAAAATTGCTGTCAGGTGAAGAGCTGATTGAAAAATAAACAGCCAAAAGTGGAAGAATGAAAGTATTATAGAAGTATGTGAGGCGCTTCATAATAAAACATATTTATATTGTGCTATCTTGCAGTGTTTATGATATTTGCCAACTTTTAAACACTGTGACTTGCTATTCTTTGCTGTTTTAGGCTCAGTGAGTATTCACATTGTTACCCCATTTTGTATTTTAATTGTTCTAATCCTTTTTCTTGGTGAGTATTTCTGGAACTACAGATACTACAAGAAGGAAAATAAATACATAGCGATAGAAAGTGGTAAATAAGTAGCAAAAAATAAATAAATAATAAATGGTAAAAAAAAAATAAATAGTAAAAGAATAACTAAATATAAACATAGCTTTTTAAAATCTGTTACACTTACATGGAGAAATAGGATTTGATAGGCTTTCAATTCCTTCTCTTTTTTAATCTAAAGTGATTCCGCTTCTCTTTGCTTTTTGCCCACTGAAGTAGTGCCTATCCCCAGCTCACAAACTTGCATGGTATTTGGATGCAGTTACCTTTCTTCCCAAGATACACTCATAATCCGTGGACATCTCTTTTTTTCAGGTCTGAGCTGTGTTCATGGGAAGAGTAGATACATAGAGATACATATCTTTGTGTTGTGTTCTGCTAGCTGTGAATGCCAGGTATTGGATAACACACCATCCCTCCGTAGGTTCTCTGGTGAATTTGTTGTGTAGAACCCATAAATTTGAGGTCACGTCCTCTCCCTTATTCAAGTCTGAATTCATTTTCTAGTGTTGCCTTAACAATAAAACTAGGTGGCTTACACAATAGAAATGTACTATCTCGAATTAGGGAGGGTGGGGTGGGAGAGCAAGATAGTGGCAGAGTTGCTTCCTCTTGAAGGTTGTGAGAGAGAATTGTTTCATGCATCTCACCTAACTTCCTGTGGTTTGCTTGACAAATTTTGTCATTTTTTGCTTGTAGAAGTATCTCCCTGATCTCTGCTTTCATTCTTATATGATATTCTCTCCGTGTGCATGCCCGTGTCCACATTTCCCCCGTTTTATAAGAATACTAATCATATCCAATTAAGGGCCCATCCTACAAAAGTATGAGCTCACCTTACTTAACTCATTATCTCTGAATTGATTAGATTTCCTAAAGAGGTCACTTGAGGAGGAGCTGAGGCCTAGAACTTCAATATATTAGGGGCGGGGCATCATTGAACCCTAACAAGGTGTGAGTCATATTATAGAGAAGCAGAAAGCAAAGAAAAAAGAAAAACAGTTGGACAAAACGACGTTTTCTGCCTGAAAGATGGAAGCGTGGGAGACCTTCTTTCCTAAGAGTTTAGGTCCTGTTCTTAAATGAGCCAATGTAGGCTGCAGGACTACAAAAAATGGACACATGACTTAGTCAATGTTGGTGGAAGGGAGTTAGAAACATACTGGGTGGATTTAAATAATTTCAGAAATGAGACTTTGCTTGTACATATCACAAAATGAAACATGCAGAAAATAGTAGCTTTGCACATGATTATAAAGAGGGCATGGAAGTTGAATATAGTGCATAAGTCACAGTTCATCCAGAGAGGTAAAATAACAGGGGGGTGGACAGAGCATTGTCTAAGTCCCTGGTTGGTAGTTTGGGCAGAAACATTGCAGCCTGGAAAGCCTATCTACATCTGGAGTGAGTGTCTATTCCAGTAAGAGCAAAGTGCTGCTGCTTCCATCAGAAAGTGGTCCAGTGTAATCAACCTGCCATCATGTAGGTAGGTATTCAACTCAAGAAATGGTGCCAGATCAGCGTTGGTGCTCAGAGCTGGGGCACTTGGCGCTGGCTACAGTCAGGTAGACCTCAATGAGTGCAAGTCGTGGTCAGTGAGCCCATGCCTGACTCATCCCTTGCACATGGCCACTGTGTTCTTGAGCCTATTGGACACTGAGAGAAGAGGTTGGGAAAGGGTCTTATTGGTAGCCACAAAACACGTCATTCTAGCCACTTGATAACGTAGATCTTTCTCTGACTATATCAACCTGTGGTAAACATTCAAATGGGGCAGAAATATCTCAACATTCTGTGTGTATACAGAGAGGTACCTTCCTGCTCCCTCCCCATATCTCCTTGTCATCAGTTTTCTTTCAAAGTCCCTATCAAGCCAAATCATTGGCAAAAATCCATAAATCAATATAGATTCATACTTCTGGCCATCTCTCAAACACAATGGAAAACCTCATGCACTACCTGATTTCTACCCACTACAAGGATCTCCCTCTACTTCCTTTTTGGGTTGTCCCACAGTGGCGCTTTACTGCTACAGATGTTTGCTTTTGTATAGTGCCTCCATTTCATGCAGAGCTTCTGTGAGACAGACATGAGTTTTTCTTCTTTAGTCAGTTGATTGGAGGGGGTCCAATCCATGGACTTTCTAGGAGTCCATAGGTCTGGTCTGAGAAAGAGAAGGAAGTACAACAAGGTTGTGGGCATTTAGGCCACATCTTCATGCAAATTATTTATGTCTCAGTGAAATTAGAGAAATTTTCAGGTCATTAATGTGGAACTAAAGCTGGGAATTTGAAGCCCTAAGCTCAGCATTTTCTTCCCTGATTTCTCCAGCACCCAAAGCACCCAACAAATACCATTATACTCCTTATTTTGACAAAAATATTCTAAAATAGAAAATGTTTGTTCAGTGTCTCATTGCTATAGGTGTAAACTTTGACTTCTTTACCAGTAGATAAAAAGGTTGCTTTTTCTTTAAATCACATCAGATAAGAGCACCACTTCCAGAAATCCCACAATCAATTCAGAGAAATCATTCTTAAGACTGTTTCCCTACAACCACTTCCAACACCAAATTCTAGATCAGTCAGGGTTCATCCAAGCAAGCAGATTCAGTAGGAGAAATAGGTAACAGAGATATAGATGAATATTAAAATAAACATAGAATAATACAGATACAAATATAAAGGATTTATTAAAAGGTGTTAATTTATGCAATTGTGGGTGCTAAATAAACTAAATAAGTCTGAAGTCCTTAAGTCAGGCGATCAGGAAGAAAAGATTATAAGTCATCTAGAACCCCAAACACAATCTGAAGCTTGTCCAGTGGGGGGAATCTCTCCCTTTGGGAAATGTTTAAAGGCCTCCAGCTGGTTAAGTAAAACCTGCCCAGGACAATGTCCCTTTTAAGTAAACTGATTAGAGGCTTTAATCAAATCTTCAAAATCATTTCACAGAAGCCCCTACATTAGTGTTTGATGGAAAAACTGAGAGAAGGTATGTATATGTAACACAATGTTCTTACCTCTCTTTTATTTTCCATCTATATTGGAAGAGAATATCCTCTGTAGCTCTCTCCAACTGGAAATGTAGTAAAAGAGAATTCTGAGACTTAGTTCACTTTAACTGAGTTGACACATCCCAAGTCGTCATATATAATATAATAGGGTTATATCATTATTGAGTGGAAAGTTATTTTTCTTAGTGTTTTTCTGTAGTATCTTGTTTTTGAAATATACACATTTAGTACAAATTTCAAAAACTGGAAACTAGTTTTGAAATGGCCAAGAGACAGTTAAATGTTAATTCTTACTATTGGTTATAGAATTACAAAAATACAAATAAAACTATAAATGCCGTTTTCATTTTTTCTCTTTATAAAGAAAGTATCATTCAAGAAATAAAGCTGTTTTGGAAATAATGAGGAAATAGTAACTTGTTCCTTTTATCATAGACCCCTGGAAAGAGTATATATTGAGTAATATTTCTGGAAAGATGTGTGTATGAATCAACACTCAGGAAAAATGAGATATTATTCTTCTTTTAAGTGAAATCAGAAATCAATTTTCAATTTTCAGTATTACCTGAGCTGAAACCATTGAAATACCTATCAAATTATAATGAATAGTTATCTTTGAAAATGGTAAGTTATTATCCATATTTAAAATGTCAAAAAATGATATTGTTAAACTCCCTTATTACTATATTTTCCTTAAGTGATATATAGGAAAGAGTCCCATCATTACATAGGCTAAGAACAATTCACAGAATAGAAGCAGTTTCAAAAAAAGTATCTTTTTAAAATAATAATATAAATGAGTTTTTCAGTTCCTCTCTTTGACTGAACTGTCTAGAAACAAATTCCTTTCATGTGAATTTTTAAATATTCTGATGCAAAAACAGAAAAAAATTACTACCTGAGAGATAAGTATGTATTAGATCAATAAAAATTAATGTCTTCCAGAATATGTAAACATGAATCCTGACTAGAATATTAAAAATAAATAATTTAGATGCTGTTAAAAGGAAGGCCATATTATCATGGGGAAATTGGAGTTAAACAAAAAATAAACCAGAGGAAATAAAAAATATGTTATCAGTTCTCTAATCAAAGGTTTCTGTTTCTTATTGTTAAATAGCCATCCCAAAATTTAGTAGTTTACAACACTTTATTATTACTTGTGGTTCTTTGGATTGACTAGGATCAGCTGCATGGTTCTTGCCTAAGGTCTGTCACATCCTTGCAGTAAAATATTTTTTGGAGCACAGTGTTCTAGGTTCACATGGGATGGGTATATAAAATGGTGCATTCACAAGGCCGGTAGTTGATGCTGGCTTTCAGCTGGGAGATCAGCTTTGGCGGTTGACTGATGTGCCTACACACGATGTTTTCACGTGACTTAGAGTTTTCATATCAAGGTCAAGTTCTGATAGAGTACTCTAAAAAGGAATGTTGAAAAAACACCAGGGCATGCCTTCCATCTAAATTTATTATTCATCCAAATCACTAAGACAGCCCACATTAAAGGAGAGGGAATTAGGTCCCATGTCTTGATTAAGGAATGACAAGGTCACGATTCAGAACGATGTGTGGGATGAGAGGTATTGTTTTGGTTATTTTCATAAAATACCATCTTCTGCACATCTTTGTTTCCTCAAAATCACATAATCAAAATCAATTTTGTGTGACATATTTTATATAGTATCAGTTATTGCCATCTTTTGAGTTAATTCAATACTAATCAAGGGCTATATAATATTTTCCCATATAATTAGTAGCAGATATTGGGCTCCTGTATTAGGAGCTAAGTCTGTATTTCTAGTTCTAAGATTTTTAGAAACTATTTGGATTTTGTTCTTCATTCCATTCACTTTCTAACTAATTATGACAAAGCTGTTGGTGTCATTAGATTAAAATAATCCACTTGCTTACTAAATTAGTTCCTCATTGACACTTTGATTTAACAAAATCATTAACAAGGATCCCAAATCACGTGACAAGGATCTAAATCAGACATTTAATCCATATTTTAAATGAAATTTTACAAATATCAACGGTTGAGAGTTGTCTTTTGTCAAATACTTCCTTAACAAATACCTCCAGTAACTATGTTGTTGTCCTTCAAGAGATGCCATTATTACTTAATTGTCCTGTGCTAAAGGACATGGAGAGTGCCAGAGGTTGAGCAGAGGCAGAATTCCATGCTTTTGAGGGAGCTCACTGACAAGACAGAGAACCGTCAGAAATAATCAGTGATAGCTTTTCATCTGCATGAGAAACATAAATTGCAGCCATTTCTATTGTGATTAAATTATTTAAATGGAAGCATTTATATTACCATTTTGGGGACTACCTTGTCACATCATTCTGTCGCCCATGTAATAAAATAATTCATTGTGTTTTTTGTAACTACCAGCTAATCTGTGAAAATATAAAGATAGTAGTTATTCAGTGATTCTGGATGTGAATATATCTTAAGTTTGTAAAAAAATACATCAGCAAAGGGACACCTGGGTGGCTCTGCCAGTTGAGAGTCTACCTCTTGATTTCGGCTTTGGTCATGATTCTGGGGTTCTGAGTGAGAGCCCTGTGTTGGGCTCTGGGCTGAGCATGGAACCTGCTTAAGACTCTCTCTATCTCTCCCTCTGCCCAGCTTATGCACACTCTTAAAAAAAAATCAGCAAAATATAAAAATTGAAAGAATTTTGATGGGTGTACTAATACTAAAAGATGTCACTCTCGGGAGTCCCCAACCCCTTGGATTTAAGTAATAAACTCAGGTGACACGTAACACCCCCTGAAGTTCAGTGTTGCCTCTTATACTGGTGGCTGAAGATTCATTACCCTTTTGTGTATTCATGTTTATGTCACAGAGATGACATATACCGTTGCATTTAGTGGCTTCTAATATATCTAAAGGTGTCAAAAGCAGAGTAGAACAGAGAAGGAATAGCAGTTGGAGATGGTTTCTAGTTGTGAAGTCAGAAAAGTGAAGAAACAGAAAGCCTTTTGGTTTCTTTAGCCTCACTGTTTGTTTGTTTGTTTACTTTTCTGCTCATCAAATCTTGTTCCTTCATTTACTTTTCATTTATTTCTGATGCTAGACGTGTTCTTTAGCACCTATACAGATATTCTGAATATACACAAATTGTGGATTCCAGCTGGAGCAACCTACTTTGTGGGTATGTTTGTTGTTTGTGTGGTAGAGAGGTGGTGAAGGAAGAGAAAATCTGTATTTCATTGTATTCTTCTAAGTTTTCACACCTCAAGAAAGTTGCAGCAGCCAAGTTAGGGACCATCCAGAAAAGAACAATAACAAAGATAAAAGAGATGAAAAGAACCACTAAGGAAAGAGCAGAGGAGTGAGGAGCCATCATCAAAAACAATAAAACTTGAAAGGGATATGATCAATAGCAGAAAATTAAAGGAATTAAACAGTAGAGCAAACATGTGCTCATTCTGGAAATACTAGAACGTGAGAGGAAGAGCATGATGACCCAGCCATAATTTATCGTGCCAGATCTTACACTTCCTAAATTCCCACAGGCCCATGGCAAACTCTGCAAGTAAGTTCTTTCAAACTCCTCTTTCCCTGGGTACCAGGTGACAGAACAGCATGTGTCCGTCCATCCTTTTCAGGGCGGAGTCGGGCTGGAAGGCAAGAATGCACAGAAGATCAACATTTCTCTCCAAAGAATTCTTCCCCTCTCCCATTAGTCATCTATTAACTTCTCCAGGTTAATGAAGAGCTGAAGGTCACAAAACCTGTCTTGACCAGTCTTCTGTGTAAGTTCTAACCAGGTAGTCATACACCTTGCTTCCAAATGTGGGAAGAGCTGATACTTAATGTTTTGTGGTTAGCTTTTGATGCTTCAACTGAAACAGGAGGGAAAGAGTAATAATTTACCATCCCTCTATATAAATACTGCTCTCTGTATTTTAATGATGATTAAGCCTAGGTTTAGGGGCATTAAGGTAATATTTTTAAAGCCATACAGCAATTAGGGAAAGAGTTGGAATTCCAGTCATGCCTGTTTGATACTAAAACACATATTTTAAAAATTCATAATGTGGGGCACCTGGTTGGCTCAGTTGGTTAAGCATCTGACTTCTGCTCCAGTCATGATCTTGCTGTTTGTGAGCTGGAGCCACGCATTGGACTCTGCACTGGTGGTCTGGAGCCTGCTTGGGATATTCTCTCCCTCTCTCTCTCTCTCTCTCTCTCTCTCTCTCTCTCTCCCTCCCTCCCTCCCTCCCTCCCTCCCCCCCTTCCCCGCTTGCACTCTTTCTCTCTCAAAATAAGTAAACCTAAATAAATTTAAAAATAAAAAATAAATTTAAAAATCATAATGTAACATTGAAAATTGAAGAAAAAGATTGAGTTTTAAAAGAATCTCTTCTCATTTCCATCTGTATTGCATATTCTGCATTTTGCGTTTCCATGTGTATTCCCTGCTAGTCTCTATCCTGATTTGTGCTTAAGAAGGTGACCATAATAGGGGTGCCTGGGTGGCTCAGTCAGTTAAGCGTGTGGCTCAGGTCATGATCTCATGGTTTGTGAGTTCGTGAGCTCGAACCCTGCATCTGGCTCTCTGCTGACAGCTCAGAGCCTAGATGGACCCTGCTTCAGCTTCTGTGTTTCCCTCTCTCTCTGCTCCTCCCCTGCTCATGCTCTGTCTCTCTCTCAAAAATAAATAAACATCAAAAAAATTTTTTTTTGAAAAAAAAAAAGAAGGTGACCAGAAGGTGGCCATAATAGAAAGTATCAGTCACCTATAGGTACCAGAACCTCTGTCTCTGGATTTTGGTTGGCCTTTACCAATCGCAGGGCACCAGCAGAAAATGAGGGAGAAGAGGAGATTAATGAGATTAGGGTATTCATTCCTCTGGTTCCCTCACTCTCAGACCTATGACTTGGAAGTAATCTCATTTCCCTTCAGGAAAAAACACAACTCCTATCTGATGACCTTCACATATGCTAAAGTCTTTTTGAAGATTCCAGTGACTGTGGTCTCCTCTTGCATTGCCATATCTACTCATAATAATGGCTGTTGCTAGACTCTGCATACTAGAGCATCCTTTGTTGGTTTCCCTGAATACTTTCCACAGCTTTGCAAATAGTGCTTCATTAAACTCTTCTGAACTACCCACGTGAGGATGCCATTTGTTTCCTATTTAGACCGTGGAAAAGACACCTCCACGTTGGTTGGCCAGTGTATTCCTGTCATGTTTGTACAAAGATAGACGTTGCTTTTCCACTTCTCCATTTAATTATAGAACCAGGGTGGAGGTGGTGATTTAGGGAAGGGACAGACCTTACCTAGGTAAGTGAAATTCCATACAAGATGGAACATAAAAATGGTGATAATACATCTTGTCACCCTTAAAATGTTATTATATAGAGGACTTGCAAATACTTTTATATATATATATATATATATATGTATATATATATATATACACACACATGTATATATATACATATATATATATACATACACAACACACACACATATATACACAAACGTATATATAGGTGCATATATATATATATGTATATATATAATACATACATTTATATACATGTAAATGTAGTTCTTATATAGCAAAATCCTCATCCTTATTAAGTACAACTGAATTTGCCAATTAAAAATATATCAGACTTTGACAGTAGGTATTTCAGGTTTTTCCAAATGAGATATTTAAACACTTACTTAATTTAGTTTTATCAAGATTCATTTATATAGTCTCATTTCAATCCCTCAGCTGATTGAAATAAATTCTCTAGTTGTCCGTTTTGCCTTCCCGCTGAGTGATATGTGGGTGTATAGCAGACTGGCCATGTCATAATGTGAGCCAGAATAAAAGAAGCCCTAGACTCTGTAAAAAATCAAAACGTAAGAACTTGAGCAACTTCTTAAATTTGAGGAGAGGTTGTAGAGAGAAGTGAGTAATTTAATAGCAGTGCTCTCTGCTGGTAGAAACGCATGAAGACATTTTGCCAGTGTATTCATTCAAAGCGTACTATAACTGTATGACTATCTGAGTAAACACATTGAATCTTATTAACTCAGACCATGATGACTTATGGATAAAAATAATTGGTCTCTCAAGAAAACCACAATGAAATAAAACTGTGATTATTCATCTGTTATTTTATAACACATTGCTTCTATTTTTATAATAGATTTAATTGGATATCTGAATTCCCTAGGAAAATCTTTTGCATGAATTTCACGGAAACTTGTGATAAGGCTATCCCAGTATCAGTATTTCCTTCTTTATTAGCTCGAAGAGAAATTTGTCAAGACTTAAGATTGTTTGGAGCTTTTATTGATTTTCTTTTTCCTTAGCCTTTGTGGAAAGGACACATTATGTTGAAGTTCTAGTAAATAATCTTTGAACTTGGAATCTTAACACTAATCTCAGAGTTGAAGTTCAGTGAGAAGTCCCTACTTTCCAACCAGATGATAATTCAGAGTAATATAAAGTATGCTTTAAAATTTGTGTCTATGTTCATTTTTTATATATAACCAACTGGTTCACAAATGTATCTACCTCCCTTCTCTCCTTTGTATACATATATTTTTTGAGAGAGAAAACAATAAAGCACATGAGATAACATGTAAACATTCTGAAACCTGGACAAGTGGCATTCAGTTTTTCTGAAACTATTCTTGGGGCGCCTGGGTGGCACAGTCGGTTAAGCCTCCGACTTCAGCCAGGTCACGATCTCGCGCTCCGTGAGTTCGAGCCCCGAGTCGGGCTCTGGGCTGATGGCTCAGAGCCTGGAGCCTGTTTCCGATTCTCTGTCTCCCTCTCTCTCTGCCCCTCCCCCGTTCATGCTCTGTCTCTCTCTGTCCCAAAAATAAATAAACGTTGAAAAAAAAAATTTAAAAAAAAATGAAACTATTCTTCAAACATTTCTGTGATTTTTAAATTATATTAAAATAAAAAGTGGCAAAATATTTAGCTTATATCCTTAAAATTAAATCATAAATTTTAGTGAAGTAGTGATAGTATATTTTAATTAGTTGATTCTAAAAAGATAATTTAAGAAATACAGTTCTTTAAAACTTGCATTCTTATTTCAGTGCACTGATACATTTGCACCTGTTTAGGAATAATATTTTGAATATATTGAATAATAATCCTTTTTCCATGGCCCTAGTGATAGAAAGTAAACCCTGCACTAAAAAAAAAAAAAGGTCAACCAAAATTAACTAGAACAAATTCCATGAGATAAAAACTGAAGGTCTTACTTGTCTTTGTTGAGATCATACTTTATGCATACAGATTTATACATAAAATACATAATTTTTGTGTCATTTTTAATATACCAAAGACATTTTCCCATGTCATTAAAAGTGTTCTGTGAATGTTACAATAAATATGTGGGCACATCTCATTATGTGGTTAAAATATGCTTTTAAAAACATCCTTCCATTTTTTGACTATTTGGTGGTTTATGTCAATGTCTCTTTGAATTCCTATGCCTTGGACTTGTAAGTTGTCATGCTCATAATTTTGGTATAAAAATCATTTTATACTTTAGAGTGAATGATGTCTTCTATCACAATAAAGTGTTTCATTTCATGTAAGTAGTCAACATTATTAGTGTAATGTCCATAATATTCCACTCTTAACATTTTAAGAACTGTAATAACTTTAATGACACCTCCTTTTTTGTTACTGATATTAATAATTTGTATCTGACCTTTTTTTTTTTATCAGTCTAGTTAGACTTAAGTTTTTAAAAATGTTTTCAAAAGTTCAGGATTTGATGTCATTGGTTTTCTTTAGTGTTTATTTGTTTCTATTTTATTGATTGCTGTTCTTTTTTTATTTTTTCCTTTTTACCAATGCTAGCTATACTTTTATTTTTCTTTAATAATTTTAAAATGGAAGCATGATCATTTAATTTTAAATTCTTCTAATGTAATCAGTATATAAAGGCATCAGTTCACCTCTATGTACTTCTTTGGCTACATTACTTAAAATTTGGCATGTCTTGTTATCATTATCATAGAGCTTAATATATTTTCTAATATACCTTAATATTTTAAAACTTCTATTTTAATTTCCAAATATTCATTTTCATTTTTTTATTGATTTTAAGTCAGAGAGTCTGTATTATTTTATTCCCTTTAAGTTTATCTAGGCTCATTTTATGGCACAGAATATTGTTTATCTTTGTGAATATTCCTTGTGCAATTTACTCCAAGCTCCCCTTCCCAATTTACTCCAAACTCCATTTCCGTGTTCTCAAATAAGCTAACTTCTGTTTGAGTACCCATGCTCTTTTGTTCTACCTTCCACAAAGTACATCCAAAAAGAGAGCTAGGAAGATCATAGGACTTACCTTACTTGTTTCTATTGTCTCAGTGATGTCACTCCTGCACTTGCTTTTGAACATTATCTGAAAATAATTATCGTATAGATTTTGTTCCCAGTGACTGTTTAGAGAGGGAAAGTAAGACCTTGACCGTTTATTTTGAGATAGCCAGAGATATAAGGCGATCTATTGTTTTTTCCAAGGAGCTTCAAAATAATTATTTTGCTATAGTGAAATAATAACCTATTATTTTTCCATAAATCTGTTTTACAAACTATTTTATTAGAATTGATTTACAGGTATGGTCTTAGGGAATATAGGACAGATAATTAGGCATATAATGAATGTCTTTTAATAACTTGATGAAATTATCTTTTCCTTCATTTAAAAATATTATAAACTTACTTGAGAACAGAACTATTTCTACCCATACACGATATAACAAATCATTATTCTTCTGTTTCTCAGATGTGGTATTATTCGATCAACAGATATTTTTAAAAGCATGGTGTGTTTTTCTCTAGCCTGAGTGATGATAGGAAGTTTAGAACCTTAGACAAGAGAGAATTCAATTGCAAACTGGTAAAAAAATTGAATGTGACCTAGTCTGCAAAAATGGAAAGAATTCAAAACTGTATTAAAGGTAATTCTGTGTTTGAATTATAGGCCAAGTGTAGTTGGCAATTTTGTCAAGTTACTGAATCTCTTCTAAAGACTCCTAACCTTACATAGTGGTGCTTTTGTTAGGTTGCATAATAGTGAATACTAGAGTTAACATGAGAAAAATACATGAAATATTTAGCTCAATGTCTGACATAGAAGAGAAATACCCTACATAGCAACTATACTTGGTTAGGTAAATGCTAAATTATGGAAAACACAAAAGTTTTGATTATGGCATACAATAAAAGTTAAACTAAATATTAACATTTTATTATATGTATAACACTATATTTTGTTCAACCCATTTTATATTTTTAGGAGTAAACAGTTTAACAAAGTGCTACTTGTGTATAAATCTTGTAAAAATAGTGATTATGCAATAAGAAATTATTTACTTCATTTTTTTTAACTTAATAGTATATAAACAAAATATTTTAGTGTTATCAATTTCCCTATGGTCCTATATCAATATATTGGTAAATTATTCTACTGAAGTACCTATTGAGTTATTATTTTTGTTGCTTATTTGTTGTAAGCATATTGGAATCTGTTGAAATTTACATATCCTCATTTGCTAAGTCCTACTTTATTCAAATAATTCTCTAACATCATTTTTATAAACTTAATGAAATCTTGTAATTTTTCTTTAAAATTTATGATTATAATTTTCAAGAGATTTGCATTATATTTTCTGAATGAAAGACTTGAGAAAGTCCTTGACACTGTGTTATGGGATAGATCTTACATAAGAAGGATGTATGAAGGTATTAATTTGATAAGTGGCTAGTTCATTCATGAGTATTTTCATATATAGTTTTATTTTTTTCATAGATAGTGGGCTTAGGTAAAGAAGCCCCACTATTCATAAAATCAAGTGAAGGCTCTTGAATAAAGAAAATACAGTGGATCATTTATGCATGAGACATTATTCTGCTTATAGAATATACTCTTAGTAGGCTTCTGGTTTAATGGGCCATCAAATCTGCTTTATCCCAAGTGTTTTTATTCCATATTGGAAAGTGATTTGATTAATTTGACAAGAATATAGTATCGTAAGAGGATTTCTACAAAGAGAGCATTTTATTACCTTATAGCTTTGGAAAAAGACGTTAGAAATCATCAAATTATGTGGTCCCCAGTGTAGGATACATCTGCTGGGCGGTACACATAAAGCAAGATAGGAACTTTTGTAGACTCTAAATACTGAGCAGATTATGATACAATGCAAAACATAATTTAGAATAAAACAAGATTTACCCATAAAATACATGGAAAGACGTCTACATTTTACATGTTTTTCCACAAGGAATATATTAAAACTTTTTTTATAACATGCCTCAATTCAGCAAAAATAGTTTTTTGCCTCTACAGTTTCTTATTTGTATTGCTCAACGTTGTGCACGCAAGATGCTTTTAGAATGAGTTGAATTTAGGTGACACCTACACATGGCATACAGTTCCACCAAATTGCATCATAAAAAATTATTTGCTTTTCAACTGCTTCTTTATACTTTTGATGTCTTAAAATCTTTGTTCAATATCTAACACCTTTCTTTCTCTAAAAAGAAGAGTGCAGATTTAAACTTCCAAGCTTTGGCAATCAATACTACAGCTGTAGAATGTAGTGACGTTATTTTGTTTTTACTGCTATTGTTATCAATCAATATGAAGATTTCTTTTAAACTACATTTAAGTGAAACAGTGAATCTGCTCATCGAAAACCATCTAATTACAAAATTAGTACTGAAATTGAAAGTACTGAAATCAGAGAGACACTTAAATAATCCTTCATTTTTATAGATCAGGATTGACAGGTTTTCCTCCATAAAGGGCCAGATAGTTAAATATTTTAGGTTTTACAGACCATACAATATCTGTGGTATCTATTCAACTCTACGGTATAAGAGAGAAAGTAGCCGTAGACAGTGTGTAAGTGAATGAGTGAGGTGTTTGCAGAATGAAAACAAAAACAGGCTAGGTACAGCCCTGTAGTTTGTTGATCCCTGTTCGAAATGACAGAATAGAGCCTCAGAGATCTTTTAAGCTTCACCAATGGGTTAGTGATAGACCTAGGGCTCATATTCCCCTCCCAAAGCACTTTATTTTATGCTATACCATACCAGAAAACATCTCACAGGATTGCTTCATTTTAAGAAGTTTTCCCAAAGGAGTGATTCATTTTCATTTATTCCTCTCTTCTTTATTTTTGTGTAGTGGGGAGATTGTTTGGGTTGCAAGTTCGTGTTACTATATAATATATGTCATTGATTTATTGGTTCTAGGTCTGGTAATCATCACGCATTAATAGTAAATACATGAAATAATAAACATACAAATGCATATAGTAAATATAGACACAAAAACTGAAATTGTTTGAATCATATATTTAACACAGAATATATAGTTAGATGGCTTACAAAGATTAATATAATACCATGTGCCTATACATTTAAGAGACTTGTGTCTATCAAAATGCCATGAGGGAACTACATTTCCAATCACTTACCACTGGAATGGTAATTTAGCTTTTTTGCATAAAAGGTTAAGTTAGTCATTAATTGAGGTCACAAGAAAGGGATAAACAGCATATCAAATTTGGTCAATAATTTCCATTCAAATCCCATAATGACTTGACATGAGACTAAAGACTGAAAATAATTTCCATCTATTAATTGATGAAGTGTTGGTATCATTATGGGAAACAAACTCAGTTAAAAAAATTTTTTTACGTTTTTATTTTTTATTTTTGAGAGAGACAGAGTGTGAGCGGGGGAAGGGACAGAGGGAGAGGGAAACACAGAATCTGAAGCAGGCTCCAGGCTCTGAGCAAGTGGTCAGCACAGAGCCTGACGTGTGGCTCGAACTCACGAACCAGAGATCATGACTGGAGCTGAAATCGGACACTTACGCGACTGAACCATCCAGGTGCCCCCAAACAAACTCAGTTTTTTGTTTGTTTTTTTGTTTGTTTGTTTTTTTAATATTTTTATTGATTTTTGAGACAGAGAGAGACAGAGCATGAGCAGGGGAGGGGCAGAGAGAGAGGGAGACACAGAGTCCGAAGCAGGGTCCAGGCTCTGAGCTGTCAGCACAGAGCCCGACACGGGGCTTGAACTCACAGACTGTGAGATCATGACCTGAGCCGAAGTTGGACGCTCAACCGACTGAGCCACCCAGGCGCCCCAAACAAACTCAGTTTTAATGACTCCTTTCCTCAACCAAATTTTTTCTTCATGTTTAACAGTGGGCTAATGGCAAAGTTTTCCTTTTTCACTTCGGAGGGGTTCTAAGAATTAGATGTCAACTTTAAAATGAGTATATGCTTTTTTATTATCTCTCCTAAAAGTCCTGGTTGTTCCAATAAAGGGCGAAATAAAGAGTTCTGGGGTCTCTTGATTAAGAAAATGCACCCAACATATTTAAGAAGACAAAGTTAATATTTTTAATGAACATTTGGTCTTTCAACCCGGATTTAAGGTACCGCCACCTTATTCGCTGTATACTTTTCTTGATCTAAGAATAGTATGTAAATCACTTTTGGAATTCTTAATGAACTTAACACACTTACTCTTTGTCTATAAAAAGACATTTGATCAAAAAATGATTCATCTCCATTAGAGTGAGATTTTTGTCAGCTTGTTTGGAACATTCAGTTTTAAGTCTGAGAAAACTCCCAGGATTTTTGCATGTTTTCATCATATACATCGCCAACACGGACGGACACTGTTCCAAACTTACATTGACCTGTTTTCTAAGTACTTATTTGTAAATCTGTAATTCATAACATGTTCCCCCATAGAACCATGTTACGAAAAACACAAGACTACTCCAAAAATTAATTTTTGAACTTATCCATAGTATATTAGGACTGTAAAAGTAAAAAAGTGGGGCGCCTGGGTGACTCAGTTAAGCGTCCGACTTCTGCTCAGGTCATGATCTCACGGTCTGTGAGTTCGAGCCCCGCGTCCGGCTCTGTGCTGACAGCTCAGAGCCTGGAGCCTGTTTCAGATTCTATGTCTCCCTCTCTTTGACCCTCCCGCATTCATGCTCTGTCTCTCTCTGTCTCAAAAATAAATAAAATGTTAAAAAATGTAAAAAGAGAAGTAACTACTATATACAGTATATTTTCCTTTCAGAAGCTTTACCAAAGGAATGATTTGGTAAAGTCCCTGGAAAAAAAAATGTGTTTCCGTTTCCACTTAGATACTCTGTCTCAGCTATTCTGCTAATCTCAGCACCTCACTGCAGCAACAGTGTGGTCTGCACTAGTCAGATGGAGGCAGAAGAATAGGTGCTCCATAAATCTCACTTTTTATTTTATTTTTTATTATTTATTTATTTATTTATTTATTCTTTAATATATGAAATTTATTGTCAAATTGGTTTCCTTCCATACAGTGCTCATCCCAAAAGGTGCCCTCCTCAATACCCATCACCCACCCTCCCCTCCCTCCCACCCCCCATCAACCCTCAGTTTGTTCTCAGTTTTTAAGAGTCTCTTATGCTTTGCCTCTCTTCCACTCTAACCTCTTGTTTTTTTTTTTTTTTTTTCCTTCCCCTCCCCCATGGGTTCCTGTTAAGCTTCTCAGGATCCACCTAAGAGTGAACACATATGGTATCTGTCTTTCTCTGTGTGGCTTCATAAATCTCACTTTCATCCTGGCTCCTCCACTGTCTAAGTCACTTTGACTAAATGTATTTGCCTCCACACCTTGGTTTCCTAGTTTGTGAAGCAGAAATAAAAATATATCTAATTCAGGGGCGCCTGGGTGGCGCAGTCGGTTGAGCGTCCGACTTCAGCCAGGTCACGACCTCGCGGTCCGTGAGTTCGAGCCCAGCGTCGGGCTCTGGGCTGATGGCTCGGAGCCTGGAGCCTGTTTCTGATTCTGTGTCTCCCTCTCTCTCTGCCCCTCCCCCATTCATGCTCTGTCTCTCTCTGTCCCAAAAATAAATTTAAAAAAATAAAAAATAAAAAAATAATAAAAATAAATATATCTAATTCATAGTAATATTGGAAGAATTAAGTGAGATAGATGTTGATAGCATGAGACAACTGCTTGTTATATAATAGCTTTTTAAATTATTATGAACAGCAGGGGAGATGGCAGGGGAGTATGTTTTTCGATACAGTAAATGCTCATATGATATATTGTAAAATCTGTGCCACTTTGTTTGTACAAAGGAGTGTTTTAACAATTCCAGTAGACCTAAATAGAGACTACCCTAAGTATACGAATACATATGATCACCTTACTTAATAATGGTGCCCTTTTGGAGAAGAGGCAATTGCATGATACGGAAGAGTGTTTCAAATTCCAAAAGAACCGAGGCTTATGGAGGATATAGGAAGGGAACAAGCTCAAAGACATGAACTCTTGCCAGGGGATCAGCTACCTAAACTTCCAGCTAAGAGTGAAATAGAGCTTTTTAGGGAAAAGCAGCATAGGTGTGATAAGTGCTCTACGTATACAGAGCACATTGTCACAGGGGCTCATGAGTACATTTTATTCTGTCCTGACAAAATTCAGGAGATTGTCTACGCATGAACATTTTATATATGAACATCAAAAATGCTCTAAAAATTTTCTAAGTACAAATATATAATTTAAAAAAATGTTTATTTATTTTTGAGAGACAGAGCATGAGCAGGGAAGGGGCATAGAGAGAGGGAGACACAGAATCCAAAGTAGGATCTAGGTTCTGAACTGTTTGCACATGGGGCTCAAACTCATGAACTGTGATATCATGACCTGACCTGAAGTCGGTCGCTTAACTGATTGAGCCACAAAGGCACCCCACAAATATATAATTTAATTCCATCATACACAATTAATAATTTTGCTTATCAATCTAACTAAATATCTATAGAATGAAGCCATTTCAAGGAGATTTTGTTTGGGAAGTTCTCCTTTCCTCTTCCTTGTTCTCCCCACTCCTGTTCCTTCTTTTTTCACTTTATTCTGTAACTGTGTGTGTGTGTATTCTGGAAAATTGGTACTATTTTTTCATAACCATATTGTAACAACACAGTATGTTTGCTTCAGTTTCTGGAAAACAAAATATGTTGTACACTATTAAAGTCAAGCAGGGGCACCTGGGTGGGTCAATCAGGCAAGCTTCTGACTTTGGCTCAGGTCATGATCTCACGGTTAGTGAGTTCGAGCCCCGCATCAGGCTCTGTGCTGACAACTCAGGGCCTGGAGCCTGGTTCAGATTCTGTGTCTCCCTTTCTCTCTGCCCCTACCCCACCCACACTCGGTCTCTCTCTCACTCTCTCTCTCTCTCTTTCAAGAATAAACATTAAAAAAATTGTTTAAGTCACACAAAAATCAAAAGGTATGATCATTGCATTTTGTTTTGTTTCTGAGCAATCCAACCTAAGGCAGTAGGTAAGTGAATATCATAAATATCAAGAATACCTTTTTTTATATATACATATTTTTCTAAATAGGAATTTCCATATTTTTTATTCAAATTGTTGAGGGTTTTCAAACTATAGATCATTACCAATTAGTAGATCACAAGATCAGTTTAGAGGGCTGCTGCGCTTTTTTCCAAATGAAAGAGAACATAATAGAATAAGAAATACCAGAGTGTATCACACAGAATAAGATTATGTAAAAGTTTTCTGTCAAAAGTATGCATAAAGAAATATTTTTGTGTACTAAATATCAATGTAAATATATTTCTTCCTGTGGGTAACCATTAAAAAAAAAAAAAAACTCTTACGGGCTCAAGGTGACTGATTGATTGGATTGCTCCCTTTTTTAAGATGCATTTTGCTATTGAATAGAGTTGGATGATTTGCATATGAAATCTTTTTAACACTCTAAATAGATAGCAGTAAGTGGATTCAAGGTATTAGTAGATGTTTATTGAATAAAGGCACAAGCTATCAGACATACTGAAATATACAAGTGATGTCAATTTATCCATTCATTTATATAGAAATGTTATTTTAAGAAATAAAATTTGGGACTCAAAATTTTTCATATTGAAAATCTTTTTTGAAGACATACACTGAATAATTATTGAGTGGGTAGGAAGATTGGGATGCACGGAGATACCTTTGAGATGTCTGTGAAGGTGATAAGTTGTGAAGGTCCATTCAACAAATAGTTACTCAGTTCTATTCACCTGTATCAGTTTCACTCACCTAGCTTTACCATGTGTTAGCATCATCCTTGTCTCAGGATGTGAACATTGAGCAAGGCAAAAGATGTTCTGATCTTCATAAAAGCTGATTTTTGCAATGAGCAAAGACAGCTAATAAACATATCAACAAATAATTAAATAAACTTAAATAGTCAAGCTCTAGGAAGAAACTTAAAACAGATATTTCAAGAGATAATGTATAGAGAGTCAGGTAGAAATTATTTCAGATAATTCTGTCAGGGTGGAGTTATTGCAGAAGCAACACTGATTTGAGCTCTGAATAATAAGGGGCCAGTTTTGCAAAGACTTAAGGCAAGAGTGGCAAGTAGGAGTCCTGAGATGGAAATGGGTTTGTCACGTTCCCAGGTAAAGGCAATGTAGGTGGAGCCTATTGTGTGAAGAGAGTAATGGAGGATGACAAAGAAAACAAAGTCAAGTTCCAGATCAATCTGGGTATTTTAAGGCCAATATAATGAGTTTGCATTTTGTTCCTATGCATTAGTAAGCTACTGAAGCCTTGCAAAGAAAACAATATGAGCACTTTTCCCTTTTGAAGATTAGTACTGGAATCCAGAGAAACATTTAGATGGTGCGATAATACTTTTTGTCATAAAGGTAATAGATAGTGGTATCACTAGATAAACGAGATATAACATTATTTTTTTTAATTTTTTTAACGTTTATTTATTTTTGAGACAGAGAGAGACAGAGCATGAACAGAGGAGGGACAGAGAGAGAGGGAGACACAGAATCTGAAACAGGCTCCAGGCTCTGAGCCGTCAGCACAGAGCCCAACGCGGGGCTCGAACTCACGGACCTCGAGACCATGACCTGAGCCGAAGTCGGCCACTTAACCGGCTGAGCCACCCAGGCGCCCCTATAATATAATTTTTTTAATGTCTATTTAATTTTAAGAGAGAGAGACAGAGCACGAGGGGGGGAGGCGCAGACAGAGAGAGGGAGACACAGAATCCAAAGCAGGCTCCAGGCTCTGAGCTGTCAGCACAGAGCCCTACGCGGACTCAAATCCACAGACTTCAAGAAAATGAACTGAGCGAAAGTCAGACACTTAATGATTGAGTCACACAGGCACCCCTAAATGAGATATAATATTAATAATCATTCCATTAAAAGCATTTATGGAACACCGCTCTATGCTTGGTAATACAGTAAATACTTGACATACATTTTCTCCATCAAACCTTACAACACTTCTGTGAAAAAGATACAGAAATTCCAGTTTGCAACTAAAGAAAACTAGTTTGAGTTTAAGTAGTTGTCCAAGGTCCTTACAGATAAACATGGTAGAATGGTTGACAGAAGGCCATTGTTATGCTTTCACCTTGAGATATTGAAAATCAAGAGGACTAGCCACAACATGAAAATAAAGATAGAATGTTAACATGTATCGACTATCAAGACAGGGATATGAAAGACATGAGTTACCAACCTAGAGCACTAAGAATAATCCCAGATTACTTTCTGTTTTGGGCCAGAACAACCAAGGTGTTCTATTTAAAATACTAGATTATATTACTCTTCTCAAAATCCTCAATGAGTTGTCAGTCTACCGGGATAAAGCCCTATGAAGACTTACTTAATCTGTCCCTCCACTTCCTTGCATATTTCATCTCTTAATACGTAGTCCTTTGCCTTTGCCATTCCAGCTACACTAATTTCCTTGAACTCCCTCAATCTTGCAGACAGTTCCCATCTAGGAGTTTTGCGTCTCCTCTTCCTCCAAGGGAATAATGTCAATAGTATTCTGCTATATCTGGAAAGTTCTTCTCCTAAGCATCTATCTGATTTCTCCTTTCTTTATGATCTATATTCAGAAAGACCACCCTGACACCTCTCCTCTCCCAACCAACTTAAAGAGTTTTCTCTTTTCATTTATCTGTATCCAGTTACCTTGCTTTGTTTTCCCTCAGTGATCTCGATATATTTATGCAAGTGTTTATGGTCTGTCTCACCCAAAGATGACCACTAGAACATAATCTCAAGGAGAATAGACCTTTTGTTTTGATCATGGCTACATACATTGCCTACAACTGTTCTAGGCATCTGGCAGATACTCAGTAAATATCTTTGAAGAGATGCCTAAATGAATGAATCACTGAACAAATAGATGCTACAAAATGAACCATTTGATGAACAACCAGTCTTTCTGGAAGAGAGCAGTGATTTACCACACTGAACCCTCATGGAGACATAGGAAGGCCAATCTAATTATAAGATTTGCTTCCACATCTTGGTCACCTTTTTAATTTGGTTGAGACTCTGTTGGAGAACACTACCCCACTCCCTAGACAATTGTATTTGATCTTAGTTCCTCACCTTGGTCTTGCTACCCCTATTTTCCTTGACTACTCTTCCTTGATGCAAATTACATAGATTATCTATTTTTCAAACCCTGCCTATTGTTTATCTCTGAATTTATTGCATTTAAACACTCTGAGCTGTCAGATGAGATTTTTATTGCTACTACTTAATAATTGAGCCTCCAAATATATCCTTAACTTCCTCCCATATTTCCTACAGGAAACTCTTCCGAAACTATTATACCATCATATCAGAATGAGACATTACATTGAGCTATATTTTTATTCTTCATAGAAGTTAATGCTGAATACCTATGTTTATTTTTGTAGTCAACATAAGAGAAAAAAACAAAAGGGAACCACTTAAAGACAGGTAGGAAAAGAGATGTTTGGAACCCCTACTCTGTGAAGAGAAGACCCAAGGTAGAAAAGGGTTTCAAAGAGTATTTGGGCTTACCAACAATTTTAAAACAAAATTATATATAAAAAGACTTCTATATTTTGGAGGTAAAGCCTATGGACTATTTTCAAAGCTTTTGACTCTTACTAAAGGTCTATGCACAGTGAATGTTTTAAGTGAATAACAGTAAAGGTATGCTACAGCAATGAAATGTGCAATAATATTGAAATTTGTACACCTTATTTAGAAGATGCTTCAATTCATATTTTTCACTTATTCAACAAATATCTAGTGACCATATACTAATAATTTATATAATTTTTATTAACCTAAATTCCACTGTATGTTCTTAAAATAAAATGATAAACCAAACTTTGCTCACTGTCTCAGTTTGCTGGGGCTGCAGTAACAAAATATGAGAGACTGGGGGACTTGAACAACAGTTAGTTATTTCCTCACAGTTCTGGAGGCTGGAAGTCTGTTCTCAGGGTGCCATTATGGTCTGTCCCTGGTGAGGCCTCTCTTCATAGCTTGTAGGCAGCCACCATGTCACTGTGTGCTCACATGACCTCTTAAAGAGAGTAAGTTAGCTCTCTACTGGCTGTTATAAAAACACTAATCTTCTTGTATGAAGACTGCACCCATATGACCTCATTTCACCTTAAATAACCTCCTTATAGGCCCAATCTTCAAATACAGTTGCATTGCGAGATAAGTTTAAATACATGAGTTTGGGGGGGTGGTTTACAATTCAGTTGGTCACACAAAATGAAAGTCATGTGTGTTAAGTTATATAAAGGAGGTAAAACCTGAACTGGTACCTAGTACCTATTTTCCTATGGATAAGATAAATTCAGTTCTTTCATGCTATTTTTGTTTGCATGCAGAACTAGTTTAAAGGTTCATTTTTGTTCTCCATCATTTCATATTCCGCATTTAACATATTAGTCCAACAACCAGCTAGTAACTTTGTTTTTCAGGTTGTTTTCCTAATACTACCTTTATCAGAATCACTTTCAGAGATGGTTAAAATTTTTACACTTGGATTTTACCTAGATCCATAGTTAAAAATCTATGAGCAGAAAACCCTGTCCCTGGGATTGTAAATAAGATTCTGATGAGCAAAAAACTTTGAGAACCACTTACTAGATTGGAACGGCATGATTAATCAAAATAGGAAAGCAACTTGCATGCTAAAGCAGAGTTAGCATTTTCTGTAAATCTTGCAGCATTTTAGTAGCTCAGTGAATCCATCCTGGGGACAAACATGATTTTCCCTCTTAAACTGGGTCTTCTTTACATCCTCACTTTTCATAAAGGAGTGGTGTTACTGATAATGGGAAATTAAACCCATTAACCATCAATGTGCTCATACCTTCAAGCCCACACCTGTCTCATTCTCTCCTCTAACAAACGTATGGGTATAAATATCAAGCGAACCTGATGCTGTCCCATAGAAAGTTGAAATTTATTATGAGGAGCCATGAACACCTGTGCTCAGTGCTTTGCTGTCATAGTTTCAAGAGCAAGAGCGTGTCTAACGAATTTGAACATTAAGACTTTTTAAGGTGAATTTGGTGAATGATAGCTTCTTTCTCTGCCTTAAGTTTGGCAGCTAGCAGACAGAAGTGTTAAGAATATCCATGCTCAGGGGCGCCTGGGTGGCGCAGTCGGTTAAGCGTCCGACTTCAGCCAGGTCACGATCTCGCGGTCTGTGAGTTCGAGCCCCGCGTCGGGCTCTGGGCTGATGGCTCAGAGCCTGGAGCCTGCTTCCGATTCTGTGTCTCCCTCTCTCTCTGCCCCTCCCCCGTTCATGCTTTGTCTCTCTCTGTCCCAAAAATAAATAAACGTTGAAAAAAAAAATTAAAAAAAAAAAAAAAGAATATCCATGCTCAAAAAGGAAAGGTTTCTCAACTCAGCTATTTTTAATAAACTTCTCCATCTTTAGGCCAGCTACAATATTTGATTTGCCTTTCCTGTCTATCAAAGGTATGCCTCTTTAAAGCTTATATAAATTATGAGAAACAAATAAGCAAGATATATATACACACACACACATATATATCACACACACACACACATATATATATATCATATATATATCATATATATATGATATATATATATGATATATATATGATATATATATATGTATCATATATATGGTGTGGACATCTAACAATGAAACAGTGGAGTTTTGGAGTATAGATAGAGCCCATAAAGCCATAACCCTGCTGGGTTAGAATGAGTGCAGTTGAGTGGCTCCTGTGAACCCCATGGTACATAAGAGGCTTGAATAAATAGATGAAGATTATATACATAGAGGGAAGAGGAAAGACATGTATCATGGTGTCAGCAGCAGGAGATCATGTGTTAACTAAGAATCTTCTTATTTATTATGGACATTTTAACAGTAACATATATTATTAAAATGTCCATATATAATAAAAATCATAATCATATCTTTCTATGTATTTCCATTTTCCTCACTTTCTTTCATCATTGTCTTAGAATTTTCAGTGTACAGTTTTCCACTTCATTAAATTTATTACCAAATTATTATTTTAAATGCTATTGTAAATGGGATTGTTTTAAAATTTATCTTTTTGATACTTCATTGTTTATAGAAGCACAGTTGATTTTTGTGTGTTAATTTTGTCCTAAAACTTTACTGAATTCATTTATTCTAATAGTTTTTAACGGAGTCTTAAGAGTTTTCTCTATAAAAGTTCATGTCATTGGCAAACTGAGGCAATTTTACTTCTTCCTTTCCAAGTTGGATATCTTTTATTTATTTCTTCCTATCTAATTTTGATAACTTTCATTTATTTTTCTTGCCTAATTTTTCTGATTTGGCCTTCCAATACTATGTGGAACAGAAGTACAGAAAGTAGGCATCCATGTCTTATTCCTGATCATAGAGGAAAAACTTTCGATTTTTACCCTTGAGTGTGTGATACTAGCTGTGATCTTGTCATATATGACTTTACTATGTTGAGGTACATTCCTTCTGTAACTGGTTGGTCGAGATTTTTTATCATAAAAAGATGTTGAATTGTCAGTGTTATTGTGATGGTCACATGATTTTTATCTTTCATTCTATTAATGTTGTGTATGAGATTAATTTATTTGCATTTATTGAAGCATCCTATGGGAAAATCCCAGGCACAAACCCTCCTTGATCATGGTGTACAATCTTTTGGTGTGCTCTTGAATTATCTTAGCTAGTATTTTTTTTAAGGATTTATATATTTATATTCATCAGGAATATTGGCCTGTAGTTTTCTTTTCTTCAAATATTTACATGTATGTATGTATATATACATATATATGCATACATCTATGTATATGTATGTATGTGTGTATGTATGTATATATACATTTGTGTGTGTATATATATATATATATATATATATATATATACACACACACGTGTATATATAAAATCCAAAGGAATCTATGGATTGAATGCAATCCATATCAAAATTCCGTTGGCATTTTTACAGAAATAGAAAAAAAAAAGTATCCTAAAATATGTATGAAACTGCAAGAGATCCCAAATAGCCAAAATAACAGTGGGAAACAAGAACAAAGCTGGAGGCATCACATTTCCTGATTTCAAACTATATTACAAAGTTATAGTAATAAAAACAGTATAATACTGCTATAAAGCAGACACACAGACTAATGAAATGTAATACACAGCCCATACATAAACTCAAACATATATGACAAGAGAACCGAGAACACACAATGAGGAAAGGATAGTCTCTTAGGAACATGGTGTTAAGAAAACTAGATATCCATATGCAAAAGAATTAAATTGGACCCTTATACTTCTCAAAAAGTTAATGCAAAACAGAATGAAAACTTAAATGTAACACCTGAAACCATTAAAGTCCTGGAAGAAATGAGGAAAAAGCTCCTTGACTTTGAGCTGAATAATGATTCTTTGGATAGGATACAAAAACAAAGGCAACAAAAGGACAAATCAATCTGTGGCACCACATAATTACTAAAAAGCTTTTGCACAGCAAAGAAAAGCCTGAACAGAATGAAAAGTCAACCTCTATAATGGGAAAAAAATTGCATACCATATATTAGATAAAAGGTTAATATCCAAAATATATAAGGAATTTACATAACACAGTAGCAAACAAACACACAAAAAAGAAATCCTACTTAAAGATGGGCAAAGGACCTGAATAGACATTTTTACAAATTAACAGTTGAACTACCATATGATCTGGTAATTCCACTTCTGGGTTTTTATTTGAAGAAAACAAAAACACTAACTCAAAAAGATAACTATATTCCTTTCCATGTTCACTGCAATGTTATTCATAATAGTAAAGATATGAAAACAGCCTAACTGTCCATCAACAGATGAATGAATAAAGAAAATGTGGCATATGTCTAGACACACACATAATGAAATATATAAATTTTCTTTATTCATTTATATTCCTATCCACACAACAGAATATTATTCAGCACTAAAAAAGAATGAAGTCTTGCCATTTGCAGCAATGTGGATGGATTTTGAAAGCATACACTAAGTAAAATGTATCAGCTGGGTGGTGTCCAGAAGTGAATGGTGGGTGGTGGGCAAATGGGTAAAGGAAGAGAAAAAGTACAAGGCTCAGTTTTAAAATAAGTATGTCATGGGGTTGTAATACAGTGCTATGACTATACTTAATAACAATGTATTGCAGGGGCGCCTGGGTGGCCCAGTCGGTTGAGCGTCCGACTTCGGCCCAGGTCATGATCTCACGTCCGTGAGTTCGAGCCCCGTGTCGGGCTCTGTGCTGACAGCTCAGAGCCTGGAGACTTTCAGATTCTGTGTCTCCCTCTCTCTCTGACCCTCCCGCATTCATGCTCTGTCTCTCTCTGTCTCAAAAATAAATAAATGTTTAAAAAATTAAAAAAAAATAACAATGTATTGCATATTTGAAAGTTGCTGAGAGGAAATCTTAAAAGTTCTCATCACAAGAAAAAAATTGTAATTATATATAATGGTTGATGTTAACCAGACTTACTGTAGTGATCATTTCACAGTTTATGCAAATGCTGAATCATTAGGTTGTACACCTGAAACAAATATTGTGTTTCAATTATATCTCAATTAAAATTTTTTTTTAATTTATTTTTTCATCCTTACTGAATTGTATATATTCAGAGTATATACCATGTGATAATTAAACATATTTATACTTTGTGAAATGGTTACCACAGTCAAGTTAATTAATACATTCATTACCATAAATGTTTACCTTTATTGTGTGTGTAGTGAAAATACTTAAGGTCTCCTCCCTTAGCAAATTTCAAGTACACAACACAGTGTTAATAATTATATTAACCATCCTTTACATCAGATTCCTACGGTTTATTCATCTTACAACTGAATAATTTGACCAGTATTTGCCCAACTTCCCCCCACCCCCAGCCCTTGTAATTACCATTCTGCTTTCAGCTTCTGTGAATTCAATTTTTTTTTCTTTCTCTCTTTTCTTACGGTTCTATGAAGATTTGTCTTTCTCACTTTGGCTTATTTCACTTAACATAATGCCCTCTTCTTCCATCCATGTTGTCACACATCGCAGGATTTCCTGGTTTTTAAGGCAGAATAATATTCCATTGTACATATGTGTCACATTTTCTTCATTCATTTATCGATCAGTGGATACTTAGTTTCCATGCCGTGGCTGTAGTGAAAATGGGAATACAGGTATCTCTCTGAGATAGTGATTTCATTTCCTTTGGATATATACCCAGAAGAAGGATTACTGGATCATATGGTAGTGCTATTGTTAATTTCTTGAGGAATCTCAATACCCCATTCCATAATGGCTGCACCAATTTACATTTATACTAATGATGCACAAGGATATCCTTTTTTCCACATCCTTGCCAACAGTGGTTATTTCTTGTCTCTTTGAAAATAGCCATCCAAACAGGTATGAGGTGAAATCTCATTGTGGTTTTGATTTGTATTTCCCAGATTATTAGTGATGTTTTGCATCCTTTAATATACTGGCTGATCATCTGTATGTATTCTTTGGTAGAATATCTGTGTAGATGCTCTGCCCATTTTTTAATCAGATTGTTTTCTGTTTTTACTACAGATTTGTATTCTTTATATATTATGGGTATTAACTCCTTATTGGATATATGATTTGCAAATTTTTCATCTTATTCATTAGGTTGTCTTTTTGTTTTGTAGTTGGTCTCCTTTGCTATGCAGAAGCTTTTGTGTTTCATGTAGTCCCATGGGTTGCGTTTCTCCTTGGGTTTCATTTGTTTTTGGTGTCAAATCCAAAATATCGTTGCCAAGACCAGAATTAAGAACCTTACTGCCTGTTTTTTCCTCAAGGAGTTTCATGGTTTCAGGTCTTACATTCAAGTCTTTAATTAATTTTGATAATTTTTATATGTGGTGTAGGATAGTGGTCCAGTTTCTTTTTTTTTTTTTTTTTTGCATGTGGCCGTCCAATTCTACCAATGTAAGAGAATGTTCTTTCTCCCTTGTATATTCTTGACTCCTTTGGCATAGATCAATTAACAATATATGCATGAATTATTTCTGGCTTTCCTTTTCTGTTCCATTGATCACTGTGTCTGTTTTTATGACAGTACAATACTATCTGGATTACTAGTGTTGTAATATACATTGAAATTTGGAAATGTGTTGTCTCCAGCCTTGCTCTTATTTTTCAAGATTGCTTTGGATATTAAGGTTCTTTCATGGTTCCATACAAATTATGTAGTTATTTGTTCTCTGTGAAAAATGCCATCGAAGTGTTGATAGATATTGCATTTAATTTGAAGATTGCGTGACATTTTAATAATGTTAATTATTCCAATCCACAGTCACAAAATATCATTCCATTTTTTTGTGTCTTCTTCAATTTATTTCCTCTTATTCATTTTGTACCCTGCAACTTTATTGAATCCATTTATTGCTTCTAACATTTTTTTTTGGTATAGTCTTAACCCTAAGGGTTTTCAGGGTTTTTTACATATCATGTCATCTGCAAATAGTAAGTTTTACCTCATTGCAGTTTGGATGCTTTTTATTTCTCTTTTGTTTCTAATTTTTGGGACTAGAACTTCAATACTGTGTTGAATAGAACTGATGAGAGTGAACATCTTTGTCTTGTTCTTGATCTTAGAGGAAAATTTTCAGCTTTTCACCATTGAGGATGGTGTTAGCACTGGACCTGTCATATATAGCCTCTTATTTTGAGGTATGTTCCCTCTATGCCCACTTTATTGAGTTTTTTTTTTAAATGGGGTCTGCTCCTGAGGCCAAGACAGCACTCTATGTTAACATTTAACTAGCTTGAATTTAAGTAAAACAATAAAACAATAAATTAATTAAATAAAATCTGCATCTTAGAAGAGATGATAAACAACATTGCCCTACAGTCCCCTCACTGTTAGGTCAAAAAACACATTGTTTTAGAATCTGTATTTAAAAAAGGTGTTGAATTGGTCTAATTGTTTTTTTCTGCATATATTGAGTTAATAATATGTTTACCCTTGATATTGTTAATTTGGTGTGTCATTGATATGCAGATGTTGAGTCAATTTACACCCCTGGAATAAGTCCCAATCTATCATGGTGTATAATCCTTTTAATACAGTATTGAACTTGCTTAGGTAGCACCTTGTTGAAGATTATTGTATTTATATTCATCAGAGATATTGTGCTGTAAAGTGTGTGTGTGTGTGTGTGTGTGTGTGTGTGTGTGGTGTCCTTGACTGGTTTTGGTGTCAGTTTAATGCCTTGAAAAATAAATTTGGAAATCCTCCCTCCTCTTCTCTTTTCTTTGAAGGGTGAAAAAACCTGGTATTAATTCTTCTTTGAATATTTGGTAGAATTCACCAGTGAAGGCCTCTGGTCCTGGACTTTGTTGGGAGATTTTTGATTATTGATTCAATATCCTTATTAATAATTGGTCTGCTAAGATTTTCTATTTCTTTGTAATCTAGTCTTAGAACATAATATGTTCCTAGGAATTAATCTCCTTCTTGTAGGTTGTTCAATTCGTTAGCATAGAATTGTTCATAGCAGTCTCATAATACTTATTTCTGTGGAGTTAGTTGTAACATATCCTCTTTCATTTCTGATTTTTCTTATGTGGGTCATCTTTTTTTTTTTTTGAATCTAGCTAAAGACTTGTCAATTTTCTTTGTCTTTTCAAAGATGTACCTCTTGGTTTCATTGGTCTTTTCTATTCTTTTTTGTCTGTTTTACTCACTTCTGCTCTGTTATTTCTTTCTTCTACTAACTTTGGGCTTTACTTGTTCTTTTTTTCTAGTTCCAGAGGTGTAAGGTTAGGTTGTTTAGTTGAGATTTTTCTTGTTTCTTGAGGTAGGCATTTATTACTATGAAATTCCATCTTAGAACTGCCTTTGCTGTATCCCATAAGTTGTGGTATATTGGATTTACATTTTAATTTGTCTTAAGGGTTTCTTTATTTTTTTAACTTTGCTTTTTATCAGTTATTTAATTTTATTACTTAAAATTAGGTATGCTAGTTCTAAGTAAGGCAATAACATGATCTAGTTTATTGTTATCCAAGCTGTCAAACCATGTTATTTAAAAATATTAACAGGTGTTTTGGTTTTTTTGTTTGTTTGTGCTTTTTTTTAGTTAACATACAGTGTAATTGGTTTCAGGAGTAGAATTTAGTGATTCATCACTTTATAACACCCAGCGCTCAACATAAAAAGTACCGTCCTTAATACCCAGCACCCATTTAGCCCATCCTCCACCTACCTCCCTCCATCAACCCTCAATTTGTTCATTTTAGTCAAGAATCTCTTAGGATTTGTTTCCCTTTTTTCCTCTTCTCCTATATTCACCTGTTTTGTTTCTTAAATTCTACAGATGAGTGGAATCATACGGTATTTGTCTTTCTCTGACCAACTTATTTCACCTAGCAACGTACATTCTAGTTCAACCCACATGGTTGCAAATGGCAAGATTTCATTCTTTCTGATGACTAATATTCCATTGTGTATATATACCACATCTTTTTTATCTATCCCAACTTTTTTTGGTTTCCACAGGCATGTAATTTTCCTTTCTCATCCCTTCATTTTCAGTTTGTGTATGGCTTAACTTCTCAAATGAGTCTGTTATAGACAGCATATAGATGGGTCTTGTTTTTTTAATCCATTTATCCACTTCATATGTTTTGGTAATTCAGTCAATTCATATTTAATTATTGATAGTTAGGTACTTGTTGCATTTTGTTAATTGTTTTCTGACTGTTTTGTAGTTCCTCTTTTATTCTTTTTCTCTTGCTGTCTTCTTTTGTGGTTTGATGACTTCCTTTAATGGTATGTTTAGATTTTTTTACATATTTACTTTCACATATTTAACACAAGTTTTTTCTGTGTGGTTACCATGAGGCTTAAATATAAGTACTTTAATTTATAACAGTCTATTTTAAGTTGGTAACTGAAGTCTGAATGCACAATAAAGCTCTACATTTTTATTATCCCCCACCACCACCACGTTTTATGGGTTTTGGTCACATTTACATCTATTTTGTCTTGTGTATCCTTCAATTGTTGTCGTTCAGTTATTTTTACTACTTTGGTCATTTAATCTGTGTAGTAGCTTTATAAGTGACTAATCTACTTTTACTATATATTTTCCTTAACCAGTGAGATTTATACTTTCATATATTTTCTTGTTACTAATTAGGGCCCTTTCAGTTTAAAGAAGTACTTTCAACACTTCTCGTATGGCCGTTTTAGTGGTGATGAACTCTTTTCACGTTTGCTTGTCTGGAAAACTATCTCTCCTTCAAATCTGAATGATAACTTTGCTAGGTACAGTATTCTTGGTTGGAGGTTGTTTTATTTCAGCACTTTTATTGTATTGTGACACTCCCTCTTGCTCACAAAGTGTGTGCTAAAACTCTGCTTATAGTCTTGTGGCAGTTACCTAGTATGTGAAAAGTTGTTTTTTCTGCTTTTTAGATTCTTACATTTTAATTATGTGTCCTCTTATGAGTCTCTTTGGTTATGCCTTTTTTGGGACTTTCTGAGCTTCCTGGATCTGGATGTCTGTTTCTTTTCCCAAGCTAGGGAAGTTTTCACCCATTATTTCTTTGAATGATTTTCTGCCCCCTTATCTCTCTCTCTCTCTCTCTCTCTCTCTCTCTCTCTCTCTCTTTCTCTTTCTTTTCCTCTCTCTCCCTCGCTCTCCTCTCTCTTTCTCTATCTCTTCTCTTTCTAGGACTCCTGACTGTAAATCCCTTAAGCTATCTTCACTTCTTAAAATTCTCTTTTTCTTTCTGTGGCTTTGATGGGTTGAATTCCTCTGCTCTATCTTGAGTTTATTTTTTCTTCTGCTTCATCTAGTCTACTGCTGAACCCTTCTGGTGTATATTTTAGTTCAATTATTTTATTCTTTCACCCTGTGACTTGTTCAGAATTTTCTTATATTTCCTATTTTTTTGTTGAAGTTCTCACTTCATTTGTGAATGTTTTCACCCATTATTTCCTGAATTTGGCAAACATCTTGGTGACCATTATTTTTAATTTGTTTTCATTTAGATTACTCATCTTTATTTCTTTAAAGTCTTTTTTCTGAGGTTTTGTCTTGTCCTTTGATTTCGAACATATTTCTCTGTTTGTTCATTTTGCTTGGCTGTCTGTGTTGGTTTCTATGCATTAGATAAAAACCTCTCTCAATGTTGGAGGACTGGTCTTGTGTAGGAGATAAATTATCTAAAATTGTGTGGAAGATTGAATTATCATTCAATCCTTCCCCAGCTCTTGGTTTTCTCTCAAACCTTTGTGATTATCCAAGCAACATATTTTATTTTTAATAGTTCCCAGTAATTGTGGGTGAGAACACTCAGTGTCCCAAAGGAGAAGGTTTCATTAACCACCTAGATTCAGGTTTATGGGAAGCTGGACCTTCAGGCAGTAGCCCTTAATTTTTAATATTTTTTAAAAATTATTTTTAGTGTTTGTTTATTTTTGAGAGAGAGAGACAGAGCATGAGCTAGGGAGAGGTAGAGAGGGAGACACAGAATGTGAAGCACGCTCCAGGCTCTGAGCTGTAAGCACAGAGACCAAAGCAGGGCTCAAACCCACAAACTGCAAGATCATGACATGAGCTGAAGTGGGACGCTTAACCAACTAAGCCACCCAGGCATCCCTAAACAGTAGCCTTTAAAGAATGCATATATATTTAGTCCCATGGATTTGCAAGCATAAGCCCCACTGACCCTTAGAGCAAGGTGATTTGGAGGTGTCCCCTGGGCACTTGTCACAAAACTTGGGGCTCCAAAATAGTGTGTAAGCTCCTTTCTGGGAAATACTAATGAGCTCTAGTGAGGCAGAGGAGACTGCAAAGATGGTAATATCTGTCCTACCTAGATTCACTGAGAACACCTCTGTAGAGTGCAGATGTGTGCAAACCTGAAGCCTGCCCTTAAGGCTGAAGCACCAGGACAGCAAGAAGCTATGTTTCTGTCTTCTGTGTGCAGTGCCCTGGAGGCTGGTAGCCTGTTTCTCCATTTGTTACAGTAATATGGGCCCCAGGAACATAAGTCTCCCTCACCACTGGGGCTAGGTGGTGACCAGGTATCCCTGAAAGGCAGCTGAAAACACCAGGGCACCTTCAAGAGATGCTGGTGCTAGGGAGCACAGCAGAGGCAGAGTGAAAAGATAGCGCCCCTCCTCCAAAGCCTCTGGAAAGGTTTACAGTCAGCCATTAGGTGTGCATTTAGTAAGAATCCTGCCCCTCAGGCTGCAGCTGTGATAAGCTAATAGGCCTCTTTCAAAGAAAAATTGAGTTTTGGGTTTGTTTCTTCCTGCTGTGCCCTAAAGGTATAGATGTTTAAGAACTCTTTCCTGGCTCTTATAGTTCTCTGGAATCCATGAGCGTAAGTTTCACTGGCTACCAGAGACAGGGAATGTAGAGATGTCTCCTGGCAGCAGCTACAAAATCAGGGCACTAGAGAAGTATACATGCTCCCTTTGGAAGCTGGGGCAAAGCAGAAGAGCGCAGAGATCACACCCACCAGTTTCTCTTCCAAGAGCAGCTCCATAGGCCCCTCCAATTGTGCCAAACCAGAAGCCTGCCCCTAAGGTCAAAGCTCCTGAACAAGCAAGTAAGGCCTCTTTCTGAGAAAGCCTAGGTGTGTATATCAATCTGCTATCTGTGTAGTGACCTGGCAATGGTAGTCTGCCAAGAACTGGATCACAGATTGTTTTAGTCCCATGGGACTTAGAACCAAGTGTCCCTTTCCACCAGAGCAAGGCAGTCAAGGGACATTGCTTGTGTGGCCACCACAAGAACGGATATAAAAAACTGGGGCAGCAAATATGTACAGAAGCTTCCCCTTACCTCCCAGAGATATGGGTGTCCTGGAGTATGGAAGAGGGAAAGTGTGAAAATAGTGCCTGCTGTCTGCAGAAGGGCAGAGTAGGAGTGCAAAGAACGCACCCACAGTAAAAGAACATAAAAAGGAAAATAAATAGAAAGAAAAATACAGTGAAAATTAAAAAGCTCACCAACCTTAGTGAGGCAGAGTAAGATCAGGAAGATGGCACTCATCGGCTCTATCTCCAGAAAGTATCCCAGCAGGCCACTGCCGATCAGACAAATGCTTTAAAAAATAGCCAATGAGGGACACCTGGGTGGCTCAGTCATTTAAGCTTTTGACTCTTGATTTCTGATCAGGTCATGATCCCAAAGTCTTTGGATTGAGCCTTGTGTCGGGCTCCACACTGAGGGTAGAGCCTCCTTAAGATGCTTTCTCCCTCTGCCACTTTCCCCCACTCCCACTCTCTCTCTCTCTTTCTCTAAATTAAAACAATTAAAAATGAATAAAATTAGCTAGTGAATCTTTTTCACATAAAGAGTGGCCTTTTTTAAAAGGGCTGTTTAAGCACTGGGCCTTGGGATGGGTGAGTCTGCATGCAAGCGTTTTAAGAGCATTCCTCAGTTTGCCACAACCCTGCAGGTCTCCTGAGTATGAGCCCTGTTGATCTTTAAAGCCAGGTGTTATCGGGGCTTGTGTTTCCTGTGCTAGTCTTCAAAGTTGGGCTGCCTGATGTAGGGTAAGAACCACTCTTCAGAGTGAAGCTTTGGGTTTTGAGTTCCCTCCTGTGGTAGATTTCTGCTCCAGGGATGAGGCTTATGGTGTGATTTTTGTCTTAGCCTTTCCTGCCTGCCTCTTGATTTTTCCTCTTGTTAGCCTACTGAGAAGGGGTCACTGTGCCAGTGTTTGGTTTTATTTCTCTAAAGAAAGTGTTTCATATACAGCTGTAGTTTCAGTGCGTCCTTTGGAGGAAGTGGGTTTAGGATCTTCCTGCATCACCATCTTGAACCAGAGTCTAAAAAATCTTTTTCTCAACAATAAAATCCATGGATAACTATCTTAATTGTAACAAATACACTAATCATGTACTTAATATCTCGCATACACATACATAAAATTTTCTTCTTTGGTAGCCCAAAACATTCATATATCTTTGTGATGGTTTGGGGATTTGAAGTGCATTTGGGTATTGTAGAGGAAATGCAAAAGGAAGTCAGTGTTAATATTTAGACACTGAAAATAACACATTGCGTTAGACCAACTGGCTTGTAAATGAGTCCACTTTTCAAGTGACGAGATCTTCTAATTTTAGCTCTCACTTAATATTGCCAAAAAATGAAGTGGTTTTGTATAAAGAAAATTCTGGGTACACAAGGATAGTAAAAGGAAGTGTACCTCTTTGGGCTCTGGGAGATTGTGGAGAAAAAAGGGAAGCAGAAGTTAAGTGATAGATGAAAAGAAGATACACTGTCAACCATGTACCCCGGTAGTCACTGTTCTTAAGAATGACTTGAAGGAGACTCTGAGGATAGAGGAATTTTTTCCTAATCCCCACTTGAGGAATTCGGTAAAGACCACTACTTTTGGCCGTATGACTCCAGGCCAAAATGTAGTGATCTTCGAACAGTTGAGCAGGTGTGTTTATTGAGCTGATAGACCCTGGGGGTGTTGTGATACTCGAACAGATGTTTCAGAGTGCCCAGTTAAGGTGTGAAAAGAATACGGGATGAAGGACAAGGCAAAGACTCGGAGGGGTCTGCAGTATCTGTTGAGAGTTAGTAGGAAGCTCAGCCAACAGGAAAAGGGTATAGATCCCAACCAAGGAAAGAGATAAAAAACAATTATTCTCAGATATATGACCCTGGATGAATGCCCAAGAATGGATCTGGACCAGATATTTCACTGACTTTTAAACTCCATTAGAGCAATGATTGTCTATTTTGGTTGTTGTTCTATCTCCTGTACCTAAAACATGCTTGGCATATGATAAGAAATCAAAAAATATTTGCTGGGTAAATCCATAGGTGAACAAATAGTAATTCAGTAGATTTCATCCAGTACTCAGTGGAACTGAAATACTTCAGCTGAGATAGAAATCTGAAAAGGAGTCAAAAAAACATAGGAGAGTGAATTAAGGAGATGTTTAAATTATTTACGGAGAGTAAGGTTTTATTTTTATTTAACCACATGGACTTGCCTCAGAAAGGAAAACATAAATATGCTTTACACTGACTTAGGACTGCATTTTCTTTTCACATGTAAGTTAGTGTACCCAGTTACAAAAACAAAATGACAGTTAATTTGCCAGTTATTGGAACTATTTCAGAATATCTCAATGCAGGAAGGACTGAAAAAAACAATGAGGAAAAAAAACAATTGATCTTTGTTAGCCCCAGCAAGAGGCATATACAGGCTTTCTCTGAAAAGGAGAATTTAATATATTTGGCCTACTTCAGTTTCCAAATCCCCCAGTCTCTGTGACTTACATTGAAATTTTGGTGTGCTAGGAAAGAGACTCCAGTTTACCAGCCTAAACGGATGGCTAAACATGAGCCAGTTGGCCACAGCCCCAAGCACACTGTCACATAGTTCAGAAATAGTTGTTGATGGCCCATTCCTAGTTAGGAGAACTAGTTCTAGAGAAAATTGACAGAGGGGGAATCATTATTTGCTGGATATTCATCATCAGTGGAATCAATTGCAGAAACCTTTAGATTACTAAAGGAATGGGCATGCTCCCTAAGCAGAGTTGGAATCTCCTTTTGCTAAAATGTTTGAATGGGGGCGTATTGAGAGAACAGTGGCTGCTACAGTAAGGATGAGACTGGAGAGACTTCCAAGTCAGTTGCGGCCCTTGATGCTGAGTTTCTACTACTCACAAGGGATTTTCAACTTTAAGGCAAAAGTATGGGAAATGTGTCACCTAAACACACACACACACACACACACACACACACACATCAAAATCTCAAGTGTCAATTTCAATCACTGATGTTATTTATAATCAATAATTCATGTATTTTGAAATAAAGATATTAAAGTATTAGGTAAAATGTTATTATTTAATAAAAGGATGCTTGGATTCAAAACTGGAAAGCCCTGACCTGGCCTCTGTCTCAATCTCTCTCTCTTTTCTTTAATGTTTATTATTTGTGAGAGAGAGACAGTAAGAGAGAGAGAGAGTGGGGGAGGGGCAGAGAGAGGGAGAGAGAGAATCCTAAGCAGGCTCCACACTGTCACCCTAGATCCCATCATGGGGTTCAATCCAACGAACTGTGAGATCATGACCTGTGCTGAAATCAAGAGTTAGACCCTCAACCAGTTAAAGCCACCCAGACACCCCTCACCTCTCTCACTTTTTAACAAAAATCAGAATATTTAGAAAATGGTGGGGGAAACACGAAGATGACAACATAATCATGTTTAATGTAAGTAAGAGCTCTGTATCTCTCAGACATAAGGTCTTCAACCAGGGTGGGAAAAATTCCCTTGGATTACTAGGATATGATGTTATCACATCAACTGTGTTTTATGAAGAAATTTTACAAGAGAAAATGAACAGGTAATGAGAGGTGAATATTGAAGAAAAAGACCAGAAAGGAAGGGACTGAAGAAACCGAGGCTCTACCATCTCTCTGGCAGCAGAAGCCAAGGAGGCTGGATGCTACTTCAGCTGGCAAAATCAGAAAAACTTAGTTCATGAGATCTAAAAGTCATTTACAGTCCTATTTACTTGTTTGTTCATTTATTCATTCATTCAACTCACTTTACCAATGAGTCATATTTCATTCACACCTATTCAGAGTCCCAACTTATCCAGCCCAGATTCATTCACTTCCTGCAGCAAATATGCATGGAGTCTCAGTCCTGAATACATAATTCCTTCTTCACCTGTTGGGATTTTTGTTTTGTTTTGTTTTGTTTTTGCTCCATTTCCTTAGGTAGAGGCATTCTTCCTTGCTTTCTCAGACTAGGAACACTGAACTGCCGTCCCATTTTTTTTTCTTTTTTTGATACAACTCTCTGGAAAATTCTAGCATTTGTTCCTCAGATGCCACATCATTATTGAGGATGCATGGGGCCACGGAAAAGTATGAAGTTTAAAAGCAGTTAAACGGGGCAACTGAGTGGCTCAGTTAATTCAGTATCTGACTTCAGCTCAGGTCATGATCTCAGGGTTCATGAGTTGTAGCCCCACATCTGACTCCCTGTTGTCAGCACAGAACCTCCTTGGGATCCTCTGTCTCCCTCTCTCTGCCCCTCCCCCACTCACACTCTCTCCCTCAAAAATAAATCTGAAATACAATAAAAATAAAATAAAATAAAATAAAATAAAATAAAATAAAATAAAATAAAACAGTTAAACAATTAGTTTCTTGTTCCTGTGCCACCTATTAAGTGGTTATAGTACGTAATTAACATCTACATCTTACTTCCTTCTGTAACAATAAGAGAAAAATATCATCCACTTGAATGACTAATATAATACAAAGATTAAAGATAATAAATGTAAAGATCCCAAACACAGTAGTCATCAATAAATTGAAAACCTCTTTTACTACTTGGAAAGTTGTGATATTAGGTGAGCAATCTTAACTTATTTTCATTTTATATACAGCCTCAGACCAAAGATAGGGAATTTTCCAGTAAAATTTTTTAAATTTAATAATCAGGAAGTACAAGGATTTCATGCCATGGCTTTATCCAAATTATCCGAGAAAAAAACCAACACGTAGAGCCCACTTATTTTAAAGGCTAACTTGGTATTTTATAACTCTATCATTAACAATGTATTTGTCAGTTTATAGTAATTAGATACCATACCAGAAGCTGAGTTTTAAAATAGTGTTTTATAATGAAAATATGTTACACAAGATTTTAATAATCCTTTTATGGTAAGATTTCCTACTATGAATTAAATGAGGATTAAAATAGTTGAGGGGTTTCCACGCAATAAATGAATCCAGTTCTGTCAGAATCTAGTTAAGCAGTAATACTAATGTTGAGGTGAATGAAAAAGAAAAAAAATACCCTTGACTTTTAGAGTAAAACTGTTGTTATAATTACTTTAATTTTAATTGCATACTTTCCTCAATATAATTACCAGTGTTATTACTACTGATAGCTAGGTTAAGAAAAAGTTGATTTAGGGGCGCCTGGGTGGCGCAGTCGGTTAAGCGTCCGACTTCAGCCAGGTCACGATCTCGCGGTCCCTGAGTTCGAGCCCGGCGTCGGGCTCTGGGCTGATGGCTCAGAGCCTGGAGCCTGTTTCCGTTTCTGTGTCTCCCTCTCTCTCTGCCCCTGGCCCGTTCATGCTCTGTCTCTCTCTGTCCCAAAAATAAATAAACATTGAAAAAAAAAAAAAAAAAGAAAAAAGAAAAAGTTGATTTATTTAATTTCTAAAAAGTTCAAGTCTAGATCCTGCTCTCACAGTTTTGCAGAGTTCTTACCTGTATGTCTGCAGTAAGAAAATAACATTAAATAATTTGTGTGTGCCTGAGAAAGCTTTGGTAATTCCAATCACAATAGAAACCCAAGGTAGATAGACATTTGAATAATTGAGTTAAATTGATGCAATTTTGTTAATCTTTGAACTATAAGATATAAACAATCTGGCTTTGTATTTTTATTTTATAGATGAGGAACTTCTGCCTAACAAGGCTTAGCAAACTGCTGAAAACACAGCCAGTTAATGATAAATGCCTTTCTCTGAAGTACCACCCAATTTGAAGATTTCTCTCTAAAAATAGAACAAAACAGCACAAAAAAGTGAATGAGGATAGACATGTTCATGTATTGTCCTAAATCCTTCCACAGTCCTAAAAAAGTGTTATCACTTCCATGGAATAGATTAAAAAAAAAAAAAAAAAGCTTAGACACAAGAACATAAAAATATTAAGTGGCCAAATGGGGTTTTAGCTCAAATTTACTTGTCTCCAGTTTCTTTGTTCTTTGTGCTTTTATAGTCTTATTCATTTGGGATCCTAAACAAATCTGAATATTTTAAACTAGAATCAATTGTGTATATTTGTTATTTGCCTTTAGCTACATCTTTTATTTCCACATGAAACAGAAAACACAGAGTAGGTATTTAATCTATTCATCAGACCTGAAAGGATCTTCAAAATTATGATTCACCTTTTCATTTGACATGAGAAAACTGAGATGGGTTCACAGCAGTGGACTGAAATTTCCCCAACTCCCATACTTCATAAATGACAGAGCTGGCATTGTAATCTAGTCTTCTGGCTCTAACTTCAATATTTTTCCTTGATGCTACATGATTGGAAAATATTCAAAACAATCTCCCTTATTTGAATAAAATTCATTTTTGCCACTTTGACTCTTCATATTGAAGCACCATTATTTGCATGTTCAGTTACTTACTATTGTATATAAATTGTTTCTAATAATTTTAATGACTTATCATAAGACTACATTTGTCTTTTGCTTGAAATTATAATTTTGATTATGAAATTCATCATACAGCAAAGTACAGAATAAGGGATGTGTATGTATGTACCATAGAGAATAGATATTGACATATCTATTGATTTTTTTTTTATATATTAAAATTGAGTAAGTTAAAGAACTAAAGCCACACTATTTTAGCCCTTTAACCTCCGTCTCTATCCAACTGGGGTGATTATTTTGGAATTGGTAGATAGTTCAGGTTCATATACTTGAACTCTCATGTAACATTCTACGTAATGAATTGAGCAGTTTTTATCTATTTTCCTACTGAGGACATTTATGTTGTTCTCACTGTTTTACTTCCGTCAAAGAGGGGAAGAGAAGCACAACTGAAGCACCCTGTACGTGTTGCATGCGTGTCGAAGTTTCTGTAGGCTAGATAATAGAAAGAGGTATGGCTGGATTAAATATTATTAACACTTTAAAGTATACCAGTTATGGAGAAATATTTTTTCCCTAAGTGGAAGTAGAAATGTATACTATCAGCATTACTACATAAGAGTTCCCATTTCAACAATATTTGCTATGATCACATTTTAAATTTTTGCCAGTTTGTAGATGTGAATTATCTCTTGTTTTAATTATAATGTATGTGATTACTGGTAAGTGAAGCATAGTTTTTGACATTTTTAACTGTTTCATTTTTTCCCTTTGTTAATTATTCTTTTATAACTCTTTCTCTAGGTTGTTTTTAAATTGGGTTGTTAATCTTTACTTCTCATTTGAAGTATTTCTTTATCTTATCAACTTAGTAATCATTTGTCATTTATTTTTTTTTAAGTTTATTCATTTCGAGAGAGACAGAGCAGGAGGGGGAGGGGCAGAGAGGGAGGAAAAGAGAGAGAATCCCAAGCAGGCTCCACATTGCCAGCACAGCCCTATGAGGGGCTCAAACTCATGAAACGCGTGACCATGACCTGAACCGAAAACAGGAGTCAGATGCTTAACCAACTGACCCACCCATGCGCCTCTCATTTGTCATTTATAAGAGTACACATACCTTCTCCAAATTTGTTTCTCTTGTTTTTAGGCTATAGACAGTGTCAGTTGTAATTTGAATCTTGTCACACTTGTCATTTTCTAGGACGTCTGCCATTGTGTCTTGTTTAAGAAATTATTTTCTATTCCAATGTCATAATCTTCAATATTTTATTTTATTTATACATTTTATTTCTATACTTAGGTTTTCAATGTGTATGGAATTTGACTTCATGTATGTTAAGTAATAACATTTTCTCATTAAGAATACTGAATTTTCTTAGTACATGTCAGTACATCCTCAACTGACTTATTAATATGATATCCATATATAAATCCCTACAAGCATGATCTAGTTCCAGACTATTTTACGGTTCAATCTATATATACCAATACAAATACTACCTACTCTTAATTATTTCATCCTTAAATTAAGTCTTTATGCCTTATAGGAAATACCTTACCTTATTATTATTGTATAGCCATTAGTTGATAGAGTTGAATAATAGTTATGATTGGAGGGAAAGACAAGCATAGCCAACACTTTGGTAATTCCAATATACCTTTTACTTTGAATCAGTTAGCCACTGTCTTGATATCGTGGTGTGACAAAACCACCCCCAAAGTCAGTGGCATAAAAAAAAAATACATTTACTCTTATTCATACATCGGGAATTCAGCCAAAGTAATCAAGCTCAGATGACCTCAGTTATAGGTTATAGCCACATCTGGGCTATGTGTTTCATTTCCTTCTTGGACCAGTGAGATAGCGGTTTCATACTTTCTCATAAGGTAGAAGAAGCTCAAGAAACAAGCCAAACCTAACAAATCATTCCAAGTCTTTCCCAGCATCATATCTTCTCAAATTCCATTGGCCAAAGAAAGTTCAATGATGAATGAGCCTAAAATCAACCCTGGGGAAGTATATGTTGCCTCCAGTGAGAAGAATTACCAATTCAAAATGCAAAGAGCAGTGACTAGAGGGTGAAAATAATTTGGAATAATAATTGAGTCTTAAGCAGTTCAACCACTTGACTATAATTTTTATTTCTCTTCTACATAAAAGAAAATGCATTCCAATATTATGACCCCTAAAGTTCTCATCTAGTCAGAGCATTATGCTTGAAGTTGAAGTTACTGCTATAATTTATAGCAGAAGTTTATATGCTTGAACTTTATATGCCTGAAGTTCAAGTTGTTGCCATAATTTCTAGCAGATTTGGCAGGTCCAGATGTAGTTATCTTAATCTAGGGAACTATGAACTTTTAAAAGTTACTTGCCTCCAAAACATTCAACTTATAGAAGTAGAACAGAGACAAAAACAAACAAACAAACAAAAACACCTAAATATTCCCATTTGACAAACGAAAGATGAGATCCATAAAGCAGTCCCTGATTAATATCATTTCTGAAATTCTGCTAGGCAATCCTTAGTTCAGATGTAAGGGACGACTTTGATTGAGGCTGGCTGTGCTCCACTGGAGGGTAGTTCTAGTACACTGTTTTCTAAGCCTTTCTAAGGCTCTTGGATATGCCCATTGGGAAGTTCTCCCTTTCTTATCATACTCCTTATACTACTGAAGAGAACTTTGGACAACAGGTTTTTTTGACAGTTGAAAATTTTCTACTCTCATTTTTTGCTATAAAAAGTTGGAAACCCAGAGGTCACCTTTACATCTGGAACAGTTTTAGTTTCTTTTTCTTCAGCCTAGTAGCACATTTGCCAATATAGTGCTCTCAAAAATGACGTTGATTTTCTATATATTTGATTTCAACCAGCTAAATGTGCTAAAAGGGAATTTTATACTAGACATGCATCTCTCTCTAAACTTAATCTTGAGTACTTTCCGCACTTCAGGATTCTGTGCGACTATGTCCATAATCTTTCTAACAACCTTCATGTTCAGCTGAAATAATATTCTGAATTCCCTCTTAATCCTTTGAGAAGTCTTTTAAAAAGGCATAACAGTCAAACCATTCAGGTGATCCTCACGTTGCAATTGTTTTTCTATTGGTAATCTAGTTTGATCTATTTCCTAAAAGATGTTTTAATGGCCACATTTTTGATTTGGTGGAAAACATTTTCATTTTACACTTGTAAAGTTTCTTGGCTTCCTATATTCCCTCTAAATATGTGTTACTACCTGATCTTAATTATTAATTTCTTCCCCCCTGAACTTTTTTTCTTTTGATACCTTGTCAAATGCAGCTACACTTTCAAGAACTTTCCTTGAAATATCCTTCTGCAGTTCTAAAAGTTGACTATGTAGAATTATCTTTCAGACCATTACAGGTGACTTAGGCCAAAATTTTAGCCACTATATAACATAAGGTACATTTTGTATAGCCTCTTATAACAATTTATTGTTCCCTAGCCCTACTCCCAGCTGTAATTGAATATGTTTCAGATGTTGGTTAGTACAGTACTCTATTTATAGCTATCAGCAGCTATATAATCAGCCTTTGTCACAATAATGCTACATAAAAATAATCACAAAACTCAGTGGCTTAAAAGACCTTTATTTCATTCTTAGTCATATATATGTGGATCAGCTGGGAGTTAGCTGATCTATGTTGGTTTAAGCTAGTCTTGGCTCCAAGCTGCACAATTAGCTCTAAGTCTGCTCTTCTGGTCTCTCATCCTGTTTGTTTAAAGGGCCAACAGAAGCCGATTCTTCTCGTGTCTGACGAAACATAAAAGGCTTGTTTCAACTCTGTATCACATCTACTAACATTCATTGGATACCAGAAATCACAGGGCCAAGCCCAAAGTCAAGGAATGGGAAATCTCCCTGCACCCTTGTTGGCCAAGTCTTGTGGATGTAAATGAATCTGAGGAGTGGAGACAGTGTAAAGAATGGGAAATTGGGGCCAACAATTTAATGTAACATGTTAATATAAAGAATGTGGCAGCAAGTTGGCATAATCAGGTCACAGAAAAGACAGACCAGTAGAAGTATCCTTAGGTTTCCAGATCCCACCCAGATGAAGTCTAGATAAACAGGAGTCACATCAGAACTTCTAATAGCTGAATTTATTTCAAGCCCAGCCTTATGTAAACAAGTCAGAGTGGCTTGTAGAAAAATCAGAAAAGGAATGAGAGACCACTTATTTGAGCCAGGTCTCCATTAAGAGAGTGGCATATACTATATTAGGCCCAGAGATGGACACTGCCCCAAGTTACCACATTCAATTTTTCTGATCTCAGCAGATGCTTCATAAAAATGTTTCATATTTTTTATTCAACTTGTTTCTAAGAAAATTTTGTTTCTAGGAAATAGCTTTCAAAATGGTTTCTAGAATTCATTTCTAAGAAATAGTTTTGTGTAGATAACAATGAATTAAAGATGCATATTGTAGACTCTAGGAAACAACTGAATGTTTTGCAAGAGATACAAATAATAAGCCAAGTGCATAAGTAAAAATTGAATAAAAAATAATTTTAAAAAGTATAAAAGGGGTCAAAGAAGAAATGGAATAAATAGAAAATAGCTAGCAAGATGGTACATTTTAAGCAACCGTATCAATAATTACACTAAGGAAAAGCTGCCTAAATATGTCAATTAAAAAGCAGATTTTCACATGGAATAAAAAAATGAGACACACTTACCTCCCCTATAAGAAACCTACTTTTAAATATAAGGACACACATAGGGTAGAAGTAGAAGTATGGAGAAGGGTATTTCATCAGTAGATGTTTGCGTTATATTCCTGGAAATTTTGGTTCTTGGATTCCCCAGGAAAGATTTACATGAGGGTCCTCACTGCAGTAAAGACTGCCAGAAGGAAGGCAGCAAGTACAAAGCAGTTTATCAAATGTTCATTAAGGACAGTACACTCTCAAGATGGGAGGGTGGGCAAGCTGAGGTGGCCACTGCACTGAGATCAGGGGTGTCTTTTCCTTTTATGTTTGCATAGATTATGGGTCATATCTAGGGCATTCTCTGACTTCGGTTTCCAGTCATCTAATGGACTCCTCCTATCAGTCAGCGGTGGGGGAGGTTTTAACTCTACAAGGTGCTTGACAGGATTGTCATGGTTGCCTTCCCCTGTAGAGAGAGGGAGAGGAGTTGAAGCCACAATGTAAACATATTATAACAAAGCTATAGGTTATTGTAGGGCACAGGCTGGAAATACACCCAGTGTATGGTCTCTGCACCTGCTGTTCTTCGTCTGATAGCCCCGGGAGGAGGGAAACCGCAAAGCCAGTGTTTACCACCACCCTTGTCTCCAGCTCATCTCTAGCTAACTGCCTATTCTGTCAGATATAAAATGTAAACAATAACCCAACAAAAGTGGGAACAACTGCATCATTAGTTTCAGACAAAATGGACTTCAGAAGAAGAACGTTATCTGAGACAAACAGGGATATTACATTATAAAGAGGTCAATTTACTAGAAAGACATAACATTTCTTTTTTTTTTAACATTTATTTATTTTTGAGAGACAGAGCATGAGTAGGAGAGGAGCAGAGAAAGAGAGAGAGACACACACACGGAATCCGAAGCAGGCTCCAGGCTCTCAGCTGTCAGCACAGAACCTGACATTCACGAACTGTAAGATCATGACCTGAGCTGAAGTCAGATGCTTAACTGACTGAGCCACCCAGGTACCCCAAGACATAACATTTCTAAACGTGTGTGCACCTTACCATAGAATCTCAAAACATATGAACCAACAACAAAACTAATACAAATCCACAATTTTAGATGGCACTTCTCTAGTTGATAGATTAGACAGAAAGTCATTAAACATATGGAAGACCCAAACATTATCAACAAGTTTACTTACCTAACTTTTACAAAAATGAATCACAAAAATGACATAACGCAAGACAGAACTATTGTTTTGTTCTTGCTTTCTTGTTGTTGATGGTGATGTTTTTGTGTATAGAAACAAAAGTACAAATCACAGTCCTGGTATTTTTTATATGGATAACATTAGGAAGTATTTTTAATATGCTTGGAGTTTATTCTTGTCATTTGTGATCTATGGGCAGTCAGACTTCTACAGGACTCATAAAAATTAAGTAATAGAATGTATGCGAAGTGGGAAGTAACAGCTCCGATAGCCCCACTGCCCACATTTTTTGCTTTTCTTTTATAAAGAGTAAATGTGCAAAAGCACATTTTGCAAAGCACTTGATCTTAACAAACAATGCTATGCTTAAGAAATGTCAGTTTACCTTCTCTTTCTCTGTTGCATTAGTGATCCAGATGAACATTACAGTGGCCGGGGCTCCAAGGGAATATCCAAATTGATAGTCAAAAGAAGAGTAGCAGTCATTAGGAAGAAAAATGTTTAATTAAAAAATCAATGAATAGTTACTATATGTTAGTGACAAGATTTATTAAAGGCACAAAAGATGTAGCTAAGTGTAATTTTTCCACTTACTACTATGCCTCAGTCACACTAAAATTTTTATTTCTTATGTAGATAATTTTATTTTTAATAGCTGGTAGCACAATATATGTAGTATCCCAGAAGTTGATTTTTATTCACTTAAAATACTTAGAAAAATATTTCTCTATATATGAACTTTTTCATGCTTTTCCAGTACTAAAGAATACTGCATTATATGAATGTTTGTTACTCATTTACATCCTGATGGGCATTTAAATAGAGCTTTTTAAACTTGCTCCATTACAAATTCTGGAACACATTTTCTTGTTTGCGCAAACTTTTGCAGGAGTAAAACTAAATGGCACCGTGAAAAGATAAAATGAGGGGTATTAAAATTTTTATGTGTTTATTTGAGCAAAAATCAGCCCACATTGGACAGTACCCCATGAGAAGTGGCTAGAAAAACCCCACTGAGGAGACCTGAAGGGGAAAGGGGAGAGACTTTTATAGAGAAGAAATGGAAGCAAACCAAGGAAATTATTGATTGGCTATAGATAAAAGTCTAGTTGGCTGTTTATGATTGTTTGCCCTTAGGTTTCAGTTTTGTAACCTTAAGGCGTTTACAGGCTTAGATTTTGTTTTGATACTTAGGGCTCCATGGCATTAGAGCTACTTCAGTTTAATGGCTTCCTTGTTTAATTTAACAGATAAATATAATTGCTGGGTAAACACAGATAAACATTTATATTTGCCAATAGATACTAAGAGCTGCATCAAAAGAGATTTTGCCAGTTTATATTCCACCAGCAGTTCTTGAGAGTAAATTCCCCATACCCTTGCCGAAATAGATCGGTAATTGTTTGACCTTTGCACACACGTCTTGGTAAATTCATGTTTCTGTTATGTGTAAGGTGGATTGGGCTTTTTCCTTACGTTAAGAATCACTGTCATTTTCTTTCCTGTTTGTCCAGTTAAAAATGGAGTTATTGAACATTTTGTCCTTGACCTGCTGAGATTTTTAATACATTAAGAAAAATGATCTTTTTTAAAAAAATTTTAATGTTTATTTCTATTTGAGAGAGAGAGAGAGAGAGAGGGAGAGAGGAAGACAAAGAATTCAAAACAGGTTCCAGGCCCCAAGCCATCAGCACAGAGCCCAACAGAGGCTCAAACTCACTAGCTGTGAGATCATGACCTGAGTCTAAGTTGGATGCTTAACCAACTGAGCCACAGGTGCCCCTGTGTTTTGGGGATTTTTTTGTTGTTTTTTGTTTGTTTGTTTGTTTGTTTGGGTAATATTATGATTGGTAATTTTCTCAGATGATTGTCATTTTGTCAGTTTTTTTTCTCCCTATATTATCTGCATTTTCTATGAATTTTCAATGTTGTATGATATTAGGAAAGCTTCTACACCTGCAATTATAAAAACAAAATGCTCACATGTTTTCTTCTAGTGATACAAGGGCAATTACCTGGGAGGCTTGGAAGTGTCTCCTTTATTCTCAGCACTCATGGGCCCATCTAAAATGTGACAATTCTTTCATTAAAGAAAAGAATGGCCAGCTGGTACCAAAAGTATACGAACATTCTATTTATATATATTTATAATACATGTATATACATGTATCAATAGATATATTGACATCTCTATATAGATTATCATAAAAATTTTTATGTTTATTTATTTTTGAGAGAGAGAGAGAGAGAGAGAGAGAGAGAGAGAGAGAGAGAGAGAGAACTTAAGTGGGGGAGAAGCAGAGAGAGGGAGGGAGACACAGACTCCAAAGCAGGCTCCAGGCTCCAGGCTGTCAGCACAGAGCCTGACGTGGGGCTCAAACCCATGAACCACGAAATCATGACCTGAACTAAAGTTGAGCTACCCGGGTGCCCCTAGATTATCATAAATTCATATTGACATGTATTTATACATTATACATATATAAGCACACAGATCTCTATATATTGGTATGTGTGCTTATTTATATGTTTATGTATGTGTAGGGAAGGAAAAATAATTTTCCTTCTATCCTTCTAGGTTCTATGACTGAGACCCTTCCTCTGATATAAAACAGATTAGAGATGAAAAACAAGCGGAAGTTGAGTAACATGTATATCTTATATATGCACAGTTTATGCTCAGGAAAACTAAACAAAAGGCCTGAAATGGTCCAAATCATCCTCTTAAATACTATCTTCAGCTAAAGTCAGAAGAAAGATGTTGGGGGATGTGGAGGTCACTTATGAAAGGTTATCAGGAAAAACAGATAGGTGGTTATGTGGGGTTACTTCTGGCATGTTCTTTATTGATGAAAGTTTGTTCTGATATAGACTCATCCTTTTCTTCCAGGTACAGAGAGAGAAATATGTTTCAAAATGGAGATTTCCCTTAGAAATGTCAATTTATACAAAATATTACAAAAGGGTAAATTATATTGTTTTTAGAGCTTACCTTGTGTCTGCTTGTTCTCAGAAATAATCAGCTCAGGGGCACCTTGGTGGCTCAGTCAGTTGACAATCCGACTCTTGATTTCAGCTCCCCTTCTCTTTCTCTCTCTCTCTGTCTCTCAAAATAAATAAATAAACAAACTTAAAAAAATAATCATCTCAAAATAATCCTTATGCAAAAAGACATATTTTGAGTTGTCATATTCTGTTTCATATGATATGAAGTACATATATATCATACATGTTTTCACTATACAAATCTATATATCATAAATATGTAAGCATATATATGTACATATATATATATATGACTTGTTAAACTTCACAAATGCAACATGACTATTTTTTTTTTTTGATGTTCTATATTCACGGAAGAGCTTCACATAACATCATTTGGGACTCCAAACTCTTATTTACAAATTAGTCTGGCAAGCTTGAGATGGGTCACGTGTATTAGAAGTGACCTGCGGATTCTCAGGAATTGACAAACAGAGTTGAAAAAAGAGTTTGCTTAAAATCGGATAGAGGATGAAGGGATGTGTAAATGAAGTAATTTCTCTACCTTCCTATGGTGTTGAAGTTTCCTTTCACAAACATGTTAATGTGGCTCTTCAGATGTTGGTGCCTGTAGGAAAGGCTACTCACTGGGATTATGTGTTTCCCAAAGTTTAAAACCACAGGGAGTAGTTTTGATTGAAAGGGTGCCTGGCATGTATAGAACACAATACGAAAGTTAATGAGCTGAGGGGTTGTGTCTCTGGCAAGGACTGCCTGTGCGAGCACTGATCCTGTGAGCCAAAGCAACAATTTAAATCTTGTAATCTGGGAAAGGCCATGCTGACCTCTGCTACTTGTGATAGGATATGAAAACTTGAGCCCCGAAACAAACTACATCCTCTCCCTGGAGCCTCTTTTGGTGACTGTTTCTGTCACTTGGAAATAAGATAATAATCCCTCCTTAGGTTTAAAGTACTTCTCCTTTATGAGAATTTTGGTGAAATACATAGAAGCTTTTAGACAGACAACTCCTTGTGAGCTCACGGGGAGATTGGAAAGTGGGAGGAAGAAGTGATAGAAAGCTAATGGGTAAAACATCGGGTGAGTGGTTGGCCCTAAAGTCCCATGAATATTATCACTCTGACATTGCCTCACCTCTCGTGGCTTCAGAATATACATTATGTCAAAAAAAGATGAAGAAAGGCGTGCGTGGGTGGCTCAGTCAGTTAAGCCTCTGATTTCGGCTCAGGTCACAGTTCACAGGTTTGCGTTCCGGAGTTTGAGCCCCGTGTCAGGCTCTCTGCTGACAGCTCAGAGCCTGGAGCCTGCTCCGGATTCTGTGCCTCCCTCTTTCTCTGCCCCTCTCCTACTCATGCTCTGTCTCTCTGTCTCTCTGTCTCTCTCTCTCTCTCAAAAATAAATAAGCATTAAAAAAAAAAGATTAAGAAAAATCTAACAGCATCAGTAACCTAGAAGTCCCCAAGATCATTCTTTTGTAATTAACGTCAGAAATTCATTAGCTTCAATAACACTTTCCTCCATTGGGAAGATGCAGCTAATGTTAGAAAAAACTGGGATTTAGCCTTTTTTCTGACCCACTCAATTCTACAGTGTACATATGTGTTTCATGTTAAAAACATCCTGAAAGATCCGTGACTCTAGAGAGAAGAAGGCTCTCTACATCTTTGTGCCAAAGGAGCCAGCATGACTCTATGCCCATTCTCAGTTCTACTGAGTCTCTTTCTAAGTGTACTGTTCCCCCTTCCTCTTCTTCCTGACCTCTAACTTCTGTCAAAAATCAAGTTTTTCAGGGCACCTGGGTGGCTCAGTAGATTGAGCATCTGACTCTTGATTTTGGCTCAGGCCATGATTTCAGGGTTGTGGCATCGAGCCCCTTGTCAGTCTCCACACTGAATGTGGAGCTTGCTTAAGATTTTCTCTCTCTTTCTCTCTCTCTGTCTTCCTCTCCCCCTTTTCTCCTCTCTCCCTCTGCCCCTCTCCCCTGTTTGCACACTCTCTCTCTCTCTAAAATAAAATGTAAAAAATCAAGTTTTTCCACACCACTTATCAGATCCATACTGTGTTAACTCTCTCCTCCAAACCCCTTCCCATACCAACTTACAGTGTTTACCTAATGAAACAATTGTTTCGAAAGTGCTCTGCAAAGAATTCTCAGGGGCGGAATGACTGGCCTTCAGATGTGGTCGGTTTCTTTCAGATTGTGTTTAATGAAGTGGTATAGGGTTAGGAAGAAGACTCCCTTTAGTAACAGCCTGCATATTTCTGGAAACCAGAATGTCCATTTACAAACCCCTATTTAATGGGTTGTGGAGCCAAATAGGCAGATGAGAGGTGGAGTGGAACTGGCGAGTCCAGAATCTACTTAAGGACCTGTTGGCAGGGTCTCTTGTGTTTAGCAGTACGTGAAATTAGGATTCCTGTAACCCCCATAGGAAGGAAGCCATCTACATGTATTTCCTTCTAATCTCTTCCTCATCATCCTTCTGCAATTTACCTTTTGTTCCCATTGTTCTGCTGAAAATGCTCTACAAATCGAAGATAGATCCAATGACTTCTTTTTTCCTATTGCTCATTGATTTTTTGTAATCCTCGACCCCAGTACCGATTGTTTTATCTCATTTGTCATCTTAAAGAGAATCATAGTACTGTAATAATCGGCATGATGTTAAACTGGAAATAGTGACTGATTTTTGTGTGTTCATATCAAGATGCTATAGGATGATAGAATGCTATCATTCTAAAATGATGTGCCTGGGCAAGATACAAATATTAAAAAAATTAAAAACAAATTATGACTTTTAAATTCTTAATCTACGTCAAGGCTTTAAAAAGTTCAGGTTGCTGGAAATTAAAAGAGATTTGAGAACTACAGTGTTGTGAACAGATGCTTATATTCTTTTTATATTTTTACTGTTTATTTATTTTTGAGAGCGTGAGCACGAGTGGGAGAGGGGCAAAGAGAGAGGGAGACAGAGGATGATAAGCAGTCTCTCCACTGACAGCACAGAGCCTGATGATGCTTGTATTCTGAGTCCAGTCTTCCATCGTGGGTAAAGAGAACTCAGCAGAAAACAAGTTAACAAATTGCATAATTTCTAGTTGTTGAGAATGGGAAATCGGAGATCCCCAGCGTAGGAAATTCTCCAGAAGACCCACCAAAGTATATGTAAAACAGATTTATTTTAAGCATTCTCTTTAATTTTAATGTTAACTAGCTGAAAGTTATCACTCAGAACTCTGACCTTTCTTCCCCTCTTCCCTCTCTTCCCACCCTGTACACCATCCCTGGAAGAGTCAGAAACCTCAGTGGTCCAGCTGGGGCTGGGGGTGTGGAACCACTAGGCAGAGAAAGAAAGAAGTTGCCACCCACACTTCCTCTCTTCCCCATTGTAGGACGCCTAGCTTCTAGCAGTTCTTAGCCCTTGGAGGAGAAAGATAAAAGAATAAGTTCAGCATTTTGATATTTCAAATACTAAGTAGAGTGTTTGGTGACATCAAGGTGAACAGAAAAGTCATAGCCCTTGGCCAACGGAAATAACGTGCCGCTTAGCAAATTTAAAGGGACAATGGAGACAGAAGGTATTTATGACCACATTCCACAAGATGTACTTGTTCAGTGTACCACGTACATATGTTTAATATGGAAAAACTAGAAAATACACATAAATTTAAAGATTAAAATTACATTAATTCCATCAAGTGTTGTTAATTATAAGTATTTCTGTATACACACACTCATATAACAATTCTGATTTGTAACTTTTCCCCTTTAATAATCTGTCATGAATAGATTTTGGGGGAGCCTGGGTGGCTCAGTTGGTTGAGTGTCCAACTTCAGCTCAGATCATGATCTCATGGTTTATGAGTTCCAGCCCCCTGTCGGGTTCTGTGCTGACAGCTCAGAGCCTGGAGCCTACTTCAGATTCTATCTCCCTCTCTCTCTGCCCCTTCCTGGTCATGTTGTGTCTGTCTCTCTCTCTCAAAAATAAATAAACATTAAAAAATTAAATATGTGTGTGTATGTGTGTGTGTGTGTGTGTGTGTGTGTGTGTGTGTGTATTTCCAAAGCATCAGAAACATAGTTAGGTCTTTACACTTAGTGTCTATGGTACTGTGTACTTCACCCCTTCATAGCATTTTATTATTTAATGTTAAATTGTCTATCAGATTATTGTGTTCCACTTTGCTAGGTAGAATTTTAATATCACCTCTCCCCAAATGACTACCAGCATTGAATAATACTTTCCTCTTTTAGTATGGGTGGAATTTGTGAGCATGATGAGACAGCATGCTCTGTCTCTGATGACTATGTTACATTACATGGCAAAAGTTAGATTATCTGAGCGGGTCTAACCTCATTACATTAGGTCCTTCCAAAGCAGAGTTTTCTCTCTTTGGTGGTAGCAGTTGAAGTCAGAGATTTCCAAATATGAGAAGAGTTCACCAGGCCCTTATTGGCTGTAAGTTATAGGAAGGCAAGTGACAAGCGATGCAGGATCTCTTCAGGAGAGCGTGAACCCTAACAACCAGGGAGAGAACAAGGATCTCCATCCCATGTCCTTGAGGAGTAGAACTCTGTCAACTACCCAAACAATCTTCTAAGCAGAGTGTTCCCTTGATTTGGGTCTTGTGAAATACTAAGCAAGGAACCCAGTTAAGCCTTGGCCAGGTCTCTGACCTCCAAAATTGTGAACAACTGGTAATTATTGTTTCAAGATGCTGATTTTGTGGTAATTTTTACACCATAGTAGAAAACTAATACAGTGTCACTGAAAAAGGAGATTGTAAGTTCCATGTGAGTGGGGACTGTCATCTTATGTTCCATCATAAACCCAGCACCTGGCACAGTGCTTGACAGAATTAATATGTGTTCATAAATTAATGGATGCATTTCATGTACTTGTTGCTGGGATTGAAAGAGGATATGTAAATTTGCAAGAGTAGATAACAGTATAAATGTGAGGAGTTACTTCTGTATAATACGAGGATGACACATCCATTCAACCTGTGGGCCAGATCTTACAAATTGGCAGTGAGGTCCTAGAACACTAAACCTTGACCTGACTCATGAGGAAACAAGCCATGATACATGTGGGAGGCCTCTGGGGTGGAAGATCAGGGAGGTGACAGAATTTATATTAATGTTTGAATCCCTGCATTCTGTGTATAAAATTTATGTAGCTTTTTCAAGTTGGGCTTATCAAAGATGAAAAATAGAAAACAGAATCCCATTTAACTTCTCATCTAAGGTTTCCATAAGGTAAACCCCTGGGGCTTAAAAGTAGCTTCGTAACAATTTTTCAGCCCCAGGGTGCCAGGATATAAGATTCTTTAAGGATATAGCAATCTGATGCTTTTTATTTGTGTATTGATGTTAAGCATTCTTTTTTTTTTTAACTTTTATTTATTTTTGAGACAGAGAGAGACAGAGCATGAACGGGGGAGGGTCAGAGACAGAGGGAGACACAGAATTTGAAGCAGGCTCCAGGCTCTGAGCCATCAGCCCAGAGCCCGACGCGGGGCTGGAACTCAAAGACCGCGAGATCGTGACCTGGCTGAAGTCAGACGCTTAACCGACTGAGCCACCCAGGTGCCCCTAAGCATTCTTTTTGATGAAAATTAGAAATTAAAATTCTGCTTAGAACGTGGGGCACCTGGCTGGCTCAGTCAGTTGAGCGTCTGACTTCGGCTCAGGTCATGACCTGAGCCCACAGGTCATGACTGTGAGCCCACAGTCTGTGGGTTGGAGCCCCACTTCGGGCTCTGTGCTGACAGCTCAGAGCCTGGAGCCTGCTTCAGATTCTGTGTCTCCCTCTCTCTGCTTCTCCCCTGCTTGCGCTCTGTCTCTCTCTCAAAAATAAATAAAAACATTTTTAAAAATTAAAAAAAAAAGAGTTTAGAATGGTATGATTGTTTCGGTCTGATTATAATATTTACCAGCTTTTATTTGAGTGATTTGGTTGATAGAAATTTGTTAAGCATCACTATTATGCCTTAATGTTATTCTCATATATAAACAAATCTTTTAAATAATTTATTTTTAATCATAATTCAAAAGTGCCCAGATGCATGTTTGTTCATTTTGGCATTGTTTTTTTTCCTAGAGGACTTGAAAAAGATTCACCCAGATCTCAATGAATACCACATTTTATCTGAAAGTAGGGAACACAAGAAAAGGAGAAATCTAATCAAAGATTTAAAAAAAAATTTTAAAGCATTTCTCAAGTGCAGGTAACAAATTGGATGGACCAGTAAAAATGAACACAGTGTGTCTAACAGTTTGAACTTCTATGAAGAATATGATTGGTTTCTATCTATAACTTGGAATGCATTTTAAAAACTTTTCCTTAAATCATAGAATGCAAAAAAACATAACAGAAATATGACATTTCAGGACTCTAATTTATCTGATCTCCTGTGTTGCTTTTACGGTTCCTCTTGAATTTATAATTGCATAAAGTGAATTACTGATGATAGAGTTGGAAACAGATATGCTGTGAAATCATAAAAGCTACAGAGTAGTAGAGCTTAGATTACACCATCTGGTTCTGATAAAGCATAGTGAAAATTCAAAAGGTGTAGAAATACATGTTTACTGACAGCTGAATAAGGGTGCATTCACAGGCAGTGCTTGATTTTATATTTAAATAATAATTTATACCCTCTCTCCTTCCAAGAATGAGAAATGTCTGAAATGTCTTTTGAACACCTCCTCTGTGTAAGATGTTTTACTGCATAGTATAGTTTACTTTTTAAATAACTCTTTCAACTATGCTATTATTATTTCCATTTTAAAGAAAGTAAATATTAGACCCATAGAAATGAAGTGATTTGTTCATTGGGGGAAAAAATCTTTCCTTCATCTCAAATTTTTATAAAGGAGGTCTCTCTCACCTTATATTAACAGAGCATGTAGAGTAAAAACATGTAACCTATAGATTCCCTGACTTTACTATGTGTTGGACCCATCTGGGGATTTTGGAAAAATACTGATGCCTGGATCCCACTTGCAGAAAGTGTGATTTAATTAGACCAGGGTGCATCCTGAATGTCAGAATTCTGGATATCAGAATCTTTAAACAACCGCTAACTGTGAAGGGAGACCTTTAAGACTAAAGATAAGGGGTCACTCATAAAAAATAATGCACGGAAAAATAATTGAAACTATTGAGCACTGGGTGTTGACAAACTATTTGTTATATGTGAAAGAGGAAAATTGACAAGTCAGTATAGACTACTTCCGGCACAAATAACTGAGTTTCAAGACTGTAGAATGTAGACTGGGATGTCATTATGGCACATGTTATGAGGGAATAGATCTAGCAATTTTTTTTATAGTTGTGTCCCTAACAAAAGATAGAGTGACAAGAACTGTGAAAAGGTGTCAGATTGGAAACTCTATCAAGATCAGCCACACATTACATTTCAGATTTAGCAAAGGGGACCTCCAAGGTGTAATTGTCTTCTCAAAGTGATGAAGGTATGGGGTATTTGTTTGAACAGTGACTCACACATTATCAGATATGGAACACAACAGAATTTGGGCAACAGAATTTGGGCAAGGAATATAAGTGTCAGTTTCCAAAAGATAAAGGACAATAATGTAGACAGCGTGATCCTTTGAAAATGTTGGCCCTGCATGTTACAGGGAAAGACTTACAACAAGTTAGGAAACAGGTTAAATTATTATAATTCAGCTGAGCTTTCTTGAAAGGAGTAAGGGAACAATAGAGGAAAATAACCACACAGACCACAGTTATAAGCATATCATGGGACAGAAATGAATTTCTGTGTTTGCCACTGGAGTATCTTAAGTTACTCAACCTTGAAAATCCACATTTCTTAGAAAAGTCAACGTTTTGGGAGAGTTACTTAATGTAGGATATAACAATCTTCCCTGGGTATCTGAAAGCCATGACAGGGCTTGAAACGTTAGCAGATCCTGACACATAATACGAACTCCAATATTTCTTCAAATGTTTTTTTGAAGATAATATATCTATAAAAATTCCCAGGCTTTTTGAACTTAGAATTGTGTGGGTGGAAATAAAATTGGCAAAGGTGTATTGTGATTGTCTAACCATTCACACTTTGTTTTCCACACTATGGAATAGGATATGTAGAGAGTTTACAGTTAATGAAGAACACTAATGCATACAGAAGTACAAGTATCATTGTGATGAAATTTCTATTCCTCCTCGATGTAGTCATGTGTCTTTCTTCAAAAGCTTTACCCCTGTTTCTTCTTGTTCTGATTATGGATGCCTAGTCCATTGACTTCTTCACAGATTCATTCTTTAATGCAGGTTGGCTTCTGAATGAATATTAATTTTATATTAGGTGTCCTCAAATGGTAGGGAATTTCTAATCTCTCTGCCTAAAATTGTTCAAACATCAGCCTTTAAGACAAAATAATAACTAATTATATTGATAGAGCTTAGAACCTAAAATCTTTAACCTGTTACTGCCCATCTATAGTGCATGGAAGTTACTGAAGAAAATTTTAAGTTACTAAGATTTAAAGTACTGTATTGTACCTCAAAGTATTCTCAATGGAATATCTGTCTCCAGAAATGGCTTTGCTTCCTATAGTGACTCAAAATCAGATGATATAAAAATATCACTTAACCATCTGATCTTCCCTGTATCTGTGGGAGAGATTCAGGTTTCCTCCCATTTGGGGAAGGATGAGTTTAATTTAGAATAGTGTTTTCCTAAAAATAAAACTATTCATACATTCTAATGCACCTACATCCCATATCAAACACCTACCTCACTCTACCCCCAGTGGTTGTAGGCAGCTTGGGTGGGTTGTAATTTAACCATTCCAAACTTACTTTCCCATAGAGTATGCTTAGTGACTGAAATTTATTTAAAAGTTTTAATCAAACTGACTCTTTTTTTTTAAACGTTGATTTATTTATTTTGAGAGAGAGACTGAAAGAGAACCGGGGAGGGACAGAAAGAGAGGCAGAGACAGAATCCCAAGCAGAGTTGGTGCTCTCAGCACAGAACCGGATGCAGAACTTGATCTCCGAAACCATGAGATCAAGACTATGAGCTGAAACCAAGAGTTGGACGCTTAACTGACTGAGCCACCCAGGTGCCCCTCAAATTGACTCTTTAATTAATTTAATAACTTGTCATTGGGTTGAGCTCTTCCACCAGAATACTGAAATGGTTTGAGAATATACAAACAAAACCAAGAACAGTATACACTTGGGGAAATGTGGTATGTTTCATGAAGGGCTAGAGTTTTATATTCTTCTTCAACCTAATTCAAAAGGTATTTACCCTATTGCATGCTAAGTAGCCTTTCTCAGGTAATTACAGACTTCTGAATTATTTCATAATAGGTATCATCTCGTAGCTAATTAAAACTTGGAGAACCTTCATGAGCCCAAGCACTCCAGAGCAGTGTATTGGCCTTAAGGCTAACAAGTGCCATGTCTTTACTACTATCTCAATTAAGGTTTCTTATTCAGTAGGAAAAAAAAAGGAAGAAAAGGCCAGTTACTGGAAAACAACTGGATTATTCTCTGTGTAATTAATTACCTTATCCGTGTAGTTAGCTATTCCTACCAGATAATAACTTAAGAAACGTTGATAGGCTTCATATGGGCCAAGGACTTAGTAATGAGAGAAAAAATGCAGGGAAGAATTTCTGAAATTTCCTTCTTTTGTCCCCTGTACTACAGCAGGTATGATGATGACCAAAAGTCTATATAATCAATATAGCAAAGGACAAATGGGAGGCTTGATTAATTTTCAGATTGGATAAAAAGGCTTAAAATAACCTGAGAATGAACTAACCTTAGGATGGCTTCTCTGGGTTAACTTGATGAGCTGCCTAATCTTCAATATTCTTTTTTAGGATGTAAGTATAGAACATACAGTTCATAAGTATAGAATTGAAGCTTAAGCGTGGATGGACCATTTGCTTCAAAAGTCAACTTCTAAAAATCTATTATTAATGAACAGTTATTAATGATCACAAAGATCTGACTATAAGAAAGCGTACTGAATGGTTAATTATAATAGCAAAAGTATGGAAACAATGTCAATGTTCAAAGATAGCTAATTGAGAACATTAATTATGCTACTTCCATCAAAGTGAATAGTGCCTGGGTATTAAAAGTAACGAGATTAATAGACAGGTGGATATTAAAATATTTAAAATATTTCTAAGAAAAATTGGCACTCTGTCCTGCTGCCATTATGAGTACGTGCACGTTATATTTTATAATCAGGACCTGAGGGGAAAGCACTTTAAATTTGGAGGTAAACCAAAAATAAAAACAAAATCAAGTGGAAAATAACAGATTCATCCTGTCTAGCTCTAAACCCAACGTAAAAGAAATAATAAAGCTTTCTGGTCAGTGACTCCCCAAATAATTTTGCAAGGCTGATAAGTGCATATATCTGAGAAACCTTTCAGTTATAATAATCTTTTAAGAACATTACTATTTTTCCATCATGAACAAAATAACTATAAAGTCAGAAAATTTGGCATAATAAATGTTTCCTGTAAATAACATGCATTTTTCTGCTGTTGAGTCAATCCTGATGAATCCTGGACTCTCTTGTAAACCTTTTTTCTAAATTTCGTTTCTTTCTAAATGTTTTGTCTCAGACTTTTTTTAATCATTAAATATAAAAAAAAATGTAGTACAAAACCATCACACGTTTAACCGGGTAATAGAATGGGCAGAACTCAGTAGGTTATGTGCTATTTCCCTATTTCTACTATAAGACATTAACACAGATTTAGTGCCTTAAAACGAGACAAATTTTGAAGGTCAGAAGTCCTAAAAATACATTGTCAACAAGGTTGCATTCTTTCTAGAGGGCAAGGGAGAGAATCTATTTCCTTACGTTTTTCAGTTTCTAGGGCATTCTTAGTTTCATGTCCTCAAATCACACCTCTGCTTCTCTCATTATCCCTTTATCTGCCTTCCTTTTATAAGGACCCCTTTACATTGACCTCATCTCAAGTACCTTAGAATAATCACATCAGCAAGGTTCCCTTTGCCATGTAAGATAACATATTTACAGGTTCCAGGGATTAAGATGTGAACAACATGATACGGTCTATCAAAATTCACTCTGTAAATATTTATGCCCGTCTCACACTTAAATACATTCACAACATGCCAAGACACTTCAAAACCTCAACCCATTCCAGCATCAACTCAAGTCCAAATATCTAAGTTTCATCAGCTCAAAATGCTCACATTTCGTGATTTAAATGCTCTAAACTAGGTACGGCTTAGTCCTAGGTATAATAAATCCTGGGGCAAAATTCCGCTGGATTTGTGGACCTGAAAAATTAGAAAACAGGTTTTCTAGTTCTAAAATACAGTGATGGAATAATCTAGGATAGCTGTTACAGACATTCTCATCCAAAAAGTATGAAAATGGAAAATAAAAGGAGACACCAATCCCAGGCAATTCTGAAATGTAGCCGGACAAACATTAGATTTCAAGGTCTAGAAGTAATCCTTTTTGGTTCATACTCCCATCCTCTGGACTCAGGACTCCAATCCCTGAGCTCAAGTCTTCAACCCTAGGACTTGTTCCTTCTCATGAGCACTAGCATGTGTTTGAAGTTCAGTAGTTTAATCAACCTGTCGCCTGCCTGTAGAACGTAAGGAGTCTAGTAGCCTAGCCTTCTTTCAGTTTGTCTTCTATCTCTTTCAGTCCAAATGGATAGTAGTATTTCCGCTCATGTAAAATTCTCCAGAACATTGTGGGTCTCCTTTGGTATGTCCTGAGATTCACTCCACTAGACAAGAAGCTCACCCCTCCGCCGCCATATGACTTCAGGATAACTCTCTCTCTATTCCTGGTTTCTGCTTATATAACTGGTGAGGGAATCTGTGAGTCCCATCCTAATCTCATTAGAGAGCTCTCAATGCGACTCAGTACTGGCACTGTGTGTGTTTAAAGACACGAGCAAGCGGCTGTCTAGTCACACTCTTGGCTTTCTTGCCAAAGCACACTTTCCTGACAGTGAATATAATTTTGCTGTCTTTTCCAATCTAGAGAGGCAGAGGAGTGCCTCAGACATAAGGTTCTCGTTCCCTTTTACTGAATGGTTCTTCCCTGTAAGTGTTTCTCTCTTCTTGTATTTTACTATAAGCAGCAAGAAGAAACCAGGCCTCTCTTTCACACTGCTTAGGTATTACTCCTGCCAATTGCTCAAACTCATCACTTAAAAGTTCTGCTATGTAACCATGGGACATAATTCCACTAAACTTTCTATCTCTTATATAACAAGGATCCCCTTTCCTCAAGTTTTTGATGAAACAGTTCCTCATTTCCTTCTTAACATTTGACAACAGCACCTTTAATATTTGATATTTCTACTGCCTGCATATGATGATTTAATTATTTTTACAATAATACCTTTTCTTAAAAACCTTATTAATTATTACTTTTTTTAACCAGGTTTCTCACTTACTTCTGAGTTCTTACTAGAATGGTTGTCAACATCCATAATTAGGTCTAACTGTTCAGGGAAATCTAGGGCTTTTCTGTCATTCTTCTCAAAATTCTTCCAGTCTTTGGAAAGCCACTTGGGCATTCTAAGGTATTCGTTACAGTAGCACTCCACAATCAGCACTGAAGTCTGTTTAAACTTTTTATTGCTGCTACAACAATTGCCACAAAATTTGTCCTAAAACTAGACATATTTCTTGTCTTAAACTCTAGAGGCCAGCTCTATAATTAAGGTATCAGCAAGATTGTGTTCCTTCTGGACTCAAGGAAAAGACTCTCTGGGTTTCTACAGCTTTTGGAGGATGACTACATTCCTTGGTTTATGGGCCTTTTCTCTTATCACGTTTTCTTAAAGTTTATTTATTTATTTTGAGAGAGCAAGCAAGTGAGCATGTGAGAGACAGAGGCAGAGACAGAGAATCCCAAGACAGCTCCCTGCACTGACCGTGCAGAGGCCGATGCCTGAGATCATGACCTGAGCTAAGATCAAGAGTTGACACTCAACAGACTGAGCCACCCAGGCGCCCCTCTTGTCACTTTGACCTCTGTTTTCACTATCATATTTCTTTGCCACCTCCAATCCTTCTGCTTCCGTCTCATAAAGGCCTCTACGATTACATGGCACCTACCCGGATAATCCAAGATAGTCATCTCAAGATCCTTAATTACATTTACAAAGTTGTGTTTTCCATGTAAGATTACATATACATAGGGGCGCCTGGGTGGCGCAGTCGGTTGGGCGTCCGACTTCAGCCAGGTCACGATCTCACGTCCGTGAGTTCGAGCCCTGTGTCAGGCTCTGGGCTGATGGCTCGGAGCCTGGAGCCTGTTTCTGATGCTGTGTCTCCCTCTCTCTCTGCTCCCCCGTTCATGCTCTGTTTCTCTCTGTCCCAAAATAAATAAAAAACGTTGAAAAAAAAACATTTAAGATTACATATACATAGTTTCCATGTAAGGTTACATATACACAGTGGTTAGGACATGGGCATCTTTAAAGGGTGATTATTCTGCCTATTACAGGTTAAAACCAAAAGCTTCTTTGCTTGTCCTATGTCTCTCTTCAAATATGGCCTCAGTTTCACTTCCCAGCCTCTAGAAGATATCTCAGGGTGATCCCAGTTTATTCTGTTCCCTTTCAAGTACCAAGCCAATTTAATTTTTGGTCACTTATGTAAACCACAAGAGGGGAGAGATGGTCTGGTATTCACACTACTTGTTCTATTTTTGTCCTATATCCTCTGACCCTTTTGAATCAGTGTAGTAGGAGCGGGTGGGGAGGAGGGTGGCTTAATGTAAAGAACTATAGGTCTTTTGGGTTGGTGGTGTTATCTGTAGGTTTTCCTGATTGATATTCCTACCTGTTGAGTATTTTTACCATGAAAGGGAGTGAAGTTTGTCAATTTTTTTTTTCTTGCATCTGTTTGTATATTTATATGGATTTTATTCTGTCATCCACTTGTATGGTACGTTATGTTGATGATCTTCTTATGTTGGACCAATCTTGCACTCCTGGGGTAAATCCCAATTGACCACAGTGTATAATCTTTTTTTCTGTACTTCTGCATTTGGTTTGCTAGTATTTTCTTCAAGATTTTTGTGTCTTTATTTATATAGGATATTCGTCTGTAGTTTTATTCATAAGGACTTTCAGTATTGATATTACTACTTAGGAATGCTTTGGAAAGTGTTCTCTCCTCTTCTGTTATTTTCCGAAGTCTTTTTTGAATGATAGATGATAAGTTTTCTTTAAAGGTTTGATAATTTGACAGTGATGCCCTCTGGTTCTAGATTTTCCTTTGAGGAAAGTTTTTATAACTAATTTTATAAACCCTTTATTATAGTTCTTTTCTCATTTTATATATTATCATAAAGAAGTTTTTATAGTTCATGTCTTTGAGTTTATTTTATCTAGTTTATGCATGTCTTGGATTATAGTTGCCCAAAGTATTTACTTATTTTCATTTTTCTAATGTCAAAATTAATGTCCCCTTTTTCATTCCTGATTTTCGTATTTCGAGTCCTTGATAACTACCTTCCAGTTGCTAATCTTAAAAATTCTTTGTGATATGTTCCCTGTAGAGGGCTTGTCCTTCCCTTGTGTGCATTCATGCCCTGTATTCAGCCTCATCTTTGGTTAGTAACAGCTGTCCTTTCCTTTCCCAGGCTGATCTTCCAATTTCACATTTGGGGGTCAGGGGTGGGGGATAGTCACATCAGTGTTTCTCATTTTTTGGAAACTCAACTTTTTTTCTTGCCATTGGCCTCCTATTCTGTCATCCACATCTCCTTTAGTGCTGCTGGGATCCCTGGGACAGACCAAGTTCATTTCTGCTGTATCACATGTGCCTCTTTCTTTGCTGCCATTACCCAAATAGTGACTTTGACCTCAAAGAAAAGGGATCTTCATATCCCCTCTCTTTTCAAAATCCACTTTATCAGCAATGAAAATCAAATAGAACATTTAACGTTTTCTAAGTTGTGGACTTCTCTGATCAGAAGACTCCAGCCATGTTGTAGCTGAAGTTTATCGTAAAATTATGACAGTCCCATCAGCACTGTCTTCTTAACTAAGCATGTTTTCACCTCAACTGATTACCAAGAAAGATTTAACTTTCATTTAGTCCTCAGCATCCTAGCTTAAGAGAGTTTTATGCCCTTTCTTTATTCTTTAAATACCAGATCTTCTCAGGTTCTACGCTGCTAGAGAATAATTTCCTATTTTGGAATCTGAACCCCCTCCCTGGCCATTTGGAGAGCATACATTTATGCTTTTATCTATTGCTTCTGATATGTGAGCTTCTATTAATGAAGCTTTGCACCAGTTAGCTTTGTCAAGCACTTTCATCCTCCATATTTGTTATCATCATCACCATCAGTCATTCACTCTTGTCCTTTTACTCTGTAGCAGGGCACTGGGTACTTAGCAGTAACATCAGTACCAGAAAGCCCCATCCCACCAGATGATGTGGAGAATATGAGCTGACTTGGACAGTGAGAATGGAAGGGGTTTTTAACCAGTGGCACTACATTTCTGCCTTCTTTATGTGATATTCTAGAGGAGAAGTTAAAGAAAAGATGAAGGAAAAATAATAAAAATTCAGAAAATCAGCAAACTCTTTTCATATCTAGAGTTCATTGCTATGTGTCATCTGCTATTAAAGTTTATGCCAGAAAGAAGTGTGCTTTCTGAAAACGTGTCAGGTGTATTTTCCAAAACACACGTCCAACATTATTAGCCACCAGGACCTTCTGGTGAGTCCCATTCCGCACAGATGGGAGATTAACATAGTTCAGCAAAATTCTGAATTTGACAGCTTTTGGGGGTGCAAATTAATTTTAAAAAAATACCTTAGCTGGCATAAATCAGAATATTACATTCCAAGCCCTGGTGAGTCAATGTGCCTGAGGGATCAATATGACTGGTGACACGCAACTGAGAAATCACACCAAAAATATCAAAACTTTTACTGTGTGCTGGCAAGTGGTAGAGCCTCTCCAAAGGCATGCATGCTCTCATCCCACAGTACCCGTTTGCCAGCACTGCCCGCAAGACTGGCCATATGGTTAAAGAGCTTTGAGAATTCCGACACTTACACAATCAGTCAAGTTTCAAAAGAGTGGCAGCACTAAACCACACTTCGGGGAGACAGCCATAGATCACAGAGACTAGTGGAGGAAGCAGTATCTAGGTCAGCAAACATGCTAAAAATAACACCAAATGGCAGGAAGGCTATGGGACTAATAAACAAGGGTCTGAGGAGCAAACCCTGGGGTTTATGTGAGTTAGGGTGGCCAGAAAGCCTCTCAGAGATGGACATTTAAGCAAAGGGGAAGGGGATTATAGGTGGAAGAAAAGTATATGCATCCTTTGGGAAGATTCCAAGAGAGGGAAATGACCACCAAAGTTGACACACAAGCTAGCCCCCAATGCAAAAAGCCGATTAGAATTTTTAAAATTTATGTTGAGGCTTTCTTTAATATGCCTAACCCACTGGGAATGATAACCTATGAAGCAGTTCTAAGAATTAATGCCACACAATTAAGAATGGGAAGACAGCTTTGGGTTTTTTTGGCATGAATACAGGATTTGGGGTGAAACTCGGGTTTTCCATTTAACTGTATCAATGAATATGTTGATTCTACCAATAAGATATGTAAATAATAACAAATTACTTTGTCTCTACCTCTTGCTATCTGTAACTATAAAGCAAGGCAATTATATAAAAAAGTGAGATAATAATGTAAAATACTTTATAAATTATGAAGTCCTGGGGCACCTGGGTGGCTCAGTTGGTTAAGTGTCTAACTTCAGCTCAAGTCATGATCTCACGGTTCGTGGGTTCGAGCCCCACATGGGGCTCTGTGCTGACAGCTCAGAGCCTGGTGCCTGCTTTGGATTCTGTGTCTCCCTCTTTCTCTCTGCCCCTCACCCCCCCACTCTCTCTTTCTTAAATATAAATAAACATTTAAAAAACTTATGAAGTCTTAACCTAAGGTGGTACTACTTTTGTTTTTAAGTAGTAGGTAGGAAAGGCCTGAAATAGTCACAATTTTGCCCAAAAACAATAGCAACGTGTAGCCTCAGTTATGGCCACAGTGCACAGGAAGAATATTAGTGAGAATACAGTGATGACTCCATTCACAGATTCTGGCTCACAACTGTATAGGGAACTAATCACTGTCATTTATTTGTCTTCCAAGATCTGTCTAACTGAGATACTAATATCTAGTGGCATTCTGTCTTTGGTGGGAAGTTTTGCCTTAGTCATTAGAAGATAAAAGAGAAATTGTGTTGGTAAATGAGGTGACATTTGAACAAAGTACCTTTCTTATTTAAACTTATCTATAATGTCTGTAAAGTAGGCATCCAGATGGCCAAAGGCACATGAAAAGATACTCAACATCACTCCTCATCAGGGAAATACAAATCAAAACCACACTGAGATATCACCTCACGCCGGTCAGAGTGGCTAAAATGAACAAATCAGGAGACTATAGATGCTGGAGAGGATGTGGAGAAATGGGAACCCTCTTGCACTGTTGGTGGGAATGCAAACTGGTGCAGCCCCTCTGGAAAACAGGGTGGAGGTACCTCAAAAAATTAAAAATAGATCTACCCTATGGCCCAGCAATAGCACTGCTAGGAATTTACCCTGGGGATACAGGAGTGCTGATGCATAGGAACACTTGTACCCCAATGTTTATGGTAGCACTTTCAACAATAGCTGAATTATGGAAAGAGCCTAAATGTCCATCAACTGATGAATGGATAAAGAAATTGTGGTTTATATACATAAGGAATACTATGTGGCAATGAGAAAGAATGAAATATGGCCTTTTGTAGCAACATGGATGGAACTGGAGAGTGTTATGTTAAGTGAAATAAGTCCTACAGAGAAAGACAGATACCATATGTTTTCACTCTTATGTGGATCCTGAGAAACTTAACAGAAGATCAAGGGGGAGGGGAAGGAAAAAAAAATGTTAGAGAGGGAGGGAGCCAAGCCATAAGAGACTCTTAAAAACTGAGAATAAACTGAGGGTTGATGGGGGTGGGAAGGAGGGGAGGGTAGGTGATGGGCATTGAGGAGGGCACCTGTTGGGATGAGCACTGGGTGTTGTATGGAAACCAATTTGACAATAAATTTCATATTAAAAAAACTTACCTATAATGATGATCTCTCCAGTATAATAAAACAGTTCTCAAGTTTCTGTTGCTGTTAGTTGTATCACAGAGAGGTTGGGAAACGTGTACAGACTAGCATCCCAGTCCTCAGCTTGATAGTGAATATAGGAAGTTTAGGTATGGAGTTAACCCTTTTATGGCTACAGACTTTATCATCTCTATGCTCTTTCTGTAAAAAAGCCTGTCATGAAGAAGGATTTCAAACTCATTCACAGTGATGTGTCAATGTCTGATAAGTTGTCTTTGGTTGAAAATCTACAAATTGGGGGTCTTGACCTAGTTTGAGATGACTTACCAAGTTACTTGGCCCTATGAACTTCTTTTTCTTCAACATAAAATATAGGAGTTGACTGTCATAGTTGATTCCCAAACTTAGTTACACACTAGGGATACCTAGAGAATTTTTGGATGAAAATGAATTGAACTAAGAGAGTCAATATACTCCTATTTACCATCCCGTTCCTTCTTAAGTTACTTATACTAAGCCAACTCTAGTGTCACAGCCCATAAACATCTGCCTATACTCATTCCTACTCTTCTCTTGACACCTATTTCTTTAATACCGAACCTTTGTCTGTTTCATTTTCACTTTCTTCCCTCAACAGTACTGACATAAATGACTGGCAGGAGAGACCTTATGTCAACAGCTGGGACTCTGTTAACAATTTACAGCAAGAATCAGCTTTGCTTGCTCATCCTTTCTTGCTGGCAGGATGCAGGATCTTGCCCTGATCTCTCCTGGGCTCCAGGACTGTCATCATTGTTGTAAAGACATCTTTTATTTAAAGAAAAGAAGCAATGGTTCCTGCTCAGTTTTTAAAGGCTTATGATTGTGATAAGCATTCTGCTTCAATACATTACTTGAAGCATAATACTGCTCTCCGCCACCCTAAGGAAATCAAGTGTTGTTACTAAGTGTATGAGTGTCTATATTTAATCCCAGTCTCTCTCCTTCTGTGATTTTGAACAGGTCAGTTAAAAATTGGGGGAAGTTAATAGTACAATTTAATAATAAAATATGAGAAGGTAATGATAGAATTTACCTCATCAGGTATTATAAAGATTAAGACTTAATCTATGACAAATACTTAGAAGAGTTCCTGACATACACTAAAAGCTCATAAAATGATAATAACATGTAAGATGGCTTTCTCATGTGATCCTTCATTTGGTCAGTTAAAGATACAGTTTGTTTCAAGAAGATGGAACCGAAGAGTGGGGCCACTTTTTTTTACCAGGTGTTCAGTTATGGTTTACTCTTTTTAACTTACTGTGGTTTAAATAACACAGTCCACTGCCACATATTTAAGGTATAACATTTCATGAGTGTAACCTATTTGCACACTGTAAAACCCTCACTACAGTCAGTACATTAACATATCCATTACCCTAAAAAGTTTTCTCATGCCACTGCTACCCACCCATTTTTGTTCTTTGGCAAATGCTATGCCTACAATTATGGTTGTTTGCATTTTCTAGAATTTTATGGAATTGAATCATATACTCTGTATATGTTAATCTGTTTTCTTTCATTAACCACTTCTTTGTGTGGACACATGCTTTCATTTCTCTTGGCTGAATAAATACTTTAAAGTAGACTTGTACAGTAGATGTATTTTTAACTTTGAGAGAAGGGACAAACTCGTCTATAATTGTAGTTTTACATTTCCATCAACAGTACTTGAGATTTTGAGTTGTTCCTCATCCCTGTCAACACTTGGTATGGTTAGGTCTTCTATTTCTAGCCCTTAAAATGGGTGTGTACCACTATCTCACTTTGGTTTAGTTTGCATTTCCCTGATGACTAATGCATTTGAGCATCTTTTCATATGCTTATTGGCCACCTGTATGTCTTCTTTGGTAATATGTAAAAGTATTTTGCAAATTTCTTTTGTTGTTTTTCTTCTTATCACTGACTTTGACAGTCATTAATATAGTAGAGTATAAGCACTGTATCAGATATGTGTTCTGCAAATATTTTCCTTAGTCTGTGCCTTGCCCTTTGATTTTTAAAAATGGTTGTTTTCAGGAGAAACTATTTCAGAAGAAAAAAAAGTATTCTAATATAGTTGATGGCTTTGATTTCCTATTTAGAAAACATTTTTCCAAAACCATGGTCACCAAGGATTTCTCCTAGTTTTCCTTCTGGATATTTTATAGTTTTTTCCCTTTAAATGTGTTACCCATTTTGATTACATTTTTGTATACAGTGTCAGGTAAAGTTTGGAAGGTTTTTGTTCTGTTTTGTTCTGTTTTGTTTTGTTTTGTTTTTCTGCATATGTTTGTAAAACCACTGATTGAAATAATTACCAATTCCCATCAAAATCTCTTAGAAATTTCATGGAAAATAAATTGCCTATATATGTATAGGTCTATTTCAAAATTATACTGTTTGGTTAATCTATGTGTGTATTTTTATGCCAGTGTGATAGGGTGTATTTATTGTAGCTTTATGTTAAGTCTTAAAATCAGGGTTTTATGAGTCCTCCCAACTTTGTTTTTCTGTATCAACATTTTGGATTATTGTGTTCTGCATTTCTTATTAATTTTAGAATTAGAGTATCAGTCTCTACAGAAAGAAAATGCTAATATTTTGTTTAAAATTGTTTCTAATTTTGAAGGATGCCTGGGTGGCTCATTTCGTTAAGCGTCAGACTTTGGCTCAGCTCATGATCTCACAATTAGTGGATTCGAGCCCCACTTCAGTCTCTGTGCTGATAGATAACTCAGAGCCTGGAGCCTGCTTCCAATTCTTTGTCTTCCTCTCTTTCTCTCCTCCTCCCCCACTTGAGCTCTGTCTGTCTCTTTCTCTAAAATAAATAAACAGTAAAAAAAAAAAAAAAAAAGATTATCTAATTTTGGGGCATCTGGGTGGCTCAGTTGGTTAAGCATTCAACTCTTGGTTTTGGCTCAGATCATGATCTCACATGATCTTACATGGTGCTCTTCATTTACAATGTGGAGCCTCCTGGGGATTTTCTCTCCCCTGGTCTCTCTGCCCCTCCCCTGCTCGCATGCATGCTCATATACACTCTGTCTCTCTCTCAAAATAAGTAAACCTTAATTTTTTTTAAAAGGCTATTTCTAATCGAGAGATAATTTGAGGATGATTGGTGGCATAACAATTTTGAATCTTTCAATTCATAAACATAGTATATATCTCATTTTATTCCCTTGTAATTTCACTTAGAAATGTTTTATGGTTTTCTGCATATAAATCTTGAAAGTTTGAAATCAGATTTATTCCTGATTGTTCAATGTCTGATCCAATTTTAAAGTGTATTTTATTTCATTTTTTTGTTGCTATAGAAATAAATTTGATTTTTGTATAGTGATTTTTTTTTTACATTTTTTAAATGTTTATTTATTTTTGAAAGAGAGAGAAATAGCGAGTGAGTGAGCACGGGTGAGGGGCAGAGAGAGAGGAAGACACAGAATCTGAAGCTCCAGGATCTGAGCTATCAGCATAGACCCTGATGCAGGACTCGAACCCACAAACCTTGAGATCATGAGCTGAAGTCGGATGCTCAACCGACTGAGCCACCCTGACACCCCTTGTATATTGATTTTTAATCTTGCAAACATTCTAAATTTACTTCTTAGCTTTACAGATTTTTAAATTAGCTAAGCTTTTCTACATAGACTATTAGGTCATCTACTGTTTTTTATTTCCTTTTCCACTCTGTATATCTTTTTGTTTCTTTGTTTATCTTTTTCTTTTTTGTTCTTTGTTTCCTCTTCTCTCTTTGTCTCCCTCCTCCGTCTCCTTTCTTTGCAGTAGTTGTCTTATTGCCCTGGGTAGTGCTTCCAGTACAATGTTGTACTGTAGAAGTGGTGACAACAGTTATTCTTGTTTGGTCGTAATATTAGGGGAAAAGCATCCATTATTTCACATTTAAGGATGATGTTAATATAGATATCCTTTACTACATTGATCAAGTTCATTTCTTTTTTTTTTTTTAAGTTTTTTTTTTTTTAACGTTTATTTTTGAGACAGAGAGAGACAGAACGTGAACGGGGGAGGGTCATAGAGAGAGAGGGAGACACAGAATCTGAAACAGGCTCCAGGCTCTGAGCTGTCAGCACAGAGCCCGACGCGGGGCTTGAACTCACGAACTGCAAGATCATGACCTGAGCCGAAGTCGGATGCTTAACCGACTGAGCCACCCAGGCGCCCCGATCAAATTCATTTCTATTCCTAGTGCTTTGAGAGTTGTCATCATTAATGGATGTTGGATTTTGTCAAGTGATTTTTTTAAATCGATTGAAATAGTCATGGCTTTTTTTAAAAAAAATGTTAATATGGTGAAATATATAAAATTTTAAATCCTAAACCAAACTTAACCTTATTAGGTTGATCCCACTTAATCAGAATATACTATTTTTTAATACATTGTTGGATTAGACTGGATAAAATTTTAAGAATATTTGTATCTTTGGGACGCCTGGGTGGCGCAGTCGGTTAAGCGTCCGACTTCAGCCAAGTCACGATCTCGCGGTCCGGGAGTTCGAGCCCCGCGTCGGGCTCTGGGCTGATGGCTCAGAGCCTGGAGCCTGTTTCTGATTCTGTGTCTCCCTCTCTCTCTGCCCCTCCCCCGTTCATGCTCTGTCTCTCTCTGTCCCAAAAATAAATAAACGTTGAAAAAAAAAATTAAAAAAAAAAAAGAATATTTGTATCTTAGGTCACAGATGCAGTCCTATCGTTTTCTTATAATTGTTTTAATTTTTTTAATCAGGGTAATATTGGTCTCATAAAATTAGATGAGAAGTATTCTCTCCTTTTCTATTTTCTGAAAAGACTTGTATAGAAGTAATTTTTTCCTTTAAATATTTCACTGAATTTACTTGTGATGTCTGTATTGGGAATTTCCTTTGTAGGAATATTTTCAAATATATATTCCATTTCTTTGAGAGATATAAGGCTATTTAGGTTTAATAGTTTGTGTCTTTCAAGGAATTGGTCTGTTGCATTTAAATTGTTTGAGTGTATTGGGAAAGTTGTTCTTAAAGTCCCCTCATGATCAATTTAATATCTGTAAAATCTGTAGTGGTTATTCTTTTCATTTCTAATATTGGTATTGTTTCTGTCTTTATTTCCTGATTGGTCTGCCTACACATTTATCAAGTTTTATGTATTGTTACAAAGAAACAGCTTTGATTTCATTGACTTTATCTGTTTTGTTTTGTCTTGTTTCCTTTTTTTTCTATTTTCCATGCCCTTGTTTTCTGTTCTTTGTGTTTAATTTGGTGTTCTTTCATTGATTATTCCTCCATAGGTTAGATTTAATTTGTCTTTTTTGTCTTCTTTTTCGATTCTTAAGTTGGAAGCTTAGGTCATTCATTTTAAACTTGTCTACTTATGTAATAGAAGAACTTATCAAAATTCCCTTGTAAACATTCCTGTATCTGCACACCATAAATTTTAGTACTTCAAGTTTTCATTTTTTTTTAGCTCAAAATACTTCCTATTTCCCTTCTGGTTTCTTTTTGATCTATAATTATTAATGCATACTTTTCAAATATTTTAGATCTTCCAATTTTTAAAGTTACTGATATTTAATTGATCTCCATTGTAATAAGTAATGTATTTGGCATATTTGGATCCTTTTATGTTCATACAGAATTATTTTATGACTGTGTGTATGGTCTATCTTGATAAATATTCCATGTGCACTTGAAAAGAATGTATTTTGCTGTTATTTGGTTGAACGTTCTAGGTCACTGTGGTTGAGAGTGTTGATCAAATATACTACACTCTGTACTTATTCTATCAGTATTCAGAGTGGAGTGTTAAAGTATGTAGCTATAATTCTAGACTTGTCTCTTTCTCATTGCAGTTCTATCAGGTTTTGATTCATATATATTGCAGCACTGTCATTATCCCAATAAACATTTACAACTGTTAGGTCCTCCTAATAAACTGATAAATTTATCATGAGATTACCTTCTTTTCCCTCTTACCATTAACTACTGTGAATTGTACTGTCTTATATGAAATAGTTAAACTTACTCTTTTTTAACAGTTTGGCATGTATGTTTCCATTCTTTACCTTTGTTCGTATCTTTATATGTAACTGATTTCTTATAGACAGCTATCTTCCTTTTATATCTAATTCAACAACCTCTGCCTTTTTTTTTTAATTTTTTTTTCAACGTTTATTTTATTTTTGGGACAGAGAGAGACAGAGCATGAACAGGGGAGGGGCAGAGAGAGAGGGAGACACAGAATCAGAAACAGGCTCCAGGCTCTGAGCCATCAGCCCAGAGCCTGACGCGGGGCTCGAACTCACGGACCGCAAGATCGTGACCTGGCTGAAGTCGGACGCTTAACTGACTGTGCCACCCAGGCGCCCCCAACCTCTGCCTTTTAATTGGGGAGTATTAAAAATTACATTTAATATGATTAATGCTATAATTATGTTGGAGTCACACTGTTGTCTATTTTAACATTTTAGTTAATTCTTTTTTCATTTCTTTTCATTTCTTCTTTCTTTTAGATTGTTATTTTGGATTATTTTTGAAACATATTTTTGGAGGGTATAGAATTTTAGTTTGATAAGTTTTTTTTCTTTCTGTTCTTTAAAGATGTTGCTGAAGTGATCCTGATTTTCATTCTTCATTTTCTTGTCTATACAAATCTTTTTCTTCTGACTGTTATTTTTTTTCTTCAAATTTTTTATTTAAATTCTAGTTAGGTAACATACAGTGTAATATTGGTTTCAGAAGTAGAATTTATTGATTCATCACTTACATAAAACACCAGTGCTCATCCCAACAAGTGCCCACCTTAATACCTACCACCCATTTAGCCCATACTTCGCCCACCTCCCCTTATCAACCCTCAGTTTGTTCTCTATTGTTAAGAGTTTCTTCTGATGTGCTTCCTTTTTCCCCCCTTAACCTATGTTCATCTGTTTTGTTTCTTAAATTCCACATAAATGAAATTATATGGTATTTGTCTCTTTCTGACTGATTTATTTCACTTAGCATAATACTCTCTAGCTCCATCCATGTCATTGCAAATGGCAAGGTTTCATTCTTTTTGATGGCTGAGTAATATTCCATTGTGTGTATGGGAGGGTGGGGGTGGTGTGGGTGTTTGGGGGAGCTGTATATACACCACATCTTCTTTATCCATTCATCAGTTGGTGGACATTTGGGCTCTTTGCATAATTTGGCTGTTGTTGGTAATGCTGCTTTGAACATCAGGGTGCAGGTGTCCCTTTGAATCAGTATTTGTGTATCCTTTGGTTAAATACATAGTACTGCAATTGCTGCATTGTAGGGTGGTTGTAATTTTAACTTATTGAGGAACCTCTATATTGTTTTCCGGAGTGGCTGCACCAGTTTGCACTCCCATCAACAGTGTAAGAGGGTTCCCCTTTCACCTGTTTCCTGTGTTGTTGAATTCAGTCATTCTGAAAGGTGTGGTGATATCTTATTATAGTTTTGATTTATATTTCCCTGATGATGAGTAATTTTGAGTATTCTCTCACATGTCTGTTTGCCATCTGAAAAAATGTCTATAGAATGGATTTTTAAAGGGGCAAAAATGGAAACAGATGGACCGGGTAGGAAGTTGGTGCATTAATCCAGGTGAGAGATCATGATAGGCTGGACTTGATGGTTAGTAGATTAAAGATCTATTTTGGAGACACAACCAATAAGATGTACAGATGAACTTGATATGAAGGGATGTTAGGTTGGTTTGAGGTAAAGGGATGAATCAAGATAGATTTCCATGTCTTTGGCTTGAACAAGTAGTTACCTGGTGGATCTTGTTACTGAAATGAGGACTCTGAGGTTTAGGAGAAAGGTAACAAATGGTCCATTTTTGGTATGTTAAGTTTAGACATGTTAAATTTCCAAGTCGAGATATCAAATAGGTTGTTGAATATGTTGGAGACTCAGGGAAAAGTCAAGACTAGAAATAAAAAAATTTCATTTGACGTATAATCTCAAATTATTATTTCATTTCATTTCATCTGGTGACATTATCCTATTGAGAAATATCTGGCCTCTTTCGCTAAGGACTCCAGTTATTCACTGTTCAGAGGCCTAATGGTACCTTCAGTCTTCCCAGCTACAGTTGAACACAGGCAGGGATGGAGTGCCCTCTGCTGGATGTCTGACAAGGTTTAGCACACTGGGTACAGACTTGCTAATAGAGGATTAGATGCATCCCAGATTACAAGGGGGACATTCATAGGAATATAAATACATGAGTTGGGCTACCTATTAAGGAAACACCTGGGGTAGGTGAGGACTGTTACCAAATGAAGAATTTATGTTGGCTAATAAAAATGCTGTTCAGTTCTAGCCTAATGTTATATGTAGAATGCAGGCCCAATTTTGAGATGATTTAAATCCATACTATTATGTAAAATTTTAAGTGTTATTGATTTATTTTGAGAGAGAGAAAAAATAGAGAATGAGCAGAGTAGGGGTAGAGAGAGGGGGAGAAAGAGAATTCCAGGCAGGCTCTGCACTGTCAGCACAGAGCCCAATGTGGGACTCGAACTCAGAAACCATGATATCGTGCCCTGAGCCGAGATCAAGAGTCAGACACTTAACTGACTAAGCCACCCAGGTACCCCACTGTTACGTAAATTTGTAAATATTAGCTGATAATCATATGTACAACATGATTTGAGTTAAAATTACCACAAGTCTGTGGATGAGATTGGTAGATTGTAGCAATGTCAATATCCTGGTTGAGATACTTTTCTATTGTTTTGCAAGATGTGACTACTGGGAGAAACTGGGTTTAAAGTATATACGATGATGTCTCTCTCTTTCTCACAACAGATTCATATATGAATCTATAATTAGCTCAAAAAATAGTGTTTAATTTTAGAAATGAGTGAGTTATTCTGTCAGTTAAGTTCAGCCCAGGGACCACTAGTTTACAACTTTTATCTTAAGGAAAGAAGGTGTATAAAGTGGTGCATTTTAAAAAGATGGCCCCTAAAATCTTACTGTAGGAAGTAGTGGAGTATTGTTAGTCGCCCTGATTAATAACCTAAATCTTAGGCACATCTGTAATGAGAAAGGGAGTCCCTACCCCTTGTGCTATACCCCATTAATGCTAATGCTAATGTGCATTAGCATTAATGCCGGCCCCACTTCCTGGAGGAGCCATCAAGAAAGCAAACTACAGGCAATTTATGGTGGGGGTGGATCTCAGATCACCAAAATCTGAGGAATTATATACTACTTTCTGGTTCTTAGCTGCCGATCTTTGAAATGACAACTTACATCAGAATAAATTTAGTAATCTAGAGGGAGTACATATGCTCCCTTTCTGGATACCTTATTTATTTGACTAGTTAATGCAATGAGACAACATGGCTCCCTGGATTATTCTCTTACAGATGAGGCAATTGGCAAATAGACCTCAGAGCTTGAGAAAACACACACACACACATACACACACACACACACACACACTCATTTAATGGTACCTTACTCATAAATTAATGTGGTCCCCCGTATGTAATTTACAGAACATTTGATGAAGTGAAGAAAAACAATGGGCCATTCACTTAACTATCACATTGCAGCTTTTACAGTCAGTACCAAAAGAAGGCCAGTATTTGGGAGGAATTCAGTTTGTTGATTTAAGGAATGTGTCCTATTGCCTTTAAACACATTCTGTGTTACACATTGCTCAGATGGTTCAAACTTCTCCCCACTCCCTGCTTCAATAATTATGCCCTTTGACATGGTTAGTGAAAAGTGGAAAAGGGGAGAAAAGGAACAACAATTTGCTGAGGAGTTAGTCAACAGGTTTTGATAACAGAAGTTAATGTACTAGGAAAACTTTATCTGAAAGTGCCATGCTCAACAGGGCTTCTCCCAACCCAGCATCACCACACACAGATACTGGGATTTGGGCTTGGTAATCAATCACACCTTGTCTCTTCCTGCAATTTGAGATGGTGTCAATGAAGAAATAGGCATATGTAACAGACATATGGAGACCAAGATATCAGCATTACTATTGATAAGGCTAAAATAGAGATTTGATCTTAAGTACCTTTTCCCAAGTCTAGTTACCATTCTATACTGGAGGGCCAAATTGGGTCTGTAGAGTTGAAACATGGAACCAGAAATGCTTATACCAGCTATGACCCACTGATAGAGATGAAGAGAAGGGATGAGGGAGAAGAGAGAAAAGAGAGAGAAAGAGGTGGGAGAGGGAGAAAGAGAATGAATTTAGGACATAAAAGACAAGACAAAACATAAAATACGATCCATCTTGGCATCTTTCACTTAAACCACCATATATTAAATTATACACTCTACTGTGATCCTAATGAAGAGAGTAAGTGATGCAACCAGGACTCAAACTCAGATTTTCAACATACCCGTTTCTTATTTTTGCTCTGTTTGTGGAATGGAAAGTGTTCTGATAGATTCCTTTGGCTTACCTGTATTCTACCTTCCTGGACGAAGGATAAACAAAGCAAAGCAGTTCCCCTAAATTGTGATTCACATGTAGCTTTGGACCTCATAAGCCTTGGTTAATGTTTCAAGTTGAGTTGAAACCAACCCTTCTATCCAGTTCTGACCTGTGGGCCAGATAATGTATCAACTGCCGTGCATCAGATGACATCACTGACGATGTCCTTTTCTCACCAGAAAAAGGTTATCCATCCTGGTACTAAAGATTACGTAGACACTTGAGGTAATAATTGATCATTGGGGGAATTCTTACTTTGCCATCACTGTAGTATGATCATGGAAACAAAAGTACTTTGCTGGTCATTAGAAGATCGAGGCTCACAGGCATGTATAAACTTCAAGTTGAGCACACAAGTCATGCAGCATCCAGCCTCGTCAGGATTTTCCATTATTACAGTGATGTTGGTGGACTGAGGTCCTCTCTGACCAGTTCCATCACTTTTTTAAAAACCCAAAGAGTGCTGACATTCATTCTTAGTTTATAAAGCACCATTTAATGTTAAACAAGGAAAGACTCCCCCCTCCATACCCCAGGCTCTTGGTAACCACAAAGACGGGGGGCAGTGGCTTGCATCTTAAGGGTAACTTGGAGATGGAATTCTCTGCCAGTGGTAGCTGGCTTTAGGAATCATGTGGGCTCCTGAATGAGGGGAAAGGTCCCTGGCTTCTCCCTTTTTCTCCACACTGTGCTCTTCTCTACATTCATAGTAATCCGTAGGCACCTGCATCCGCTTTCACATCTTCTAGTGATACTCTCCTGTCTGCTCAGGTAAATGTCACACTGTGCCCAGAATCAGTAACTAGGAATCTTCAGAGTGACCAAAAAAGATTGCAGATTAAATATAACAAATGGCTAACTGTATTTTGCAGGAAAAAAAAAGAGTATTAAATGACATAAAGACATATATTTAACACAGCACCCTCTCTCTCCGTTAAACTATGCACATAATTCCCCTGAAGTTAGCTTGCAAAGATTGTGTGTAAAAACTTGACTTGTCTAGCAACAGTCAACTTTTCTTCACCATCTCCTCCAAATGGATGGAGCACACCCTCTCTTGTTAGATGGCCAAGCTTATTTGATATCCTTCCAATTAGTCTAAGAAAGTAGACTTTGTCCCTGTGCTCAGCTCTGAGGCTCAAATTCACCTCTACATTACCTCTAAGCACTTAACTGTGTGTAAATATACCCACTAGCATGTATGTGAGCCCATCCACATTTTCCCACAGTGGTTCCCACTCTTACTGCCAGAAGGGAAAAGAGGAAAAAAGGAAAGAACCTGTTAAGCTTCCCCTGAGTTATCCTATATTTGCATCTCATTATTTTTCTCCCTCTGGCTTGGGATCCTTATGTTCTCTGGAGAGAAAATATTTTAGAAACTGCTTCTATGAAATTTACTGGAGTACTTGAAATTTATGAGGAAGGAATAAAGTGAAGGGGAATATTCTTTAAAAAAAATTTCTAGCTGATTTTGGGGGGAAAATGAACAAATTCTATTCCTCTAAACACTTTGGAATCTTTCTGAAATTACCCTGTAATGTTTCTTTGAGAATGAGATTTTTAATTTTTACATAATGTAACCATAAATTTTCCTTCAAGTTATCATTTCATAAATACATCAATCTTTAAAAACTCCCACTCTACCTAGTACATTTACATCATTTCCAAAGTAGTTTTTATATTGCTTCTGAACAATATAGTTTCTAATGTTTACAGCCACCTTTTCAAAACTCTTTTTGAAATCAGCTTTAGAAACACCCACTTATTGCCATCAGGAGTATTTTCTTGGCCAAACACCAATATGCGTGTTTCAAAGAGTACTCCCTTAGCAGAGAATATAATTATGAATCTGTAAGTATTATTTCTGAACATCTATTTTATTCCTGTTGTGATTCCAAATCATTTTGACTACAGGAATGTGTAAATCTTAATTCCAGTAAATTCAGAGAATAGACATTTGGTCCTTTAAAAGCTCACAGAATAATAGTGAGTACATTAACTGCTCTGCAACATGTAATTATATACACACAATTCCATTTTGGTCTTGCATCAAAACCTGATAAGAGGCAAATGTCAGTTTTTCTGACTGCTTTCTGGAGTGGTATATCTATTATTTATACAGTGACAGTTAGTGTCAAAGAGTTCTTCCCAAGTAACATAAATGCTTTATTTTAAGTGAAGGGGAACAATGTGCCTTTTTAATAACTCAACAGATTAATGAAAAAAAACAGATTAATGGTGTTGAATCCTCCAAGGTTTTCATTTTCAAAGACAGAGAATGACAGATCGGGAAAAATCTCTAGAGCCAAGTATGTAGTAATGAAAGAGCAGTTAGTAAAGAAAGGCAACCTGGCTTTTCCATCAACACATTAAAAACAATACCATGTGAACTTTGCAAAGCACATTGCTTCCAATACCATATTTTCCCCGTTTGGCTTCTTAGTGTGGTGTGACTTAACACCAGGGAGACAGAAACTAGTTTCACTTTCAGAACCTTAGGCAGTTTTACTGGGCTCATGTTATTTATATAGACTTAGCTATCAAGGAAATAGGTTATATTTCATTTAACCTTCAAGCAAGGTGAACACGGTTAGTTGTTTGCATTTGCTATTCCCTCTGTCTATAACACAACTCACTCAGATCTTTGCATGGCTGGCTCCTTTTCTTCATCGATGTCTTTGCTTGATACTTTTTCAAGACAGCCTGGTGTTCACACATGTACACACACAGTACACATTCCATTGCCTTGACTTATTTTATACTGTTTGTCCCTGAAATCTGTCTCTATCTGAATTCACCTATATCTGGAATTATGTGATATTTAGTTATCTGCTTATTGCTCGTTGTTTTCCCCATTATTTCTCCCATTCTCTTTTTTTTCCCCACTGTCTCCCTGAAACTCCTACAGTTGTTGCTTCATAGAAGTATTGAATAAAATAGATTTACAAGAAGACCAGATAAGGCAATATCAGTTCAGATCTACTTAACTTTGGTGAAAAACAGTGAAATTTGTAGCTTACAGAAAATGTCACAGGGGGAATAATTTTAAAAGCTTTCTGTTTCCAATGAGACACGCATCAGAACTATTTTCCCAAATATGATTTTAGGATGAGCTGCCTATTCTATGTCAGTTTTCATTTCTTCGTAAATGGCCAAACTTTCTGGTGGCCTTGCAATGACTGATTGTCCAAACAGTTTCTGCTTATGATGTTGTCACAGAACCTGTCAGCTCTCAGCACATGGATGAAAGAGCCTTTTTCACCCTGTGCATTAATCAAGGCTTTAACTGTGTAAACTTAGGTTGATAGAAGTCTATGTGGAAAACAATGACCAGAGAAGTTGGAGACCTATCTGAAATCCTCTGCAGCTAAAGAGTTTAAACAGGAAACATAAGCTTTCTAAAGGAAGTTTTATTGCGCAGTCGTACCATCGGTGAAATGAGGATCTTCTCTGTATCGATGAGCAATTCACTAGTTTTTGTTATTAGGTTCATAAAGGTCAGTGACATTGAGAGTTTTCAAGGCAATTTTCTCTCTCATGTGATGAATTAGAAGGCCTGAACTCAGGCAGAGAGGTCAGGATTGTGCCAAAGGAATCTTAAGTATTCATTCGTCTGCTTGGATTCTTTATTATCAAAGAAGTATGTACCCAAATAGAACTATACCTGTAATTTCAGCCTCTTGTTGGTGCATTCCAGAGACTCATTAAGAAAGCACAATCAAACTGAGACATTTTTCCCTAAAAAGACAGTGGAGAGGTTATGCTGAAAAGGTATTTATGTTCAGTTATGCAGAATTAGTGGCAGGGCCGGTAATCATAAGAAGATATCAGCTTATCTCACCACTCCAGGTATTTCTGTCATTTGTAACCGTGCTATGTTTGAATACTCAACTTTCAATGAATAACATAAAGATGAAGTGAATACAATGTTTTCAAGTTGCGCTGCTTAATTAAAAACTTATTCTTTCCTAAGCTAACTATACTACTGACATGTGTTTGTCTAAAAGCCACAATTCTCTTTTCTTAGATCTCCCGTCTCTTCCATGCTTGAAACTGCCATTTAACATATCAAGGTCATTTGTTTTTGGAGTAGCTGATAAAGGAGAAAAATGAATTAAGGAGGAAGTTTTGGCCTATAAGAAGGAAAAACAGGATTTCCAGTTTTTGCCTGGCATTTTCACTAATGGTAGGAATAATTATTAATAATGCAACACAATACCTTATTATATTATTGCCGTTCCTCTTTTAGCATTGTGAAAAGGTAACCATTTTAGTTGTTGGAATTGCAGAGAACATTACTTGCTTCACAACCCAGTGTCCAGCTTAAGCTTTCTGCTCCATTAGGAGTTGACAGGAGTGAAGTATTTCCCTTTCCTTCCTCTGGATAATGGTTTGAAGGGAGTAATTATATTGACTCTTATAGGCCACAAGTGATTATTTTAGGGTCTGTGCTTGGGGTTGTATACAGCGGTATATCACCACTTGTCTATTTTCCCCATTTCTGTGAGTTTTACAAGTGTTTTTATTTTAGTATACATTTTCTACATTTTTGCCATATGTAATTGAAAGCCTTTTCATTTTGGTTTGCCATTAAAAATTGAACTCTTCAAAATGTACCCAGAAATTATAATAATATAATTTTCTTTTAATGGAGAAACTGACATGAGATATTTTTAATTGTAATAATACTGCAAGAAACTCTTGTGCAAAGAAAAAAAGATTACCTTTGTAAACTTGTAAAAATCAGCCCAGTTCGCATCATGTAAATGTTTTTCCCAGTTATATGTGCTTTTTCACTAAAAAATAATCATTTATTCTTCCCTTGATACTTTAAATGTTCTATTTTCCAGTAGGATAAGCTAACTTCACATACAGTACGAACAAAATAAGTTTTAGACACAGAGTTGGCAAAACTTCTGCAAACTCTGAAGCCAAATTGGTGATTGCTTAAAGCAGGTATATCATATATAGTGAAGTTTTTCAACTGTGAAGGCTGATAAAATATATTTCCAAAATCTTGACTCAGTGTAAGAACCAACTCAGTCTTAATTAGTACCATGCTTTCAGTTCCTCTAGAGGATTCTGGGACTATAACATGATAGACTTTGTGTGCAGTTTGCCAAGGTACAATTTTTCTAATTTTGGTGAAACTTTCTTGCAGAAACCAGCTAAAGCAGATGGTTTTCCATAACCACAGATAGGGAAGCACCAAATGGAAAACACATTTATTTTTAAAAACTAGTCTATAGACATAGAAAGATGAGAATATAGATGGAGAATAAAAATTAATAATTGAAAACACAAGACAAATCTCAGTTCTTCTTCTCCCAGATGATCAGATAAAATAAATTGAAAGAGGAACTTCTACTAAAAGTATAACTACACATTGACCTTGGAAGGTAACACTTAATCCCTGTGCATGTAGTAGTTTCTATAGTTAGTTACAGATTGCTGGTCCTGGTCCTGAAAGGAAAGAACAACCGTGAGGTGAGACAGCTGATCCATCAGCAAATATCAGGATTGGAAATAGGAAAGACTATTACCTCACACTTCCTAGGTTGCTGTGCACCTCCAAATTTCAGAACAGAACAAATGTACTGTGACAGTGTAGATGGAAGAAGAGACTATTCTAAGAACAATTCCTGTGACGTTCTTTATTTAAATAGGGACTTGGGAAGAGCAGAAAGGAGTCCTAGAAATGCTTTATATTTTGGTTTCTCTTTTCTAAGGTGTTTTACTTCTATTTAATACTACTAAATAATACCTTTCTAAATACAGGAAAATTTAATTCAGGGGAAAAAAAGTTTAGGAAAGTAAGGATACGTCTTAGGCAGTAAATATTTTTATTAAAAATTAAATAAAAGTGATGACATGTGAACTTTATCCAAGATATATGGGTATCAGGAAATAAGGAGAAGAGTATTCCCCAAATGTTCCCATTATTCAGCTAACAGTATATAGATTCTGGTTTTTATAATAGGACAATTAAAATAAGTCTGTTTGTTCTAAGCCTTTTTTCCAACTGTGTTTGTAGAAACATCTTGGATCCTGACCTGAAGTTCTCAGAGCTTGAAGTATATATTAGTAGTTCAATGATTAAAAATGCTAGGGGAGGGTTTTCTCTGGAGCAACTCTGAGTGCTAGGAAATGATGGATCAGTATCCATTAATTCCTCACAGAAAAATGTGTATCCTATGACACTTATTCCTAGAGGGAATACAATTTTTTTTTAACGTTTATTTATTTTTGAGACAGAGAGAGACAGAGCATGAACGGGGGAGGGTCAGAGAGAGGTAGACACAGAATCTGAAACAGGCTCCAGGCTCTGAGCTGTCAGCACAGAGCCCCACGCAGGACTCGAACTCACGGACCGCGAGATCATGACCTGAGCCAAAGTCGGCCGCTTAACCAACTGAGCCACCCAGGTGCCCCTCCATGCACATTTCTTGACATAAGTTTTGGAGAGCAAACTTGATGGTATTATATATTTCAAAATTTTTAAGTGGATAGATCTAATGTTAAGTGTTCTTACTATTAGAATAAGAAAAAGAATTCACAGAAACTTTGAGAGTTGCTGGATATGTCTATTATGTTGGTTGTGGTCATGTTGTCATGAACGTTTGCATATTCATCTAAACTCATCAAATTATACACATTGAATATGGGCATTTCTTTGAATATCAATTATAGCACAATAAAGCGATAGAACAAACAAACAAACAGTGAAACAAGAAAGAAAACCCTGGTAACAGAAAAGAACGAAAGTGTCTCAAATCTTAATAGTGTTGGAAGGGGAAAGGTGAAAGAAGAGGAAGAATAGATTGATCACAAAAAAGTAGTCCCAGTTTTGCAAAGTTCCTGCGATCCTTGCCATTGCTATACAAGTTGCCCTCACATTGTGGTTGGACATCCTGCTCTACCTCTCTAATCTCGAATCAACTAAATTACGTGCTTTGGCCAAAAGGTCTAATGAGTACAATTTATTGGGAGCTAGCTAGCTAGCTAGCTTTTATGTTTGTGATAGGGAAAATTAGAGTAGGTATAGGCTGCATACAAAATGGAATGCATATAGTGATCCTTCTTTGTTAATTTGATGTGTATACTCAGAAGCCCAAGGAATAAAACGGTTCTCTTGACATTACCATTTTTTTAAATTTAAAAAAAATATATAATTTAAAGTCAAATTGGCTAACATACAGTGTGTAAAGCGTGCTCTTGGTTTTGGGGTAAGTTCCCGTGGTTCATTGCTTACATACAACACCCAGTGCTCATCCCAACAAGTGCTCTCTTCTATGACCATCACCCATTTCCCCCTCTTCCCCCCTCCCCATCTACCCTCAGTTTCGTCTCTGTATTTAAGAGTCTTTTATGGTTTGCCTCCCTCCCTCTCTGTTGGTAACTTTTTTTTTTTTGGCCTTCCTTTCCCCCATGGTCTTCTGTTAAGTTTCTCAAGATCCACATATGAGGGAAAACATATGATATCTGTCCTTCTATGATTGACTTATTTCACTTAGCATAATACCCTCCAGTTCCCTCCACATTGCTGCAAATGGCATGACTTCATTCTTTCTCATGGCCAAGTAGTACTTGTTTTTGAGAGAGAGAGAGAGAGAGAGAGAGAGAGAGAGAGAGAGAGAGAGAGAAGAGGAGGGACAGAGACAGAGAGAGACACAGAATCAGAAACAGGCTCCAGGCTCTGAGGTGTCAGCACAGAGCCTGATGCGGGGCTCAAACTCACAAACTGTGAGATCATGACCTGAGTTGAAGTCAAAGGCTTAACCAACTGACCCACCCAAGCACCCCTAAAATTCCTTATTTTAAAATATTCTCATATTGAACTGAAATATTTATGGCTTACATGCCCTATGTTAAAATTTAGGCTGGTATCTCTAAAACGTATTTTCCTACAGTTACAAATAAACAGATTTCTTTTCCTCAACAGTGAAGTCATGAAAGCTCTTCTCACATAAATAAATAAATAATATTAAAAAATAAATAAGAAAGCTCTTTGCTTTTTAAAATCCTTGACAGAGAAATTGAGAAGTTGGACACGGAAAAATTAAAGTACAGGTGAAATATTAGCAAATTACAAATAAATATAGGATTTTAGCTTTCTTGAAGAAAATTTTAATTGTGAAAATTATACATAAGCAAAATTCGTTTCAAAGATTTTATAAACAGAACCAGCAATAACAATTGTATAGAGTTGAAACAAAATCACAGCTTTCAGTTCCTTAAATTTATGCTTATCTTCAAGTTTAAGAATTATTATGGAAAATAATTCCCATTTTAACTCCTTTCTCTCCCTATCTGCACAAACCACACTCATCTATTCCCCTGGGAAGACGTAAGTGCAACAAAATTTTAAAGTTATTATTGCTGAAAAGAAGGTGAAAGATTATCCATGATAGAGCACGTTCACACTTTTTTTTAAGAGTAAGCATATATGGGGGCACCTGGGTAGCATAGTCAGTTAAGTGTCTGACTTTGGCTCAGGTCATTATCTCATGGTTCCTGAGTTCTAGCCCTGCATTGGGCAGTCTGCTGACAGCTCAGAGCCTGGAGCCTGCTTTGGAACTTTTGTCCCCCTCTGTCTCTCTGCCTCTCTTGCTCTCTCTCAAAAAATAAAAATTAACATAAAAAAGTAAGCATATATGTAATTTTCTTTGTAGTTCAGTAACGCATTCCATTGTCCACTATCTCTATCTCCTACATTAAAAGACTTAAGCATCAATCAGAAAAATAGCCCTACAATAACATATAGTTACTCCAGGGATTTGGGAAATGGTATATGAAAGTACAGTATCTACAGTTGACACAAGCTACTATAATGAAAGACCCATAAATACAAAGACTTAATTAAGATGGATATTTTATTTTCCTCCCATGGGATAATTCCAAGACTGGAGCTCAAGGCTGGTAGGGAGATGCTGCTGTTCTTAAAATGGGGCTTCTACTGTTGCTCTGATCTTCAACAGTTTCAAGCTATGGGACACAGTGTGAGAGAAGTCCATAGAGAGCAAGCAGCCTCACTTTTTTTTAAATGTTTTTATTTATTTTTGAGACAGAGACAGAGCATGAGCAGGGGAGGGGCAGAGAGAAGGGGAGACACAGAATCCGAAGCAGGCTCCAGGCTCCGAGCTGTCAGCACAGAGCCCGACGCGGGGCTCAAACTCATAGACCGTAAGATCATGACCTGAGCTGAAGTCAGACACTTAACCAACTGAGCCACCCAGGTGCCCTGCAAGCAGCCTCACTTTTAAGAACAGGTCTGGAACATGCGTATATCCCTTCTGCTCACATTCCTTGCTTGGAACTTGATCGAATATCATATAGTGAGCTTAAGAAAACAAAATAACAACAAAAACAAAAGCCACCAAAAAACAAAACAAAACACTAGATAATACTATTTCTAGTGAAATAGCTATGGACCCAGTTATATTTCTGGAAACCCATTTTATAAACAAATGAGAAAATGGAAACTGTCAAGCAGTGACCATCTTGTCATAGAGGATGTGGAGATTGCATTTTCAGAAGATGGTCTGTAAGTATATTTCATCCCATATGCTCTTGTCAATGTCACTTTGCCACTCTCCCATCCAAAATTAGAGTTAAAAGTTTATCTTGACTTCTGGGATATTTAACCAATAAAAGGTAGCAGAAGTGACATTCTGTCACATCTGAGGGTAAGTCATCAGCTTTACATCTTCTCCCTGGGTCTCCTGGAATACTCATTTTTGGGACCCTCTTTGGGAAACCAAACCATTTTGCTGCAAGAAGTCCAAGACATGTAGAGAAGGCATGTGTAAGTTCATTCCTCAGTGAACAAGCCCACCTAGTAAGGACAGTAAGCATCAATCACCAGCCACATCAGTGATTCATTTTGAACATGCAGCCAATTTAAGCCTTTGAATAGCTCCAGTCTCAATGTCTATCTGACTACAACTTCATGGGAGTCCCTAAGAGAGATCACTGAGGTGTGCCAGTCAACCACAGAACAGTGAAAAATAATAAATTGTTTTAAACTAAGTGTGAAGGTAATTTGTTACATGACAATAGATGGTAAATACATATTATGGACATTGAGTCAAATCTCTGTCTTCATTTCTCTCTGAGTTGAATGATAAGTATTAAGCTAGCAAAAGATTCTTCTCCCTTCCTTTACTTTTCATATTGAAAGTGATTATTTAACCATGTGCTGGGCCCAAGCCACTTCAGGGTCCTTGCCTGAAATACCTTTCCTCCTCCATTTTGGTCTAGATCTTAGTCATTATTAAAATTTAAGGACCCCTCAGAAAGGAACATTTTGGAAACTATCAACCATTTTTACCTTAACTGGAAAAAAAGATTGAAAGTATGTGTTAAAAAATGGGTATGGGATAGAATGCATTTCTGGCTTTACATTTCTAAGCAAAGCATAAAATGAGACAGAAGCATCTAATGGGTGAGGTACTGGGAGAAATCAAATGTATTTTCACTTTCCTCCTAAGTTTGTATAGATTCTAGTGAAGTTTGTATAGATTCCTAAGTTTGTACAGATTCCAACCTATGTTCAGTAGCCACTTAAAGAGAAGCAAAATTCGTAGGAGGATATAATAAAATCAACAAATTATTTTATTGGAAGTCTTAGAGAATTTTGTGCTTCCATGATGGTGTTTGTTCTTTCTTTTGAATTATTTCTAAGTGTATCTAATATTGTTAGGTGCCCAAAGATACTGATAGGTAAGATATGGAATAGGCAGTAGTTCATAAGTGATTATTCCCCCTATCAGGTTTAGGTTCTAGATCTTGGTCATTCAGAGACTGAACTCTGTCATTGGTTGCATCTCCTTAACATTAATATATCGATTATTTGCCAGAAACTCTGAAGCTACAGCATTCTTCCTAAGTTGAATAAAGATCACTTTCTCATAAATCTTAAAAAGAAATTGAAGATCATCATCTCTAAATTACACATATTTAATTATCCATATACCAAAATGATCCACACTATAATTAGTTTTTCTTTTCTTTCAGGGATGTAATAAAATGGATAGTGGTAACTTGGCTATCAATACATATATTAGAAAAAAACTGTTGTAGTCATCTTTGAGATGTCAGAATCAAAAAATATCTTTCATAGATATTTATGAGTGGAGAAGTCAAGACATATTTATTTTTATCAGCAAATGCCTATGGCTTATTTCCCTGGGTTTGTGCCACTGAATATATGTGAACTGCTCAGGAAAATAAAGCAATATGACAGAGAGGAGATGTCTTTCCATAAAAAAGGTACATAAATACATTATCACTTTATTATATATTATATATATTATACATAGTATACATCATATAATATGCATGAAATTCCTGTGTTGCTGAGATTATTAATGTGAATTCCTCAAACTGGGGAAGTCAATGGCCTATTGCTTGTTGCTTCTTTTTTCCCTTCCTCTCACCTTCCACACTCAAATTCATCAAGATGAACCTCTCTGAGGATTAAATTATTGCTAGAGAGTGACTTGTGACCTGGAGGGAAGGAAGCCCAATATACCATGTTAGTATCATGTCAAAGGTAGGGAGACTTGACATTTTCTATGCCATCTATATTAAGATGTCAGATTTTTCTGATGTTTAATTCCAGAAGGAAAGAGGAAAACAGACCTAGTTCTCTACATATACAATGTCTTCTAAAGTCTACAAGATATAATTCTTAAAATATAACATTTTTATCTTGAAATTGATTGGTAGAAATAGTTGTTGCCCTGATAAAAATATCATTACAAAGCCCAGCTATTATAGAATGGTTGTACCTATACATGGAGCTTGTGAACTCTTTAATTTTGCATTCATCTGCCTATAGAAGAAAACTCAAGTAAATGCCAGTGACTTAAATATAATAGGGAGCAGTTTTTCTCACTTGAGTTCAGAGGTGACCATTCCAGAGCTCGTTGCTTGGCTCCTGGAAATGCCATAGGGACCTCACATAAGCATCTTTACTGAGTGGTTCCATTTTCATGTTCACAAAATTGTTTTGCCACGATGTATTATGTTCACATACCAGGAAAAAAGAAGTAGGCCAAGTGAAAGGCAAAGGTAAATGCTGAATGATTGTCCTTTGTTTATGAGAAAAATGATACTTTTCTGTAAGCTCCAGCCAATGGAGCACTTCTTATATTATTGTGGTGAGGATTAGATCACAAAACAACTCAAATCATAAAGAAGTCTGGAAAATTAAATGTGAAGTCACATACCTTGTAACCCTAAACAAAATAGGGATTGTCTTTGGTGGTAATGAAGGGGAGAATGCATGGTGAGTAGCAAAGTCAATGTCTGCTACAACACTGGATGTCTCTAGTTCCTGTGAAATTAAAATTTTTCCCAGGGAAACAGTAAAGAGGACTTTAAATTTTTTAAGCACTGTTACGAACTTTGCTCTGACAGGGCAACAGGGAAAACCCTTGGGTGGCAAAAGTGATCAATCATGTAAAAAGAGTTGGACAGGTCAATAAATACAATACTGGCAAGCCTACTTTGATGTATGAGGGAATAACAAACTCTAACTTCCTGTAATGCTGCGCTGGGTGCCTTGATGGAAAGCAAATGCATCATTCAATAGACTCTTTAGATTGGAATTACCATATGTAACTGGTGCTGCCACTTTTCATTACTGTTGACAATCAAAAAATGCTGAGATGGGTCTACAGTTGGTGATGTGAGTGTCCTCATGGAAAAAGATACAACCTTTATTTTTCCAGTTTTACTATTATTCATAGGATGGTAATTTGAGTGAACCGGCAATCATTAGCTACTCTAACTGGCCCTGTCCACCTGCTATACATAATCACCTTTTACAACAATGGTGGAAGAATGGCAGGGATGTATGAGTATACGGTTTACTTCATATGCCAAGAAAAAAAAAAAAGAAACAAACGAAAGAAGGGAAGGATAAACGCCTCAGCTGGGGCACCGTGCTAAGCAACTTGCAACCGGAATAGGGCAAAGGAATTGATTTTCTCTCCAAGACACTTCTTGCATTTCCAAAAAGTGTGTTTCCATTTTCTATAAAATATACTGAGGTCGAAATTGAAAATTTTTCTTTGTTCCTATTTGTGAATCTCTCCTTTTGTACTGTTAGTCTTAAGTTACTGCTTTTTAAACTTTTCTACTGTTACAGCACAGTAGTTAGCTTAAGCAGAAATCAATGTGGCACTGCTCTAGCTATTGTGTCATGTTCACAATACTGAGGTCGGTCATTATTATTTAGTGACCATCATGCCCATCCCATTTTTAGACATGGTGTGAAAATGATGACAAAAATAAAATGAAATCTAAGGATACGTTCTTCCAATTCTTTGGTTACTTTCCTCACACTATAAAATGGCCTAGGCTTTTCTATTTTTATCTCCCTGCTCAGTCTGCTTTAACAAAATGCTGCAAACTGGCAAAGGTAAATGTTGAATGATTTGTCTTTTGTTTATGAGACAAATGATACTTTTCTGTAAGCTCCAGCCAATGGAGCACTTCTTATATTATTGTGGTCAGAATTAGACCACAAAACTACTCATAGCCTGTAAAGAAGTCTGGAAAGCTAAATGTGAAGGTACATGACTCGCAACCGTAAACAACATAGGTTTGAACATAGTTTAACATATAGTTTAAACAACATAAGTTGATCGTCTCACAGTTTTGGAGGCTAGAAGTCAGAAGTCAAAGCGTCCACAGAAGTGGTTCCTTCTGAGGGGTGTGAGGGAGGCATCTCCTGGGCTTGCAGATGGCTGTCCTCTCTCATATCTCTTCCTGTCATCTACCTTATATGTATGTCTATCTCTCTGTGCCCAAATTTTCCCTTTTTATAAGGACAACAGTCATAGCTCACCTTACTCTAGTGTGACCTCATCTTACCTAATTACATTTGCCCTAACCCTATTTCCAAATAAGGTCACATTCTAAACTACTGGAGATTAGGACTTCCACACAGGAAGTGGGGGGTGGGGGACACAATTTAACACATAACTCCTCCTTAGACACTTTAAAATTTGTTTTAAGTTTATTTATTTTGAGAGAAAAAGAGAGAAGGGGAGGGGCAGAGAGAGAGAATCCCAGGCAAGCTCTGCACCAGCAGCACTGAGCCCTACACGGGGCTCGAAATCACGAACTGTGAGATCATGACCTGACCCGAAACCAAGAGTCGGACACTTAACTGACTGAGCCATCCAGGCACCCTTCTTTATTCCATTTACCCTTGCAGTAATTCTCTGAGGTAGTATATGGTGAATGCTCTCACACCTTCTTTGAAGAGGCGAGGTAACAAAGGCTTAGAGAGTTTGTGATTAGAATAAAACCATTGGGAAAATGGCTAAGTCAAGACATAAATCTATACTTTCTGAAACCCTGGTTCCAAGAATTTTTTGTGAATTTTTAAACCTTTTTTTATTACTCATTTTTGAGAGAGAGACAGAGCACAAAATGGGGAAAGGCAGAGAGAGAGGGAGACACAGAATCCAAAGCAGGCTCCGGCCTCTGAGCTGTTGGCACAGAACCCAACCTGGGGCTCAAACTCACAAACTGCAAGATCACGACCTGACCTGAAGTCTGATGCTTAACTGCCTGAGCCACCCAGGTGCCCCCAAGATATTTTCAATATATCAATTTCAATTTTTATATATCAATATTTCAATTTCAATATTTTCATTCTGCCTCCACTCCCTTTCTATTCATGTGCATACTGATTTAAGATTTTATAGCTTTTTGGTCTTTTTCTGCCTTTACTTTTGGTTCACATATTTTTCTGTCAAGATGTTTCGTTTATAAAAACAATGTCATAAAAATAATGGAAGTTAAAAAAAATCTTAGGTAAAATTTGTATCAGTCCATATAACTTATTTTTAGGCCATAAAGAATTAAGATAATTTGCTTACCATACAACCTCCTCACTTCACTGACTCCTGGCCATCGCAGACAAATAACTTTTAATTTTACAGTCTATTAGGGGAAATAAGTTAAAACTTAACTATGTACATTTTACCTTTATCAATATTAAATCATTATGACCTCATTCCTTCAAAAGGAAAATTTTCAGTATATTTCTTCTAAGTATCCAATAAAATATATTCCACCTAACATACTACTCTTCAAAAATCATCTACATAGCATAAGAGATAATGAAATGATTTAGTTTACATCATTATTTTAAGAAAATCAGTAATGTGTGTAATGTTTGATAAAGTTTATTTTCTCTCTCATATTCTTGAAGAGAGGGTAGTCCCTGCACAACTTTCAAACACATTAGTAAGTACTGCGATTGCAAGGTGACTATGAAAATACCAGAGTAGGCCCCCAAACCTAAAGGAGCAGTGATTGGGAAGGTTTGGAAGAGGTGAGGGAGGACAGCCTAAGCAAAGGTTACCTTTTATTAACTTACTTTGCCACTCAGGTATTAATCTTCAATTTAGCTCAAGGGCGTATCTTGAAAGATGATACTTATAAGGGCATAAACTGTTTTTATTTTTACTATTGTATACTCAGTATCTAGCAGAGTACCTTGGTCAAAGCATTTATTTAAAAACTGGGGCACCTGGGTGGCTCAGTCTATTAAGCGACTAACTTCGGGCTCAGGTCCTGATCTCGCCATTTCTGAGTTCAAGCCCCGCGTCAGGCTCTCTGCTGACAGCTCAGAGCCCAGAGCCTGCTTCAGATTCTGTGCCTCCCTCTCTCTCTCTGTCCCTTCCCCCACTCATGCTCTGTCTTTCTCTCTCAAAAATAAATACATTAAAGAAGTATTAAAAATATCGAGGGCGCTGGATGGCTCAGTTGGTTAACTGTCGGACTTCAGCTCAGGTCATCTCAGGATTCTGTGTGCAAGTCTGTGTGCAAAAGCAAGGCTTTTGGCTGTCAACACAGAGCCCACTTAGGATCCTCTTTCTCTGCCCCTCCCCAGCTCTCACGTGCACTCTCTGTCAAAAATAAACATTTAAAAATTTATTTAAAGATATTTGTTGAATGAATAAATGAATGTGACTGCTATAAAAAGTCTTCAAAACAGGTTAAAGAGAGGCAATTTTTACATAAATATGCCTACTATGAAATTAATAAATTCATCCTATTTTTCCGACTATTTAGAGTTTTGCCTAAACATTGTATCCATTTATCTAGCCATCCATGCAATCATTAATTCTTTGATTCATCTGAAATAAATTTGACTTTCCAGTATAAACCAGGTGCTAGATTATTACAGAAAGCAATAACCTAAAAAGTGATGGTCTACATAAAGCATGTTAGCATATATTTATAGTATAATATATGTGCTATATAATGAAAATACATACATGTAAGTATATGTGTATGATATGACACACATGCACATGTATATTATAATGACAGTGAAAAGTACTAAGAGAGATACTAACATGCTTTTGGAGATAAACAGCAGAAAAAAATCCTTCCAACTGGAAGCATCCTTCAAGGAGCCTCCTGATGTTTTCACTGTCTTGATTCTTATTTAAATAGTGCTACTGATTCAAGTGAATGAGCTGGCCAGTGTGAAAAATGCTGTTCAACCACAGCCTTTGCCTTTCTCCTTGGACAGATTCCAGAGGGGGAAAAAAAAAATCAGAAAACTGACCTGCTCCAGAGACTTGAGCTGCAGAGCTTTAGGCATTCCTTGACCAACCTAGAATTGAAAAGAATAAATAAGTCTGAAAAAGAGCTATCTTTGCTGCCATATTCCTTTTTCATTGTGAAACTTTGCAGCAGTATTAGCCTAAAAAAAAAAAGTGGGGGTGGGGGGGCTTGGTTTTCTCATTTTTAGTTTTTGGTTAGTTTGTATATGCCTGCACAAATACTTATATATATAGTTATGTAATTAATATAAAATAATTATATATCATTTAAGTAAATTAATATGAATAATATGTAATTTTTTTTACACATTATGTATCTTAATATCAATGAAATGTTTAGATCCAAACAAACTGCATGCTATAAAAGACCCTGTTTGGATATGACTTTGTGATAAGAAACACAAAGAAAAGTTAAAAGACACAATTAATACAACTTTAACTTCCATCAAATGGCATTTTTTCAGGCATTATCTCTTTTGACCTTTACGAAAGCTTTGTAGAGCATTATCATTGACCTTTGTTAAAGATGAGGCAACAGGCCTGAATGTTAAGATGGTGTCCTCAAGATCACACAGCTGAATCCAGGTCTCTAATATATGTACTTCAGACCACCCTATGATTTTACCATTCTTTAATGAATTGCCCATAGCCTGCTGAAGACCTTTGAGTTTTCTTTGTGGGATGAAGTGATCTGGGGGAAAAAAAAATCTCTCTTCAGAGCTTATAAATGTGTAAGGCCCAAAGTATTTTTATTTGTTTCAGTTTTCCCATTTCTTTTTTTTTCCCCCCCATGGGTGTTTATTTTTGAGAGGGCAAGTGAGGGAGGGGCAGAGAGAGGGAGAGACAGAATCCCAGGAAGGCTCTGCATTGTCAGCCCAGAGCCCCATGAGGGGCTCAAACTCAAAATCCATTAGATCATGACCTGAACCAAAATTCAGAGCTGCAACTTAATCAACTGAGCCACCCAGGCACCTCTAGTTTTCCCAGTCCTTCAATCAGGAATTCTTTTTTCCCCGTCTTCTACATTATATTCATTAGCAATTTCCTTGACTGCAATATATATTTTGAATCCAATCACTTCAGTACATTCCTGATGGCACCTTGGTCCTGGTCACCATCAGTCTCTTGGATTCCTATCTCCCTGTTTTCACTCTGGTGCCCATTTCTATAAGAGTAAATATGTGGAGTTAAATTAATTTAAAAATCTATAACCCTAATTTCTCTAAGCAAATTATTTTAATGCTTTCCTTTTGGAGAAACCATATATTGGCTTTATAACACACAGGGTATTTTCAGAACACTGATGTCATGCATATAAATATTTAATAAGAATGGGGTAAAGGAGTTGCTGTGTCCTCCAAATAGGAAAGTGTTAATATATCCCCACAAAATGCCAAGTTTTTAAATTAGATCACCTTGGGTATGTTTAAGATGTTTCAACTGTGATGATGTGGCCTAGGTGATTAGGTCTAATTGTATGATTTAATTTTACTCGGTAATTTTGATGAACAGATTTGCATGGCAATTCAAGAAGGAGTGTGCAGTAGACTAGTATCATTTCTATGCTTCTCTTATTCACAGAGTTCCTACTGAATGGGGAAAAAAGGCAAAATGAGGTTTGCAGCACAAGTTCTTGACAGCTCTGTGTAGGCACTGACCATTTCTTTACCTCCACTTCTTCCCTGTATATTAAACACACCATGTATTCTTTGGTGATACAATCAGTCAGTTATCTCAATATGGTAAATTTCAGCAAAGGCAGCCTCTGTGTCAACAGTCACAAGTTGGTAGGGAATAAAAAAATGAGTCTGTGCGTTATTCTCTATCTCTCTTCTTCCACACCCTCCCTTCTTGATAGGGTTAAAGTCGAGTTTCTTGATCTCCACATCATTTCTAGATTGGAAGTCTGTAGGCTGAAGATTTGTTGAGATGCTTAGCAATAGTCAAACACATCTGTGAAGAAACCTAGAGGGAGAGAGAAAGAAGATTTGGTATCAGTGAATGAATTCAGTTTGTGTTAACTTTGAATTCTATTGCATAGAATTGTCCTAGCCATTAATTGCCATCAAAAAACAGGAAAATACTTCTGTTTGTAGGATATATTGAACCTCATAGGCTCTGAAATAATCTGTTTAAGAAATCTAGAAGACACGAATACTCGTTAGCCCTTGAAATGTGATCGAGAGATTATAAAACTTGACAAAAGCCATGAGAAACTACTGACAAGCAGCTAAATCAACAGTGTTGGTCTTTGAGAAAATCGTTTTGGGGAACAATGACATTTGCACTGTATTAGAGCTGACTGCAATAATTATTACCAATCCTGTCCAGAGAACCAGTGCCTCAGATTGTAAAGATGTAAAGCATTTTCTTTCGGCTCTAAGTAGAAAAGAGTTGAGTAAGGAAAAAATATCTATTATTAACAATTGTTGCGCAGCAACTATCAGAAAAATACTGTAAATAATCACGTAGTTTTTCCCAATTGCATCAGAGTGTTTTTGTTTTGTTTTATTTTGGTCCACATAAAGAATAACAAGAAATTTCAAGAGTTATACAAGTGTCAGAGATGGAAAATGTATGTTGCTCCCTACAAATTAGTACCTAGAATCTGAGGAATAATTCCAAGCTAAGATACCTGTGTATATTGCTAAATATTTAAATGCTTCTTAAATCCAAATTTTGGATATGAACCAGGAGGTCTCAGCTCAGAAAAGCTTCAAAAGAAATGGAGTTTGACTCAGTTTGGAGTTTGGATGTTTTTTACTTAAATGAAAGTGATGGTTTTTTTTTTGTTTTGTTTTTTGTTTGTTGTTGTTTGAGTAAATTACTGGAAATTTCTCTGTGATATTAAATTTACAATGAGAATCTACCAATGGACTTAAAGTAATCAAAGACTTAAATTCATTTAATTTGCAGAGCCATACCCCAAATAATTTATGCTCAAAAAAAAATGAGACAAGAAACTGATGGAAGGAGTACCTTAAAATTCTTCCAAAGTCTACAGCTACCATTCTTATTTGTCTTCCTAAGAGTTTATAAAGAGTATTATGATCTGACACTTAATTCTAGAGCTCTTTTGAGATATTTTATGATAATTAATTCTAGATCTCATTTTTGATTTTTAGAATTAGTATTTTGAGTTAAAATTTAAAATCACTAAAGAGAATTTTGAGAAATATAAACATGATATGACCATTACCCAAAACAAGGGAAAGAATCTATCACTCTGGAAAGCACCTTGTGACTTGGTCCAGCGGCTCCTAATTTCTGTCATCACAAATTAATTTTGCCTATTACTGAATGTCTTATAAATGAAATCATATCATATGTACTCTTCTATGTCTGTCTTCTTTCACCAACATGTTTTTAAAATTCATCTATGTATTGGGGCACCTGGATGGCTCAGTTGGTTGAACATCCAACTTCGACTCAGGTCATGGTCTTGCGGTTCCTGAGTTTGAGCCCCCCATGGGGCTCTGTGCTGACAGCTCAGAGCCTGGAGCCTGCTTTCCGATTCTGTGTCTCCCTTTCTCTCTGCCTCTCCCCTGCTTGTGCTCTGTTTCTCTCTCAAAAATAAATAAAAATTAAAAAAAAATAAAGTTCATGTATGTGTTAGTATGGATCGATAGTCCTTTCCTTTCATATTGCTGAGGAGTCTTCCTTTGTTACCAGTATCCAAAGTTCATGTATATTTTCTTCTATTGATGGGCTTTTGGGTTATTTCCAGCTATAGACTGTTACGAATTGAGCTGGTATGAATATTCTTGTACATGTCTTTTTGTAGACAAAAAGGCTTATTTCTCCAGTTCCTAGGAGTCAATTTGTTGTGCCATGGAGCAAGTCTGTGTGCAAACTTGAAAGAAATCATTAGTTGATCAAAAGGCTGGAGCATTTTACAATAATACCAGCAATTTATGAAAATTTTCTTTGTTACACATTCCTACCGACACCCAGTCTCATCAAAATTTTTAAGATCACACATTCTACCATTATTCATTGTGGCTTTGTTTTTCACTGATGATTACTGATCTTGACCAAATTTTCATATGCTCTTTGGCCATTGAATTTTGTGTGTGTGTGTGAAGTATCTTTGTAGATATTTCTGTCCACTTTTTTTTTTAATTTTTTTTAACATTTATTTATTTTTGAGACAGAGAGAGACAGAGCATGAACAGGGGAGGGGCAGAGAGAGAGGGAGACACAGAATCTGAAACAGGCTCCAGGCTCTGAGCGGTCAGCATACAGCCTGATGCGGGGCTCGAACTCACGGACCGTGAGATCATGACCTGAGCCGAAGTCGGACACTTAACCCACCGAGCCACCCAGGCGCCCCTGTCCACTTTTTTTTGTTAATGGTGTTTGTTTTCTCCTAATTGGTAGAAATTTGCTACATATCTTATGTATCAATTTTTTGTTTCATATCATATATCTCATATGACGTCCAGTCTATATCTTGCATTTTTACTTTCCTATATGGTATCTTCAGATCACAGAAGTTTTAAATTTGGTAAAATATAATTTTTCACGTGTTTTCTTTTATGGTGGCTTTCCTGTGTTAAGAAACTGCCTGCTTGAAAGCCAGAAAGACATTCACTTAAGTTTTATTTCTAGAATATATATATTTTTTTCCAGATGTAGAAATAGGTAAAATATTAATTTTTATGAACAATGTAAACAGAGTTAAGGGGTCAAATTTTATTTTCAACCTATATACATATGTATGTGTATGTGTATAGACATACATAAAAACACAAAAAGTTGTTCCAGAGACAATGAAAATGCTTTATATGTCCTTTTAAATAATTTTTTCTTTCTATATTGAAAATAATTTGTGGTCTCTTTCTGGGCTCCATTCTGTTTATTGATCTATATAAGTATCATTGTGTCAACCACACATTCTTGTAGCTTTACAGACTGTCTGAAATCATGTAGTATAAGACCTTCAATTATTTCTCTTTTTCAGTATTATTTTGTCTAGGTCCCTCGCACATCCATATAAATTTTAGTCTGTTAATGTTTACAAAAGAAAATATTTCTGAAGCTTGGAGTGGAATTGTAGTAAATCTGCAAATCAATTTGGGGAAAATTAACATACTAACAATATTGAATCTCCCATTCCATGAACATAAAATACCTTTTCATTTATTTAGATGCTCTCTCACTTCATGCAGCAATTTTTTGTATCTGTAAGTATAAAAATTTTTTACATTTCTTAAATTTATGTTTATGTATTTGATAGAGTATTTGATGCTATCATACATATTTTTTTCAGCTTCCAAATATTTGTTTCTGGTATACAAAAGTATATTGTTGTACAGAGCTAGTATCTAGATACCTTGATTAATGTACTTACTATGTTTACAGATACATAGAGATTTTCTTTGTATAAAATTATATCATCAGTGTATAATAGCAATTATTATTTTATTTAGTTGCTGATATAGACAAATTTACATTTATAATCTAGTTATTTGTTTTCTATTGTTTTGGGGTAATGTCATATTGATGTTTTGTATGGAGATGACAAATGCATCTTTTGCTTATTAGAGTACATCTTCACTTAATATTCTACCACATAACACATAAGGACCTTATAATAGTAAGGTCCTGCCTTCGTCTTATTGTTTATATTTATCCACCTTCCTGCCTTCGTTTTATTGTTTATATTTTATCTCTACATGTTTTAAACTACATACCACTATTATTATTAGTGTTTTAAGCAATCATTACTCTTAAATACATATACCTAAAATTTCCGGTGATGTTTATCTCTGAAGACCCCAGGCTTCCATCTGGAATCATTGCTCTTCAGTTGAAAGAAATTCATTATCTCTTGTAGTGTTAGCTATTAATCACACATTTTCCCAAAATTGTTTTTATTGCACCTTAATTTTTTGGAAGATATCTTCACTGGTTTATAATTCTGCTTTGTTATGTCAGGTTTTTAAAGATATTCTGTTACTTACTTTTTGTCTTCTTCTATTTATTGAACTATAGTTGGCACACAGTGTTACCTTAGTTTCAGGTGTACAACATACTGATCCGCCAAGTCTTTATGTTGTGTTATTCTCACTACAAGTGTAGCTACCATCGGTCACCTTACAGTGTTATTATAATACCACTGGCTGTACTGCTTATTCTGTACCTTTCATGTCGGTAACGTTCATTCCATGAGCAGAAGCCAGTATCTTCCACTGTCTTTTTGCCCATTCCACCTATCCCTCTGAAAACTATCAGTTTCTCTGTACCTAGGGGTCTGTTTCTGCTTTCCTTTGTTCATTTGTTTGGTTTTTAGATTCCACATATGAGTCAACTGATGTGGTATTTGTCTTTCTGTGACTTTCTTCACTTAGCATAATACCTTTAGGTCCACCCCACTGTCACAAATGGGAAGATCTCATCCTTTTTATGGCCGATAAATATTCCATTGTATGTATAGAATACATCTTCATTCATGTATCAATGGGCACTTATGTTGTTTCTATATCTTGGCTATTGTAAATAATGTCACAATAAATTAGTGTTTTTGCTTTTTTGGGGTTAATGCCTTAGTGGAATCGTGGAATCATATAGTATTTCTGTTTTTAATTTTTTGAGGAATCTTCACACTGTTTTCCACAGTGGCTGCACCAATTGAGATTCCCAACAGTGCAGAAGAGTTACTTTTTCTGTATATCCTCTCCAATACTTATTTCTTGTCTTTTTGATTCTAGTCATTCAGACAGGTGTAATGAGATCTCTCATTGTGGTTTTCATTCACATCTCCTGATTATTAGGTCCTCTGCCCATGTTTTAGTTGCATTATTTGTTATTTTGGTATTGAGTTGTATAGTTTCTTTCTGTGTTTTGGATATTAAACCCTTGTTGGATATACCTTTTGTAAATATCTTCTCCCATTGAGTAGGCTGCCTTTTCATTTGTGGATGGTTTCCTTTATAGTCTCAATAGTTGATTTTGCTTTTGCTTACCTTACCTGAGGAGACATATCTAGAAAAATGTTGCTAAGGCCAGTGTCCGAGAGATTACTGCTTAGGTTTGTTTTCTTCTAATAATCATATGGTTGTAGGTCTCACATTTAGGTCTTTAATCCATTTTGAATTCATTAATGTGTATGGTGTGAAGAGGGGTCCAGTTTCATTCTTTTTCATGTAATTCTCCAGTTTTCCCAGCACCATTTGTTGAAGAGACTGTCTTTTTCCCATTGTATATGCTTGTTTCCTCCTGCTAGTATATTAATTGACCATATAATTATGCATTTATTTCTGGGTTTTCTATTCTGTTCTATTGATTTATGTGTCTCTTTTTGTGCCAATGCCATAATGTTTTGAATATTACAGCTTTGCACTATAGTTTGAAATCTAGAATTGTGATACCTCCAGCTATGTTCTTCTTTCTCAAGATTGCTTTGGCTGTTTACAGTCTTTATGATTCCATGAAAATTCTAGGATTATTTGCTCTAGTTCTGTGAAAAATGCTGTTGGTATTTTGATATGAATTGTATTGAACTTGTAGATGACTTTGGGTCATACTGACATTTTAACAATATTAATTCTTCCAGTCCATGAGGTTATTAGTTCTTTCCATTTGTTCATGTCGTCTTCAGTTCCTTTAATCAGTGTTTTATAGTTAGACAACTGAGTACAGGTCTTTTATTTCCTTGGTTAAGTTTATTCCTAATGATTCTTTTTAGTGCACCTGTTGAATGGATAGATGATAGATAGAGTGTGTGTGTGTATGCGTGTTAAATGATTTTTGTTCTGAAAATTTTTGAGAGGTGCTGTGTATCTTTATGTATATCCTGCCTGAAATTTTCTTTCAATCTGAAGATGTTTACATTCATATGTGGAAATCGTATCCATTATTCTTCACTTTATTTTCACCTGTGTCCCCTTTCTGGAATTCCTGTTATGAAAACTGGATCTCTTAAATCCATCCTCTGTGTTCCTTAAATTTTTCTTAGAGTTTGCTTCTCCTATCTTGCTGCTCTATATTTTGAGAAGTTTTTCAACAATTTTCCATGAAATTCTTCTGGAGTTTTTCTTGGCTTGTTTTTAATTTCATCATCTACAGTTTATTTCGGGATCTCTTTCTTGTTCTGATTTGGTTCTTTTATAGCTTTCCAATACTAATAAATTAAATATCATCTCACAACAGAGGATTCTAACTGAAATATTTTAATGTTCTTTATATTACCCAGATTATCCATCTCCACCAGAACCAGTTCTCCTGTTCATTCTGCTTAGAACCTCATTTCTCATTACGTGTTTCCTGAAATGCACAATGTTTCTTTGTTTTTCATTTATGTGAATTCATTCATTCAATAATTATTCATTAATCTGTTACCATGTGATAATCATTTTTCTAAGTGCTTAAAAATGCATTAGTTAGGATTTTCAAAAAAATAAAGATTCCTTCCCTCATTCAACTTAAATTTAGAAGAAGTGGGAAGAAAGTGAGCAAGTATGGTAACCTAATTATACAGGATGTGACAAGATCATCAAATCTACTGTGAAAAAAAGAAAGAGCAGTGGACGATGAGAGACTATGTTGTGTGGGTTGGATAATTTTAAATTATAATATGATGATAGCTACACTGAGAAATAACATTGAGAAATAACATTTAATAAGAATTATTTGGCCAAGGAAGGCCATTGGATGCCTGATGGCAATGAAAAGGCCTAGGGAAGAGAGCATTCCAGGCATGATCAAGGAACAGCAAAGAGGGCCAGTGGTCAAATAATTTGGATCAGAGTAGGCTGGTCCAACTTAGAGAGCCATAGGTGATTGAAAGCATTAGAGGATCTGGTTCTGTATTACCAAGAGATATATAGATTTTTATAATGATTGTCTTTTGAGTGAAATGGAAAGTCACTGAAAAGTTTGGGAAATGGCATAATGTGTATTACATATTTTAACAAATCACTACAATGAGACAAATTAGATAGTGAGTATAAGAGAAAGAGTAGAGTAACTGCAATGTCCACATTTGTTTGTTTTGGCTTTTTAGCTATACATTGGTCATAAGCAACTGGTAGAATGATGTAGAAGACTGGGGTGGAAGAGGCCTAAGGGGTATGTCAAGAATTCAGTTGATGACATGTTAATTTTGAGATGCCTATAACACACGTTATTTAGGCAGTTGGTTATGGGAATCTGGAGTTCGGGAGAGTTCTGTGCTGGAGATAAAAATTTGGGAGGCATCAGCATGGACAAAGCATCAAATCACTAAATTTTCCAAAAAAGTATATACTACATTTATTTCCCTTAAAAGAAACTAAGTTACTGTTTTGCAGTTTAACAGTTCAAAGTTTTGCTAACTAGAATAATTGATATCATGCCTAAATTTAAAGAAATACCAGTATGTGGTTGCAAATAGACATTTAAAATATTTTACATAGTCTTTTGGTATTTGGATAGATAGAATTGAAGTCAACTAAACAGAAGCCTACGTCTCTTTAGTATACATAAAGGCAGAAAATACCAATTGGCAATAATAGCCAGTCAGTATTATATCTAATTAATAACCCTTGTATCAGTGTACATTCTCTGAATGTATTTGAACTGTAAAGTTGCAGAAGATCCAAAACTTAGAAAGTATAATTACTTCAAGCTTTGCATGTTTCTTATGTAACTTTGGTAATTATGTTCATGGCTTGAAGAGTGCTGTAGGTGAATTCATTTTTTAAACTGGTACCATATTATTTTTCTCTAAACTTCCTCCTGGTCATTTTCAATTTTTTCTGATGTGCTTATTTAGTCTTTCTGTTGGATTTGTTTCATTTTACTTCCTTGAGTAAATTATAAAAATTTTGCTAGTGTCAGGTAAGAAGTAAAAGGAAGATAATGGGGAAAATCAATTAATAATGTTAAAACCCTATAACAAAACACTAGATTTTATACAGAGAAGTCAGAGATTAAGACCATTCTTCGTAGATGATGGTGATACCATCTCATCAACAGTTTGAAGTTTCTAAAAGTATGTACCTTGGACAATCTTCAGCTAACTCAACTAGGGTGTTTGTTAAAAATGCAGCTTCCCTAATTCTTCCCTAAGTGTGCATCTGTGCATTTGAGGAGAGGGTTTGTTGAACCTGGGAATCTACGTTTTATTTTTTACATTTCGAGAAATGCTGTTGGAACATTTTATAGTTGATAAATTATTTTTACTATTTATTTTACCTTCACAATACCTATATGCAACAGTCTGAGCAGGTGTTATTATCTCCCAGTTTACTTGAAAATACAGGCTCAAAAAGGTTAAGAGATTCTTCAATACACATAACAAAGGGAAGGGGCAGGGGATGGGCTAGATGGATGATGGTCATTAAGGAAGGCACTTGTTGGGATGAGCACTTGGTGTTATATGTAAGAGAGAAATAACTATATTCTACTCTTGAAACAATTATTACACTACATCTTAACTAACTTGGACTTAAATTAAAGGAAAGTAAATTTATGGTAAAGTAAAAGCTTCAACACTCATATTCCAGTCTTTTGTCATCAAACAACTGAAAGAAAAATTATGGTGCTTATGTTTGATTTTTATTTTCCTCATATATGAAACATGCATTCTTATACTGGATATTTAAACTTTACATTTCTCAACTTCCTTAGTTTATTTCATGGTCTGGATTCTGGAAAAAAAATACAAACAAGGAACCAACAAACAGAACACCAAACCTCCGAGATGAGAATTTCTGTGCAGTAATTTATTAAAGAATTGCTCCCAATAAGAAGTAAGGGCTGGCTGAATGACTAAGAAGTGGAAAAAACTAGGGCTGTGATTACAGAGAAAGTGCTAGCATCTCTCTGACCCACATGGAGTCAGTTTGTCCTGACTCAAGTAAGGGAGCTGGGCTAGACTATCTGCCCTAGTCATTGACTCTGAACCATCCCAGGAGAGACATAAAATCCTAGCATTTTGCTTTCTATGCAGGAAAAGTAGTTGTCATAGCCCTGTGGCAGCCTCCAAAGTCACAGATGCAGGCTGTTAAAGGCAAGCAAACATAGAAGCTGAGGAAATATGGGTTATTTAAAAATAAACATGCTATTAAGACAACACTGCAGATTCCGCTATCAGTAAATACAGTTTACTAGTAATTAGTCCTGGGGTGATTCACTTTATCTCATTTAATTCTTTTTTAATTCCATTTTTCATTTTTAATGTAAAAAGTTAATAGTAGCTTCTGCCTTGCATTCTTGTAGTATTGTTGACTGGATCAAAGAGAATAATGAATACTTTACAGTACTGTGTAAAAATAAAGTGCTATCCCCATGCAAGATATTCTTTAATTTTAAAGAGATACTCTTTTATTATTGAAGAGATATTTTGTAAAAACTCTTTGCTGTGGTTCATATGTCTGAAACCTTTGTTCTTTCTGCAAGCAAGCTAAATAAGAATCCTTGAATATAGCTGTTCTCTGATAGTAATGGTGAATGTGGTCCTAATTTTAATATTTAAACAACCTAAGATGACTAAAAGTACAATGTTAGTGATTTACCAGTTAAATTTTGAATCAAAAGACCTAAGGCATTTCTGCTCCTATCACAGTATTGTTGAATTTTTCAACAGTAACAGCAACAACAAAAAAAATTGGTAATTCCTTAGATATTTTGAACTGTGCCTTTCATAAATAGGCTGGTTATGTGAAATTTCTCTAATCAAATCTAGCATTTATAATAGCTCAAAAATAGACCATACCCATATATATGTCATTGAATAAAATGTTTTCTAATGCAAATGTTTTCTTAAATGTTCTCATAGAAAGTTTATGGCAATAAGAATTGAACATTATAGAATACTCATAGATCCACATAGAAATGCCATGTTCCACTTAAGATGTTAAAGCTCATGTCCTTGAATATATTTCCAATTTAACAGCATAGAAAGTAAATTCTGCATAGGTAATGCCACATGAAGCAAGAATGCATTTTATAATCCATCAAAATAGTCACAAGTTGTGAAGGCTGTCTTCATTATGTATAGCCTAATGGTCTTAATTTTTCAAATAACTGTGGGGATTAGAAGTAGAATCAATTCACAAGTATTTTAGGCAAGTATCTCTGACTAATGCCATATTTTCAACTTAGTTCAAAAAGATCAAAACTTTTTTGAGTTTTACAAATACAGTTGTGTTGGCTCTGTTGGTATTGTTGGAAGCTGTACTGTGAACATGCAGTGTGACAAAAGCCAATTAAAAAGGAACATTCTCATGGACATCCTTGTCAGTGACATTCATACTTTTAGGAAGTCTTGGGTGCAGAAAATTGTTGACTTACGTAAAAGCTTAATTTGTTCCATTGGATTCTGGGTTTTTTCTCTATCTAAAACTAGAAATGAAATTTTGTCTGTAATAAAGGCAGAGGAACTTGAAAAACTTAGCCATCTAGGATTCAAAAAAGTGTCCTTGGTTCTCTTTTCTCTTTCTTCTGTAGAAGGGCAATATGATCTGATTAATGTTTCATACAACTCTAGCTACTACATAGAAAATAAGAGGTACTCAACCTTGGAGTCTCTGTTTATGGCCCTAAAATTGCTTTTGGTCCCAACCTTTGCCTTTCACAATCCCCCAAGGTTAAATTCAAATGTAACTCCTTTAAGTCTTCCTAAGTTTCTTATAGCAATTAGTCATTTCTCGTGTATTTTATTCCACATATTATGTACTAGTCTTCTCTTTCTCTGAGGAGAAACCTTTCATATACTGTGTCATTCTCTGAGGAGATACTTCCATATACTGTGTCCTTTTGTATCTTTGTCCTTGGTAGTACTTTCTGCAAAAATGTTCAATAAATCCTTGAGTAAAATAGAAATGAAAATATTATTTGTACTGGAAATTCTCAAAGAATTTTGTGAGTTCTAACACTTAATATGTGAATGAGATTCTAAAGTCATTTCATATGCTGAAACTAAAATCCACCCTTATTCATGATATCAACTCTACATAACTCTACATATCTTTGAAGTCCTTGTTGCGGGCACCTGTTGACCTTCCCCAATTTGGGGGGAAATAAAAGAAAAAACAAACTCCTAAAAAGAAACCCAAACAACATCTATGTTCTAAATTAAAGCCTTTCCTTCCACAATATCTTTTGCTCTTGAGACTTTTTCTAGTAATACCTAATCTTTTTAGATACCCCAGTTATAAGTAGGATGTTTAGTGTTTTCTTGCTATAAGATCAACGCTTTCTGTATACTTATTAAAGATTCAGGATGCCCATCTTCTTTCACAGTAACCAACTTTTAGATTTTCCAATGTACCATACTTTCTCTCAACTTTGATTTTGTAGGTGTGCTTCCTTCTGGCACGCCACCATTCATACAACCCTCTCTTTTTGTAGATGGCCCCCATTAGATTTTCATGACTTAGCTCATGTACCACTTTCTTACCCCAGAAGTTTCCCTTATTCACCTGATCCCAACTTGTATTGCACCTAATCAGTAGTCTTAATCCAATGCCATTGTATTACAATTGTCTAGGTACTTCATGATCTTATTTCTGAATCTTACTTCCATAAGTAACTTCTATAAGTAAACTTAAACTTCCATAAGTCACTTAAAAATAAAAGTCATTTTATATTTACTGCCAGAACCTAGCAAAATGCCTGAAAACTCATGGGTGCTAAATCTTATGAAGTAAGAATAGTTTTGTTTGAGAGGCACCTGAGTGACTGGGTCACTTGAACATCTGACTCTTGATTTCACCTCAGGTCATGATCTCATGGTCATGGGATCTAACCCAACAAAAGGCTCTGTGCTGAGCATGGAGCCTGCTTGGGATTTGTCTCTCTCTCTGCCCCTCTCCCAACTCGTGTGCATGTACTCTATCTCTGTAAAATTAAAAAAAAATTTTTTTTAAGAATACTTTTGTTTGAAAGAAAGGCAGTAACAAAAAATCCCTTTTTGTTATTCTTAGAATTGAGATATCTATACTAGGACAATGTCTCTTAATTTGTATTGATCACACGTTTTTCTAAAGAAAATGCTGACATTAAGCCAATCGGCCAATGATTCCTGTCTATGAATATAAGCAATGTTGGTATATATTCATGTCAGGAAAAAGCAGCATGTGATTCAAATGTCAATGGCACCGACCTTGCCAGGTATCGATTTTATCTATTTCACTAAAATTTTGGTAGGTTTGCTAAATTATACAATTAATTTTGTACCCAAATCATGGGATGTTGATACAGCGGTAGTATACATATTGAGAATTTCATGGTAGTTATTTATGTTGGTATGAGTTTCCTGATCATAAACTTTCTTTTCATAGGAAAATACAGTTATTTCAAATGAGAATCACAAACTGCCTTCTTCTTCACTGAATGAAGGAAATTTAGGAATTGTTCACATAAATACAGGCTCTAAAATAAATTTGCTGATTCACTTCATTCTGTCCCGTATATGATTAATATAGCCAATGCAAAGCCACTCCACTTTATCATGGACATCTACACCTAGGGCTCTAGAGAAAGTGATTAAGAAGCACTGATAATGAATATATATTAATCTTCTGGACCACTAAAGGGAATTTTGACTTGTGGCACAGTCCTTTACAAAATGACTCCAACTGCTTCTGTTTTTCAAAGCCTATGGCACTACGTCTCAGATCTATTTTAGTTGTAATGAACACATAGATCTCTAGACACCATTATTTTAGCATGAAGTCTGAATATAATGTTGGATTGAAGCCCTATGGTTGTTGGCATTATTGCATTGTCAAGGATACTGTCAAAATGGAAGAAGAGCACCAATTAAGAAGTCTGCTCTCATTACTGAAGATGAGTGGCTTAAAAGACTACTGTACTGGTAGGGAAAAGTAAAACTAGAACACCTTTAAAGTGAGTGTGAAAAAATAACTTTGATTCAGATTCCGTAACCAAGGGTTACTTTTAAGAAGTGGTATGTAAATGCCACTAAAAACTGGAATGACCAAATTGGAATGCTCCTAGTCAAAAAGGAAATCACTAAACTTAGTATAACAAGATTCCCGGCAGTCAAACCATGCAAGCAATTCTTGAGAGCCGACTGTATTCTTATTCTGTTCTCTAATCCCAGTTACTTTCCTGGATTGTAGCTTTTGCAATTTCCTTAATATATGTCCCTGGTAGACCTGAAGCTATGTGCTTTATGACACTGATTTCTTCTTTACTCATCTTAAACATGTTACTTTGTCCATTCTTGCCTCAGTATCCTGATATACACACCTCTGATTAAGAATGTGGTCTTTTTACCTGAAGCTTCCATTAGTGCTTAGAAAATGTTCCACTGTGCAAATGTTAGACAAAAAAATGTTTTAAGTCAATTATCCTATGCTTGACAGATCACCAGACCAAGAATAATCTTCATGTGTATAACAGGATCATGAAAAAGGTGGCTACATGAAGCTGTCTTAGGCAGTAGAATATATCATATTTAAAGTAAAAAAAAGCAATTCCCTAACTAAGTATTATCATCAGTTTAACTTAAGAAACAGAGCTGCGGGGGAGGGGGCATGTGGGTGGGTCAGTCAGTTAAGGGGCCCACTTCGGCTCAGGTCATGATTTCAAGGTTCAGGGGCTTGAGCCCCGCATTGGGCTCTGTGCTGACAGCTCAGAACCTGGAGCCTGCTTTGGATTCTGTGTCTCCCTCTCTCTCTCTCTGCCCCTCCCCTGCTAGTGCTCTGTCTCTCTCTCTTTCAAAAATAGGTAAACGCTTAAAAAATACAAAAAAAAAAAACCTTAAAAAAAGAAAGAGGGAAACACAACTATGGGGGCACCTGGGTGCCTCAGTGAGTCGAGCATCCGACTTCACCTTTGTGCTGTCGGCACAGAGCCAGCTTCACATCCTCTGTTCCCCTTTCTCTCTGCCCCTTCCCCACTTGGGCTTTCTCTCTCAAAAATAAATCTTAAAAAAAAAGAGAGAGAGAGAACTAGGGACTCACAAAGGATAGGTAATTAGACAATAAGTAAAAGAGCTCATTTTAATTACTGCCAACACTTTTCATAATATTTTTCAATGATTTGAAAATTCATATTCAATGGATATAGTTTTTACCTTAACGAAAATCTTTTTTTTTCCTAATCATTAACTGCATATGGAAAAGTGGATGATTTGGGATATGAGATAATATTTTCTAATAAAAGTAGTGTGGTAATTTTTGTTTTATGGTGTTAATGCAGTATTCCAAAGCACCAAATAAACAGGAGTATTTCTGTGAAGCTCATCAGTTTTATTCAGATGTGCGATGCAAAAATACTCAGGAAGCCTATGCAGCAGTATTATACACAGGGCCCAGTAAAATGAAGTTTCAAGCACTCACGTGAAAGACTAAAACATTTTTTATTTTTAAGATTTTTTTAAGAATCAAGTTTTTTTTTTTTTTTTTTAAGAATAAAGGGTTTTTTTTGTTGTTGCTCTTGTGGTTGCTTTCCTTTGTTTTGTTTTGTTTACTGAATGAAAGAAAGCCTTAGTTGCAGACATACTGGATTACTGCTAAGCCATCACCAGCCATTTCTCCCATTTCTCCTGGGCAGAGACCTTGTATTAAACAGTGAATAAGTATGAAGCAAATCCACCCATCTCCAACAAATCTCTCTTTGAAGGATAACATTTTAGGCCAAAAAAAAAAAAAAAAAGGTACCTAAAGAAAGTAACTAGAAGGCCTTCTTCTAGAAGCCTGAAAAAATAAGATAGAGATCTATAGTTACTTAAATCAGGACCATGGCAGTATGAAATAAAGTCACACAGGCCCACCAGTTTAGAGATTGAATGTAAATTGAAGGGACGTTGTTCATATTTCTAAGCTTGGGGTTAAGGTATCAGGGTAATGCCATTCTTCTAGTATGAATTTGGAAGCTTTCCCTCCTCTTGTATTTTTTTGGAATAGTTTTAGAAGAATAGGTATTAAATCTTTAAATATTTGGTAGAATTCACTAATGAAGCCATGTGATCCTCTACTTTTTTTTTGTTGGGAGTTTTTATATTATTGATTCAGTTTCATTGCTAATAATCATTCTGCTGAAAATTTCTTCTTGATTCACTTTTAGAAGTTTGTATGTTTCTAGGAATATATCCACTTCTTCTAGGTTGTCCAATTTGTTGGCATATAATTTTTCATAATATTCTGTCGGAATCTTTTGTATTTCTGTGATATCTGTTGTTACTTACCTCCCTCATTTAAGGTTTTATTTGAATTTCCTTCCTTCCTTCCTTTCTTCCTTCCTGCCCTCCCTCCCTCCCTCCCTCCCTTTCTTACTTGCTTTCAAGTTTGTCTTAAGGTTTATAGATTTTGTTGATCTTTCAAAGAACCTTTCCTGGTTTTATAGATCCATTCCATTCAGTTTATTTTGGTCACCATTTCATTTATGTCTGTTCTAATATTTATTAATTCCTTCCTTCTATTGGTTTTGGGCTTTGTTCTTATTTTTCTAGACCCTTTAGGCATAAGGTTAGGTTGTTTAACATTTTTCTTGATTCTTTAAGTAGATCTGTAATGCTATCATCTTCCCTCTTAGAAAAGCTTTTGCTTCATGCCAAAGATCTTGGACCATTGTGTTTGGACCTTGTATTTTTAAATTTCCTCTTTGGTGATTTGGTTGACCCCCTAGTTGTTTAGGAGTACTTCATTCAGCTTCCATGTGTTTGTGTTCTGTCCAGACTTCTTCTTGTGATTGGTTTCTAGGTTCACACCATTGTGGTTGGAAAAGATGCATGATATGATTTCAGTCTTTTTTAATTGTTGAGATTTGGTTTTGGTTTTTTGTTTGTTTTTATGGCCTAATTTGATCTATTGTGGAGAATGTTCTATATGTACTTGAAAAGAATCTGTTTACTCCTGTTTTGGGATGGAATATTCTGAACCTATCTATTAGATCTGGTCCACTGTGTCATTCACAGTCGCTGTTTCCTTATTAATTTTTACATCAATGGATAGATAATCCAGACTGGGGTGTTAAGACCTCCTACTATTATTATATCACTGCCAATTTTTTAATCTTTTTATTCTATTAATAGTAGCTTTATGTTTTTGGGTGTTTCCGTGTTGGGTGCGCAAATTCTTATAATTGTTATATCTTCCTGTTGGATTGTTCCCTTTATGACTATGTAGTGTCCTTCTTTGTGTCTTCTTACAGTCCTTGTTTAAAGTCTATTTTGTCTAAAAGAAGTATTGCTACCCCGGCTTTTTTTTTTTTTGCTTGCATCTGCATGATAAATGCTTTTTCATCCCTTCACTTTCAGTCTGCAGGTGTCTTTAGATCTGAAGTGAGACTTTTGTAGGCAACATACACGGGTATTGTTTTCTTATCCATTCAGTCACCTTGTGTCTTTTGATTGGAGGCTATAGTCCACTCACATTCAAAGTAAGATAGGTATGTACTTTTTGCCATTTTTTTACTTGTTTACAGATTGAAACCTGTAATTTCATACTAACATAAAAATAATATTCATGGAATTTTTTTAAAAACTGATGCTGTCAAGGGCAATAGTAAAATAGTACACAGTGGGAGCAGTAGAAAAGTAAATTTTATCAGTTTAGGATACAAATTAAAGGGGCGCCTGGTTGGTGCAGTCGGTTAAGCGTCCGACTTCAGCCAGGTCACGATCTCGCGGTCCGTGAGTTCGAGCCCCGCGTCAGGCTCTGGGCTGATGGCTCAGAGCCTGGAGCTTGTTTCCAATTCTGTGTCTCCCTCTCTCTCTGCCCCTCCCCCGTTCATGCTCTGTCTCTCTCTGTCCCCAAAATAAATAAATGTTGAAAAAAAAATAAAAAAAAAAACAAATTAAAGTATATACCCTATGAATAGAAAGTAATCAAATGCAATGACTGAAACTGAGATCTATAGAAGCTTATTGAAGATGGACTTACTGTCCTAGTGCTTTAGTCACTATTCAAGGTGATCACTAGAGTTAGGCAGACATTTAATAAATACACCTCACAATTACTGATGATTTACCAGTATTTGTTTTACATTCACCTAATCCTTACAATCACCTTGTGGCAAAGGTGCTATTATTAATCTCATGTGACAGATGAGAAAGAGAGTCTGAGTGAATTGTCCAAAGTCACAGAGAGAGTAGTAAGTAGTAAAGCCAGGCTTCTAATAGTGTAATACATTGCTCGTCCTCTTAGCCACTACTTAATTCTGTAACCCAGGAAGTTGCTGTGTAGCAAGGGAGAGGGAATTTTAATGTGGAACATTCCTTTTGGTATAATCGGGCCATCAAACAAAATAAGATACAGATTTAGGAGAAGCATTAAAGTAATTTTGAGATTTTTCTCTAAATTATTAAAACACATTGCATATCATCAGTGGCTTTCAGATTTTTAAAACAAACCAAGTGAATTCTCATTGTATAAAGCATATACAAAAAATATACATATAAACAAAAATAAAAACTTGGAGTACTTGGAGTAGTAAGCACGGAACCTTGCATAATACCTCAAAATCTGTCCCCTAGACTCTTTCAGCTTCAAACCTCAGAAGAACCCTAGGATTCTCCAGAACACAATTTGAAACTCTCTGGCAAATAGACTCAAGTACTTGGGAAAGATCTTTAAGACCATTCCACCATTGTTGCTTCAGTGTCCCTCTAACATCTTAGGTGCCTATCATTTATTAAATAAATTAATGGGAAGGGCTGTATTAGAGAACAACCCAAATACCAGCACAGTCACAACTGCAAAGTTGGGAGAAGTAACCCTCAATTTCTACACGGGTGTGATAGGATGATAATCTTACCTGAAAATTTCAGGGTAACAAAAAGGATTAGAATAGTGCACATACAATACACATCAATGCCCAGTACAAAGGAGATAACAGCAAAAGGTAGCTGCTATTTTTGTCATCATTATAATTGGCATGTATTTCTTCAAAATACAATGATCTGAGCCCAAAATGCACTATACATTTTGCTCAATTTTCTTTGATGAATGGCCAACTGTTACTTTGCTGTCCTTGTGTTCTACTGCTTTTAAGATGAATGTAAGAATTCAATTGGATTTCTCCAGGAGGGCATGGACAAAAAGAGCACACCAAATATATTAAGGTAGAATCAGTTTGACATGGGTTATCTCCCTTTGAGTTAAGAATACATTTTTATCATTGTGCTCAGAGAAATAATCAGTTAGTGAATGCCTTGATAACTCTAGTTGAAAAAAAACTGAGATTCTTAGGAGAAGAACTGAAATGCTACACCAGATAAGAAATTATATTAGTTGCCTAGAATAGTAACAGGGGGTGCTTTTATTCAGCAAAGTGCTGTTGGAGCCTATCTGCCACTGGGATTACAACGTGTCAGGGGTTGGCTAGCAAACTGGTAGGATGGGATAGCAAAGATATATTTGCAGCAAGGATTGGGGAGTTTCCTAGGGTAGAAGTCATTCTCAGCAAAGAAGTAATAGGACACATAAGCTTGGCCCAGCAACAAAGAGTTAGTCAACAAAGGGAAAGGAAATCATGAGTTACAGTATGTTATTTTTCCCAAGATGTGCCTTTTGGCCTAATTCCAAATAAACTCCTATCTCCATATAATAAAGAGGGAAAAGAAGAATACTGAAGTGCTGACAGAAAGCTTTGTTGCCAAAGGATCTATAAAACCTAGGTATCATAAGAATATTTACATATTCCTTTTATATATTTACATACTCACCTAGGTATCATAAGAATATTTAAATAGTAATTAAAATATTCAAAATAATAGGCAATCAACTTGCAACAGGCAAAGCCATTCTCTTAATTTTTGCAGAAATACAATAAGGTTGTTTTTCACTAAAGCATTCACACACAGTTTTGCCATCTTCAAAGTCCGCACAACAAAACTGCAAGAAGTAACTACTTGGTGGTGGCTAGTGGAAGCTGAATAGAATGGGAGAAGCTAAAATATCAGATTTTTTGTAGTAGCTAAGAGGATTGGGGTGTAAAATTGAGGGATATTCTCTGGAGAATCCAGCAAACAATGTAGAGAAAGGACATTTTTGAGGGGCAAAAAAGGTGTTTTAACCGTAGGGCAAGTGCCAGCAAAACATGGATCATGTGAATGGGTAGATGTTCTATGTATAGAAATAACCTCCTGGATAGAGCTTACTTCTCCTAGGTTCTGCTGTTTTGGGATCCAGGGTGTTCTAGATACTCTTAGAGCTGAAACGGGATAATGTTGCATTTTGTCAGTTGTGCCAGTTTGTGGTTCCACAGTGGGGAAACCTATGCTGTCTACAGGAGGAGTACAACACTCCCTTTTCTCATAGGTAAAATGTGAGTAGAGCCTTCTAGAACTGCCAGAGTGTGTCATCTTCCACCAGCTACATTAAAAAGATAGAGCTGATACCTTATTTTGATTCACAATATTGCTGCTTTGTTTGCCAAAAAAATGAATGTGCTGAAGATGAAAATGTGCCTCTCAGATCTTCCACCACAGGAATATAATTACCTGGCCCCCAGTGATTCTCTCTGAAATTCACCAGTGAGTTAGTGTCAACACCATACTTCTGCCAGGCTGCTTTCCACTAATAATGGAGCTTGGCAGGTACATTGAGAAAGACACTCCTGAGAGTTGCAGGATTATGGTAATGGGCACATTGGCTTCAAGACTCTTTATCAACTTTGCCAAAATTATCTTAGAACTCTGCTCCAGTCACGTTGCCTGGGTAGCTCTGTCGGTCAAGCATCCAACTCTTGATTTTGGCTCAGCTTTTGATCTCATGGTTAGTGTCAGCATACAGCGTGGAGCCTTCTTGGGATTCTCTCTCTTTTCCTCTCTCTCTGTCCCTCCCCTGCTCATTCTCTCTCTCTCTCTCTTTCAAAATAAATAAATTAACCTAAAAAAAAAAAAGAACTCTGCTCTAGTCTTAATGCCTCTCTTCCCCCACCTTCCTTCTTCCTCCTCTCCCACATAGGAGTGAATCTCCTTCATGGTCTCATGGCATTTCTCTTTTATCCCTCCTCCCCCCAGTATTATCGAGATGCAGTTAAGATACATCACTGTATAAGGTATACAGCAATAATGACTTGATTTACATAGATTGTGAAATGATTATCACAATAAGCTTACTGACCTCCATCATCTCCTATAAATAGAAGAAAAGAAAGCGAAAAAAAAAAAAAAGAAAGGAAATTTCCTTTTGAAGAAAACTATCAGGATGTAGTATCTTTTTTTTTTTTAATTTTTTTTAACATTTATTTATTTTTGAGGCAGAGAGAGAGCATGAACAGGGGAGAGTCAGAGAAAGAAGGAGACACAGAATCTGAAACAGGCTCCAGGCTCTGAGCTGTCAGCACAGAGCCCGACACCAGGCTCGAACCCATGGACCACGAGATCATGACCTGAGCCGAAGTCGGATGCTTAACTGACTGAGCCACCCAGGCGCCCCAGGATTTAGTATCTTAATAACCTTCATACATAGATCATGTTAAGTACAGCTGTCATGCTATACATTATATACCTGTTACCTAGTTTTTTAATTAAAAACATTTTTTTTAAGTTTACTTATATTGAGAATGGGGGGGGGGGGTGGCAGAGCAGAGAGAAAGAATCCCAAGCAGGCTCCAAGCAAGATGCTTAACTGACTGAACCACCCAGGCGCCCACTTATCTATATTTTAACTGGAGGTTTATACACTTTAGCCACCTTTCTCTCATTGCTCTTCCTAGCCCCCTGTGATAACCCCAAATACAATCTCTCTATGAATTTTTGCTTTTTTGATTCCACATATAAGAGAGATCACACAATATTTGTCTTTCTCTGACATTTCATTTACCATAATGCTGCCAGGGTCCATCTCCAGTAGCACTAATTTCAGGATTTCCTTTGTTTGTTTGTTTGTTTGTTTTTGGTGGTTTTTTGTTTTGTTTTTAATAGTTGGGTAATGTTGTATATACACCACAACTTCTTTATACATTTATCTATTACGGACATTTAAGTTGTTTCCATGTCTTGGTATTATAAATAATGCTATGACCATGGGAAAGTAGATATCCTTTTTCAGTTAGTGTTTTCATTTACTTTGGATATATTACTTGAAGTAGAATTCTTGGATCATATAGTAATTCGGTTTTTTTTAATTTTTGAAGATCCTCCATACTATTTTTCATGGTGGCTGTACCAATTTATGATCCCAACAGAAGTGTATAAGAATGTATTTTCTCCACCTCTTCTCCAGCCTTTGTTATCTCTTCTGTGCATATATGTATGTATTTGTATGTATATTAAGTGAGGTATAGTTGATATATTAGCTTCAGGTATACAACACAGTGAATTGACAATTACATACATTATGAAATGTGCTCATTATGTTAAGTGTATTGTTACCATCAGTTGCCATACAGAGTTACTAACAGAGGCATCTAGAAATCTGATTTTTTTTACACCAGCCAGGGGTTTAATATAAATACAACCACCATAGAAAAACCCAAAATCACACATACACCGTAACCAGAATGTCAAGTAGTGGGGACAAAAGGCAAATTTCTGACTCTCTGGCTCATGCAGCCCCCAAATAAAATTAACAAACATGAAAAATCAAGAAAATAAGAAGATTCATACTAAGCTGTGGGAGGGGGAGAAGGAGTATTTGTGTGTGTATCACACAGAGAATGGCCAAGGATTACCATGGAGTCAGGTTAGACCCTGGGCTGGGATGGGGAGAGCAAGGTCCCTCACCACAATTTAGCCAAACCTGAGTTGTCCTAGGTACGCTAAACCCCACCCCAGCTTGGAGGCTGTGTCAGAGGTAGGGCAGGGACCATGCTCCTCCCCTTTCAGGGAGATATAACTTCTTCCTTGCTGATTTGATGCCTTTTCTTTCTTTTTATTCTGTTTGCTGGAGATGTGACTTCCAATACCAGGCTCAATAAAACTAGCAAGAGTAGACATTCTTGTCTTGTTCCAGATTTAGAGGAAAAGCTTTTCAATTTTTACCATTGAGTATGATGTTAAACGTGGGCTTATCATATATAGCTTTTGTTATGTTGAGGTATATTCCTTCTAAACCCACTTTATTGAGTGTTTTTACCATGGACGGATGTTGAATTTTGTGAAATGCTTTCTCTGCATCTGGTGAAATGACCATATGGTTTTTATCCTTCATTTTGTACATGTGAATAATCATGTTGATAGATTTCTATCAAACCATCCTTTTTTCCTGGAATTAATTCCACTTGATTTTGGTGAATGATTCTTTTACTGTATTGCATTTGGTTTGCTCTTATTTTAGGGACTTTTACATCTGTCCTCATCAGGGTATTGCTCTGTAGTTTCCCTTTTTTTATAGTATCTTTTTTGGTTTTGTTATCAGGGTAACGAAAGCCTCATAGGATGAGTTTGGAAGCTTTCATTCTTCCGTTTTTTGCAATGGTTTGAGAAGAATATGTATTAACCATTCTTTATTTTTTAAATATTTTGTTTAAATTCCTGTTAACATGGTGTGTAATATTAGTTTCAGGTGTACAATATAGTGATTCAACAGTTCCATACAACACCCAATGCTCATCACAAGTGTCTTCCTTAATCCCCATCACCTATTTAACCCATCCACTTGCCACCACCTCTAGTAACCATGTTCCTCTTTATAGTTAAGAGTCTCTTTCTTGGTTGGCCTGTCTTTTTTTTTCTCTTACCTAACTTGTTTTGTTTCTTAAATTACACATATGAGTGAAATCATACAGTGTTTGTCTTTCTCTGACTTTGCTTACCATAATACTCTCTAGCTCTATCCATATCATTGCAAATGGCAAGTTTTCATTTTTTATGGCTGAGAAATAGTCCATTGGCTATATACCACATGTCCATATGTTTTCATTTTAATTCCAGTTAGATAACATACTTTTTTAAACATTTGGTAGAATTCACCAGTAAAACCATGTAGTCCTGAAGTTTTGTTTGTTGGGAGTTTTTTGATTACTGATTTAATTTCATTACTAGTAATTAGTCTGTTCAGATTTTCTATTTCTTCCTGATTCACTTTTGGAAGAATGTATGTTTCTAGGAATTTATCCATTTCTTCTAACTTGTCCAATTGTTTGCATACAATTTTTCATAGTAGTATCTTACATCATTGTATTTCTCTGATGTATGTTGTAACTTTTTTATTATTACTAAATATAATTTATTTTCAGATTGGTTTCCATACAACACCCAGTGCTCATCCAGCAGGTGCCCTCCTCAATGCCCATCGCCCACTTTCCCATCTCCTCCACCCCCCATCAACTGTCAGTTTGGTCTCAGTGTTTAAGAGTCTCTTATGGTTTGCCTCCTTCCCTCTCTGTAACTTTTTTTTCCCCACTTACCCCCTCCCTGGTTCTCTGTTAAGTTTCTCAGGATCCAAATATGAGTGAAAACATATGGTATCTGTCTTTCCCTGCCTTATTTCACTTAGCATAATACCCTCTGGTTCCATCTACGTTGGTGCAAATGGCCAGATTTCATTCTTTCTCATTGCCAAGTAGTATTCCATTGTATACATAAACCACATCTTCTTTATCCATTTGTCAGTTGATGGACATTTAGGCTCTTTCCATCATTTGGCTATTGTTGAAAGTGCTGCTATAAACATTGGAGGTACAAGTGCCCCTCTGCATTAGCACTCTTGCATTCCTTGGGTAAATTCCTAGCAGTGCTATTGCTGGGTCATAGGGTAGATCTATTTTTAATTTTCTGAGGAACCTCCACACTGTTTTCCAGAGCAGCTGCACCAGTTTGCATTCCTATCATCAGTGAAAGAGGGCTCCCATTTCTCCACATCCTCTCCAGCATCTATAGTCTCCTGATTTGTTCATTTTAGCCACTCTGACCAGTGTGAGGTGGCATCTCAGTGTGGTTGTGATTTGTATTTCCCTGGTGAGGAGCGATGTTGAGCATCTTTTCATGTCTGTTGGCTATCTAGATGTCTTCTTTAGAAAAGTGTCTACTCATGTCTTCTGCCCATTTCTTCACTGGATTATTTGTTTTTTTGGGTGTGGAGTTTGGTGAGTTCTTTATAGATTTTGGATACTAGCCCTTTGTCTGATATGTCATTTACAAATATCTTTTCCCAATCCATCAGTTGCCTTTTAGTTCTGTTGATTGTTTCCTTTGCAGAAGGTTTTTTAATCTTGATGAGGTCCCAATAGTTCATTTTTGCTTTTAATTCCTTTGCCTTTGGAGATGTGTCGTGTAAGAAATTGCTGCAGCTGAGGTAAGAGAGGTTTTTTTTCCTGCTTTCTCCTCCAGGGTTTTGATGATTTCCTGTCTTACATTCAGGTCCTTCATCCATTTTGAGTTTATTTTTGTGAATGGTGTACGAAAGTGGTCTAGTTTCATTTTTCTGCATGTTGCTGTCCAGTTCTCCCAGCACCATTTGTTAAAGAGACTGTCTTTTTTTCCGTTGGATATTCTTTCCTGCTTTGTCAAATATTAGTTGGCCATACATTTGTAGGTCCAATTCTGGAGTGTCTATTCTATTCTATTCTATTCTATTGGTCTATGTGTCTGTTTTTGTGCCAATACCATACTGTCTTGATGATTACAACTTTGTAGTAGAGGCTAAAGTCTGGGATTGTGATGCCTCCTGCTTCGGTTTTCTTCTTCAATATTACTTTAGCTCTTTGGGGTCTTTTGTGGTTCCATACAAATTTTAGGATTGCTTGTTCTAGCTTGGAGAAGAATGCTGGTGCAATTTGGATCAAGATTGCATTGAATGTGTAGATTGCTTTGGGTAGTATTGACATTTTAACAATATTTACTCTTCCACTCCATGAGCATGGAATGTTTTTCCATTTCTTTGTATCTTCTTCAAATCCCTTCATAAGCTTTCTGTAGTTTTCAGCATACAGATCTTTACATCTTTGGTTAGGTTTATTCCTAGGTATTTTATGATTCTTGGTGCAATTGTGAAGGGGATCAGTTTCTTTATTTCTTTTTCTGTTGCTTCATTATTGGTGTCTAAAAATGCAACCAATTTCTGTACATTAATTTTGTACCCTGCAACTTTGCTGAGTTCATGTATCAGTTCTAGCAGACTTTTGGTGGAGTCTGTCAGGTTTTCCATGTAGAGTATCATGTCATCTGCAAAAAGTGAAATTTTGACTTAATCTTTGCCAATTTTGATGCCTTTTATTTCATTTTGTTGACTGTTGATGCTGGGACTTCCAACACTATGTTAAACAACAGCAGTGAGAGTGTACTGCAGTCAGAGTGTTTCTGATCTCAGGGGGAAAGCTCTGTTTTTCCCCATTGAGGATGATAATAGCTGCAGGCTTTTCATAAATTGCTTTTATGATGTTTAAGTATGTTCCTTCTATCCCAAGTTTCTTGAGGGTTTTTATTAAGAAAGGATGCTATATCTTGTCAAATGTTTTTTCTACATCTATTGACAGGATCATATGGTTCTTATCTTTTATTTTATTAATGTGATATATCACACGGATATTTTTGTGAATATTGAACCAGCCCTGCAGCCCAGGAATGAATCCCACTTGATGATGGTGAATAATTCTTTTTATATGCTATTGAATTCAATTTGCTAATATCTTGTTGAGAATTTTTGCATCCATTTTCATCAGGGATATTGGCCTGTAGTTCTCTTACTTTGCTGGTCTCTGTCTCTGTCTGGGTCTCTGTCTGCTTTGGGAATTAAAGTAATGCTGGCTTCATAGAATGAGTCTGGACGTTTTCCTTCCCTTTCTATTTTTTGGAATAGCTTGAGAAGGATAGGTGTTATCTTTGCTTTAAATGTCTGGTAGAATTCCCCAGGGAAGCCATCTGGTCCTGGATTCTTATTTTGGGGAGATTTTTGATAACTGAGTCAATATCTTCACTAGTTATGGGTCTGTTCAAATTTTCTTTTTCTTCCCATTTGAGTTTTGGAAGTGTGTGGGTGTTTAGGAATTTTCCATTTCTTCCAGGTTATCCATTTTGTTGGCATATAATTTTTCATTTTATAACCTGATAATTGCTTGTATTTCTGAGGGATTGGTTGTAATAATTTCATTTTTCATTCGTGATTTTATCTCTTTGGGTCATCTCCCTTTTCTTTTTGAGAAGCCTGGCTAGAGGTTTATCAATTTTGTTTATTTTTTCAAAAAACCAACTCTTGGTTTCATTGATATGCTCTACAGTTTCTTTAGATTCTATATTTTTTATTTCTTCTCTGCTCTTTATTATTTCTGTTCTGCTGGCTTTGGGGTGTCTTTGCTGTTCTATTTCCTTTAGATGTGCTGTTAGATTTTGTATTGGGATTTTTCTTGTTTCTTGAGATAAGCCTGGATTGCAATGTATTTTCCTCTCAGGGCTGCCTTCACTGCATCCTAAATCGTTTGGATTGTTGTATTTTCATCTTCATATGTTTCCATATATTTTTTAATTTCTTCTCTAATTGCTTGGTTGAGCCATTCATTCTTTAGTAGGGTGTTCTTTAACCTCCACGCTTTTGGAGGTTTTCCAGACTTTTTCCTGTGGTTGATTTCAAGTTTCATAGCATTGTGATCTGAAAGTGTGCATGGTATGATCTCAATTCTCTTATTTGACACATTCTTATCAATAAGGTTTCTTGTGTTTGTGATTAATTCTTTTATATATTTTGGTGCTACTGGATTCGGTGCATAGACATTCATAATTGTTAGCTCTTCCTGATGGATAGACCCTGTAATTATTATATAATGCTCTTCTTCATCTCTTGTTATGTATGGCTACTCCAGCTTTCTTTTGACTTCCAGTAGCATGATAGATAGTCCTCCGTACCCTCACTTTCAATCTGAAGGTGTCCTCAGGTCTAAAATGAGTCTCTTGTAGACAGCAAATAGATTGGTCTTGTTTTTTTATCCATTCTGATACCCTTTGTCTTTTGGTTGGAGCATTTAGTCCGTTTACATTCAGTGTTATTATAGAAAGATACGGGTTTAGAGTCATTGGGATGTCTGTAGGTTTCATGCTTCTAGTGATGTCTCTGGTACTTTGTGGTTCTTACAACATTTCACTCACAGAGTCCCCCTTATGATTTCTTGTGGGGCTGGTTTAGTGGTGATGAATTCCTTCCAGTTTTTTGTTTGTTTGTTTGGGAAGACCTTTATCTCTTCTTCTATTCTGAAAGATAGACTTGCTGGATAAAGGATTCCTGGCTGCAAATTTTTCCTGTTCATCACATAGAAGATTTCCTGCCATTCCTTTCTGGCCTTGGCCAGAAGTTTCAGTAGATAGGTCTGCTACTACTCTTGTGTGTCTACATTTGTATGTTAAGGCCTGTTTATCCCTAGCTGCTTTCAGAATTCTCTCTTTATCCTTATATTTTGCCAGTTTCACTATGATGTATCATGCAGAAAATCATTCAAGTTACATCTGAAGGGAGTTCTTTGTGCCTCTTGGATTTTAATGCCTGTTTCCTTTCCCAGACTGGAGAAGTTCTCAGCTATGATTTGTTCAAGTACACCTTCAGCCCCTTTCTCTCTTTCTTCTTCTGGAATTCCTATGATATGGATATTGTTCCGTTTGATTGCATCACTTAGTTCTCTAATTCTCCCCTCATACTCCTAGATTTTTTTAATCTCTCTTTTTCTCAGCTTCCCCTTTTTCCATAATTTTATCTTCTAATTCACCTATTCTCTCCTCTGCCTCTTCAATCCGTGCTATGGCCGCCTCCATTTTATTTTGCACCTCATTTATAGCATTTTTAATTCATCATGACTATTTTTTAGTCCCTTGATCTCTGTAGCAGTAGATTCTCTGCTGTCGTCTATGCTTTTTTCAAGCCGAGAAATTAATTTTATGACTATTATTCTAAATACTTGTTCAGTTATATTGCTTAAATTGGTTTTGATCAATTCGTTAGCTGTCACTACTTCCTGGAATTTCTTTTGAGGAGAATTCTTCCGTTTCATTATTTTGGCCAGTTTTCTATCCCTTATGCTTTTTAAAGGTTGTTGTGTGCTCTGCACCTGTGAGCACTGCAATATTAAAGGGGTGGGGTGGTCATACACTGTCCAGAGCATGGCCCTTCAGGAGGTGTGTTTTTGGAGATGGTTACTTGCTCTCTGTAGATGTGACTTTGGTTATTTTATTACCCTACTCATAGTGATATTTTGGACCCTCCCCTAGGTGTGCTTTGATTTGTTCCTTGGAATAGCCCTATAAAGGAAAACAGACAAACAGGAGACAAAAACACGCAAACACACAAACAACACAAACAAAAACAAAAAACTAAAGACTAAAACCAAAAAACCAAAAAATACCAACTAAAAGTAGAGGTTGGAGGTGGTGCTGATGGATGAGCACATACAAAGAAATGACAGGAGTGGGAGCGGGGGCAGAGGGCAGAAAAAATAAACATTGACTAGGTATGGAGACTAAAAGGCTTAATCGAGAGAGAGAGAATGAAAAAGGGAGGGAAGAGATAAGGAGGAGAAATGGGGGAGGGGGGAGAATATATCTATATATCCAGAATTGACCTAGAGTTAATCCAGGCAATGCTGCAGCACTTGTCTTGAGGAGCTGTCTGCAGGGTCTATCCTGCTCCAGAAGATACACAGTTACCCAGTGGTTTGGTGTAGTCTGGACCCACCTCCAGTCTGGGCCCCGGGACTGATCCCTGAGGCCCCGCCTTGGTGGTGGTGGTGGTGGTGTGTGTGGGGTGGTGGGGATGGTGATTCCCCAGTCTCTTCTCCACTGAGCCAGACTCAGTGGACTCTGAGTTGTCTTCACCTGTGCCGCAGGCACAGACGGGGCAGTCCTTCTTACTCCACCAACTCCCCTGACCCTGCACTTGGCTAGGATTCAAAGTCCTGCTCTGTGCGCTCTGGTGCTAGGGAAGCACCTTTCAGTGCAGTCCAATATGTAGTTCTGGCTGGTTTTGTCTGTGCCATCGCACTTCAGGGAGGACTGCCATTTCCTACTGTGGACTGCACTGTTGACCTCACCGCTGACCTCACCGCCGAGACCCGAGGGTGGCCTGTAACTTCTTTTTCATTTCTGATTTTGGTTCTTTGACTTTTTTCTTGAGTCTGCTAAAGGTTTATCAATTTATTTTTATCTCTTCAAAGATCACCTCTTAGGTTATTAATCTTTTTTTTTGTTTCTTTCTTATTTCCACTCTTATGTTAATTCTTTCTTCCTGCTTCTAACTTTGATATTTGTTTCTTATTTTTCTAGTTCATTTAGGTATAAGATTAGATTATTTAAGAATTTTCTTGTCTCTTGTGGTCAGGCTGTATCACTATCAACATTACTATTAGAACTGCTTTTTCCGCAACCGAAAGATTTTGAACCATTATTTTTCCATTTTCATTTCTCTCAAGGAATTTTTTTATTACCTCTTTGATTCTTTCAATGACCCATCAGTTGCTTAGTAGCATGTTGTTTACCTTCTGTGTGTTGGTTTTTTTCTTATAATTGATTTCTAGTTTTACACTATTGTGGTAGGAAAATATGGACAATATTAATTCAATCTTTTGAAATTTATTAAGATTTATGTTGTGGCCTAACATGTAATCTCCCCTGGAGAATGATTCACATGCACTTGAAAATAATGTGTATTTTGCTTTTTTTTTTTTTTTAATGAAATGGTCTGTATTTTTCTGTGAAGTCTATCTGGTCTAATGTGTCTTTCACAGCCATTTCCTTATTTGAATTTTCAGTCTGGATGATCTATCCATTGATACAAGGGGGATGTTAAAGTTCCCACTATTATTGTATTACATTCAATTTTCTCCCTTTATGTTTGTTAATATTTGTTTTATATATTTAGATGTTCTAATGTTGAGTGCAAAGATATTAACAGTTATTATATCTCCTTATTGGATTGATCCCCCTGTTATGTAATACCCTTCTTTGTCTCTTGTTACAGTCTTTGTTTCAAAGCCTATTTTGTCTACATATTGCTACTCCATCTGTTTTCCACTTCCATTTGCATGGAATAACTTTCCATCCCTTCACTTTGAGTCTGTATGTGTTTTAGGTCTAAAGTGAGTCTCCAGGAGGCAGTATATAGATGAGTTTTGTTTGTGTTTGCTTGTTTGTTTTATCCATTCATTCACCTGAATATTTGAATATTGGAATATTGAGTCAGTTTACATTAATTACTGATCAGTATGTATTTATTGCCGTTTTGTTAATTGCTCCGGTTACATTTGTAGTTATCACTTCCCTTATGTTTATCTTGTCTTACAATTTGATGACTTTCTTCAGTGTTAGGCTTGGATTCCTCTTTTTAAATTATTTTGCATATTTCTTAAAGGTTTTTGGCTTGTAGTTACTATGTAACGCCCTCAGTATAATAGTCTGCATTAGTTTGATGGTAAGTTAAGTACAAATACACTCTAAAAGCACTACTTTTTTACACTAGCCCTTCACATTTTATGTATTCCTTAATTTGTAGATATAATTGATTTCATAATTTTGTGTCTTTTAACCTTCTTCTTGGTTTTATAAATGATTTATCTATTACCTTGAACTATACATTTGGTTTTACTGATGTTATTTTTTTCTTTAATATATGTATATTTTTTTATTTCTAGTTATGACCTTTTCTTTGCTGAAAGAAGACACTTTAACATTTCTTATAAGGCCAGCTGAGTGGAGATCAACTCCTTTATCTCACCTTCAATTCTGAATGACAGTATTTCCGGGTGGAATATTCTTGATTGTATGATTTTTCTTTTCAGCAGTTTGAATATATCATGCCACTCCCTTATGGACTGCAAAGTTTCTGCTGAAAAGTTAGCTGACAGTCCATGAGATTTCACTTGTACATAAATATGTGTTTTCCTCTTGATACTTTTAAGACTTTATCTTTGCTTTTTGATTTTCTAACTATTATGTGTCTTTCTGTAGACCTCCTTGGGTTCATAGTTTTGGGGGTTCCCTCTGCTTCCTACACCTGAATGTCTGTTTCTTTCCTCAGGCTAAGGAGGTTTACAGCTGCTGTTTCTGCACCTTTCTCTGTCCTCTTCTGCTGGGGCCCTTATAATGCAAAAGTTATTATGCTTAATGTTGTTCCAGGGGTCCCTTCAAATTATCTTTTTTTTTCTGTTCAGCATGAGTGATTTTCAATCTCTATCCTGTCTTTCAGCTTGCTGATCCATTCTGCTGTTGTCTCTAATCTCTTGTTTTCCTCTAGTGTTTTTTTTTTATTTCATGTACTATATTTTTCAGCTGTGATATTTTCTCTTTATTGAACTTCTCTCTGAGTTAATCCTTTCTTTTTTCAATTTCATTGAACATCCTTATGGCCATTACTTTGAACTCTTTTTCAGTAGATTGGTCCATTTAATGTGGGTCTTTTTCTCAGGTTTTGTCTTGTGCTTTTGTTTGGAACATGTTTCTATGTCTCCCTATTTTGTCTCATTCTCTCTGTTTGTTTGCATTAAGTAAGTCAGCTGCAGTTGTTTGCCTTGACAGCAGTGGTTTTATGTAGACGGCCTCCTTTGTGGCCCAGAGCACAATGCCACCTGGTCATAAGCACTGGCTGCTCTGAGAATGTACCCTGTGTGGGCTGCGTGAACCCTCTTATTATGAATGAACTGCGACTGGTGTGGGTGTACTGGTGGGTGGAGCTGGCCCACAGCCTGGTTGTCTGCAGTGACCACCTCAGTTATTGTGGGTGCAATGGTAGGAGAATTATATGTACTTTTTTATAATGGCCATTGTAATGGGCATGAAGTGATACCTCATAGTATTTTTAATTTGCATTTCCCTGATGATTACTGAAACTGAACATCTTTTCATGTACATGTTGGCCTTTTGCAAGTCACCTCTGGAAAAATGTACAGTTAGGTCTTTTGTCCATTTAGATGGGCCAATTAGATTGTTTGCTTTTTAATTTTTATCAGCATGAATTTTTTACATATTTTAGATATTAACCACCTATAAGATATATAGTTTGCAAATACATTTTTCCGTTCAGTAGGTTGTCTTTTCACTTTGTTGATAATTTCTTATGCTGTGTAAGAGCTTTTTAGTTTGATGTAACCCAGCTGTTTTTTTTTTTTTGTTGTTGTTGCTCATCCTTTAGGTGCCACATCCAAAGAATCATTGCCAACGCCCATAGCAAATAACATTTTTTCCTGTTTTCTTCTAAGAATTTCATGGTCTCAGGTTTTATGTTTAAGTCACTTCAAGTTAATTTTTGTTAGTGACTAAGAAGGGGGTGCCGTTTTATTCTTTTACATGTGAATACCTAATTTTCTTGGCACCTTTTATTAAATAGACTGTCTTTTCTCCATTGAATGATATTGGCTCCCTTATTAATATTGATTGTATATGCTTGGGTTTACCTCTGGGCTCTTAATTCTGTTCCATTGATTTCTTTGTCTGTTTTTACACCAGTACCATACTGTTTTAATATAGTTTGATAGTATAGTTTAAAATCAAGGGTTTTGATGTCTCCTGTTTCTAATTTGCCAGGATTACCTTGGCTATTCAGGGTTGTTGTCGTGCCATCTTATTTTTAAGACTGTGTTTTTTCCTCCTGTAAAGTTGCCACTGAAATCTTGATAGAGACTGCACTGAATCTATAGATTGCTTTTAATAGTACATATATTTTAATATTAATTCTTCCAATCCATAAACAGAGACTACCACTCATTTTTTCATTTCTTCTTTGATTTAACTTCAGTATCTTGAAGTTTCGAGAGCAGTGGTTTTTCACTTCTTTTGTTAAGTTTGTTAATAAGGATTTTATTGATTTATTTATGCTGTTGTAAATGGGATCTCTTTATTTCATTTTCACATATTTCATTGTTAGTATATAGAAATACTACTGCTTTTTATGGTAATTTGGCTTCCTACAACTTTACTGAATTCATAGAGATTTAAGAGTTTTTAGGTGTGGACTTGAGTATTTTCTATTTATAAAACCCTATCATCTGCAGATTGTGACACTTTTACTTCTTCCTGTACAATTCTGGTGCTTTTACTTTCTTTTTCTTTTCTGACTGCTCTGTAAGGATTTCCAGTAATGTACTGAATAGGAATGGTCAGAGTCAACACTCTTGTTTTTTATCTTTTTCATTGAAGTCGTTACTACAGAATGTTATACCGGTTTTAAGTGTACAACATAGTGACTCACCAACTCTATAAGTTAAGCTCTGCTCACCACAATATACCATACATTACCATTACTATACCATTAACTAGATTTGCTATGCTGTGGGTTTCATCCCATGCTTATTCATTCCATACTGAAATATAGAATCTCTCATTCCCCTTTACCCATTTTGCTCATTCCTCTCCACCCTCCCTTCTGGAAAGCACAAGATTGTTCTCCATATTTCAAGTTCTGTTCATTTTTCTTGGTTTATTTGTTCATTTTGGTTGGGGGTGGTGGATTCCACATATAAGTAAAATAATGTAATTGTCTGTATCTTATTTCCTTTAGCGTAATACCTTCTGTGTCCATCCATGTTGTCATAAATTGCAAGATATAATTTCCTATTATGGATGAGTAATATGCCATTGTATAATTATACCACTTTTTCCATTCTCTCAGATGCACCCCTTAGAATGCACCCCCCTTTTTTCCAATATATGAAGTTTATTGTCAAATTGGTTTCCATACAACACCCAGTGCTCATCCCAAAAGGTGCCCTCCTCAATACCCATCACCCACCCTCCCCTCCCTCCCACCCCCCATCAACCCTCAGTTTGTTCCCAGTTTTTAACAGTCTCTTATGCTTTGGCTCTCTTCCACTCTAACCTCTTTTTTTTTCCTTCCCCTCCCCCATGGGTTTAAGTTTCTCAGGATCCACATAAGAGTGAAACCATATGGTATCTGTCTTTCTCTGTATGGCTTATTTCACTTAGCATAACACTCTCCAGTTCCATCCATGTTGCTACAAAGGGCCATATTTCATTCTTTCTCATTGCCACGTAGTACTCTATTGTGTATATAAACCAAAATTTTTTTATCCATTCATCAGCTGATGGACATTTAGGCTCTTTCCATAATTTGGCTATTGTTGAGATGCACCCCCTTTTTAATTAGTGTTTTTATTTTCCTTGGGTAAACATCCAGTATTGGAATTTCTGGATTGTGTGGTATTGCTACTTTTAATTTTTTGAAGGAACCTACTTACTGTTTTCCACAGTGGTTGTAGTATTTGACCTTCCCATCAACAGTGTATGAAGGTTCTTTTTTCTCTACATCCTCACCTAATCTTATTATTTCTTTCTGGTACTAGCCATTCTGACTGTGTGGGGTGATATCTCATTTGTGGTTTTGATGCATTTCCCTGTTGGATGATTGATGTCAAACATCTTTTCACGTGTCTGTTGGCCATCTGTATGTCTTCCTTTAAAAAATGTCTTTTAGGGGCGCCTGGATGGCGCAGTCGGTTAAGCGTCCGACTTCAGCCAGGTCACGATCTCGCGGTCCGTGAGTTCGAGCCCCGCGTCGGGCTCTGGGCTGATGGCTCGGAGCCTGGAGCCTGTTTCAGATTCTGTGTCTCCCTCTCTCTCTGCCCCTCCCCCTTTCATTCTCTGTCTCTCTCTGTCCCAAAAATAAATAAAAACATTAAAAAAAAAAAATTTAAAAAAAAAAATGTCTTTTAGGACTTTTTTCCCATTTTTAATTGGATTGTTTAGTTTTTGTATGTTGAATTTAAGTTTTTAGATACTTTAAATGTTAAGCCCTTATCAGATATGTCCTTTTCAAATACCTTTTTTTCATTCATTAAATTCCTTTTTAATTTTGTGACTGGTGTCCTTTACTGCACAAAAGCTTTTAATTTTGGTGTAGTCCCAATAATTTATTTTTGCTTTTGTTTCTCTTGACTGAGGAGATATATTTAGAAAATGTTGCTAAAGCTGATAACCAAAGTATTACTGCTTATGCTTCCCCCCCCCCACTCCTTAGGAGTTTGTTTTATGGTTTTAGGTCTCACTGTGGCCTATAAGCCAATATCTCTGATGAACATGGATGCAAAAATTCTCAATAAAATATTAGCAAACTGAATCCAACAATATATTTTGAATTTATTTTTGTGTATGGTTTTAGAAGTGGTCCAGTTTTCCCAATACCGCTTATTGAAGAGACAGCTTTCTCCCTATTGAATATTCTTACCTCTTTTGTTTTAGATTAACCAGTCATATAAATGTGGGTTTACTCTAGCCCTCTGTACCCTGTTCCCTTGATATGGCTGTCTATTATGCCAGTACCATATTGATTTGAATAGCATAGCTTTATGATAGATCTTGAAATTTGAGATTGTGATACCTGTGGCTTTGTTCTTTTTTCTCAAGAGCTCATTGGCTTTTCCAGTTGGTAGTTCCATACAAATTTAGTATTATTTGTTCTACTTGTATGAAAAATAGCATTGGTATGCTGACAGGGACTGCACTGCATCTGTAGATGACTTTGGATAGTATGGACATTTTAACAATATTTCTTCCAAACCATTAGGATGGAATATCTTTCCATGTTTGTATCATCTTCAATTTCTTGTATGAATGTTTTATACTTTTCAGAAGACCGGTCTTTCACTTCATTGTGTAAGTATATTCATAGGTATTTTAATAGTTTTGGTACAGTTATAATTATTGTTGAATTTTATTGGTGTATTAGCCATTATCACTGTTGTGAGAAAGACAAACCAAGAAACAGAATCTTAACTGCAGAGAACAAACTGATAGTTACCAGAGAGGATGTGAGTGAGGAGTTTGGTAAAAATAGATGATAGGGATTAGGGAGTGCACTTATGATGAGCACTAGGTGATAAAAACCTTAGAAAAAATGCAACACATTTCTGTGCATTAATTTTTTACCCTATTAATTTACTGAATTATTAATGATAATGGCTTTTTGGTGGATTCCTTAGAGTTTTCTATATATGGTACCATGTTCTTCTTTGATGCCTTTTATTTATTTATTTTGTCTGATTGCTAGGACTTCCCATACTGCATTGAGTGTGATGTTAGCTGTGGGTATGTCACATATGGCCTTTGTTATGTGGAAGTATATTCTGTCTCAACCCACTTTGTTGAGATTATGAATTGATGTTGACTTTTGATGATAGGTTTTTTTATCCTTCAGGTTTAATGTCATAAATGTGTGGATATAGAGAAGCATCTTTATTCCCTGGAATAAATCCCCCTTGAATCTGTTGCATGACTCTTCTAATGTATTGTTCAATGTGGTATGTTGTTGAGAGTTTTTGTATCTTGGTTCATCAGGGATATTTGCTTGCCATTTTTTTTTGTCATGTCTTTACCTGGTTTTTATATCAGGATAATGCTGGCCTCATATATGAATATGGAAGCATTATTTACTTCTGGATCTTTTGTTCTGGTTTAAGAAGAGGAGATATTAATTTTTCTTAACGTGTTAGGTAGAATTCACCTATGTAGTCATCTGGTCCTGGACTTTTGTTTTTTGGGAGTTTTTTGATTACTCATTCAATTTTGTTACTAGTAATTAGTTTGTTCATATTATCTATTTCTTCCTGATTCACCTTTGGAAGAATGCTACTTCTCTTTTTCATATATCATTGTGTTTATTAGACTCTTTTCTCCATTTCTTTTCCTAATGAGCCTGGGTAAAGGTTTATTAAAATATTAAAATTGTTTATCTTTAATGGGTACCTGGGTGGCTCAGTTGTTTAAGTGTCTGACTTTGGCTCAGGTCATGATCTCACAGTTTGTGAGTTTGAGCCCTGCATCAGGCTCTGTGCTGACAGCCCGGGGCATGCTTGGGATTCTGTGTCTCCCTTTCTCTCTGCTCCTCCCCTGCTCACTTTCTGTCTCTCCTACAAAAATAAACATACAAAAAGCATTTTTTTTAATTATTTATCTTTTCAAAGAACCATCTCTTGGTTTCATGGATTATTTCTATTCTTTTAAGTCTCTTTCATTCCTTCTATCTGCTTTGGGCTTTGTTTTTCTTTATCTAGTCCCTTGAAATGTGTGGTTAGATTGTTTGACATTTTTCTTGTTTTTCTAAGGAGGGCCTGTATTGCTATGAACTTCTTAGAACTCCTTTTCCTATATCCCCAAAATTTGGGGCCATTTTGTTTCCATTTTAATTTATCTCCATGTATTTTTTCATTGACCCATTTTTTTTATGTTTATTTACTTATTTTGAGAGAGAGAGCGAGAGAGAGCACACACACAGGCGAAGAGCAAAGAGGGAGAGGGAGAAAGAGAATCCCAAAGCAGGCTCCACACTGCCAGAACAAAGCCTGTTGCAGGACTCCATCTTAGGAACTGTGAGAACATGACCAGGGCTGAAATCAAGAGTTGGACGCTTAACCAACTGCACTTCTCAGGTGCCCCTGACCCATTGGTTGTTGACCAACATGTCATTTAGCTTCCATGGGTTTGTATATGTGTGTGTTTCTTGTAATTGCTATCTAGTTTCATAATGTTGTGGTGAGAAATGATGCTTGATATGATTTCAGTCTTTTGAAATATATTCAAACTTGTTTTATGGCCTAATAAGTGATTTCCCCTGAGGATAGACCCATGTGCACTTGAAAAGAAGTATATTCTGTTTTTGATGGAATTTTCTGTATATACTTGTAAAGTCCATTTGGGCTAATGTGTCTTTCAAAGTCATGTTTCCTTAATGATTTGCTGTCTGGATGATTTATCCTTTGATCTAAGTGGAGTTTTAAAGTGCCTTACTATTACTGTATTACAGTCTTTTTTTCCTTTTATGTCTATTAATATTTGTTTTATATATTTAGGTACTCCACTGTTGGGTACATAGATATCTATAAATGTTATATTCTCTTCTTGGATATACCCCTTTACCATTATATAATGCCTTTGTCTCTTGTTAGAGTCTTTGTTTTAAAGTCTAATTTTTGATGAAAGCATTGTTACCTAGGGTTTTGGGGGGGTGTTTTGTTTTCTACTTCTATTTGCATGGAATATCTTTTTCCATTCCTTCACTTTCACTCTGTGTCTTTAGGTCTGAAGTGAGTCTCTTGTAGGCAGAATATAGATGTTTCTTTTTAAAAATATACTCTGTCATGTATGTCTTGTGTTTAGAGCATTAGGACATTTACATTAACATAACTATTGATCAGTACGTATTTATTGCCACTTTGTAAGTTGTTTACTGGTTTTCATAGTGTGTCTCTTTCTTTAATCACAAGAGAAGGAATAATCATCCATACTGTGCTTGGCTTTTTATTTTTTGTGTATCTCTTAAAGGCTTTTGTGTTTACAGTGAGGTTCATATGTAACATCTTACATATGTAGTAGTCTGTATTAAGTTTATAGTCATTTAATTTTGAATCTGTTCTGAAACCATTACATTTTGAGTCCCCTGTACCACATTTTATGTGTATGTTGGCATAGTTTATGTTTTTAATTAGTATTTTTTATTCCTAATGCTAGATTTAGAAGTGATTATTCTACTACCTTTACTGCTTTTAGTTCTTTTTAAAAAGTTTTGTCTTATTCTTTTGTTGGGAGCATATCCTTATATACTATCATTTTGTTTGACCTTTTTTTTTCTATGACTTAGCCAAAACAGGCGTATCTTCTAAAATTGGAAAAATGGCCTTGTATAGGAATGTCCCCTGTGTCAACTGGGTGCTTTTGACATCTTTAGCTGTCTAGTTGGAGTTGTAGCTGGCATGGGCTGGGGGTCCTGGGGTAGTCTGCACATGGATCATCCTGGTGGGATAGCTGGAGCTGAAGTGGGCACAATCCATGATGGTCCCCAGGTCCTGTGTGCACAGGGTGCCATAGCAGGATAGCTGAAGTCGATTGGGTACAAGAATGGGGGCACTCCCTCCTGGGGTGCTCCATGCAGCTGGGCATCCTGAGCTGAGGCAGTGCAGGCTGAGGGCTCCTGGGTTACTCATCACAGCAAGTACCCTAGTGGGTGGATGTTTTTCCAGACTAGCGTGGAATAGTGGATCCTATGTCATTGAGCACTGGTGAGCCCGAGTGCAATGGCTGGAGCCATGGCAGGCACAAGCCATAAAATCCCTGAATGTTCTGGGCAGTGTGGTCCCAGGGCACTCTACATTAGGGGTGTCCTGGTGAGGGTACAGGCCTAGAGTGTTCTGGTGTGCTTTGTGCCTGTGTCATGTTGGTGAGATAGCTGGAGCTGTAGTGAGCATTGTCTAAGGAAGTCCCATTGTGCGCCTCACTGGAGGTCCCATGGTGAAATGGCTAGAGCTGGTATAGGCTAGGTGCCCAGAACCTACTGATGCAGCAGGCTGGAGATGAATCCCAGTTCCTGCTCTGTACTATCCAAGTGCAGGGGGTAAATGAACTGTGGCAATGCTAGCCCCTCCAACCCTGGCAGGGTTCTAGCTATTTCCCTGCTATTTAGCAAAATTTTAGAGTCAGTTCCTTTGTATTCTGGTTGTTATGTCAAACCATAGCCTCTTTTTTTGTGCCCCAGAGTAGATAAATCTGCTCATACCCCTAACTATCCCCTCCTGACTGTGGTGGCAGGGGTGGGTGTACAAGTCATGAATACTAATGAGTTTCTGTAAATACTCTTACTGTAAGAATGAGCAATCCAATCAATAATTAGGTATTTACCCATGAAAAATGCAAAAGTATGTCCATGTGAAACCTGTGAGTCAATATTTATGACTGCTTCATTCATACTCCTCTAAACTAGAAGCATTCCACATGTTCATCAGCAGGTGCATGGATAAATAATCATAGTATGTCCAGTCAATGAAATAATACTTAGTGCTAAAAAGGAGTTTTCTCTTTTAAAGAACAACACAGGTATATCTTAAAGTATGATGCTAAGTGAAAAAAGAGCAGGATTTGATTTATATGGTATCCTGGAAAGGAAAAACTCTAGAAAGAAATATCAAATTAGTGGTTGACAAGGGCTCATGAGTGGGGAGCACATTAATACAAATGCATGCAGGGAAACTTTTGGAGGTGATGAAAGTGTTCTGAGGTAGAGGTTACATGACTTTACACATTTGTCAAAATTGGCCAGAGGATTTATTTTACTCTATACTGCTTATACCTTAATAAAAGTAAGCTCCAAATAGATATATGAGACCTATAAAATGCCTAAATAAATGCTAAGATACTTGTATAACCTTTAGGTATAGAGAGCGTGACTAAAGATGTAAATTATTTTTAAATTAGTCCTAAGATTCAGTGCAATTATAATCAAAATTTCCTGTAATTTCTCAGATGATTTCAAAAATTTACATCAAAGAACTAATGAGGTGACTTGGTTTGATCAAATATCAAGACTTATTATAAAGCTAAGGTGATTAAGATGTATGCTATTGTCTGAGGGAAAGAAAGATCAATAGGAAAAACACTCAAGTAGAGACTAAAGCCTTTGTGGGGTTTTATATATACCAGGGTAGGAAGTAGATATATTATGTATATGATACAGACCTAAACGTGAACAAAAAATTAAAACTGTAATTTAGGCAGTGGAGGTTTTCCTTTAAAATATATAAATCATAAGAGATGAGTAATTCTGACTCTAACATTTACAACTTCAACAGCACAGAGAGACCGGAAAATTAAAGGGAGAGAAGTAACCTAGAAAATACAACCAATATGTATTAAAGACAGTGGAAAAACTCAGAATAATTCCTATCGGTCAGTAAGAATATAATCCAGTAGAAAATTGCCAAAGAATATGTTGTAACTCAAGAGAACACAATTAGGCAAATAAGGATGAAAACAGAGACCACAATATTACTAGAAGTTGGGAAAATGCAAAACACAAGTAACGTAATTTCAAACCCATTATACTGATAGCATGTCCTACAAACTAAGAATTCAATTTCTTAGCACCCTCTCAAACCTATGTGCAAAAACTATGCACAGTGCAGCCAATAGAATTATTTGTAATAGAGAAAAACAAGACAACGCAAATATCTATCAGTGAAGGGACAGAGAATTAAACCATAGTGCATACATCAATGTAATACTGTATACTACCAAAATAACTAAGAATCACTAGTTCTAAATGTTTAATGGAGTAATTAAAAATCTTTAATGTGCAGAATGCAATACCATTACAGATTATTAAAAACACAGCAAGCAGATTGGTATCTTTTCATGGATATATATGTACATAATAGAAATTTTAAAATTTAGACACCAGTATCCTAACCTAAGAATAGTGATTTAATTTTGAGGGAAGGGGTGGACAAAGTTGGCTTGTGTAGGGGGAACATAAGGAACTTTAACTGTACGTATGCTATTTTATTTCTTTAAAAAAAAATAAACGAGGCATGTAGGGACTAACTGGAAAGGTGACTAGTAGAGACAATGTGTAATGATTTGTCATTACTTGATGCACAGTACCAGTTCACAATTTAAGGGGATCATGACATGGTATGGAATTTGGCAAACCATAAAATTTTGGACCTCACTTCATAATTGGATATTTACCATTTCATCTTCAATCAAGGCTGATAACTTTCCAAGCTTTTTGCTATGTTGAGGGTGTTGAAATTCCTTCTTCCAAAGGGACAAGAAGATCCATTCAAGTACTTTCTCAAGCTCGGAGGAAATTAGAAGGAGGTTATTTTTACAAAAGTACTGGGGAGTCCTAACCACATTTGATTACTCTCCGTAATTTATTTTATTCTTGGATTTTTACATGAAATACATGACTTTGGAAATAGTCATTAACTAGCTCCTGAAACGGTCCATGCACACAATTCAAGACAATTACTAACATATAAAGAACTCAAGAAAGAGGGGCATTATGCTTCCATACTTGCAAACCCAAATGCTATCAGTTTTGTTTGCTATGTATGTGCCATTTTCAATGTTACTTTTATATATCAGAGCAAATACTCATTGCACAAAAAATATTTACAGATGACAGGAATGCTAATCATTCTGCCTATTGTTGAGGACAAGTTAGGCTGATCTTTGAGAGCTATGGTTCAATTAAAAAGCTACAGTGCATATGTATTCTGTAATGCTGATTCTTCCTCAATAGTCAAAATTACAAATGCAACTAAGTGAATGATAGTACTACATACTTTTCCTTATGATTTGTCAAGTGAGAGGCATGAAAACTGAGCCAAGATTACTTTTTAGTAAATAGTTCTGGGTCTTTTCAACATGAACCAATAGATAATCCAATCCTGTTCAGAATTGTAGGATTTAAGCCAATATAGTTTTGAGACCATCTAAAAAAAATGATGATTTTAGTTTACTAGTGGTCACTAGTTCTAACAGTTGAAAGCAGGGTCAATATCTATTGATAAACCTTTTACCTAGTTGATAAAAATAAATAAGCATAAATTAAGATACTAGTTATATTTCCAGTGTTCAGAAAAGATTTTTTTTTTCTTAGTTTATTTTGGGAGACAGAGAATCCCAAGCAGTATCTGGGCTGACAAAGCTTGGGCTAGTTCCCGCGAACCAGTGAGATTATGACCTGAGCCAATATCAAGAGTTGGATGCTTAATGGACTGTGGCAGCCAGGTACCCCAAAGAAGAGTCTTTCAGAGAAACACTTCAGAAGACAGCCCTGTCCACCCATGCTATTTCAATCTGTGACAAGTCAGAAGTGCTTAGATTCTGACCTTTTCATAATAACTAGATGGAAAAACATCCCACAGTTGGGACAATAATGAGGTCTTGTACACACTTACATGAGGTTTTCAATCAGAAAGGCAGAACAAAGGGCAATAAAATTTGTGAAAACTACATTATTATTAATAGCTTCCCCCACAAAGCAAAGGAGATGGGGAAACCCAACTCATTGCTCTTAGTATTTTTCCTGACACTCCTGCAGACAAAGTATAGACATACTACCAAGAAATAGTCCAAAGTTACAGTGACTGTGCTTTAAAAGTGAGATATATTTTATTCTAAATCCATCCATACTGAATTATGCTATCAAGGTTATTGATGATGAAAATCTTGGTGAGCATCAAAGCTCAATAAAATTTCTTAGTGATCTAGTAGATTTGAGTTGCTGAAATCTGATTAGAATCATGTCAGTGGTTACTTTGTAAATCTGATCAAATTACTTTTGCCAAGGTCCAAAATTAGGATTTTACTTGCATTTAAACATTTTTTAGAATGCAGTTTCTACAAATTTTGCTTCTGCATAACACAGAGATGGACTATAAACAAATACTAAATACTTAAAGTGATTTTTACCCATGACACCTTTTTACACAAGTTTTTACTATGCATTAAGAAATGTAAATGCTGGGTGCACCTGGGTGACTCAGTTGGTTGAGCCACTGACTTTGGCTCAGGTCATGATCTCACAGCTCCTGGATTTGGCTCAGAATAAGGTTCCCTGCTGTTAGGGGTGGAGCTGCTTTGGATCCTCTCTCTGCCCCTCCCTCACTCATGTGTTTCTCTCTCTCTCAAAAATAACATTTAAAAATAAATTCAAATGCTAAAGTTTACAGTTTAAATCTAGCAATTTTATAACTCTAAAGGCAACTGAATGGAAACATGCCAAACAAATATAATGTCATAAATATCTTTCCTAACTTTTTTAGTATTTTTATGAAGGCACAATAAAAGGGGAAGTAATCAATGAAACACTGATTCCAAATTTTGAACTCCAACTTTTAACCTCCAAGGCTCATGTAAGTAAATTCTCTTCATGCTGTCAAGGCATATGAGAGAGCTTGTGTTCCCTGCTCCAGGGTCTGTACTCACTTTTTCCTATCAAAAACCTTATTGGGAATATTAGGCCAATTCTTAATCTCATGGTTATCACAGACCACATGCGGATGCCCAAATTCATAGGAAAGTGACTGTTAGGAGTAAGGTTTTGACAGTAAAGCTAACGGTATATAGTTCTAGTATATATGGGTTGTGGAATTCTCCGAAGAGTAGGATTGTTGTGAGGATGTTTATTATGATAATGTTTGCATATGCCTTTAGGAAGAATAGGATGAAGGGACCTGCTCTATATTCAAAGTTGAATCTGGAAGTGAATTCTGATTCTCCTTCTGTTAGATCGAATGGAGCCCGATTTGTTTCTGCTAATGTTCAGATAAATTATATTATGGCCAACGGTCATGTGGAAGGATTAGTCATGTGTGTTTTTGGGTGATAATGTAGCTAGTGTGAAGGACCCATTTATTAGCAATACTGATAGGAGAATAATGGCTAATGTGACTTCGTATGAGATTGTTTGGGCTAGGGCTGGTAGAGCTCCAATTACAGCATATTTTAAATTTGAGACTCATCCTGATCATAGGATTGTGTAAACGGCGAGGCTTGATATAGCTAGTATGAATAGTACTCCTAAGTTTATGTTGATAAAGTGATATGGTATGGGTAGAGGAATATATGGTTAGGGCTAGGATGGGTGCTATAATGAATATGGATATAGAGGATGTGATGGGTCAGAGGGATTCTTTGGTGACGAGTTTTATGGTGTCTGCAGTGGGTTGAAGCAGATCATATGGCCCTACCATGTTTGGTCCTTTGCGAAGTTGTACATGTCCTAATACCTTACGTTCGACTAATGTTAGAAAAGCTACTGTGAGGAGAATAGGAATGATTAATGAAAGAATATTAATTATAACCATGTTGTTAGGGAGAGGATTTGATCCGATTCATATGTTGAAATCTAATCCCCAATGTGATGGTATTTAGAGTGGGATCTTTGAGAAGTAGTTAAGTCATGAGGGTAGAGCCCTTGTGAATGGTGTTAGTGCCTTTATGAGAAGAGGCAGGAGAGCTAGCTACTCTCTTTCCATTGTTTAAGGACAACAGTGAGATGTCTTCAGGGCAAAATACTATCTGGAAGAGGGTCCTTACTAGAACCTGACTGTGCTAGCACCTTAATCTTGAGTCCAAGATTGCCACAACTGTAAGAAATTTCTATTGTTTGTAAAACTCACCCAGTGTAGACTACTGTGTTATAGCAATCCAAACTAACAAGATGCTAGTTTTCCATTCATTTAATTATACTTTTCAGAAATATAGACGATGTTCTGCAGTTCAGCCAGTTTTTGAGCCTTGTACGTGTTGTAATTATAAGGAAACTTTAATTTCTCATTTAACAATCATTCCAGCAATTGTGCATTTACAGATGCCAAAATAAATTATGTCAGCCCAATAATAGCTATATACACTTGCTCCTTTTTTAAAAAACACATTCTTATTGAAGGTAATGGTACTTAACAGAAAATATACTTGCTTATGATCTCAAAAAGGCTCATTTATAATCCTCACTCTATCCCTTGCCATCTGAGTGACCTTGGGGCACCCGGGTGGCTCAGCTGGCTAAGCATCCCACTTCAGCTCATGTTATGATCTCATGGTCCTTGAGAGCTCACTTGGGATCCTCTGTCCCCTTTCTCTCTCTGCTCTTACCTGTCTCTCTCCAAACCAAATAAAAAGAAAATCACCTGGAGACCTTATAATATCACCAATTATTGTGTTCTGTGTCTAGAGAGTCTGCTTCAGTGTAATTCAAAAATTTGCATTTCTAAGAAGTTTACAGGTAATGCTGCTGCTCTTTCAAACACTACCATTGCCCTCCAAGATGAGATTTGAAATACAACTCACAAATCACATATAATTACTGGCTTCTTTTGTTGTTACTTATTTTCTTATAGAAATAACATACGCTCATTTCACAATTTAAAAAGCTAAAAATTAAAATAATCCAGACTACTACCACGAACCTGTAACAAATATAATTGGGTCTTTTCACTATTAGTCACCTTAACTAGCATTTCCGCCGATGTGTGTTAGTTCTTTCTCTTCCTCTTCCTCACTGAAAGGCTATGAATCTGTACCTGTGCCCCTTAAAATCCTACACATTCTTCAATACTGAGTACATCTTTTACCTTCTGTATGTTTCTTAGCATGTCCTTGATAGAGCTTTTATTTCTTTCATCTGTATTCTTGAACCAAATGGAAATATGAAAACAAAAGCCCTCAAAAATTGTGGTTCCACACTCCTTATTGTTAAGAAAACAGGATGCATAGTGGTTGACCAAAGAAGTGAAAGCTAATATTCGCATGAGTTAGATAAATTTGTTTCTATAAACTGCCACTAATCATTTGGCCTGTTTCAAACATCTAAATCTGTCCACCTGCTCAACTCTCACTTTGTCAAAATTTCCAATTCCACAGGACCAGATGTTTCATTGGATTTTCTGCCCACTTTGGGTATACATGTCGATGGGCTAAGTGCAACAAAAATTATAATGAACTGACAGCTGTGTTCAAAGTTCATTCCCAAACTACATGTAAGGAACAGAATTCTGTTTATATATACTGCAGTGACTTATGTTTCATGGTCTCACTATGAATACACATTTGTTTTTAAGTTAAAGTGAACCTTCAAATTCCAGTTGTTGTTGTTGTTGTTTTTTTTTTTTTTTTTTTTTGGTCATTATACTGATCCAGTTCATTATAGCTCTTTCTGAGAAGATTATATAAAAATAGAATTTCTCAGGGGTGGATCAAACAGATTATGCTATCACCCAAGTAGCATGTACTGCATACGGAAAGGATCACCAGTAAAAGTACAAACCCAGGCTTCCTCAATGCAGAAAAGCTACTTTATGTTTCCATTATTCATTCTTTTATGCTTTTTTTTTTAATTTTTTTTTCAACGTTTATTTATTTTTGGGACAAAGAGAGACAGAGCATGAACGGGGGAGGGGCAGAGAGAGAGGGAGACACAGAATCGGAAATAGGCTCCAGGCTCTGAGCCATCAGCCCAGAGCCCAACGCGGGGCTCGAACTCACGGACCGCGAGATCGTGACCTGGCTGAAGTCGGACGCTTAACCGACTGCACCACCCAGGCGCCCCTTATGCTTTTTTTTTAATATCAAAATGGTATTACCGTGTTACTGTGCTCAACATTTATTCCTAATGGTCTTATTAGGCTAATGAGTCATGTTGCTTAAGAATTATTCTTCCAGTTGAGAATTGGTACTGTAGTTCATTTTTTCCTGATATTGAAAGATGTATATTCAACCAACTATGAAAGTCTGCATATCCTTTAATCTAATAAATCCACCTCTAGGTTCTGGTTCAAGATAGTGATACACAAAGATCTTAAAGTCACCTCCTCCCATGGATGACCCCTATCTATAGTGAAATGTGGAACATTGCCCTTTGGGGATAAAATACATGGAAGCAGGTAGGAAAGGCTGAGACACAGGTTTCTCAGCATAGGAACCCACATTAGGAAGACTGACACATGAGAGAGATTGCCCCCAAATATCTGGCTTTGAAAACCAACCTGTGAGTCTGTGGTGAACTAAGTAATTGGCCTTAAAGTGCTTGTATGCAGACCCCTGTGCTCCAGTGCCCAACACAGAAGCGGTCCTTTGAAATTTGCTTCTTTTAAAGCATTAGTCCGCCGTACTCTCCAGGGATGAAGGCTGCAGCCACCATCTTCCTGCTCTTCCTCTGATTTCTGAAAAAGCTACCACCTTCAGTGTACAGAAAGAAGCAATGGACATAGGAATCCAGTCTTTCTGTGAAAGAGGCTTATGACCTTATCATGGTAGCTGAGATCTAATTAAACACATATCTAAGGGCTGATGACAAGCTTTCCAGAGACTTTTCAACGTGGGCACAATCCTCACATTCAACCATTGTCACTTAGCACCAGTATCTCTTGGAGGCAATCTCTTGTATGTGTCTGGTGTTCTGGGTTTTGCAGCTGCCACCCAAGGAACACCCCCTATTCTCCTGTATCTGATGCCTGTGGGGGTTTGTGTTACTAGGTCCCATGACAGTGTAACCAGAGAGACAGTTTTTGCAGGCTGCCACCCCAGGGCACTGCACAGATTGAAACACATCCCCAGCCTTTCTGTGGAAGAGGCTTAATCATGTGTTCTGGAACTATGGCTTTCGAGGCAGGCTTCAGAAATAGCACACATCTAGGAACACTGGAGGTGCTCCAAACACTTGTTTGGAGCTCCATTTTTATGACTGCTACCCCATGGGTACTTCTAAATTGCTTGTTTCTGGTGGCCAGTGGCATTTCACTTACAGAATTGGGTAGATTTGCATTCTTTTTAAAAGCTGCTGCCTGAGGCCTGCACTCCAATCAAGCTTAATCTAGGAGTTAAGATTCCCACCCCCTCTGAAACACTGCCTGGTTTTGGTACACATTCAACTCCTGGGAACTATTAAAAATAAAATTGGCTATTTGGATATGTACAAATATGTACATATTTTCAAACACATGCTTGAAAGACAACTAGGAGCTGAGGCAGGGTTGAATGATCAAGTTCATCTTCTACACAAGGCACGGTTTAAAACTGGGAGAGAAGGCAGTTTCTTCTAATGCATATGGAGCACAAGAGTCAAGCAATATAAACAAACAGAGAAATGTGTTCCAAATTAAAAAAAAAAAAATGAGACATCAGAAAAGAAACCCAAAAATAAAGATACCAAATTTTGGAAATGATGAAGAGATAAACAGAAACAAGTACAAACAAGATGTCACAGAGCTCAAGTATACAATAACTGAACTGAAATATACACGACAGGGGTTCAACAGTAGACTAGATTCAGCAGGGACTTAGGGTACAATACTCAGCTGACAAGCATTCACATTGCAGGAGCTGAAGAAGACAGAAAATTGCTTTAAAAAAATAACTGAAAACTTCCCTAAACTGAGGAAGCAAACAGATATCCAGATCCAGGTGACCCAAATAGTAACAAATAAGATCAAAAAAGACCTATACAATGACACATTAAAGTTTAAGGCAGGAGACCATCTTAAAAGCAAGAGAAAAACAATTAGTTACAGACAAAGGAACCATATAAGAAATAAGCAGATTTTTTAGAAGAAAAATCTGGCAGGCAAGATGGGAGTGGCATTATATATTTAATGTGCTAAAAGGAAATAATTCCCAACCAATAATTCTCTACCCAGCAAAGTTTTTCAGAAGTGAAGGAGAGTAATCAGTTTTCTAGATAAGCACAAGCTAAGGGAGTTCATTACCACTAAACTAGTCTTACAGTAAACATTGTAAGCTGCAAAGAAAAGGCAACTAATTAGTAACAAAAATTAGGTAAGTATAAACCTCACTGGTAAAGGTGAGTACATAGTTAAAATAGTGGATTAATCATTTATAAAGCTGGTATAATGATTAAAAGAGAAAATAAGAAAAAATAATAATTAGTGAAGGTATACACAAGAGTAAAAGATATAAAATTGGACATAAAAAACATAATGTGTGTGTGGCAGGAGGCAAGAGAGTGAAAATGTAAAGCCTTAGAATGTGTTCACTTAAGCTGTTATCAACTTAAAATAGACTACTGTAAGTTCATATATATACGCCTTATGGTAAACACAAAGCAAAAACCTGTAATAGAGGGCCAAAAGAGAAAGGAATCGAAGCATACCACTAGAGAAAGTCCTAAGACCACCAAAAAAGAAACCAAGAGATGAAGGAGAGGATCCACCAAACAGCTAGAAAACAATAAAAATGCCAACAAATACATGCCTATCAATAATTATTTTAAAAAGGGTGGCTGAATGGATAATAATAATAATGCTCCATATGCTGCCTATAAGAGAAGCACTACTGGGGTGCCTGGGTGACTCAGTCAGTTGAGTGTCTGACTCCAGCTTAGGTTATGATCTCATGGTTGCTGAGTTCCACCCCCGCATGGAGCTCTGTGCTGACAGCTCAGAGCCTGGAGCCTGCTTCGGATTCTGTGTCTCCCTCTCTCTCTCTCTCACCCTCCCCCGCTTGTGCACCCGATCTCTCTCTCTCAAAAATAGATAAACATTAAAAAAAGAGAGAGACGAGAGAGAATCACTACAGACTTAAGGAAACACAAGATTTGAAAGTGAAGGGATGGAAGAAGGTATTTCACGCAAATGGAAACCAAACAAAAATTGGGATAGCTATCCTTACACAAAACAGACTTTAAAATACGGACAATAAAGGAGTGCCTGGGTGGCTTAGTTGGTTAGACTTCAGCTCAGGTCATGACCTCACCGTTTGTGGGTTTGAGCCCCGTATCGGGCTCTATGCTGACAACTCAGAACCTGGAGCCTGTTTCAGATTCTGTGTCTCCCTTTCACTCTGCCCCTTCCTCTCTCTCAAAAATAAATAAACATTAAAAATATATATATTAATAATTAATATTTATATTATAAATATATTTATATTATTATATAAATTATATAAATTATATTATATAATTATATATAATTAAAATATATATTAATAATTAATATTTATATATTAAAAATATATAAAGTAAATGTAAATGGACCTAAAAGGGGAAATAGCAATGTTATAATAGTTGGGAACTTTAATTCCCCTCTTGAATCAATAAATGGATAATCCAGACAGAAAATCAATCAGGAAACAATGACTTTAAATGACACATTGTAACAGATGGATTTAAAAGATGTGTGCAGAACATTCCACGTAAAAACACCAGAACATTCTTTCAAGTGCCTAGTCATTCTCCAGTACAGTCATTCATTATGCCACAAAGCAAGTCTTAACTAAATTTAAGCAGGCTGGAGTCTTAGCAAGCATCTTCTCTGACCATTATGGTATGAAACTAAAAATCAATCATAAGAAATAAATTTGAAAATAAATAGCACGGCACTTAAGAATTAATGGGTCAGCAAAGAAATCCAGTAAAAAAAAAAAAAAAGTACCTCGAGATTAATGAAAATGGAAATCCAGTATACCTAAATTTGTAGAATTCATCAAAACCAGTTCCAAGAGAGAAGCTCATAGCAATGAACGCCTACCTAAAAAATTATTTTTCAAATAACCTAATTTTATACCTCAAGTAAGGAGAAAGAGCTCAACATTAGTACAAGAAAGGCAGTAACAAAAATTGCAGCAGAAATAAATGAAATAGAACAAACAAAAAAAAAAATAGAAGAGCTGCAAAAACAACAGCTGGTTCTTGGACAAATAAAATCCATTAACCTTTAGGTAAACTCACCAAGAGAAAAAGAGGACTCAAATACAATTAGAAATTAAAGAGATAACACAACAGATATAAGCATCATAAAAGGCAACTATAAAGAATTCTATGGCTACAAATTGAACAACCTATAGAAAAGAAGTAATTCCTAGACACTTACTAGCTTTCAAAAATCATGATGTAATACAAAGTATGAACAGACCAATTACTACTATGGAAATTTATTCAGTAAGCAAAAACCTTGCAACAAACAAAAGTCCGAGAGCAGATGGCTTCACTGGTGAATTCTACCAAAATTTTCAAAAACAGTTAATTCCAATCCTTCTAAAACTCTTTGAAGAAAGAGGGATGTTTCATACATTTTATAAGGCCATCCTTACCATGATTCCAAAACTAGCCAAGGATACCACAAGAAAATAAAGTTATGGGCAGATATTTCTGATGATCATAGATACAAAAATTGCCCACAAAATATTTGTAACATGAATTCAGCAATACACTGAAAAGAAGAGGTGTAATATGTTGCAAGGATTGAAGAATGATTCAGCATTTGCCAATCAGTCAATATGATACACCCCATTAACAAAATGAAGTATAAAAACCATATGATTATCTCAGTAGTCACAGAAAAAGCATGTGACAAAAGTAAGGATTCATTTTTGATAAAAACCCTCAACAAGTGGCCATAGAGGGAATGCACCTCAACATAATAAAGGCCATGATCACAAGTCCAAAGCTAATATCATACTCAGCAATGAACTTTTCCCCGAATATAAAAATGAGACCAGGATGCCCAGTCTCACCACCTTTATTCAACATTGCATTGGAAGTGCCAGGCAAAGCAATTACCCAAAAAAGACAAAAAAGTCATTGTAATTGGAAAGGAAGAAGTAAACTTACACTCTCTGCAGATGACATGATCCATTATATAAAAAACCCTAAAGATTCCACTAAAAAAAATACTTGTATCAAATAAATAAAGTGAGTGAACTTGCAGGATACAAAGTCAATATACAGAACTCTTGTGTTTCTATATAGTATTAACAAACTATCAGAAAGGAGAATGAAGAAAAGCAATCCTGGACTACTTTCTTACACCATACACAAAAATAAACTCAAAATGGATGAAAGACCTAAGTGTAAGACAGGAAGCCATCAAAATCCTCAAGGAAAAAGCAGGCAAAAACCTCTCTGATCTTGGCCGCAGCAACTTCTTACTCAACACGTCTCCAAAGGCAAGGGTAACAAAAGCAAAAATGAACTACTGGGACCTCATCAAAATAAAAAGCTTCTGCATAGCGAAGGAAACAATCAGCAAAACTAAAAGGCAACGGACAGAATGGGAGAAGATATTTGCAAACGACATATCAGATAAAGGGTTAGTATCCAAAATCTATAAAGAACTTATCAAACTCAACACCCAAAAAACAAATAATCCAGTGAAGAAATGGGCAAAAGACATGAATAGACACTTCTCCAAAGAAGACTCCAGATGGCCAACTGGCACATGAAAAAATGCTCAACATCACTCATCATCAGGCAAATACAAATCAAAACCACAATGAGATAACACCTTACACCTGTCAGAATGGCTAACAGTAACAACTCAGGCAACAACAGATGTTGGCAACGATGCAAAGGAAGAGGATCTCTTTTGCATTTTTGGTGGGAATGCAAGCTGGTGCAGCCACTCTGGAAAACAGTATGGAGGTTCCTCAAAAAACTAAAAATAGAATTGCCCTACAACCCAGCAATTGCACTACTAGGCATTCTTCCAAGGGATACAGGTGTGCTGTTTGGAAGGGACATGTGCACCACCATGTTTATAGCAGCACTATCAACAATAACCAAAAATTATGGAAAGAGCCCAAATGTCCATCTATGGATGAATGGATAAAGAAGATGTGGTATATATATACAATAGAGTATTTTGACTCAGCAATCAAAAAAATGAAATCTTGCCATTTGCAACCACGTGGATGGAACTGGAGGGTATTATGCTAAGTGAAATTAGTCAGAGAAAGACAAAAATCATGACTTAACTCATATGAAGACTTTAAGAGACAAAACAGATGAACATAAGGGAAGGGAAACAAAAATAACATAAAAACAGGGAGGGGGACAAGATAGAAGAGACTCATAAATATGGAGAACAAACTGAGGGTTACTGGAGGGGTTGTGGGAAGGAGGATGGGCTAAATGGGTAAGGGCCATTAAGGAATCTACTCCTGAAATCATTGTTGCACTAGATGCTAACTAATTTAGATGTAAATTTTAAAAAAGAAAAAAGAAAAAAAGATAATGATCCTATTTATAATTAAATCAAAAAGAATAAAATACTGAGGAATTAAAAAAAAATACCTGGGAATAAATTTAACGAAGGAAATGAATAAAAAATTGAATATGTTAATAAATAGAAAAATGTTCTATACTTATGGATTCAAAGAGTTAGTGTTGTTAAAATGTTCATAGTAGCCAAAGCCATTTACAGATTCAATGTAATCCTGACAAAAATTCGAATAGCATTTTTCACAAAAATAGAACAAATAATCCTAAAATATGTATGGAATCACGGAAAATCTGAAATAGCCAAATCAATTCTGAGAAAGAAAAGCAAAGCTGGAGGCATCATGCTCTCTAGTGTCAAATTATATTACAACAATATAGTCATCAAAACAGTATGGCATTGGCCTAAACACAGACAGATGGATCAGTAAAACAGAATAGAAGTCCACAAATAAACTCATGCTTATTTGTTCAATTTACGACAAAGATGCCAAGAATATACAATGAGGAAAGGCAGGATCTTCAATAAATGGTGCTGGGAAAACTGGACAACTACATGCAAAATAATGAAAATGGAACCCTACAAACATACAAAAAAAACCCATACACAAAAAAACCCATACAAAAAAAATTAAAAATGAATAAAGAATGAATGTAAGACCTGGAACTATAAAACTTGTAGAAGAAAACATAGGTAGTAACCTCCCTAACAATGACATTAGTGAGGATTTTTTTTTTTTATTTGACACCAAAAGCAAAGACAACAAAATCAAAAACCAAATGGGACTACCTCAATCTAAAAAGTCTCTGTACAGCAAGGAAAGTCAATAAAATGAAAATGCAACCTACTGAATGAGAGAAAATATTTGCAAATTATATATCTGATAAGCAGTTATCCCAAAATACACAAGGAACTCTTACAAGTCAATAGCAATAACAAAAAGATGTTCAATATCACTAATCATCAGGGAAATGCACAGAACGCTTTCAATTATGAGTAACAATTTACCTATTTCAATCTGGCTTGAATCAATAAGGAAATGTCATGGCTCATAGAGTTAAGTCCAAAGAATGTAAATACTCAACAATATTTTAGCCAAGTCTTCAGCTCCATTATTCTGTAATTCTCTAAGTTCTTTTTTGCTCCACATGGTGGCTTCATCTTTAAACTAGATTTCCTCATGGCCACAATTACTGGTGAAATATAAGCATTATACCAGAATGTGATGTGTATCATAGGCAGTCACTAAGAAGAGGTTGTGGAGACAGTAAATACACCCTTTTATATAGCCAAGCACTTAGTCCATCAAGACATGTCTTCCTATAGTTCATCCTAAATTCACTTGGTAATTGCAATGGCTGTGTTAGTGAATTAGCTTTATCCAAAGGAATAACAAACTTCCCCTATCTTTAAGATAACAAATAATTTTGCAACTTGGAGTGAACCAAACTTCTGAAGTTGGGCTCCTACTCTCTCACATAAACTGGAAGTTGAGAGGTAATCATCAAGAATGATCACATCCCTAACATCCAACTGCCAGGTCCTAGAAGAAGACATTCTGGGGTTACAAAGCTGGTCTAAGACTTATTTAGTTTTTAAGTATTTATATTCATCTCGAAGAGACAGAGAAAAAACTTACAAGGTTCCTGAAGTAAATGCTCTAGGAAAAGGAAGTATGAAAGTCCCTTCCCTTATTTTCAACAGGGAGGATTAAGCCTCTGAATTTTTATTTTTCCTACACAACGACGCTTCCGGTCCCAATCTGGACAATGTGCATCCTTACCCAGGTTGAGAGAGGTGGGAAAGTGAAAAGAGAGGATTATCTTTCCCCTCAAAAGAGCAAAATCCTTTCTCTGTAGTCTAAAGGAATATATCTAGTATAAAAAGAAGAAGGACAAGGACAAGGGCAAGGAGAAGGAGAAGGAGAAGAAGAAGAAAAAAAAAAACAACTATGTACTTGTTGGTTTACAAGTGTTGAACTTGTTTATTACCAATCTCTTAAATACCCACACATGTGGCAAACAGTCAGGACTGGAGCAAAGAGGAAAGTCCATCCACCAGGAAATCAGGAGTATATTTGGAGACAAATTCTCAGACTCTGATCCCATGGAAACTTCTTTACCCTCCCCCCCCCCCCCCCGCCTGCCTTCAAATTGGTGTTAAGGAGATACACCTGTGTGTCAGTGGTGCTGCTCCTGCCTGGTACCATCTCAGACTGCCTTTAAAGCTGTGGTTCACTATTTTGATATCGTAAGTAAGGGTAAATCATCTTTTGTGGGTGAATTTTCTTATCTTTGCTTTCTTTTTTTTTTTTTTTTTTAACAATTATTCACCTTTGAAAGACAGAGAGAGACAGAGTGCGAATGGGGAAGGGGCAGAGAGACAGGGAGACACAGAATTCGAAGCAGGCTCCAGGCTCCAAGCTGTCAGCACAGAGCCCGATGCGGGGCTCGAACTCAACAGACCACAAGATCATGACCTGAGCCGAAGTTGGCCGCCCAACCGACTGAGCCACCCAGGTGCCCTGAATTTTCTATTAAGTAATGGCTACAAGTTACTAGAACCAAGAGAAGTGATAAAGGAAATTACACAGAAAAATTTTGTTTCAAAATTGAGACACAAGAGAGACCAAAATTAAATACCTATAAATATTTTCTATTATGTTTTACTAACCCCCCTCACTTAGGTTCAGTAGGGTACGTTTTCTCCAAAGGTGCTACTTTGAATGAGATCTTATATATTTGAATGTAATGAGTGATAAAATCCCAGTTGTAAACAAAATTTGATACTTTACAGTAAGGGTAATCACTATTTTTAGTGTATTAAACATTACAATATAATTTTCCCTACTATGAATATTATAAACTAGTGGTTTATCATGCTAGATATCTTAACATTTAATGTCATCTTTTGCAAGTCTTTATAAATTTAAACCTCTCTGGCAGGCTGGCTAAATCCTGAAATACCACCTTTTGTGGATATCACAGCTATAAAATGTTATTTGGCTGGATTGTTGCACTTAGTGGTGCTGGCATCTAGACATTTTAATGCATCCTGCTGCAGTAATAAAGGATACAACTATTGATTCCAAAACTACAAAATGATGTTTTAAAAACGATAGGATTTCACTGGATTTAGTCATGCCTTTATGTTCCTCTGTGATGCTTAGTTTTATGTGTCAACTTGACTGGCCCACAGGATGCCCAGGTATTTTGTTAAACTTGTTGGGGATACATCTGTGAATGTGTTTTGGAGGAGATTAGCATTTGAATTGGTAGACTCAGATTTAGTAAAAATGATTGCCTTTTCCATTGTAGTTGGGCTTCATCTACTCTGTTGAAAGCCCAAATAGAATAAGAAGAGTAAAGGAGAGTTCCCTGTCTTCCTGCCTGTCTGAGCTGGAACACTGGTCTTCTGTGACTGGAAATAAATAGGTACATCTATTGATCTTACTGATTTGGTTTTTCTGGAGACCTCTAATACAGGTATGATGAGAGAAAAGGAAAAGTGCACTTAAAGTAAGAGGTGTTGTTTTTCAGTGTTACATGCAGTTTTACACGCACAAATCTCTGTTGCTGTTGTTGTTATAGTCTGTTTAATCATTAGGGTGTAATTTTGGATTCAAACTTCTCAGACAACTTCAATTCTAGAATTTTTCACTTTGGTAATTTTGACAGACACATTTCTTCTTAGGGGTTATAAGACTGCTTTACTAAAATCCATTGTTATGTGGAATAGATGTGCTCAGATGAACTTTTTCTTTACTTAAAACTGTACTCTACCTGATCCCACCAAGAACAGGTTCCTGGTTGTTTCGCTCTCCTTTGAGACTGTTACCAAGTGTTCTTTTCTTCTAAACAGTATAGCCTTCTGTAATTTTGTCTTATCAATGTGCTAATCCTGAGAGCAGTATTGTTCTCAGGTCCTCACATCGCTGGAGGATTCTGGCTTTGTTTTGCCTGGACCTTTCCACTACCTTTTGGCAGGAAAGCAGGTGAGAAATGATGGTTGCATGGCTTTGAAGGTCAGACTCTTTCCACTTCCTCCCCACATTCCATAGCTAATGTTCTGTTACCTTCCCACTTAACTACCACTCCATTTATTCCCTTGATTAATAGTATGGGACCACTCTGAGGGCTAGGGGGCACACAGCAGTAAACCAAAAACATATCTGACCCCACGGATCTTACTTTTAAGTGGAAGATTCAGACAATAAACAAGATGACTATATAATTGCAAATTGAGGGAAGGGCTATAAAAGAAAAACAAATAAATACAATGGAACTTTTCCCATTTGAACTCCTTGGTTGTTGACCTCAGTGTCCCTAACAGCTAGACAGGATAAAGGTGAACACCACCACCCCCAACACCAAGGATGCCCTAAGTCTGTAAGAAAAGGAAGAGAAAATTCTCTCTCCTCTGGGTACTAAGGGGGAAAACTGTATGTTATACATGCCTAGAAAATCTGATTGTCAGCTGAGTTCACTTTATGACCATCTTTTCTACTTCTCCTGACTTTATCTCATAGCTACCAGATTTTGCTGATTATGTTCTTACCACTTTATTAGCTCTGTCACTCTTCCATTCTGTGGTTCTCCCTAGTGCTGTATAAAAAAGCCTAGAAGAGACAATACCATCTGCATGGGATGCAATATGTTCTGTGCAATATTATGCCCCTCACCTTCTTCCTGTTGCTCTACTCACCCTTATTGACCCCGGAGGTACTGGAGGTTAGTTATTAGACCCAAATTGTCATTAATAAATCTATTAAGTACTCATACACCTTCATGAATAGTCTATGTACATTTACTGAATATAATAGATCTTGCACTTGGACCATGAAACTGAGATACTCATTTATTGATGCTTACAGTTTTATGGTTATGAAATATTCTCAGAAAGGTTTTTTACTTAGGCCTTCACTTTCCTTTACCCTCCAACCAAATCCTTGAAAACTGCAGATGGAAGGTAAAGCATTAAAACTTAAGTTTGTTGGGGCGCCTGGGTGGCGCAGTTGGTTAAGCGTCCGACTTCAGCCAGGTCACGATCTCGCAGTCCGTGAGTTCGAGCCCCGCGTCAGGCTCTGGGCTGATGGCTCGGAGCCTGGAGCCTGTTTCCGATTCTGTGTCTCCCTCTCTCTCTGCCCCTCCCCCGTTCATGCTCTGTCTCTCTCTGTCCCAAAAATAAATAAACGTTGAAAAAAAAAATTAAAAAAAAAAACAAAAAAAACTTAAGTTTTAATAAATAATAATAAACAAACTTAAGTGTGATGTTTTATTTATTTTTTTTTTAATTTTTTTTTTCAACGTTTATTTATTTTGGGGACAGAGAGAGGCAGAGCATGAACGGGGGAGGGGCAGAGAGAGAGGGAGATACAGAATCAGAAACAGGCTCCAGGCTCTGAGCCATCAGCCCAGAGCCTGACGCGGGGCTCGAACTCATGGACCGCGAGATCGTGACCTGGCTGAAGTCGGACGCTCAACCGACTGCGCCACCCAGGCGCCCCAAGTGTGATGTTTTAAATAAGACCTAATACTATGGATAGTCGCTGAGATACTGGGCCCTTAAAAATTAATTTTTCTGAAGGGAATGCAAGCTGGTGAAGCCACTCTGGAAAAAAGTATGGAGGTTCCTCAAAAAACTAAAAATAGAACTACCCTACGACCCAGCAATTGCAGTACTGGGCATTTATCCAAGGGATACAGGTGTGCTGTTTCGAAGGGACACGTGCACCCCCATGTTTATAGCAGCACTATCAACAATAGCCAAAGTATGGAAAGAGCCCAAATGTCCATCGATGGATGAATGGATAAAGAAGATGTGGGGTCTACACACACACACACACACACACACACACACACACACACACACACAATGGAGTATTACTCAGCAATCAAAAAGAATGAAATCTTGCCAATTGCAACTACGTGGATGGAACTGGAGGGTATTATGCTAAGTGAAATTAGTCAGAGAAAGACAAATATAACTTCACTCATATGAGGACTTTAAGAGGCAAAACAGATGAACATAAGGGAAGAGAAACAAAAATAATATAAAAACAAGGAGGGGGACAAAGCATAAGAGATTCATAAATATGGAGAACAGAGGGTTACTGGAGGGGTTGGGGGAGGGGGATGGGCTAAATGGGTAAGGGCACTAAGGAATCTACTCCTGAAATCATTGTTGCACTATATGCTAACTAATTTGGATATAAACTAAAAAAATAAAATTAAAAAAATTAATTTTTCTGATTAAGTAAAACACGCTCACTGTAAACATTTAAAAATTAGACATGATGGGGAAAACTATATCAGAATTAAATAGTCTTTCATCTGTATTTGAATATGCAGGTAATTACCTTTACTAATGCACTTGTTCCTTAGTAGTAAACATCTTTGTCCATAGAAGCCTTAGGTACTTCAGGGTTTTTTCGTTTGAATGGTTTCCCAGATAAGAAATTACTAGGCAAAAGGGTTAAGCATTTTTCACACTCATGAGACACAGTACTAATTATGTTCCCAAGTGGAGATACTAATTTACACCTCTGATAGTGCCTGTTTCATCATAAATATATAAAATTTGCGAAGTATTCAACTGTTGTAAAATCTATGAAATTTCAATGCCCAAATACCATTGATTTCTGTCATTGCTCTGTCTTCCCTGCCATCCCCATCGTGGTCCATGCTGCCATCATCTCTCTCGACTTTTGCAGTAGATGTGTAACTAGTTTCTCTCTTCTCTTTTGCTCCTCTCCAGTTCATTTTCCTCACTGTGTCAGCAATCATCTTTTTTAAACAAATGAAATTCTTATTTGACATTTTCCTGTTTGTACCTCTTCAAAAACTTCCCATTACTCCTACAATAAATGCTCTGAGTCTAGAGATGAAAGTCCCTAATATGGCCTTCCAAAACCCAAACGTGCTATTCCCTGCCATTTATAGCCTCATTATGTTCTGCTTTTACATCTTTCCACTTCTAACAACTCTGCCTTCTTTCCACTCCTTGAATACCCATACCCTCTCCTACTTTTGGAAAGAGAGTATAATGTTTCATCTGCCCAATTTTCCTCCTCCCCTCCAACCTTTTCATTCTTAAACCTTTCATGTATCAGCTCATGTGCCATATCCTCACTCCATAGCCTAAAAAGCACCTTTATTTTCTTTAAATCTGTATCGCAATTAATAATTACTTATTCATGAGAGTATTTGATTGTTCACACCAGACTACAGCTCTTGGTCAAATCAGATCAGATCAGGTCTGTTTTGCTCACCTTTAAATCCTCAGCCCTGCAAAGAGCGCTTGGCACATGGCTACAGGTCAACATTATTTGCTTACAGAATAAAAGCTATTTATTTCTGGAATGAATGTATGAATCTGGATTTGCTATGAAACTCTGAAAACATAGTAAGAAAGGAGAGTGACGCCAGATTGTAAGGAATGCAAAGTACTAGCCAAATGAAAGTGCGTCAAAGAAAACATGTTTAAGTGTGACTTTTGACCAGTTATCTGGACTCTGCTCCTAAATGCTTCTTGTTCTAATAGCAATGACACTGTCCCATTTACCTCTTTTCTGATATGAAAACTGTATATAACTTTTACCCTGAATTTGATTTAAACTATAATAAAATTATTGTTGATTTTAATACAATGAACTTGTGAATTGTATTATAGGAGGTAAACCAGGAAGGAAACTATAAGAGAAGGAAGGGAAGGAGTCAATATAAATTTCAGCAGCATGAATTTTTAAGGAAAATTTCTTTCCCTTTTACTTAAGAAGCTACCTCATTTTAAGGTGTCAAAAATCTAGGAGTATCAAAACCACCAAATCAACAAAGAGTAGTAAGATGTTTTTGTACATATAACACAGTTCAAAACATGGGAGCTTGTAAAATTAAAAATGGGGGCACCTGGGGGGCTCAGTCTGTTAAGCGTCCGACTTTGGCTCAGGTCATGATCTCACCATTCGTGAGTTCGAACACCGTGTCGGGCTCTGTGCAGACAGCTCCAAGCGTGGAGCCTGCTTCAGATTCTGTGTCTCCCTCTCTTTCTCTCTGCCCCTCCTCTGCTCATGCTCTCTGTGTGTCTCTCTCTCAAAAATAAACATTAAAAAAATAAAAATAAATAAAAATGGATATGAAGCTCAGGGGCATAGAATTACAGGATGACTTATAAAATCAAAGTGAAAAAGTTGTTAACCTTTACAGTGATTGGTTATTTAAAATGGAAATATCTAGATGGCAGGGGATTGGTTTAAAGTGATTATCTCATGCAATTTTTAGGAAAATAACTAAGTTTCTTTACAATTGTCAAAGGCACTTATAAAAAGTAAGTTTCACTTACGTTCATGAAATAAGTTACATTTAGTTTTGCTTATGCAGCTTAAATGGTTGTATCTGCTCAGGGTTTTCTAAAGTCCCGTCTCCATTTAGTATTTAATTTTAACAGAGGTTTTTGTTTTATTGCAAATTATCCAAACTAATTCAGCAAAATCTGTACAATCCTGAGTTCTCTCCAGACACTAGAGCTGTGTAAATGATTAAAACAGCAAATAGCTAGGAAGAGTTAGTGCTCAGAGTTTCGCTGTTGCTGCTTTTTAATATAAAAGGAATAAGTAAAACCTTAAAGATACTAACTTTTGAGTTCTTATTTGGGCAAAAGCTCCTCTAGAAACAAACCTAGCTTTTCTACAGCCTAATTATTGGATCCTCTTTTGAGATAATCATACTCTCGTACTTTATCTTCATTTCCGTAAATAACTAGGTATTATGACCATAATTCAAATCTATAACTCTAGCAAGAAAAGCAATTATGGCATGAGCAATGAGTACCAATAGGGAATACAAACCTGTAATAAACCATATTTAGGGCTGAAGATAATCTGAGCTTTGCATAATTTAGGTTAGAAAAACATTTAAATGACAGTTAACTGTCAACTAGGGAAAATTCTCAGAACTGTCTTTCAACCTAACGTCTGGAAAAGCAGATCCACTGTGGTGCAATATCACCATGACAGACACTGAAATTAAAGGAAGGGAGCGTACGTGCTGAGAAACACCTGGAAGCTGGAATGTTCACTCCCTGAAAAAGCAGTACAAATCTGTCAGAATACAGTGGTGCCTAACTTAAGGGGCATGATATAAGTGAAGAAGTCTTGTACTGAGATCATTCTGATTTCTCAAATAATCAAGTCCTTCAAGTGTATTCCAAAAAGTGAAAATCCATAGTAAAGCAAGTAATTTCAGAGCAGAGTTCTTATTATACCGGGGTGGGGTAGAAGGGGGGTGAAGTTAAATTACTTAAGTTCAATACTGGTTTGTCTCTGCCGGGTGCTTATCCTAAGTCCTAGACTCCTGCAACTTTAGCAGTTTTACAAGGTCCTTCATGAAGAGACAAAAAGTCAGGGTTTACAGAAATCACAACCAATTTAAAATTAAGCTTACAACTGGCTTTCCTTTTAAGCATAGGGTTGATAACTTTTTCTACAATATTCGGAATACGAAAAGGAAAAAATAATCATGTGTTATATTCAAGTCAAAAAACAAAAACACAAAATTTGACCAAGATGGAGACACAGGTTGTTCCTGACTCAAAGTGGATTAAAAATCTTAATGTGAGCCTTCAAACTATGAAAATCCTCGAAGAGAACACAGGCAGTAATTATCTGACATCAGCCATAGCAACATTTTTCTAGATATGTGTCCTGAGGCAAGGGAAACAAAAGCAAAAATGCACTATTGGGACTACATCAAAATCAAAAGCTTCTGCACAGCAAACAATCAATAAAACTAAAATACAATCTACAGAATTGGAGAAGATATTTACAAATGATATATCCAATATGGGGTTAGTATCCAAAATATATAAGACTTAACACACACACACACACAACCACAAACAACAACAAAAAACACACATACACAATTATGTATAAGTGTGTGTGTGTGTGTGTGTATAATGAAATCCATATAAATACATGTATATAAAGTACATACACATGGACTATCAGCCATCAAGGATTGAGGAAATCTTCCCATTTGTGACAATATAGTTGGACCTAGAAGGCATTAAATAGTGAAATAAGCCAGAGAAAGACAAATAATGCATGATTTCATTTATATGTGGAATCTTAAGATAAATAAAACTCACAGGAAAATATACCAAACTTGTTACCAGAGGCAGAGGGTGTACAATGGATGAAGGTGATCACAGATACAAACTTCCGGTTATAAGGTAAGTAATAGGGGCATACAGTAAAAAGTGAAGAAGACAGCTTATACTGTGTATGATATATAGGTAGGGTATTAAAAGTTTAAATCCTGGTTGGGTTCAAAATGGCAGAGTCAGAACATATTGACCTCACTCCATCCCACAGAGCAAATATATATGAAATATTTTCTCTTAAAAAGGCAAGAAAACTAGGTGAGCAGAATCTCCACAACAAAGGAAAAAAGAACAGCTTTAAGATGGGTAGGGGAGGCAGAATAAGTCCTACACAAAATTATCTTCCCCAATCACAGCAATCTACACGTGAAAGGAATCTCAAAAATACAGAACTTTTCCCTAAGTGAAGTGTTTGTGCTCTACATCAAGTACTACCACCCTTCAATCCTACATGAAATGAGCTTCCTAAATGATGGGCTTTGAAAAACAATGGGAATTATATGCAGGAAAACCACAATTTACTTACAATAAATACACAAAGGAGAACAAGAAAAGAATACAAACATGTCATTAGTGAAAGCCATCAAACCGTGAGGGAATAGAAAAAGAGAAGAAATGGACAGTAATAACAACAACAACAGCTTAGAAACAACTAACAAAATGCCTAAGTAAAAACCTATCAATAATTGCTTTAAATGTAAATAAACAAGATTCTTCAATCAAAAGACATAGGTATTTTTTTAAAGCCATTCAGCCATTCTATCTACATGCTGCCTACAAGACTCACTCCAGAAGGAAGGACACACAGAGACCAAAAGTAAAGGGATAGAGAAAGCTATTCCATGCAAATTGAAACAGAAAGAAAGTTGGTGTAGCTATACTGTTACACAAAATTGGCTTTCAAAGAAAGACTACAATAATAGGCAAAGAAAGGCATAATGATAGAGGGTCAATCCAACCAGAAGATATAAAATACACACACACACACACACACACACACACACCATAGGAATACCAAATGAATAAACATTAACATATCTGAAGGGATGAATTGACAGAAATATAAAAATAGTAGGGGAATTTAACACCCCACTTACATCAATAGATAAACTAAAAAGAAAATTCATAATGGATTTAATAGGTATACAAAAACATTCCATCTAATAGCAACATTATGTACATTCTTCTTAAGTGCACACTGAACATTCTCCAGGATAGATCATATATTAGGTCACACAAGGATCAATAAATCCAAGAAGAATGAAACCATATGAAGCATCTTCTCTAACCACAATGGTATAAAACTAGAAATCAATAAAAGGAAGAAAACTGGAAAAAAAAACACAAAAATGTGGAGATTAAGCAACATATTACTGAATAACTAAGAGGTCATCCAAGATACCAATGAAGAAATTTTTAAAAACCTAGAGACTAATGTATAGAGAACTATGACACAGAAATATTTGCAATACATCAAAACTGGTCTAGAAAAAATACATACATACAGGCCTACCTCAAAAAAAAACCAGAAAAATCTCAAGCATTTGAACACTGAAAGAATCTAGAAAAAGAAGGAAAAAAAATAACCCCAGGAAGGAAGAAAATAATAGAAGGAAAAAAATAATAAAATCAGAGGAGAAATAAAAAAGAGGCTTAAAAGACAATAGAAAATATCAATGACACAAAGAGCTTCGGAAAGATCAAAACTGTTAAACCTTTAGCCATATGTACCAAGAAAAAGACCAACTGATGTCACAAAAACAAGATCAGAAATGAAAAAGACAAAGTAATTATTAATACCACAGAAATACAAAGGACTGTGATACTATGAAAGATTATAAGCAAAGATATTGGATAATTTAGAAGAGTGGATAAATTACTTGAAAAAGACAGTCTTTAAAAACTGAAACAGTAAGAAATAAAAAAATCTAAACACAACAATTACTGGTAACAAAATTGAATCAAAACACTCCCACAAACAAAAGTCCAGACTTGGTGGCTTCACACATTAATTCTACCATATATTCAAGGAAAAGTGAATACCTACTCTTCTCAAACTATTTTAAAAAATAGAAGGAAAACTTTCAAATTGATTCTACAAGGCCAGCATTGCCTTGATACCAAAACCAAAGACAGTACCAAAAAACAAAAAACAAAAAACAAAACTACAGGCCAATATCTTTGATGTTCAAAGATGCAAAATTCTTCAATAAAATATTAGCAAACTGAATTCAACAATATATTAATAATTTCACCACATCAAGTGGAATTTATTTCAGGTATGCAAGGATGGTTCAACATGCACAAGGCAATCGTTGTAATAAACCATACTAACCAAATGAAGAGTAAAAACCATATAATTATCACAAAAGATGCAGAGAAAGCATATGATGTAATTCAACATTCATTTCTGATAAAAACTCTTGACAAAGTGGATTTAGAGGGAATATACTTCAATATTAACAAAGGCCATGTATGACAAACCCACAGCTAACAACACACTCTGTAAGAAAAAAATGGAAAGCTTTCTCTCTAAGAACAGGAACAAGACAAGGATGTCCACTCTTGCCACTTTCACTAAACATAGGCACTGGAAGTTCTAGTCATATGAATTGGATGAAAAGGTAATAGAAGTCATCCAAATTGGTAAGAAAGAAGTAAAACAGTCAGTGTTAGGAGATGACATGATACTCTATAAAGCAAGCTGTAAAAACTTCATCAAAAACTATTAAAATGAATAAACTCAGTACATCTGCAGGATAAAAGAATAACACAGGGAAATATCTTTTGTTTCCTTATGTTAATGGCAAAGCAGGAAGAATATTTTAAAAATCAATCCTATTTACAACTGACCAAGAAGAACATACCTAGGCATACAGTTAACCAAAGAGGTGAAATATTTGTACTCTGAAAACTGTAAGACATTGATGAAAGAAACTGAAGATAATATAAACACATGGAAAGATATACTCACAGCATGGAAGAATATTGTTAAAATGTCCATACTACCCAAAACAACCTACAGATTCAATGCAATCCCTATCAAAATATCAAAAGTACTTTTCACAGAGCTAGAACAAATAATTCTAAAGTTTGTATGGAACCACAGATGACCCTGAATAGCCAAAGCAATCTTTAGGAAAAAGAACAGGGGTGCCTGGGTGGCTCAGTCAGTTAAGCGCCCAACTTCGTCTCAGGTCACGATCTCGTGGTTCATGAGTTTGGGCCCTACATCAGGCTGCACAGATGGTGCATAGCCTGCCTGGGATTCCCTCTCTCCCTTTCTTTCTGCCCCTGTCTCCCTCATGCTCTCTCCCAAAAATAAATAAATAAACTTAAAAAAAAGTTTTCTAAAAAAATAACAAAGCTGGAGGTATCATAATCCCAGGTTTCAAGATAGAATACAATGCATAATAATCACAACGAAATGTTATTGGCGCAAAAAGAGACACATAGATCAATGGAACAGGATAGAGTCCAGAAGTAAACCCACATTTATATGGTCAATTAATATATAATAAACGAGGCAAGAATACCCAATGGGGAAGGACAGTCTATTCAATAAAAGTTTGGAAAACTTTATTGGCCATAAAAATTGGTGCAACCACTGTGGAAACAATATGGAGTTTCCTCAAAAAATTAAAAATAGTAAAGACATACAATCCAGTAATTCCACTAGTAGATACTTGCATCCCACAAGAGAAGGAAACACTGAAGAGATATATGGATCCCTTATTATATGGCAGCATTAATTACAATAACGAATATATGGAAGCAATCTAAGTGTACATTTATAGATGAATGGATAAAGATCGATATAAATATGCAATGGAAGCCATTAAAAAAAGGAATATGGAAGCCATTAAAAAAATAGTATCTTGCCATTATAACAACATGGATGGACCTAGAGGATATTATGCTAAGTGAAGTAAATCAGACACAGAAATACAAATACCATATGATTGAACTTCTATTAAAAAAAACTAAATCAGAAACAGTATTTCTCTAGTGTTACAGGTGGTTATCAGAAGGCATGGCTGTGGGGGGGTGGTGATGGGCTAGAAAGGTAAAGGGGATTAAGAGACACAAAGTTCTAGTTATAAAAGTGAAAAGTACAGCATTTGAAGATAGTCCAACTGCAGTAACATTTTAGTGCAAGAAAGTAACTCCAATGCTCATGAGCATTAAGCAATGTATAGACTTGCTGAAACATTGTTACAAAGCTGAAAGTAATATAACATGTATGTCAACTATACTTTTAAAAAATAATAATTTTTTTTACATTCACTTATTTATTTTGAGAGAGGGAGAGTGAGCAGGGGAGGGGCAGATAGAGAGCCGGGGAGAGAATTCCAAGCAGGCTCCGCACTGTCAACACAGAGCCTGATGAGGGGCTTGAAGTCATGAACAGAGAGATCATGACCTGAGCCAAAATCAAGAGTCGGACACTTAAGGGATAGAGCCACCACCACCCCTAACAATTTTTTTTAAATATACACACATATTAATGGAACAAATTTGAGAACACACATGTATGGGCAATTAATACAACAAAGTAGTCAAGAACATCCAGTGAAAAAGGACAATCTCTTCAATAATTGATGCAGAAAAAACTGTACAGCCACATGCCAAAAAATGAGCCTGGCCCAATCCTCTATGCCATACACCAAAATGAACTCATAATGGATTAACAACTTGAATATGAAGCCCAAAACCATTAAAATCCCTTGAAGAAAACATAGCTGGGAAGCTTTCTGACACTGATCTTACTGATATTTTTGTGGATCTGACTGTAAAGGCAAGGGAAACAAAAGCAAAAAATAAGTGAGGTTATATCAAACTTAAAAGTTTCTGCACATTAAAAAAATTATCAGGGGTGCCTGGGTGATTCAGTCGGTTAAGCGTCCGACTTTGCCTCAGGTCATGATCTCATGGTTGGTGGGTTCGAGCCCCACATCAGGCTCTGTGCTGACAGCTCAGAGCCTGGAGTCTGCTTTGGATTCTGTGTCTCCCTCTCTCTCTGGCCCTTCCCAGTTCATGCTCTTCTCTCTCTGTCTCAAAAATAAATAAACATTAAAAAAAATTTTTTTTAATTATCAAAACAAAAAGGCACTCTACTGAATTGGAAGACTTCTGCAAATCAGGTATCTGAAAAGAGACTAATATCAAACATAGGAAAAACTCATTAAAGACAGCAACAACAAAAATTGAATGTCATTTTAAAACTGGCAGAAAATCTGAATGGATAGTAATAAATGGAAAATGTAAGACAAATAGACATTAAAAAAATACAGTTGGCCAAAAATCACATTAAAAGATGTTAAACATGGCTAATTAAGGAAATGAAAAGGAAAACAAGAATAGGATGTTACCTCATACCTGTTAGGTATGGACAGGGTATGGAGCAAAGGGATCCCTCATGCACTGCTGGTGGTGATATAAATTGGTGTCGCTACTGTGGAAAGAGTATGGGGGTTCCTCAAAACAAAATGAAAAGTAGAACTGTCTTGTGATCCAGCTAGTCCATTCCTGGGTATTTATCTGAAGAATACAAAAACACTGATTCAAAAAAATATGTGTACCCCTTTGTTCATTGCAGCAATCTTTACAGTGGTTAGAAATGGAAACAATGGATGAAGGGATAAAAAAATGTAGTATGTATATATGTTTGTATATACACACACTTGCATACAATCAAATAATACTCAGCCATAAAAAAAAATAATGAAATTTTTGGGACTCCTGGGTGACTCAGCAAGTGTCTGACCCCTGAGTTCTGTTCATGTCATGATCTCAATTTCCTGAGTTTGAGCCCCACATAGCATCCAGCTCTGTGCTCAAAGCGTGGAGTCTGCCTGGGATTCTCTCCCCTCTTTCTCACTGCCCCTCCTCTCCTCATGCTTGCTGTCTCTTTTTCTCTCTCAAAATAAATAAACTTAAAAACAAATAATGAAATTTTGTCATATGCAACAACATGGATAGACCTTGAAATCGTTAAGGTAAGTGAAGTAAGTCAGATGGAAAAAGACAAGCACTATATGATTTCACTCCTACATGGAACCTAAAAAACAATTTCAACAAAACAGTGAACGAAACAAACTCATAGATACAGGGAATGGATTGGTGGTTACCAATCTGAGGGGTGGGAGAAATTAGTAAAGAGGTCAATTGTATGGTAATAGATATTAAGTACACTTTTAATGGTGATCTCTGTGTACATGATGTGCAATTATAACATTGTGTACCTTAAACTTACATGTTATATGTCCATTTACCTCAGGAATAAAAAGTGAATATAAAAGGTCTCATCACAGAGAGAAGGTTTTTCTTTTCTTTTTTCTTTTATCAATATGAGAAGAATGGATGCTAACTGATCCTGTTTTGGTAATCATTTTATGATATATATAAATCAAGTCATCATGCTATATGCCTTAAATTTATACAGTGCTACATATCACTTATTCACTAAAAAAAAAAACTGGGGAAAAAAAGAAAGATTTTCTAAAGAAAACTTTAGGTGGTGGTTTTCCCCATAATTTAAATTGTATGGAATAAAAATCTTTATTTATGTAGTAGAGATTGGAAATGTATGCTTTAACTTATGTTTATACCTGCTGAAAATTAATGGAAAAAGAGGGGAAACCAGTCAAAGAAAAAAGTATAGGGAACTCTGAATAACATTTTTTAATATAAGTGTCCACAAATGCTAGAGGAGCCTTTCACATTCCATGGAAATCAGAATGTATATTGTCATTGCCCTCTGAATTTCTTATTAGCTCTCTAGTAGTGAGATTTCTTCCCTTTGCCTGGGGTAAGCTTCTATTCTCATTTTCAGACTCTAGAGATGTTTTAAAAATAAAGACATTTTTTTCTTGATCTCCTGAGTATTTGCACCTGCATATATAAATAATTTTAAGTTTTTGAAATATTATTTCTCCTCTCTGAACACTTGAAGTTGCTTGTCATATCTAATAAAGTCCTTAAAGTTTCAAAACTTCTCAGATGGACGTATGTCAGTTCCTTGTAGGATTAGTGCTGTTTATTTCTGTTTCCAGACATTGTCTACTCTTTCAGAATATTAAGTTTTCCACCTAGAAAATCACTAAATTGACACGGATGATCTTCAGGGTCCATCTAAGCTGTAATATTGACTCTATCTCTAAATTTGCATTTGGAATCAGGTTTTTGATGGTTCTAAGCATCACTCCCACATACTTCAGACTCAAGCAAAATTCATTTTTGATTGGATCATAATAGGAGTAACCCATATTTTCCTTCCTGAAGCAAAAATATTTTTGAGAAAACATGTGAAACATGTTGACTCTCCTCTGCTACTCCAGTTTGAACAAAGGAATTGTGTAAGAAGTCTCTTGGGAGAACAGGAGTTCAGGAGCTACAGCTCCATACATGAGTGTCCACTTTCCATTCCTAACTGTTCTCAAACTCTGACCAGTTTAGGTCACTCTAATTGTACTCTCAGTGAAATTCATTAATTAACAACCAATACTTTCTCATTTTCCTGAGATTCAACATAATGAATAAGACCTAATCACTGCCTGCATTTCGTTTAAAATCTTTATGTAGGAGTTTTTAAACAACCAACTCGAATACAAAGCAGCCATGACATCAGAGAAAGAAAATGGTTATGAGAACATACAGAAATGATTGATTCAACCTCAGATGCACATGGATGAATTTAGAGGGTGCTATGCAAAGTCAAATAAGTCAAACTAAGAAAGACAGATAGCAGATGATTTCAGTCATATGTGGAATCTAAAAAGATAAAACATACAAATAAACAAGGAGCAGAATCAGACTTATGAATACAGAGAAATGATGGTTGCCCAAGGAGAGGCGAGTTGGAGGGACAGGCGAAATGGGTGAAGGGGATAGGGAGATACAGGCTTCCAGTTAGGGAATGAGTAGGTCATGGGAATAAAAGGCACAGAATATGGAACACATTCAATGATACTGTAATAGGGAGGTGTGATGACAGATGGTAGCTATACTTGTGGTAAGCACAGCATAATGCATAGATAAGTTGAATCAGAATGTTGTACACCTGAAACTAACATAACACTATATGTCAACTATATTCAAAATTAAAAAAAAAAAAGAGAGAGACTTCAAAAAGGAGACTTTGTTCTAGTTCACCTTTGAAGAGCTGGCTTTCAATCCACAAAGTAATTGAGCCTTTCAGAAGAGGGAGGGAAAACAGGAGGAGCCCAGGTATCCTCCTCTCTTCCCTTCCAACCACAGTGTGTTCTTGCAGATGACTGAGAGCAGACAATAGCTCTGTTTGTTCTTTCTTGAGCATCTAATGTTTGCACAGCACTGGGCTAGCCACTGAGAAATATAGCGGTTAAGAAATAGCATTATCTCTGCCCTAATGGAGATAGGAGGAGGCACTGATTAAATGATACTTTCCAGATCTCTACCAGCTTTAAGATATTATGAAACATTCACGGTAAATTTCCAATTTCATTTTTGTAGAATTTACATATTAAAGATACAGTGAAACAGAAGGATGAGTCCCATTTGAATAATTTAAAGTTTTATTTTATGTAATAATCAGATGTTATTTCTCTGAGTAGCTGAGGAATCTGTAGCCAACACTGAAATTTGATCTTCACTTCTTTAATTCTCTTTTGTTTTCATCATGCTTTAGGGTAGAAATTTTTGAGAATCAATGAGCTAAATAAAGTACTCCAACTGTCTATATTCTTTCCCCATAGCTTTTGGACTATATTTTAAGCTAGAAAGAGCCTCTGAAAGAGAACAAGCCCAGGCATCAATGGGTAGGAAAATCTTTGGTGTACCCCCAAATATGTGTAAAATGTTTGATTCACATATGACCTCTTATCCTTTGCACATGACACTTAATTGAACATGCTTTTACTAACTGAGCCTGAACTGCCATCGTATTATCACAATGGCAGTGCCATAAAATCATTCTCAAACAGAATTAATCAACAACTTAATACTTATTTAATTTCTGTGGCCTTGTCAAAATATGTCATCTTCCAGCGATAGTACTACTGATGTGTTCATCTAATTAATGTCCAGTAATGACTAAAAACCTATGTTTTTGTCCAAGTCTTTTAAGAAATAACTTATTCATCCAATATTAATTGGATATTTTTATCTGTTAGACTAGGCACTAGATACAGAGTTATATATGTGAAAAATCCATTATTAAATTTTCGATGGCTTTTTAAAAATACATCAGTTGTGGCCAACAGACACATGAAAAGATGTTCAGCGTCGCTCCTTATCAGGGAAATACAAATCAAAACCACACTCAGGTATCACCTCACGCCAGTCAGAGTGGCCAAAATGAACAAATCAGGAGACTATAGATGCTGGAGAGGATGTGGAGAAACGGGAACCCTCTTGCACTGTTGGTGGGAATGCAAATTGGTGCAGCCGCTCTGGAAAGCAGTGTGGAGGTTCCTCAGAAAATTAAAAATAGACCTACCCTATGACCCAGCAATAGCACTGCTAGGAATTTATCCAAGGGATACAGGAGCACTGATGCATAGGGCCACTTGTACCCCAATGTTCATAGCAGCACTCTCAACAATAGCCAAATTATGGAAAGAGCCTAAATGTCCATCAACTGATGAATGGATAAAGAAATTGTGGTTTATATACACAATGGAATATTACATGGCAATGAGAAAAAATGAAATATGGCCTTTTGTAGCAACGTGGATGGAACTGGAGAGTGTGATGCTAAGTGAAATAAGCCATACAGAGAAAGACAGATACCATATGGTCTCACTCTTATGTGGATCCTGAGAAACTTAACAGGAACCCATGGGGGAGGGGAAGGAAAAAAAAAAAAAAAAAGAGGTTAGAAAGGGAGAGAGCCAAAGCATAAGAGACTGTTAAAAACTGAGAACAAACTGAGGGTTGATGGGGGGTGGGAGGGAGGAGAGGGTGGGTGATGGGTATTGAGGAGGGCACCTTTTGGGATGAGCACTGGGTGTTGTATGGAAACCAATTTGTCAATAAATTTCAGAAAAAAAAAAAATTAAATTAAAAAAAAATAATAATAAATAAATAAATAAAAATACATCAATTGAATAACTTCAAGCTTTTCTGGGTGAGCACTGAAAACATTTAAACACTTAACAGAGTTATGAATTTAGATATCACTAGGAAACTCTGAAAAAAAATGACTTCTAAATTTTTTTAAATGCTATAAATAAACTATTAATGGATGTTTGATTAATGTTTATTTTTGCTAGCCTGCTAGGTTTAAGTAGGTCAAATTTAGATCACTGAAACACTCTGCTTTCATATATTGCATTATTGTCTGTACTCAAAGTACACTGAATCTAAGTAAATACTATACTCTGTATAGTTTTAAAGTTATGAAAGAACTAAAACTGGAAATTAAAAGAAGAAAGTGTTAATTTAATCTCTGCTACTAATTACTCATGTGCTATTGGTCAAAATTTTGATCTGTCTGGACCCTCAAAATTCTTAGTAAAATGAAATCCATGGGAAAATATTAAATATCATTTTTGGCTTTTAACCACTAAAAGGCACAGTATTAATATTTAAAATATTTTTTGCTTCACCGCTGTTCTGGCGATTCTGTTAATACCTACAGCCTTTTGTGTCTGAATTAGCTTATTCACAAAATAAAATCAGTAAACAAAAAAGCTTGAAGATATAACATATGAATAATGCAAGTTAAACTTCTACAAATAAAAACTTAGATTATTGACATTAGAATCTCAACTATCAATACTTTAGGCACAGCTGCAGGAAAATAAAAATGAGAAGAGAGACCCAAGAAAATGTACAGACTAAAACACAGAAATAAACACAGTCTGCAATGTTAATTTTTTAAAACTAATTCACAGATGTTTTCCATAACTGTCTTTATTGTATGCTGGTATTTTATTGGTTGAATAATCACAAGGTATTTTATCATGTTGATATAAAATAATTTACTTCAGTGATTATGTGTACTTATTTTAATCATTTTTACTCGTGGTATTCTACATTCAATATCGTGATATAGATAGCTAAGAACAGTCTAATTTGTTTTTCCAATGAGAAAACATACTTGTACTTCTATATTTTCATATTATCTGTTCTTTACCTTTTAATCTCAATTTCCACAGGCAATAAGTAATCACCTGCTCTTCTGTTTTTTTCTTAAACTTCATAAGTAATCTTAATATTCAAATTCAGGTATTTTTCTGCTTCAGCAGAGTTTTTATTAGTATTATTAGTACATTAGCATATTTGAATTCTCTTTGTGTTCAATCCTGGAACATCTTATTTATTTTTTTACAGCACCTATTCAGTCTTCCATATATATTATTCTCTGATCCCTTTCACTACATTCTAGATGCATCCCAAGCTCATCCACAATAAAGATGTAATTTTCTGCAAAATTAACACTCTCTTCCTTTTCACTGACTCAGAGTTTTTAATTTTTCTGTGAATTCCTCCTATACTTTAGAATTCGATTCTGCATTCCTGAATACACAGCCAATTAAAATTATATACAGATGTGTTGCATGGTAGTTTTTTCAAATGAGAAACAAACTACAATTTGTTTTCTTTACTATATAATAGCCATCATTTAATTGGCAATTCAGATCAAATATAAGGAGTATAATAAATAACCCTTATCCACGGAATTCAGATATATACTTACTTTTGACTACTCCATTTAAAATCAATTTGTTGCATAAGAGACTGTTAAAAACTGAGAACAAACTGAGGGTTGATGGGGGATGGGAGGGAGGGGAGGGTGGGTGATGGGTATTGAGGAGGGCACCTTTTGGGATGAGCACTGGGTGTTGTATGGAAACCAATTTGTCAATAAATTTCATATATATAAAAAAATAAAATAAAATAAAATACGTTAAAAAAAATAAAAATAAAATCAATTTGTTGATAACCTTATATTCAAAGTCTGAGACTTAACCCTACCTGCAAACTAACACACTTCAAGTCCATACTTCCGGGAATGTAGGCAGAAGAAACAAGATTGCTGGGTCTTCAACAAAGCAGGAGCACCAAGGGTATTAGCATTTTCAGCAGCTGTCCTAAACTCAATTCCTATAGAATACTGTGAATAATACCAGATGCTATGGGCTGGATGTTTGTGTTCCTTCAAAATTTAAAGTTTGAAATCCTAATACCCATTGGGATGGTATTTGGAGGTGGGAACTTTGGGAAGAAATTAGGTTTAAATGAGGTTGTGAGAGTTGAACCCAAATTACGAGATTGATGCCCTTGTAAGAAGAGGAAGAGACCAGAGTACATTCTCGTTCGCTCTCTCTCTCTCTCTCTCTCTGTCTCCCTGCCCTCTGCCCCTGACTGGGAAAGGATAAAGCAAAAAGGCAGCCATCTATAAACCAGGAAGAGCACCCTCAGCAAATACTGAATATGCTAGCACCCTGATCTTAGAGCTCTCAGGCTCTAGGACTTTAATAAAGGTCTATTATTTAAGCTACTCAGTCTATGGTATTTTTGTTATAACAGCCCAACATGACCAAGACACCAGCACAGGAGAGAAACTTCAAGCTTACAAAACCAGAATTTTTAATAACAGACAGTACACGACCTTTGTTTCAAAGGAGCATCATCTTTTTTTTTTTAATCATATAAACGATACCTCCCTTTGCTTTGGAAGAATATACTATGTTTGTCTTCCAAGGCTATTTGCTATACAAGCATCCTTGAAAAGGTAGTCTGAAACAAACCAGTCAGTGTTTCTGCTCGTGAGATGTACAGAAGTGAGAGGGACCTATGAATAGCTATCTTCCAAGTTAGAAATCTGGTTATGGGCAACAGAAAACCTGACTAATGACTGAAACTAGATAATGACATATTTGTTTTATTGCTGTTACAAATCATGTTCAGTTGAAAGTGAACTGATTTGGTGGCTCAGTGACACCATCAAAGACAAAGCCAGCCTCGTTCTGACTTTCCTTCACTTTTATCCAGAAGCTTGTGGCCCCATGGAGGCAACATAGCAGTCAAATTCCACACATCATGTCCACATTCAACATAAAAAGAAGGTGGAAAGGGAAGCGCCTGAATCAAAAAAGCCAAAACTTTCCTTAAGGCCCTCACCTTGTGCCCATTCACCAAAATTTTGTTACATAGTTTCCTTAACTGCAAAGCAGTTTAGGGGAGCAGGTATTTCTACCTGGCAATTTAGTCTTAATTAATGTGTGATAATCTTTCCTCTTTAATGGCTTGTAGTGTGCTATTCCAAGTTCTGATCTCCAATGCATTGAAGAACCTCTCTGAGATCCTAAGAGGAACCCCACTGCTATATATTTCTTTGTCTTGACAGGTACACTATCTGCTGCCACTGTTGAATCAGTAGAACAAAGTCGACGGTTTTCTTCTCCAAAGCTGAGAACAGTATGTTACTACACCTGGGATATTTGCTATCCCAGGTTGAGACTTACAACTCACTTCACAAATATGGGAACAGAGGCTAAAAGATTAAGTAATTTTCAAAATAAAAGTCAATCATGGAAACAGATCTAGAATGCCAGGGTCCAGAATTACAGTGCTGTGTTTCATTCTGTTTCCATGGATACATTATTCACTCCAAATTATCATTGATCTTTTCCATAAAGAATCTCTTAAAACACTCTTAAGTTATATCTTCCTAATGAATATGTCTTAATCTTGACTGGAACAGAGAAATAAAGAGGAAAATCTTCTCCTCTGTATTTTTTCTTGCCTGTAGAGTTGAGTAGGTAATATTTAGTACTACCAATAACAATGAGAAGGAATGGATATCCCCTTTTGTAGCACCCCCAGATTGAAGTTATGCTTTTCATGTTTAAGCTTTATTTATGCCCTGATGCATATGAAACCTCAAGCAAGAATTCAGCTCTATTCTCAGTCTTTTCTATAGTTTTAAGATCTGTATGAAAATTTCCTATAATCTAAAGATAACCCAGAGAAGACAGGCACCTTAATGAACAAAAGCTTCTCAAATATATTCCATGTTACAATGCAGTGGTTCAGAGCAGAATCTTTCAGTCATAGGCCTGTGTTTGAATTACCACTATGGTAATTTATGTGCTTTGTAACTTTGGGCAAGTTACTTAGCTTCTCAGACCAACCCTCAGACCAAAATGATTATATAACAGTGATTATCCTACAGGACCATTTTAAGAATAAATTGAGGTGACATGAGCAAAAATTTACCACAGTTCCTGGTACTTATGCTTAGTAGGTGGTAGCTATTGCTAGCTCTCAAATATCTTACTAGTAACTGCAAGGTGATTTGGAAAACACTGATATTATCTACACCTTACTTAAATATTCTTAACATACATTACTATAACACTGGATCTAAAGAGTCCTGAAACAAGAAAGCTGTTTAACTGAACTAGTCTATTTGAGATTTGATATGTCAGATAATTATGCCTGCTCTCCTCTGGATTCTCATTACTAGAAAAGTGGCATAGGAATATGATGAAGATCAAAATGACACATTATTAGTGGATGTCCAGTAACTCCCGAATAACAGTGCTCACCTTTACACTGAATTCAAAAACATAGCTAGAACCTGAAAGTGGCTTCATCAAGTCAGCATCACCTATTTTCCTTTTGACAGGGTCAGCAGCCCACCCAATGAGCCTGGTTCAATAGATGCTAGACTCACAAGAAAACAGAAAATAGGGGAGAAGGGAGTGAGAACCAGACAGGAAAAGGGAGGAAGAGAGAGAAATAAAGACAGAGACATAGAGAGAAATTGAGGGTAGATAATTCTGTTCAAAGATTCCCTCTAATACATTTTGGTAAAAACATGAGGATTGGAGAATAAATGGTCTCCTTAAACATAATTTAGCATTTTCTAAATGCTGTGGAAAACAAAATACTTTTGTTAACAACACACCTAATAATATCCTTAAAAAGTGTTCTGTGAAACAATAGCTGTGGAAAGCATTTATTATATATATGTAGGATCCAATGGAGGCTTTTGTCTACAGTGTATTAGGTATGGTTATTTTTTAAAACATTTCACCATGGAATCAACTTGGCACTGTACATTCTACTTTTCTTCCAGTACTTAACATGCCTTGAATTGCTTTTCAGTTATGTGTGGGCAATGCTTATCCGCTAGGCTTCTCTTCTTGAGGTAAGCAATCCTAACTTTTATAGATACATAGATATGTCTATCTATAACATCCCCCGTATTTGTCACCAATGGGTTGTAAAGAGAATAAATACTGACGCGGCAGTTATAGTATAATTTGTCACAAGCCAGTTAGCCTCCCTGTGACAATAGCTTTTCTTCTGCCTGAGAACAAGAGATGCTATGCATCTCTCTTGTGTTCTTAACGAACACTGAAGATGGTTCATTTAAGTCAGACCATTTTCTAACAAGGGAACTCGCATGTACATGTCTATCCATAAACACTAAGGACCTTGCTTAATGTCAGGTTTGTCTAATAAATAGTTCAGTTAGATATAATCTTAGAGATCATCTCACCAAATAAGGCCACCCCAGGCTTCGAAGGGACATTTGGAAGACAGGAACTCATTGAGAAATTCAATATACTCCTCTATCCAAGGCACTTCTTTTTCTCTTCCTAGAGGTGTTTCCATACTGCTCATCTATCAACATTTTCCTTAATTCCAGAATAAAGAACTTCTTAATTCTTCATTCCACAATTAATAATTTCTTAATTCTCCCTAATGATTCTCAAGTTCCTAAAGAAACTGCGGTAATGCCCCAACTCCAGAAGGACAAATATGGCATAAAACAACACTCTAACACACTGAATAAACTGCCAAATAGAATATGAAGTCCACCTTCAAAAAGTAACCCAGATACTAAAATCGGCTCTGACCTGACACACTCAGGAGATCAGAACTCTCAGATCTTTATTGGTAACCACTAGCCAATGTTCACAATATGAACCGAAGCCACCAACATCCTATAAAATGTAAAACCCACACAGAAAAGAACATCCTGGTCTTTATGCAAATTTTTAATCTCATGAATGTGTGAATGAGTGATATTACATGTACCTTTGGGATTATGATATTCTATGATGCATGACAATAAATGGCTAGCTAGTAAACTTCAAACATACTGTGATTTAGATTTAAACCCACAGCTGGTGGTCTCAAGTTTAATTTCAGTCGATTTACAGTGTCTCAACACAACATTAATGCAGTGGTGATAAATGAACTGCGTAATCAAACTGATCATTTAATATCATCATTAATATAAGCAGTTGATTGACTAGGTATGCACAATTTTTTGTTTAATTTTTATTGACCAGGGGTTCATCGTTTTAGTATATAGACAAAACTGATTCAATAGAACACCAACAAGTATTATTGTTTCTTTAATACTATTATCTTATTTTTTGTTTCTTTGAATAGGTCATGTATAGCAGTGCCAGTTCTCAATAAAATATCATTCTTCATGCGAAGGCATCAAGATTATACATTCTTAGCCCTAAAGGAAAAAGTTCACAGTATTACATGCAACTTTCTTATTTAACTTGAAAGGCGAAAGCCTAATACTTGATTATGACTCCAGGAAATATCAATAAATGTAAATATTTATGAATAACCTTAGGATATTTTACAAGCTGACTTTATCAATACCTTAGCAAACTGGAAATTTTTGAGATGGCATCCAGTTAGTGCTATGTAATTACTCCTGAGGTGAGGTGATAGTGATGGTGGGTCCTCCAAAGGAGGGTATTTTGCACCAAAACAAATTCCAGTGGAGCCTTTTTAAGACCGAAATGTATTTGCTTTATCATTCAGTTTTATTTTTATACTTGTGTGAGTTAACTTTAGGCTTCGACTCTTAACTTTCCTACTTGCCTTCTCCAAACCCAATCCCAGTAAGGAGAGATGGTGTCTTTAATTACCTGTCTACACCTCTTTTTACAAAGTGTAGCCTACAGCTTGGCCAGACAGTAGTGCTATATGCTTCCTGGTGATAAAATCCAATATCCTAGAGAGATGCAAGGGCTCTTGTTTATGGGCTGGAGGAGATGAAAAGCAGATTATGCCCTCAGCCATAAGATATCCCTGCCCCCTAGATGCTGGTTTTAAAGTTTTCCACAAGTGCCCTGTTTGCCTTTCTGATACCTACTATGTAAGCCCCTTATAAAGTATGACCTACAGCGGTGACTGTAATTGTCAAGCTTGCGCACATACAGACACACACACACACACACACACACACACACACACACACATCCCACTGATAGCATATGGCTTGGTTCTACAAAATAATCATACTCCCTGCCAGAATTCTACTGTACAAAATCATATAAAAGTTCCAAGAAATCAAACTCAAATGTTGAACAAAAAGGTGCTATCACACTACTTGAGACCTACTTTGTTCAATCCCCTGTGTCTTACTGAAGCCAGAATGGAGGGCACAACGGGGAGAAGATGAAGTGAGAATTCTGAAGATCTTTATGCTTGCCATCAGAGTAGTGTTAGAATGGTGTCAAATCTCAGGCATAAGATGTTCCACTATATTTTACGTTTCTTTATTTTTGAGAGGCAGAGAGAGACAGAGCATGAGCGGTGGAGGGGCAGAGAAAGAGAGGGAGACACAGAATCCGAAGCAGGCTCCAGGCCCTGAGCTGTCAGCACAGAGCCTGATGTGGGGCTAGAACCCACCAACCGTGAGATCACGACCTGAGCCGAAGTCGGACACTCAACCGACTGAGCCACCCAGGTGCCCCCAATGTTCCACTATATCTTGATGATACTGGAGTTTTACATCACGGCAACACTGGAATTTCTGAAAAACATCTAGCTTTTTAAATAATTCTATCAACTTTATCCAGTAAAAAATATGTGTATCTTATGACCTAACCAGTTCATGACTGAGATTCTAAGAACCTGGAAAAGATCTAGATTTTTTTCATTGTATTTAGCATGTCAGTGGTCCAAAATGCCATTACTTTTACACTTACGCAAGTTATTTCCAGTCTGTTTTTTGTTTACTGGTACAACTGTCCTAAAACATCAGGACTCTGAAAAATTCATTTAATTGAAGATTCTATTAAAGAAGGCAAATTAATTAGCAACTACTGACTGACATTCATCAGATATCCAAGAGAAAAAAAATGGCACACAAAATTAAAAATCCTTCCTGACAAGTAAACTGTAGGTGTAACTAGAGTCATACAAAGATGGAACTTTTTTCCTCTTTCTGCTTACTGTGTATTTTTGTGTCAGTTACTTATATCATAAATGCAAGAAATGTTTTGACTTCCAAAAGATTTATACAAGCAATAAAGCTATGGAAAAACAAGCTGGATATTTTCATGCATCACCTGCAAAGCTGTATGTTTAAGTGCATAATTTGTGGTTTGGTGATGATGGTAAGTATGGAGAACACAGCTGGAATTGCACATCACAGGCTGAATTCTCAATTCTAGCAGAAGTTTAAAAAACTCAGCCTGTGATTTAGAAACTGTGCAAATGCAAAGTGTATGTAATTAAGAAAGAATAAATATCAAAATCCACAAGTTCATATTCCTCAGGTTCTTATCACATTCAACATTAGTACTTCAGCAGAAACTGCATTCGATGCTATAGTGGTGCTTCACTCAATAATTCACTTATTTAGTTATTTCTCAAGTACTTGTGAGTGTCTAACATGCATTAGGCCTATTCTACCACTTGAAGATACAATAATAGGGAAGAGGAACACCTCAGTTTCTCATGGCGCACACAGAATTACGAGTAAAAAAGTGTAGAATGCTTGAAAGGTCATGACAGGATAATCTAATCATGGACATGAGGATATTGTCCCCAGATGGATGTCATTTAGGCAAAAATACAAATAAGGAGTAAAAGTTAACTAAGGGAAGGTACTGGTTGGAGATGGTGTGGCAGACATGGGGACAGCATGTGCAGTTCTCAAAGTGGCAAATGAAAGACGAGGAGTATAGTTGGGACAGATATATGTAGAGAGAATGGCAAGAAATGACAAAGAAGATATAGGTGACTAGGAACCCCTTCAAGATTTTAACCATGGAAGTAATAGGGTGAGACTTAGGGTTTAAAAGATTTTCTGCTTGCAGTGTGAAAAATGAATTGGAGAGTGTTAAGCAAGAGTCATTGCATGGAGGCTTATTAAAGGCCTTTTAAAGTCTAGTTTTGAGCAGAAAGTAGCTTGAAATTGGATGAGAGTATATAAACCATAATTTCTTTATCCATTCATCAGTGGATGGACATTTAGTCTCTTTCCATAATTTGGCTATTGTTGGATAAAGAAATTGTGGTTCATATACACAATGGAAGACTACGTGGCAATGGGAAAGAATGAAATATGGCCTTTTGTAGCAATGTGGATGGAACTGGAGAGTGTCATGCTAAGTGAAATAAGTCATACAGAGAAAGACAGATACCGTATGTTTTCACTCTTATGTGAATCCTGAGAAACTTAACAGAAGACCATGGGGGGAGGGGAAGGAAAAAAAAAGGTTAGAGACGGAGGGAGCCAAAACATAAGAGACTGAGAACAAACTGAGGGTTGATGGCGGGTGGGAGGGAGGGGAGGGTGGGTGATGGGTATTGAGGAGATCACCTGTTGGGATGAACACTGGGTGTTGTATGGAAACCAATTTGACAATAAATTTCATATTTAAAAAAAGAAGAAATTGGATGACAGTGGAGTATACACAGAGGAGAAGTCAAATTCTGATGGTAGAATTAGCAGGGTATGGAGATGAATATGATCGAGGGGCTTGAGAAGGACAAATTCAAGCAAGAGGATTTACCAAGAATATCAGATTTTTTTAACTTGGGAAAATAGCTAATAATGTTCATTACTAAAATCAAGAATACTGCAAGAGGGAAGGTTTTGGGGGAGATCATCAGTTTTGGACTCACTGCCTTACAGGTGCCTTCTGAGATACCTCAATACAGACAATGAAGGAGCAGTTGGATACAAATGTCACATATGAAATGATGACAATACATTTCAAAGTCATTTGGCATCTAGGTGGTTACTGAAGCATGCATGTGGGATAATATTTCTAAGGAGATAATATAGAAAAAAGAAAAAGAAAAACTAAGACTGTACCTTGAAGAGCTGAAGCATAGCCAGAGACTGATGAGCTGTAAAAAGGCTGGGGAAAAGTGTAATCTGTTAAAAGTAGAAAAACTAGAATGTCGTTATGCCATTAATGCCATTGGAAAGAACGGTTTCTGAGAAGGAAAAAGATGTCAAATACTGTCAAATGATGCCAAAACGTTGAGTAATTTGATCAATAAATGTAGCTCTTAAATTTAATGGCAAAAAAGTCAGGACCAATTTTGTAGTGTTAAGAATGGAAACCAAGTCTTAATGGTTATGAAAGTGAGGAAAAAAAAAAAAAGTAAACTACGAATACAGACTACTCTTTTGAGATTTTGAGAATAAGAATGAGGGATATACCTAAGATGAAAGTAAGATTGATTGATATATTTGTTGTCTTAAGTTTGAAAGGATAGTTTATTTAAGGGAGATGAATAAATTACTGACTTGAAAAACAATTTATTTTCCCAGAATACACATGTTACTCTTTTGGCTTGAAATTCATTATTTTTGAGGAAATGGATAATATATTCACACAATCTTTCCCTTATAGAGAATTAATTCATTGTGAGAGAAATTTATAATTCATTGGAGTTAATTGATGTTAATTTTGTAAAACTTCTGGCTAAATGTATATGTAACAAATTATTTGGAAATTGATTTAAATTGCTAAAATGTGACTGGATTACTTAATCAAATGATAATTTGTATAATCTTAACAGAAAAAACACTTCTCATTTATATTTAGTAAATATATCATTCCAGTTCAACCAAAGCAGCAAAACAGAACAGATTTTATATACACATCTCTATATATTAATATACATATATTATATCTATATTAAGGAACTCATTAAAAGTAATTTTCTTACTCGTATTTTCCTGGCCAAGCAAGTCTGAAATCCATAGAACACACAGTAGAAAGGGAAGGTCACAAACAGTCTGGAACCCAAATGGCACAAGCTCCAAGTTTTTGTCCATGCTTGAGAGTCTCTCTTTCTTCAGGGAAGACCTGAGATTACTTTTAAGATTTTCCAACTGAGTCATACCCATCTAGGATAATTTTTCTGTTGGTGTATTTTATCAAATGACTAGGGACTTGAATTAGAGCTGCAAAATCCCTTCAAAGGAGTACTTATATTAGTGTTTGATTTAATAACTGACTGCAAGAGTGATATCATCAACATGGTGACATAGATCATTTCTAACTTCCTTCCCATTCAAGAGGAAAACAATGAACAACTATTGATAGACAAGATACCCTTGAGAACATTGCAGAATTCTCTTACAGGAGTGAAACTGAAGCACCAACGAGGCTAAAAAACACTGTATTAGAAGAGCAAGAGAAACAGATACATGTTGACTACATTTTTGCTCCTCTAGGCCAGGGAGGTCTCCCCTGAGCCTCCCAGCATTCTGGGTAAACTTTGTAGTTTTACCTGAGTCTCGTTTCACCCCACAGGGGCCACAGGAGAATCTTTGGGGCTCAACCACTGGGAATCTAATTGTGGCAGAGAAGGAACGAGGGGCTTCAACAACCAGCACTGGGTCTTGGTGAACCTAGTTCCTATCTACAAAGCCAAGTAGTTATACCAATCATGGATTTGCTCATCTCCAGCAACCAATCAGGAGTTTCTGACTAGGGAACTCATTGTATACAGTCTTCCTGAATTGGGTCCCCAAATGAAGAGTGCTGTCAGGCGAGCAACCTGGTCTGCTCATGCCCAAGCAAGATCCTGAGTCATAGCCTCACCCACTGTGGAAGAGCTAGTAAGAACACCTGTAAGCCACCTAACCCAGTATTTCCCAAACTGAGAGGCAGGAAGGCAGAGTTCATCACCCCCAGAGTAAAACCACTGGACCTGTTTGTCAAGAGAACTAAGGGCATGGTTTGGCTTCAGTCAAGAAGACAAAAATCATTAGTGATCTAGGAGCTGTCAGTATGCCTAAGCATGGAAACTAATTCATAGCCCCACAACTGCTTTCAACCCATCTGACTAGGGACCTTTAGTAGAGCTCACAGTAAGCTACACAGTCCATCCCAGAGCCATGGTTACAGTGGCACCTGAATAGAGAATGGGGAAAAAATACTTCACACCATATATTTAATAAGGACTTAATATTCAAAATATATGAATAACTCATAAAACTAGCTAGAAGAATGATCTAAAAAATGGCAAAAGACATGAATAGACACTTTCCCAAAGAATATATACAAAAGGCCAACATGTACATGAAAAGATGCTCAGCCTCACTAGTCATCAGGGAAATACCAAAACCATAATTAGGTATCACTTCATGCCTGTTAGGATAGCCAGTATCAAAAAGACAGAAGACAGTAAATGCTAGTGATCATGCGAAGCAAAGGGAAAAATTGTGTACCCTTAGTGGGATTGTAAACTAGGACAGCCACAATGGAAAACTCTAGGGAGGATCTTCAGAAAATTAAAAATGAAGTACCACATGATCCAACAATTCTACTTCTGGAAATATATCCAAGGGAAACGAAAACACTAACTCAAAAATACATCTGCCCCCTCATGTACATAGTAGCATTATTTATAATAACTAAGATATGAAAGCAACCTAAATGTCCATTGACAGATAAATAAGTTTTGGTTCATGTACATAAATGGGTATTATTTAGCTTTAAAAAACAAACAAACAAGCAAACAAGGAAATCCTACCTTTGGCTATCATGTGGATGGACCTCAACGGTATAATGCTAAGTGAAGTAAGTAATACGGAGAAAGATAAATACTGTATGACTTCACTTATACATGGAATACAAAAAAATAAAACTAAAAATTCAAACTCCTAAAGAAAGAGATGAGATTTATGACTAGCAGAGGCAAGGAGTGGGCAAGGGGAATTTGATGAATGTGGTCAAAAAATATAGGGGCGCCTGGGTGGCGCAGTCGGTTAAGCGTCCGACTTCAGCCAGGTCACAATCTCGCGGTGCGTGAGTTCGAGCCCCGCATCAGGCTCTGGGCTGATGGCTCAGAGCCTGGAGCCTGTTTCTGATTCTGTGTCTCCCTCTCTCTCTGCCCCTCCACCGTTCATGCTCTGTCTCTCTCTGTCCCCAAAATAAATAAACGTTGAAAAAAAAATTAAAAAAAAAATATAAATGTCCAGGTATAAGATGATCAAGTATAACATAAAAATATAATATACAGCATGATTAATATAGCTCACATTGCTGTAAGGTATACATTAAAGTTGTTAAGAGAGTAAATCCTTGGGGCGCCTGCGTGGCGCAGTCGGTTAAGCGTCCGACTTCAGCCAGGTCACGATCTCGCGGTCCGTGAGTTCGAGCCCTGTGTCGGGCTCTGGGCTGATGGCTCAGAGCCTGGAGCCTGTTTCTGATTCTGTGTCTCCCTCTCTCTCTGCCCCTCCCCCATTCATGCTCTGTCTCTCTCTGTCCCAAAAATAAATAAACGTTGAAAAAAAATTAAAAAAAAAAAAAGAGAGTAAATCCTCAGAATTCTCATTATAGGACAAAATGTTTCTTTTTTCCTTTTCTACTTTTCTCTGTTTGTAAGATGATGGGTGCTAATTAAACTTATTGTGGTAATCATTTCACAATATATGTAAGTCAAATCTTTGTTGCTGTACATATTAAACTTATGTACTGATGTACGTGCATTAAATCTCAATAAAACATGGGAAAAATAACTTGGAAAAGGTGTATGTATACTAGAAAAAAAAGAGTAACTACCACCTTACTTCCATACTCCAGCTGTCATGAGGCAATACTCCTTGTAACCTATTCCAAATAGAAATCAGTAGAATTAGTGAGATGTTTTACATAAAAAGTCACTCCAAATTTTATGAAAATTGCAGATTTGACTAGTGGAGAAACCTTAAAAAAGGCATCAAAATTGAGATCTGTTTGAAAGTTAGACCACTTGAACAATATAGCAACTATGGTGAACCAAATTAAGTAGAGATGTTAGTAAAGTTAGTTTGAGGCTATACAAATTAGAAATAAACTTGTCTAGCTCTCATATTTTGAAATAAATCAGACAAATGGAAGATAGCTTTGTATTGCACAATAAGCATGTTGGACTTCATCTGTGGTTTATTGTTTCCTGAAACAAGTTACCTCATAACTCAGTGAGTTTAAACATCAATAAATATAATCTAAGAAGAACTTGGATCACGTGTGTAGGAATGGATTAACTGAATGCTCTGCTTAGGGTTTTTTAATGAGATTGCAGTCAAGACATCCAACCGGGCTGCAGTTATCTGGAGGCTCGACTGGGGTTGGTGGACCTGTTCATAGTGGCTGTTGGAAAGAGTCATGATTCCTTTGCCATGTTGACCTATTCATAAAATTGTTGTAGTGTAACATGATGGCTCTCTTTCCTCAGAGCTGGTGACCCAAGGGAGAGCAAGGCAGAAGCCATAATATCTAATGCAACCTAGCCTACTAAATGATACACTGTCGTTTCTGCAGTATTCTATTGGTCACATAGGAAAGCTGTGATTGAAAACTACCCAAAGTATGAATACCAAGAGGTAAGCATCACTGGGAGCCAAAAAGCTGACTACCACACATGGCATGCTATCTTCAACTTCCAAGGCTGTATCATTCCACAGAGCAGCTGTGAGCAAAACACGGAGTAAATCTTACAACCAATCTGAAATACCTATTTCAAAATTCTTTAAAGGTTTTTATGGTCTCCTAGGACTGCCAAAATAAATTACCACAGACAACAAAAAATTATTTTCTCACAGTTCTAGAGGTTAGAAGGCCAAGACCAAGGTGCTGGCAAGGTTTGACTTGCAAATGGCCACATTCTTTCTGTGTCCTCACATGCACACCCCTCAATCTATGTGTTATCTGTATCTTAATCTCCTCCTTGTATAAAGATTCCAGTTATATTGGATTAAGGCCCACCCATATGACATCATTTTATCTTAACCACCTTTCAAAACTCTATAGCCAAATGTTGTCACATTCTGAGGTGTAGGAGATTGGGCTTTCAATATATGAATGTCAGGTGCACAAATTAATCCTTAACATTGTACATCTGATTTAACCTTTAAAAGAGCATATAGCCAAAATCTACTTACTTAAATTCTACATTTATTTGAGTGATAAGAAATGTCAAACATTTTCAAATCATTTATCTTTACACTTAATAAAAAATAAAGTTTGAAGTTTTGGTTTAACAGAGAACCAGTATTCCTTCCTTCAAAATGTGTAATCCACACACACCTAAGGAAGAAAGCTTCTTGGACGGCTCCTCTTGCTAAGTCATCACTTTTTCAGCAAGGCGTACTGTCTTTTACCTTCTCTCACAACTAGTTTTTTACCTTGATCTATAGTTTCCTAGGACTTAGCACTAATATATAACATAGTTTATTGTGTTCACCACTTTTTGTTACCCACTGAAACCTAAGCTCCATGAGGGTAAAGAGTTTTGTCTGGCTCATAGTATGTTTTAATAACAGGGGTTATCTTTATCCCGCCAAACAAGTTCTACTTCCCTTCTTTCCAACTTTTTAGTTGTGCCATCATTTTATGAATTACAGCCCTTCCCAGCCTTACACAAGGAGAATTAAGGATAAACTTTCAGGAATATGAGGAAAGAATTCTCTAATCTGAAGATTAATATGCCCATTTGTTTTCCTGTCATTAAGTTACTAGACAACGAAATTCCAAGTCTTTTAAAGAGAATTCATACTGAATTCATATAATATCACAAATAATATCAGTTCCTTTACTGAATTTTCCTATGAGCAATGTTTTTCTCACTTAAGAAATACATAGTCTGTAAGGAAGATATAAAACAAAGACTATCCTGTAAACATAAATGTGATATGTTCCACAAGACATTTGCAAAGTAATAGAGGAAACATACTTGGTTGTGAAATTAAAGGAAGTCTTGCTGAAGAAATTGACAAATGAAATTGAAGGGGAAATGCTATTTTGACAAGCTAAGTTCAACAAAGAAAAGATTATATATTAGAATATGTAATTTTTAATCTATAAGACAAAAACACCGTAAAGTTTAAAAACAACCAACAAACTATGGGAAAAATATTTGCGAAATGTAACAGAGAAAATCTAATATCACTTACACATGAAGAGCTCTTATGAAATGAGGGGCAAATGACTTGATAAGAAAATGGGGGAAATCCATGGATAGACAATTCCCAAAAAAAAGAGATAGGGCACCTGGGTGGCTCAGTCAGTTAAGCATCTGACTCTTGATTTTGGCACAGGTCACCATCTTACAGTTCGTGGGATTGAGCTCTGTGTCTGAATCTGTTCTGACAGTGCAGAGCCTGCTTAGGATTCTCTCTCTCCCTCTCCTCTGCCCCTCCTCATCTCATGCTCTCTCTCAATAAATAAACATTTAAAAAGATACAAAAATATATATGAAATGTATTTTGAAATATTTGAAAAATATTCAAATTCACTCAATTACAAAAACACAAATTAAGGGAATATATTCTAATATATCAATCTGGTCAAAGTTTCAAAAAATATGACACTTTATGTTGATGAGGCTAAGAGAAAACAGACCTATTGTATATCGCTAGTAAAATAGGAAATTGGTACAACCCTGTGGACTGGGAATTTGGTGTTATCTGACAAAATTGCATATTCATTTACCTTTTGACCCAGCATTCCATTTATCAGAAAAAATCCTGTACAAATACCTCCAAAATTACATATACTCAAGGTTATTTATCATAGCATTGTTTATAATCGCAAAAATATATTGGAAACAACTTACACACCCACATATAGGAAGAGTGTTTGAATTAACTGTGTATAACCACAGAATGCAGTATTGTTTGGCTATATAAATAGAGGAGGAATGTAGCTATAAACTGAAATGAAGTAATTTCCAGACATGTTTATCATGAAAAAAACACAGCCTACATAAATATTTATAGTGTGCTACCTCTCCTATAAGAAGGGTGGGATAAAAGTACACATGTATCTGTTCATGTGCAAAAGATTTGTACAGAAGAAATACAGGAAGCATAAACCAGAAACTAAAGAGATTGGCAACATGCAGATGGTAGGTGGGAAAGGGGTGGAAAGAAGGAGAAAACAGGAACAGGGAAGAAGGAGGAGTGATACTGCTCTGAGTATCTCTTTGTTTATATCTGACTCTTAGAACCATAGTGACAGTTTACATACCCTTCACACACCATAAAAGTAAACTAGACTTACAGAGAAGATAAAAAATGGAATACAAACACTAACAAATACACTTGTTTTACAAATGATCACCATAACCACACTCAAATAGGGTAGGAAAAAAGAATCTAATTGGGAAAAGAGTACCTCGACTGAATATTCTAAGGCTAAAGACTAAAAGAACTGTACATACATGCTCTCATCTATTAGAATAAGTGTTTCCCACAGAGATGTAGGTTAGCAATTCTGAAGCTACTATAATTGAACAAGTAAATGTATTATAACTAATGAAAGCCAAGGTTCTGATTGTGGAAAAAATGTTATAAATCAGTTAAGGGGAAGGTTTAAACACTGTGGTGTTGGAATGGAATCTGAGGTAGCAGTATAAACTCGTGTCTTTTAATATAGTATAGATAAATAGAAATTTTTGTTGTGTATGTTTAGACTGGTATAAATACAAGTGTTTTCTAGTCATGTCTGCCTAGAGGGCCTAGAAAAAATGACCCCAGAGTCTGTGAGCACACCTACAGCCCAGATTTTGATTTCTTTTTTTTTTTAATGTTTATTTATTTTTGAAAGACAGAGAGAGAGCATGAACAGGGAAGGAGTAGGGAGATAGGGAGACAGAATCAGAAGCAGGTTCCAGGCTCTGAGCTGTCAGCACAGAGCCTGATGTGGGGCTTGAACTCACAAGCCTCAAGATCATGACCTGAGCTGAAGTTGGACACTTAGCCAACTGAGCCACCCAGATGCCCTGAGATTTTGACTTGTAAACAAGATTTTTTTAAGAAAAGACAACAGAACTCCTTGGAGTAGTTGCTGATTTCAGACCTGGGGCAGGAAAAACACAAAAGAGCACAAAACATGTTCATTGTGCCAAAAAGCAAGGAAATGCTTAAAGAAAAAGGTATGTCAAAAGAAGATGAACTGATCTGAAAAATATCCTGATTACCAAAATGGGAAGCATTTGAGCAACAAGAAAAATCATACTATTGAATTTTAACCTACAGAGTGAAATGCATATCCAAGAGTACTCAATGATATTAATGAAAATAAATTCAATTAATATATATAATTAAAGTGACAGCCATTCCTTACAGGAAAAGCCAAATTAATAATAAATGTAGAAAGAATAGGAAAACAGATTATCACCATTAAATAAACACCACAATAATAATTGTTGCAACCAAGACATACAATGGATGCTAAAATTGTGAAGGAAAAGTTTGAGAAGGAACTTAAGACTTGCAAAATCCCCAAATACTTCCTCCAATATATGTTTTAATTTTAGAGGGACAGTTATTACTTTATGATAGAGAAGTCAGATATGAACACAGCTCATAGCACTCTCAGCCTCCCTAGACTGACAAAGCTTGCATTAAGTACATTCTTATTCTTACACCCGCGGACCCGTAACAAAGATCATGTACCCAGTTTTTGCAGGTAATAAAAATGTTAGCAACCCTCACATCAAGTATAAAACCCAACCTGCAGATGAATTAAGGCTTTTTTCCATGCCTATTTTCCTCCCGACAAAGTTAATTTTTAACAGCACCATTTACTTAACTTTTGTGCTAATCATTCCACAACATGCAACAGCATATAGAAATACATGTTATTCTGTGTAAGGAAATAGTTTTTCTTTCCCTATTAGAAAAATGTCTATGTATAAATCTTTCTATAATTTTAAAATTCTAATCTAATCTTTTACATAAGCTTTTAGAAAAGAACTCTCCATGACTGTCTAAATGGATTTTATTAAAATGTATTTTTATGTAACAAAAAATTGACAATTGAGAATTTTAATTAAAATGAGCTCTGTTTAGTGACTTGGTTTATAGGAAATAAAGATAACATTTTGAAAAATAAATGAACCATTTAAATATTTTGGGTCAAAATCTAATGGAAACATTTCCCTTCTAGGGGTGGTAAATGTCCTCTTCATTAGATGTATTCTAAGCAGAGAATGGTTGCTTCTAGAAGGATCTCTGACTAAAACTTGAGACTTTCATACTGCATGCATGAAAGAGACTGCAATTAAAATCGGTCTATTTAGTACACTACTATTGTGTCATTTTAAAAGTTAGCAAACACATTTCTGAAAAACTAATAGAAAAACTCCTACCAGAATCAAAAGCAGATTTGTAGGTAAAGAATGTCCCATGTGCCAATTCCTTTCATTCACAGCTGTACCTTGCCAAACACACATACATATACATGCCTACTAAATTCAGACACATGTACACAAACTCCTATAAAAAAAAGTACTATACTAGGAACAAAGGGACACAGTTTAAAATACACAATGGAGTACTACGTGGCAATGAGAAAGAAAGAAATATGGCCCTTTGTAGCAACATGGATGGAACTGGAGAGTGTGATGCTAAGTGAAATAAGCCATACAGAGAAAGACAGATACCATATGTTTTCACTCTTATGTGGATCCTGAGAAACTTAACAGAAACCCATGGGGAAGGGGAAGGGAAAAAAAAAAGGAGGTTAGAGTGGGAGAGAGCCAAAGCATAAGAGACTCTCAAAAACTGAGAACAAACTGAGGGTTGATGGGGGGAGGGAGGGAGGGGAGGGTGGATGATGGGTATTGAGGAGGGCACCTTTTGGGATGAGCACTGGGTGTTGTATGAAAACCAATTTGACAATAAACTTCATATATTGAAAAAAAATAATAAAATGTATATAAAACCAGGGACACCTGGGTGGCTTAGTCGGTTACGTGTCTGACTTCGACCTGAGTTCAAGCCCTGAACTGGACTCTGTGTTGACCGCTCAGAACCTGGGGAGCCTGCTTCAGATTATGTGTCTTCCTCTGTCTTTGCCCCTCCACCACTCATGCTCTGTCTCTCTCTCCCTCTCTCAAAAATAAATATTTAATTTTTTTGAAATGTATATGAAAACAAAAAGCCTTCCAAATATTTCCTTTTATTCTTGACTTGGATTCTAATTGAGCACCTTTATTCCCATCTGTACTAAGTAAAAAATGAGACAAAAAAGTCAAGAAAGAGTCAAAGTCTTACATTTGTTACTAATAAAATTTAGGCTAGAACATATAGCATATATATATATACTGCCAAATCACCTCTTTGTACTGAATTTTAGAACTAGATCCATTTACTTCACTGGTCAAGGTTCCTCAGAGGGTTTGCATAGTTAGAATGTAAAGAAACCAGCAAGACAGAGGACAATGCTCACAAGCAAGAAACAATAAATTGGTTATTGCCCCTAGAACTATACGAAGAAATGGAACAGGTTACCGCCAAAATACAGGGAAGGGTTGCCTATTAAGAGAGCTACATCAAAGATGACCTTTGCTGAAGGGAAGCAGGCAGTCCAGTGCAACTAAACTAAGAGAGACTTAGAGAAATAAATATCTTGACCTCATTCTCCTTCTTTCTGACCAACTACCAAGTATCTCCTTAGGCTGAACACAGCTGAAAGCTGGAGATCAAAAGTGCCTATAGTTGTAGTACATAAGCTTTCCTGGGGCAGAAACCAGGATGGAGAAGGGTAAAGAATGGATGTGAGGGAACAAACAGAAAATATCTGATCCTGATATTCACAGACATTCCTGAGTCAGAGAAGCCAAGAATATGGTCTCTCTTCAGCCATCTTGTTTTCCAAAGAAAAGATGAGAGCCTGGTCTATGCAAGCCCCTTTTCTTTTCAAACACCAACAGTTATGTTATTCCTCCCTTCCAACCAGGAGAAAATGAGTGAAGGAATGGAAGCTAAAATTTTACGTTAATGGTACTCCTTTCACATGGAAGAAACAATAATGAGAGAGGAGGCAGAATTCCCCAAAATTCATTCCTCAAATTTTTGTTTTAATAATCCATTCGGTTAACCATTAAGCTCAACCACAGATACATCTTCCCCATATCAGGGTAGGTTATCTTCATGTAATAGGATAGTTCAGCACTGCCCCCTATACACACACAGACACAAGTTTTTGATGTCACATCATTCAGACCAATCTGGATATGTTCCAGGAACCACTGTTAGACAATGTAGACTTTGCCCTTGGAAGGCACAAGACATTAATGAAATGTCTTCTTAGACATTTAAACAATATTAACTCTTGCAATCCATGAGCACAGAATATCTTCCCATTTATTTGTATTTTCTTCAATTCCTTTCATCAATATCTTGTACTTTTCAATGTACAGATCTTCTGCTTCCTTGGTTAAATTTATTCCTAGGTATTTTATTCTTTTTGATGCAACTCCAAGCCATTCTTAACTCCAGTTAAAGATGTATTCACTATCTACTTCTCTTTCCATTATATCTAGCCATGTTGTCCAATATTGTCCACAAGAAATGTGACATTAAGATTAAATTTCAACATTAATGTATTCAAATTAAAAAATACCAAAAGAGATTTACATTCAAATCTCCAGGGAGAAATTCAATTCCAAAATTTAAATCCTCTTTTAAGTTAAAGCTTAAGTGTGTTAGATTTAAAAATTATGATCCAAAAACAAATCTTCTCTTGTAATTCTATAAAGTTCAAAATTATTCATTTACAACTTCTTATGCCCAGTCACATTTAAGAAGAGTTCTTAATATTCTTTGAGCAACCATATCCTGGCCTAACTCTCAACAGCATGGGTGTAGTTAATTCAAGGTCTCAACTACTACACTGTTTTTATGCCAGAATTTCATGACCCTGTGACATCAAGTACATACACACAGGATGATCACAACCCTAACCACCATTCACTACAAAAAACGAAAACAAAAACAAAAAACGTTCCATTGCCAAGAGCAGTTATCTCAGGCCAAAATTCATCCTATTGCCCGTTCTAAGTGTTTTCAGACTGTAGCTGAGACTCAATGGATTTATCAATGAATGAGATTAGCAGAGAAAATCTTGGTTTCACCTTCACCAGGATACCAAAAAATATGTGTCACTTTTCCAGAATCCATGATATGTAATCTTAAAGCCCACTTGGAAAAATTTATTAACACGAAGTTAATTTTGACACTATGCATTTAACATACTTGGAGAAAAAACTCATGCAGACTGTACCCTTCAAGTATGGAATGTTAGATATTGCTGACTTATCACAAAGTGCAGACCTTCACCAAAGAAGTGACTCCATACTGCATCTAATTTTGGGTGCTATTCTTCAAAGACAATACACTTAAAAGTTAATTTCCATCTTATCTTTGGGTCCTGTGAATTGAATATGGGCTTTATTCTAGTGACATAGACATAAGGCTTTTGAGTAATTCTATGCTGCAGTGGCTATTTCCATTGTCTCTTGCCTTGTAACTGTTTAGTCCTGACCAATCTGCTTCCCAGGGACATCTCTTACTTGAATTTTATCAGCTAGACTTGACCAGCTTGATATTACATGATTCAGGGGAAGGCCCTGTCTTTTGAGTCTGTAGAACAAGTTACCTGTATTCCACATTCGTTCTTCCACCTTTCAATTCAAGGCCCCAAGTGCAAAACTGAGTTTAGAATAGCCATCTTTCACCAGCAAATTAAGGCATCTACCTCTCCACATGACACCTGGAGCTAAGAAATAATGAAATGTCAAAGTAGAAAGTAATACTCTCTCTTATGTGTAAAACACCTGTATACACAAAGACTGTTTGTGAAGAGCTGATAGTTGTGCTTCAGCCAACCCTGCTGGAGAATAGGTCAAGGTAGTCTAATTTACATCTTCTGCTTCTACTGAGTCCCATGCAACCACAAGGTTGTTTCTGATGCTTCCTGGTGTTCATAACCAACTAAGGTTCAACATACCTTTGCTTTGTTCAGGCTTCCAGGATCCCACACATTTCCTAAGGCTTAGAAAGACTTTCATCTTCTCTGAGACATGAATAGCAAAGTATATTCCCTGAGGCCATGAGCCTAACTCACTCACTTAGGTCTTGCATTATTATGACTCTCCCTGCTGCCTGTAACTAACAGTAGTTTTTGTATTCAGGCAAGTGGCTGTTTTTCCCCCATGAACAAAGAGTCTGTTTCCCTCCTCCTTAACCTTGGCTGGTCTTTGACTGTTTGTTTGTTAGTTTTTTGTTTTTTTGTTTTGTTTTGTTTTGAGAGAGTCCATAGGCCTCAGTGATCTACCCTTATATATTTTTCATATATATATATATATATATATATATATATATATATTTTTTTTTTTTTTTTTACATGGTATAGGCTTAGATCAGAAAACTTTTTGGCCAGGAACATTTGTAAAATACTTTATTTGGCCAATAAATATATTTTACTAAGTGTATTACTGGTATTTAGGGCACCAGTTAGCCTATGTGATCTCATATACTGATCAATCTAGGCTGTCACTTTTATAACAGGAAGAAATAAAAACTTCACAATGAGTAATAATAAGCAGCATGAATTTAAAACATATTGCGAATCCATAAAGATTTCACTGAAAAACAAGAGAAGCTTATTAAAAACTCCCAATTCGTAATTGTAGTGATAATTATAAGATTATGTAGAATGTTAAACAAAAAATTACTGCCTCAAAAATAATCAAAGAAATACTAATGGAATAATCACTGCCAACTATTTTAATAGCTCAGGAGGACATTTAAGCAGAGGCACTACAATATAATGATAAAATCTCAGTTCATCAGAAATATTTGATAGTTCTAAACTGGTATGTACATGGGAACTTCAAAGACATCTCAAAATAAGTGAAATGCGGGGCGCCTGGGTGGCGCAGTCGGTTAAGCGTCCGACTTCAGCCAGGTCACGATCTCGCGGTTCGTGAGTTCGAGCCCCGCGTCGGGCTCTGGGCTGATGGCTCAGAGCCTGGAGCCTGCTTCCGATTCTGTGTCTCCCTCTCTCTCTGCCCCTCCCCTGCTCATGCTCTGTCTCTCTCTGTCCCAAAAATAAATAAAAGTTGAAAAAAAAATTAAAAAAAAAAAAAATAAGTGAAATGCAATGAGCAAACTGGAAACTATCTGTGCAATGTTTATAACTAATTAAGAATATAATACATATCATACACAAAGGATTCCTATGAATAAATAATAAAAGACAATCTAATAGAGAATGGGGCAAACATATGGACATATTTTCATTAAAGAGAAAATACAAATGACAAATAAACATGAAAAGATGCTCTGTCATCCTAACAACCACATCCACATTTTTGACATGAATAAATTTTGAAAATATAATAGGAATTAAGTATTACCAAGAATGTCAAGCAATGAGAATATATAAAACTATTGCCAAAACTGTTTACTAGTTTAACTATTTTTTAAAAACATTATTTTCTAAACATGAACATGCACACATCTCACTGTCTGGCAACTCTTGTATAAGGTATATTATATACGCATCAGTGACATAAAATAAGTGTAGAATCATTGCTTGTATTTAAAAAAATGACTGCCCCCAGTACAAGTGTCCATTGAAAGTAGAATGGATAATTGAGTTATGGAATATGTATGTATTTGAACATGCAACTGTCAAAAGTATAACTGGAAAAGAAAAGTGAGGCTAGTAAAGAATACATGAGGAATGTCTCAATGTATGTAATGTACAAAATAGTCAATATTAAACCACATGTCTAATAGTGCCAAAACAATAGCTGTGCTTAATATAAAATTCAGGATACTTGTTTTCTCTGACACAGAAGGTCACAGAATGTGACTGGGATCCCCCTCCACAACTTGTGCTCTCTCTTTTGCTCAAAATAAGTAAATAAATAAAGTTAAAAGAAAAGAAAGAAAGAAAATCATTATAATAAAATTCCTGAACAATCTAAGAAAAAAAAAACTTGTCAAAGGAACAATAGTAAGATTGTTACATGACATTTAAAAAGAAACTATGGAAGATAAAAGACAATGGAACAGTATATTTAAGGTATAAGAACAAAATTAACATCTATAAATTTACATGAAGCAAAAATCCTACAAAATAAAGATGTAATAAAGTTTTTTCAGACAAGAAATTACTGAGGAAATTAACTGTCAGTAGGCCCTCTCTAAAAGGGATTCTAGATGAATTAGGAAAAAGGCAAATGAATGCAGAGACACATGAAATACAAGAAAGCAGTGAATAAAGTAGAAGGTAAATATATGAGTAAATATAGACCAATACTCACTCTAAAGCAAACATGATTTCTTAGAGTATAAAATAGAGTTGAGACTAAAGTGAATGATAAAACCAGAAGAAGAGTAAAAGATGATAAAAGGTACTAAAATTCCAGGTGCATCATGGATATGGTAAAAATAATAATTTGTAATACACTTAAATTCAACAAATACCTATTAACCATAAAAAATGATGACATATTTTAAAGACAAACATTAAAAAGGGGTAAATGTAATAATTAAGACTTGTGATTTCTTTATAGGACACAGAGAGCTGGAAGAAATATTGCTCCAACTTTTACAACAACAAAAAAAGCCAAATAATCTGCTTTATCAAACATTTATTGAGCTCATAAAACAGCTAAAACACAGGATTACTAAACTGTAAACTAAAGAAAAACAGGTGCCTTCAAATAGAGATGTGACAAGAGTATTTGTTTACCAGTACCGTCTAAGGCTGAAGCTGGATTAGCACATAGACCTCCTTGGAACCACAAACACAAGGGTAATATGTATCTAATCATATGACCAACTCCAGGGACATCACTGGATGCTCACAAGAAAGACTGAGGGAAAGATGTTGGAACAGAGAAAGCAATATGTGTAACGTTTTGCATTTGTATTTCTCTACATTTATAAATATTCTGGAGGGAAAGACAAAACATTTTTACAAACGCATAAAAAAAAATTTTCCTGCAAAGAAAAGTGCTCCTTTGATTATTTCAATTTTCCTCCCTTTTCACATACTTTTCCCTCATAAATCCCAAACACATTTACACAAGTATATGAAACTTGTGAGAGGAAGAACTATGCCAGCTTATATCTAAATTAGCTGTAAGTCTTCAAATTTCATGGATATAGCTTGTCCTTTTTAAACTCCAGATGAGCATTTTATTCAAATTAGCTCTAAATTTATAACCTGGTACAATTCAGTCCTGGCTATTTTTTTCAGTATCTCCAGATAGCATTTGCTTTATTCCAGATTTAGTGTGCAACAATTGCATTTTCAACTGCCCTGCCTAATATTTTTTTAACAATCTGAGGAATCACTAACCTAATTCAAACTGTCCTTCAGTATTTTAGTCTTTATTTTTCCAATGTTTTAATTTGGAAAGGTCTACTTTTATACCTATCAACTTTTTAGTTTGCAAGTTCAATTTTTCTTCTGTATTCTTTTCCATTTGTAGAAAGGACTTTATTCACAAATGAAATTTATTCAAAACTCCTTACTTTATCTGTGTCTAGGAAATAAAAATCTACTAATAAGTCTATTTTTCTATATATGACTTTTTTGCATGTTTAAGAATGAACAGACATGACTGCAAATTCATAATACTTCTTTAGCACTTTGTCACCATAATATTAATAGTAACAAAATGTTACATCTTTTGAAACAGTGTATTATAACCAATAAGAATATTCTTTTAAACTCTATGATTTGCCTTGAATTTTAGATACTTGTAAGACAAATTATGTTTTGTAAGTGATCTATCATTTTTTGTCCAAAGATGTCAAACCATTGATAAGGTAACAGCATCACTGGCTTTCTCTATATTGGTGTCAAATACACATGGGTTACTTATTGATGATGAAGAAATACTCAGTTCATGCTTCAAAAATTTTATCTGAAAACTGGTAACACTAACTTGTCCTTTGAAATTAATCTTTAAAATGCTGTTTGCCATTTAAGAAACAAAATCAAATGTTCTGGAAGGCTGAAAAACACATGCCCATCCCCAAATTTGATATCTTTCTTTATGGGTCCCTTAGTTGCTATATTAGTGAATATACATGGTTTGTGAAGCAAATGAGCATGAAAACACAGTCTATAACCTGTTATTTAATTCAAGTCTGAATACATTATGATTAAAGACTAAAAACCATCCAAGAAACTAAATACACACATATATTTATAAATACACATATGTCCTCCTACACAAATATAATCCATGCTATAAAAAAAATCACACCAAATATACAGGGTCCACCCCACACTTTTAACACATAGTGACATAATCTATGAGTCACTGGACTAGCTTAGCTTCAATGCATCAGGGAGCTTCTCAGAGGACAAAAGTGAAACACATCATTTGAAAGAGACATTTTGAAAACTGCATTTTTCAAAAGAATCACTAAAAATAGAATCTTTCCATACATTCCTCCCTTCTCTCTACCTCACAATAAGCTCAGAGCCAATTATCTTCAGCTTTTATTTAAAATACTTACATTATAGAACAAGGACAGAGCTGTGCAGCAATAGATGACAAAGTCAACCAAGCCTTAAGGTTGGGGGGTGGGGAGTGGACTTCATTTGTTACCAGAAATAAATTATGATATATTTACTACAAACATCTCTCTCTATACTTTTAGGCAAGTGGGCTTTTCCAGTCCAAATTATCCTTTATTTACATCACGCAAATTATTTATTTAACAGTATGTTTAAAAGCATATACTTTAATTTTTTTTTTCAAATCATGTATTTTCACACATAAAAGGTCTTACTTTCAATATGGAAGGTAAATTTAGGTAGGTTCCTGAAAGATGTTGGTCCAGAAAACAAAAGTTCTAAGAAGTCAAATAAAGAAAAGTGAAACAGTCCTGTAACAGTATCAAGAAATGTCCACACACACACACACACACACACACACACACACACCACACACACTCTCTCTCTCTCTCTCTCTCTCTCTCTCTCTCTCCCTCCCTCCCTCCCTCCCTCTCTCCCTTTCTGATGTTAATAAGGTGGCAAATGCCACTACCTGCCATTCTATAAAATATTTCAAAAGCTTACCAACTACTTTATACTCACAGATTAACCATAGTTACATAAAAAACAGAGTTTCTAAAGACACATGCCTAAAATAGTATTAAACTTCTCTGTAAGCAAAAATCAAAGATGTCTGCCAAAACCTACCAAAGAATATGACTTTCTTAAAAGGAATGATTACCTACTTCTCTGTAAATGACTTAGAAATTACTTGAGGCTGTTTAGAATTACCCAATTTGTGACCTTATTCAAACTTCTCACAGCACCGGCTCCCCACCTTTATAAATCAATGGAAGTAAGTATATGGTGCAGATTTGAAGTGAAAAACTATTCAAGGTTATGAGAAAGTTAAAATTTGGACTATATATAAAGATTGCTTTTTATTTTCCAATATCTTCTTCAAAACTCTCATAAAGAATTTTTTTTAAGATTCAACTGAAAACAAAGAAAACCACTCTACTCCTAAAATCAGCTCTTGAGGAAATATAAATTGCTGCTTTTTTTCAGATGGAAAAAGAAACTAAAAAATATATATATCATGGGAAAAACCATGCATCATGGTGAATGAAATCTACCTATTGATACTCTGAAAATTTTATACCAACTGTCTGTGCACAATGCCTGATTTTGGGTAAAAATAACTGAGAAGAATATATCGATTTATATAGATCACAAAAAGATGTAAAAATAGTGCAACCAACATAGTTAGAGTTTTAAAGTTTTCTTCTATGCGATGAGTAAAGAATGAATAGTTCTTATAAGGGAATGCTACTTTTTTCTAAATACAGTAACAACAAAATAAATTTAATTTCTTTGGCTTCTTTGCCCCTTCAGCTAGGGTCAAGTGATCTGTGAATATTTAATTTCTAAGTAACAAAACAGATTTCATGTTCTAGTAATACAGAGAAAGATCATGGACAACTTAGCAATCTAATTTGGAATATGATACTAATAATATGCAAAGGGGGCATCTGTCATTAGCATCTGCCGTGTAGTTCCAATATCAAATAATGCCAAGGGTAAAATGTTCTTCATAGAAGGTTAGTCCTAGCTGTGTCCATAAAAGCCAAACATACTTACATTTAAAGCAAATTACTGAATACTCATTTCCATTCAAAACAAAATAAACACATATTTCAAAAAATGCATGCAAAAACACTCTTCTCATTCTCAAAAGTATTTAAAAGTGCAAGCAAATATTCACTTTGTATTAGAATGTTTTCATGTCATATAGACACTCTTCTTTCCTTTCATAAATTTGTTTTCAGTTTAGGAAAAAGCCACTATGGCAAATTTTCTACTTCAAGGCAAGAACAAAGGACAACTAGAGAAAACAGAAAAAGAAAACTTAGATATTAGGTGTGTGGAAGGAAGATAGGGCAGGTGGACATGGGAAGGGCAAAGGGAAATGGAAGAATGTCATGAAGAATCCAGTAACCTATGCTTGTTCACATAGCAGTCACGGTGGTCCAAAAAGGAGAGTGAAGGAGGTAAGGCCTTTTGTGGTTCAGATTAACAATACTTTTGTGGTTCAGAGTAACAATACTTTTGCTCCACCACTATCTATTTGCCCAAACAAGGCACAAGCCAGCCTGATACAGTGTGGGCGAATAATCTCTACCTTTTAAAGGGAGGAACTGCAAGACGCATGCATTACAATGGGGATGCTAACAGGAAGGAGTGGAGATTGGAACTATTTATGTAACTAATTAATTGACCACAATGACTCACCAAAGAAATCAGATGTCAAACTCTGTAATACAGTAAAGCTTCATTTCCTTTTTTGTAGTTTAAAAAAATATATAAATAAAATTTCTATTCTTTTCTTTCTGGATCCTTTGAAATTCCTCATATGTTGTGTCTTTAACAGCAAGTATTCAATTTGATTTATTAAAATTTAACAGAAAAAAATACCCCAACAAACTCTGACTTTCAAATAAATCAAATTAGTAAGAAAGTCTCCCAAAATATCTAATATTAAAAAAATAATTTTGAGGCCCCTGAGTGGCTCAGTAGGTTAAACATCTGACTCTTGTTTTTTGCTCAGGTCGTGATCTCAGGGTTTGTAAACCTGAGGTCTGGGTCGGGCTCTGCATGGACACTGTGGAGCTTGCTGGGGATTCTCTCTTTCCCTCTCTCCCTCTGTCCCTCCATGTTTGCACTCTCTCTTTCTCTCACTCAAAATAAACAAAGAAACATTTAAAAATATGCTAATTAAGTTTTTTTAAACCATATTTTTATTTAAAGAACTACAAATGACTTCCCATAATAAAAAATGAAGACAACATTCTCAATTTTTCCCACCTTCCCTTCCACAGCCTTTTGTATTGGTGAGTTGTTTTATATATACCCTTTATAATAACTTTCACATACTATTCTATAATCATAATATGCACAGTTGTTTCATATTTTTCCATATTTCAATGAATTATGTGTTTACAACTAGGTCTTTAACACAGATTCCTCAATTCCTCAATTCTATTTAGATTTACTTTTCAATGTGCCTTAATTTATCAGCAAATAGTTTATCTCTAAGAGTATATTTGTATGCTTTATTTCTTGAGTTCTTTCCTAGTTAGAAATGTATGTCTACTGTATCAGTATCACAAGTGAATCTAGGTGAGCACACACAATTTCTCTCAGAATTTTATTGGTATTGATTTATTATCATTTGGCTTTGAATATAGTTTGGTGAAAGCTAAGGAAAGTCTGATTTAGTTGCTATAGGTTGTTTTTCAGCTAAGTATCATTATATTTTTATCATTTTGTATCGATGATTACCATGGTGAAATTTCAAAATACTTTCTTCATCATAGAAGACAGTTTGCTCCACTTTGTATTCTGTATAACGTATTGGCTATGCATTCACACTCCATTCTAAGAACGGATATAGTCACAAAGTACCAGATAACAGGGAGGGTGAGGATTTCATGTCAAGTCTTCACATAAAATTAAAAAACAGGATAGGTTAAGTATTTATAGCCATTACTTATTTTTAGGATTTGGTATAAATTTCTCTTTTCTTTTATTCCAAATACATACTTAATTTCTGCTAAATATATAACTGGGTATATTTTAGGTCATTTTTTTGGTTAATGTCATTTATCTAAATTAGCATCCTGAATCTAGATTACTTTAAAACATCACAAATGTAATGATAATACACTATGCCTAAATACCCATTGCCTTTGTTGTATGTAACGTGCTGGATTTACTTGCCAAGAGTGATTAAAAGACCACTGTTTTTAGATACTCCTCGATTAGAGCACACATTACATGATACTGTCTGCTCAAGAATATGCCTGCTGGTTTCTGTTTGAAATTTAGGAGAATCAATGTGATAGCATTAAAATGCACATTTTTGGCAATATGGTAGACTTGATAAAGAACAAAAACTATAATAAGCCATAGAAAATAAAAGATACATAAAACATAATAAGTAGATTTAATTAAGTAAGGGAATAAAAGCTGGGGGCACAAATGATTGAAATCTGTAATTTCACAGAAGTAATACAAGATTTGATCCTGCAGTTTCCCTGGAGGTATATATGGATCTCTAGATACTTGGGTTTTAAAATATTCATCACATCAATCAACAGGAAAAAAAAAACAAAACCGGGGTCTGAGAAGGGTGAGATGCTAGATTGGAGATACCCACGTGAAGATAAGGCTGCAGAAAGGTGACACACTAGGAAAAAAGTCTTTAAGTCCTATCTCAGCTTTGTCTATAAATGGAGAGCAGGAAAAAAAAGTTATCACCAGAGAAGGACTCCTCTTGAACATATATTCATACTAATTTGAGTTATAATTCAAACCTAAGTTGCAAATTTTAAGTGTCTTGGGTTGTCAGTGCCCCTGGGAAGTGGGGAGAAATATATATAAATCATGTCAGAACCAACTAATTTAGATATAAAACTCAAAGGATTACCATGGACAACAGTGCTGAAATCATTATCTGATAGTAAAAATGTACACAGAGAGAATGACAAAACATGCCAGCATGAGGAAGAATACAAGTAAGCCATAAAAAATGGCTTCAGATATGTAAAGGCTACAGGAACTGAAATGATTACATACATAAGAAAAAAAGCTGAGACACAGAACCAACCGTAGATAGATCTGGTATGTGGCTTAAAAGGCACTGCAGAATAGCAAGTAAAGAATTAGGTATTTAAGAAATGGAGCTAGGGCAATTGGTCATGCACGGGAGGGGGGGGAGGGGGAAACATTAACATATCACAAAGAAATCAATACCAAAGTATAAGCACTTAAATTGGAAAGATAAAACTTTAAAGCCTTTAAAAGAAAATATAAAACCATATTTGTATATGACATAAGAAGGATAAAACCATAAAGAAAAAGAGAAAGAGCAACCATATTAAAAATAAAGAATTTGGGGTACCTGGGTGGTTCAGTAAGTTAGGTGTCCAATTCTTGATTTTGACTCAGGTCATGATGTCACGATTCATGAGATCAAGCCTCACGTCGAGCTCTGCACTGACAAGATGGAGCCTACTTAGGATTCTCTTTCTCCTTCTCTCTCTGCCCCACCCCCTCAAAATAAATACATAAATACATAAATAGATAGATAGATAAAAATTTCCCCCCCCACCTCAAAAAATTAAGGAATTCTGCTTATCAAAACATCATAAAGAGACTTCTGTTTTAGGTCAAAAGGGATGTCTCCCACTATAAATTATTAAAAACTGGGGAAATATATATTAATTCTTCTCAGACATTGAACAATGTATAGTACTGTTGCAATGAAATCCCTGAAAGAATGGGGAAAGATGAAGTCAGCTCCATCATCACCCAGTATTTCTGTCTATAAACAATTTTTAGACCATGGCTCATGGATTAGAATACAAACAAGGCTGGTAGTTTCTCAGAAGATAAGACAGAGTTAGCAAGGTAGTAGGAACTTAAGGAGAAGAGTATCAAAAGGAAGGAGCTACAGAAGGAAAAATGTCTGTAAGTTGTGGAACCCTTGAGTCTTTGGCCAAATACTAAGCTATACATTACAGAATCAAAGAACAGGTGAAGAACAATTTCTAGGAAAATAAAAATTTATGGGGAATTTTAAGTCCAAAAATTTCAAAAGCTTACTAAAGGATGCAAATCATCCAAGATCCCAAAGGCCTAATGAAAAGACATTGTTGAATACATGGAGCTTTAAAGAGTGATCCCACTTGCCAACACATTCATCTAAGGAGCAAGTTAGCCCTAGTGTAAGGCCTGCAATATACATGACCTTAAAAAGGCTTCAAAACAGGCCTTGAGGGAATGAAATTGCCATGCCAGAAGTGTAATTTCCCTCCAGGAAAAAGCCAATAGTCTCCACGTGAAGACAATGCATTCCAGCAATCAATCACATATTCCAAAATGTCTTGGATTAATCAAAAATTACCAGACAGGCAAAAAAGGAAAAACACATGATGTATTTCCCAGAAGAAAAAAATAGTCACTCAATAAAAGGAGATCCAGGAATCACAAAGATGATTAAATTAGCAGAAAAGCGTGTTAAAATGGCCATTGTAAGAAAAGAACCACTAACACATTTAATGACATGAAAGAATCTGTAAGTCATTTGCTAAGTGAAGAAGTCAGACACGCATAAGACTACATACTGCATTATCCTGTGTATATTAAATGTGAGAACAGAAAACACTATTAAACTATACGAACAGAAAACAGATCAGAGGTTGCCAAGGTCTAGAGATGAGAGAGAGACAGAGGAATGAATTTTTCCTGATTGTTGTGGTAGTTATATGACTATGTATATTTTTGAAACTGATTGAGAAAAGATTAGTTATATGTAAATTATGTCTCCATTAATCTGATAAATTTTAAAGGAAATATTATAACTATGCAAAAACATAAATGGAAAATACAAATAAATGAAAAGGAAATCAAGAAAATACCAAAACCCAAAATATGTGTTTAATGAACTGGATTGATAGATTAGATGTTGTAGAATGAATGATCAGGAAAATTAAAAGATAAAGCAAAAGATACCATCTAAAATGAAGCACAGACAGAAAAAAAATTGAAAAATAAATAACTTAAGAAACAATACTGAATTCTCTAACATACATGTTATTAGAGTCCAAGAAACAAAGGGAAAAGAAAGGAGAATAGAAAAATATATTTGAACAAATAAGGCATTTACTTAGGCTGTAGACATCTGGAAAGAGAAATGCTTCAGACTTAACAAGATAAAGCCAAAAAAATCTATAAAAACATACTGTTTCTTGAACCCATAAGACGGCTAAAGGTGCACAGGAAACAACTAGCTAAAAATATAAGGAAAGACCAGCATCCCTAAGAAGTGAGACAAAAGCACCTATTCATCTGGAGAACACAAGGGTAATGTGCATCACCATACAAGTGGGTAGGCTGGAATGTGGGTACGAAAGGCCAAGTTTGGCCTACATGGATGTGCAGAACTCCTGGCAACCACAGAAATGGAGGAGTCAGCACCCCCTCAGAGATTCTTCTTTGCAGCCTCACACATGGAGATCATGAGAAAGATTGGGACAAGGTACCAATGAAAGCAGCTAAGTCAGGCAGCCCTGCTCAGATCCTTCTCCCCTGTGGAACTAGAGCTGTAGGACTCAAAGGGAAGGCCACCAAAGCCTTCCATCTCCAGATCACAGATGGAAGATTCACTGAAGCTGGGGAAAGAGAAAGGAGAAAATATTCTCTACCCATGAAGCAAGGACAGAAAAGTGCCCTGGGCCTGCACTATTAGAGGTTTAGCCTGAGAAATTACTGTCAGTAGGACTGTACTACTCAATACATTAAGGGGAATTCTTCAGGTAGAAGGAAAATTCCATCTGCTGAAAGCATGAACCTACAATGGGCGTAGGTAAACATTTTCCTTAAAGAGTCAATAAAAAGTATTTTAAGCTTTGCAGGCCACTTGGATTCTGTTCTAAGTATTCAACTCCGCCATTTTAGCATGAAAGCAGCCATACACAATATGTAAATGAATGAGTGTGGCTACATTACAATAAAATTTTATTTACAAAAACATGTGGCAGGCCATACAGTGTCAATCCCTAATCTCTGCAAAGGAATGAGGAGCGTCAGAAATGGCAAATACAGTGGTAAATATCAAGGGTTTTTTCTCGTTTTAAACTTCAAAAAATAAAAGTATCACCTCACTACAGCAACATATAATAAAGCAAAAGCTGTAAAAAGTAATAAGCCTGTTCGCAGAGATAAAATAGAATCCTTAAAAAAATTCAATTAATTAAAAAGCCAAAGAGAAAAGAAAAACAATAACAAACAGGGAATGAAATAGAAAACAAATAGTGAGAGAATAAAAATAAATCCAAATATATCATACAAGTTAACTATATAAAATGTAAATGGTCTAAACACACCAAATAAAAGGCAAATTTGACAGATTGGTTTGAAAAACAAGACCTAGCTATATACAAGAGGTACATTTTAAATATAAAAGCACAAGTGGAAAACGATTGAACATGTAAAAAGAAAAGAAAAGCAGGAGTGGCTGCACTGGTATCTGACAAAGTAGAGAAGGATAAGGAGTATTGCCGGAGATAGAGAGGTACTGCATAATCTGATAATAAGTCTATGAACACTGTCAAATTATCTATCAGTACTAGCTGCTTTTAATATTTTCCTGTTTTCTTTGTCACTAATTTTTGACAATTTAAGATGTGGCATGGTATGGTTTTATTTCTGAGATAAAGAGGGTTAAATTGTCAAGAAGACTTAACAATCCTAAGTGTGTACACACCTAAAAGCAGAGTATCGAAGTGTGTAAAGCAAAACCAGGAGAATCAAAAAAGGGATGGCTATATCAACAAGATTTAAGATTTTAGTAAATACACAGATAAAAAGAATCTAAGGGGAATATAAAAGAAACAAATAGTGTTATAGAAGACTTGTCATAACACTATCATCGGATTTACTGAGTTGACCTAACAATTGACCCAATATCTGAAGAATACGTGGGTTTTTTAGATGTACAATTCAGTGGCTTCCGGTATAGTCATAAAGTTGTACAACTATCACCACAACCTAACTCAGAACATTTCTAGCCTCCCCCCACCAACAACTGTGCCCATCAGCAGTCACTCCTCATTCTTCTCTCATTTTTGCTCCTGACAAATTAATCTCTTTTTTGTCTCTATAGATTTGCCTATTTGGAGCATTATATATAAATGAAATAATCCAATATGTGATCTTGTGTGTCTGACTTCTCTTAGCAGAATGTTTTTAAATTTCATCCTCATGCAACATTCATCAATACTCTCTTTTCATAATGTTGTACATAATGATAATATTTCATTATATAATTGGCTAAATGTTTCATTGTAGAGTTTGAGTACCATGTTTGGATTATCCAACAATCCATTAAGAGTCTTCTCCATATTTTTAATTTATTACTAGTTTCATTTTATCGTCATCTCAGAGAGTCAAAGGAAATAATAACGGAAAAAAAGAGAAACAGGCAGGAAAAATAAAGATACTTAGACATCAGTCTGCTTCATTTTTACTTGCTTTAAAATTAAAGTCCTTGGGGGTGCCTGGGTGGCTCAGTCGGTTAAGTGTCTGACTTCAGCTCAGGTCATGATCTCACAGTTCATGAGTTTGAGCCCTGCATCAGGCTCTGTGGAGACAGCTCAGAGTCTGGAGCCTGCTTTGGATTCCATGTCTTCCTCTTCTCTCTGCCCCTCCCCCACTCACGCGCGCGCTCTCTCTCTCAAAAATAAACATTAAAAATTAAAAAAAAAAAATTAAAGTCCTCTAGGAAAAGCCTGGACCACCATTCTGCTTCTTGTATCACATCAAGTTTTAATTTCAAAAATGGTATATCCTATTAAAAATGTACATATGGTTTCATTTCTTTTTATTCATAAATTGTTCACTCTCCTTGAGATTACAATGAAGCTCTAAATTTCATAATGTTCTGAGAATAATTTCCTAGATAAAATAGGTCTTTAAGTGAAGACTGCATGATTTCCCTATAAAGCAACTGTCACAGGAATTCATGTAAGCTGGAAATACCTTTGTTCTTTCATATGAATTTATTACAAATTTAGTGGTAAATGATTGGTAGAATTATCAAGGAAAAGCTCTCTTTCAAATAATGTTATTTTCTCTGAATTTCCCCTGAATGTCTATCACTTCTGTGGTCACACCAGTAGATCCTGATCTGCATTTTCCCAAAAGGTTATGCTAAGGAGGCTTTGCAGGAATTGCCATCTAGAGTCTAACGAGGACATTGTTAAAGATAGTATCTTTCAGACCTAAATTAAAAGCTGAGTTACAGCAAAGTTCATTTTTCATGTACTTCACTCTTTGGAATGAAAGATTATTTGGAATAATATCTCAAAGGGGAATTCTCTTCCTTGTTCACAATGTTATTCTTATTATGCCACTAATTTGTACCTTGCTAATTAAAAATATAAACATTTAAACAGAAATAAGTCATATTTTACATTTCCTAAGCAAATGTTACCTTCATTTTTGAAACAGCATAAGCAAAATTGTAAGGAAAAACATTTAAGATGCCTTAATGAAAAAGTGGTATTTAAGAATCTTCAAAACACCTACAAACATATGTTCAAGTACAGTTTTAAACTAAAAATGGCTCTTTTTTGTTTAAAGTAAGACTCCCAAGAAACCCTAATACAATACTTTGTTCACTCAATAAGTGTTTATTGAGCATGTTTACTGTGTCTTTTTCTAGTTGTCTGCAATTCATCTATTAATAGAAGAGTGGAGGAGGAAAAGAGAAGTAAACACTACACATAATAAAAAAAACGTTATTTAGCATTTTAGACGGTGATGAATTTTACGGGAAAAAGAAAACAAGCAGATTAAGGGACATCAAGAATGCAGGGCAGGTGATAGAACAGTGTGGGCCACCATTGTAAATGGAGCAAATGGAAGAAGGTGAAAAGCCACCTTTTTTAGAAAAATTCAAAGTAGGTAATACCACGAGGCATTTGAATAGTTAGAAGAAGAACATGTCAGGCAAAGGGACGATTATGTGTAAATGTCCTTAGGTGGTATGTTTTCAGATGTCCCGAGTTCTGATAATATCTTTGCTTTTCTACCAATCTTGCAGGAAGGATCCAATCCTTCAGCCCTCCTTCTTTGCTTTCTTCTGTAACGAGTAACTTCACCCTTTCTGCCTCATGTACTTTATATCCTTCCTGCCAGTACCTTTTCTTAGCACTGCATGCAACCTACATAGATGACTTCACTTACTTCCTTGGTAAGCTCCTTGATCTCTCAATCTCACCATTCAGATCATGAATATTCTTTCCTTTTTCAGTAACTCCCTATTCCCTACTGGAAAAAATTCAAATTTCTTAGCAGAACCATTTCCAACTGTACTCTCTGACTTACCTTTTTCTCCTCATCCTCCCATTTCCTCCCTCCAGGCCCAAACTGGACCAGTAACCTTCCTTAACATTTCAGGCGCTTGCCCACGCTCTTTGATCCCCCTAAAATGTCCATCCCGTCTGCCTCCTCTTAATGAAACCTAAACTGTTCTTAAAGGACCCACTCACATCCCCTCACTTCTAAAATGGTTTATGATTTCTCCAACTGATGTGATGGCTCCCAGAACATCCAGAGCACTGTGCACCACTCTTACTTGGATCATGCTCTGCTTGGTATTATGGTTGCTCCTATTAATGCAACAGTCTTCCAGTATTTAAAATCTCCTAAAAATAAATAAACGTTGAAAAAAAAATTTTTAAAAAATAAAATAAAATCTCCTATGTTTAGGCCCAACTTCTCACATAGTTTTATAGCATCTGCAATATGCACCACAAATATACAATCAATATGATGGGAAGAACATGCAAGTTAATCTTCCAGGAAATAAGTAGCAAATATACAGTTCATTGGGATTACGAATGCCGTATCAATCAAATTTCAAAAATCTGGACAGTACAACAGACTATATAGATAGGTATAAATGACGAGAATTCTCTCTCCAGAAAGATTTGTTAGCATAACATAAATAAAACCTGACTCTGGTACTACTCACTTACCTGCATGCTAGTATTATAATAACAGTAAGAAAAATTATGGTACTAGTAACTGACCATCATGAATGATTATTATGTACTTGGTACTGTGGTTAATAACTTCCTTTGATTTACTTTATTTACTCCGCATAAAATCCCATCAAATACATATTAGAATTATTTTCTATTTTCAGTTAAACAGAGGATATGGTTGGTTAAGTAACTTAGTGAATATTGCATTTCCACAATACCACACATTTCTGGTTTGGGAAAATAAAACACAAATTCTTCTCCATATATGAATCGATCTACAAATTTTCATGCATTCAATACTTTGTGTTGTTCTTTTTCAAGCATTCCTACCCCTGCATACAAGAATCTCATGTGTATTAAATGAATATAGTAGGATGGCTTAGTTTTAAGAATCAAAATTTTAAGATACAAATCAGAATTCCTGAATCTACAGGGCTTTTTTTCATAAAACAACCACAGCTTTATGTGTTACTAAAAGTGACAAATAACGAGCAACAAATCCTCTACAGATTTTACTGCTGAGCTGAAGGAGAAAGAATTCTTCCATTCAACAATGGAGCAACACTCTTAAGCTACTAGTAAACTATCTGCATGTGGGTCCCAGTTGTCAAAGACTGACTTTTCCTTAATCCTTTATTTTCTCATGGAATGAGGAAGAGGTTTTTCTAAAAAAAAAAAAAAAATGGCATGGTTATCAATTATAATTATGGAAGACTATGTCCCCTCGATGAGTAATATTTTACTTCATAATTCAAAACTCAGACTCTGGTCTTTCAAAATCATTAGCCAGAAAGAAGGGGAAGGGATTACCAGAGCTTTAGAGGGTCCTCCATGATGATAAAAAAAATCCTTTGGATCAGACAATCATGGAAGTCTAAACCCCTGTGTTTAGGACTGGCAGAGACTATTGAACCATATTTTATCCTATATAAATTACTAGATAAGTATACAAGGCAAGTTCATCTACTGATGACATACCATATCCCTGATAAACAAAACAAGATATAATTAAATCAACAGAAGGCTGAATAAAAAGGAAAATATGGTATCACAAAAACAAGTGTGTGCAAAGCCATGGGATTTAGAACTGGGGGATTAGGGGAATTATTTTAATAGTTGGAATATCAAGAAGGACCTCATTTTCATGAAAAGACAGAAAAATTAAAGATGGCATGTTAACTCTATGGCCAAAGAAAACTTTGTCACTTACTCATTTATAGGTTAAAAAATATATATAAATGAAACCAAGTAACCTCTTAATGATTATTCAGATTAACAAGTTTAAAACATTTTAACTTATTTCATTGCTATAAAGTTCTAAGAATCAATTAGGTTAGAAACTCCTCAAAATCAGGAAGTGGGTTTCTAGTGAAGAATTTTTGGTACCTATTTGAGTGGCATATATGACACTTTAAAACCAGATGCCTGCGTGGTTCAGTCAGTTGAGATTGGGATTCTTGATTTTGGCTCAGGTCATGATCTCAAGATCGTGAGATCAAGCCCTGCATGGTGTTCTGTGCTGAGCGTGAAGCCTGTTCAAGATTCTCTCTCCCTCTGCCCCTCACCCATTTGCTTGCTCTCTGAAAGTAGATAAATACACATTTAAAAAAAAATAAAATCAGGGGCTGCTGGGTGGTTCAGTTAGGTAAAGTGTCCTACTCTTGGTTTCGGCTCAGGACATGATCTCATGGTTTGTGGGTTTGGGCTCCCTGTTGGGCTCTGTGCTGGCAGTGCGAGGCCTGCCTAGGATTCTCTCTTTCGCTCCCTCTGTGTCCCTCCCCTACTCAGGCTGTCTATGTCTCTCTCAAAATAAATAAATAAACTTAAAAAATAAAATAAAACATGATATAATAAAATAAAATCAGTAGGCCTTCAATAATTTCTTTTTTATATTTATTTCTTTTTGAGAGAGAGACAGAGAGAGACAGAGAGAGAGACAGAGAGAATACAAGTGGGGGAAGGGCAGAGACAGAGAGGGAGACAGAATCCCAAACAGGCTTTGCATTGTCAGTGCAGAGCCTAACATGGGGCTCAAACTCAGAGTGAGATCATGACCTGAGCCAAAATCAAGAGAGGCTTAACCTACTGAGCTACCCAGGCATCCCCATCAATAATTTCTTATTGAATAATTTTTGCTTCAGGTTGCACCTGTAAGGAGTGTATGCTTATAGCCTTAGCCAACACTTGTGACCATGGTTTCACATAAAGAATTCTAAATTTGGCATTGAGTTTCTCAAATAGAATTTCCTGGTGAATCTATACAATAGGGCCTTTCACTCTAAGTGTCTAGCACCACACTTAACAACATACCTTATTGCAAGTGTCCTTGTTCCACACCCTAATTAGCACAGATAAAAACTTTAAAACTTTTACTCTGGAGGTCACTTAGCAAAGAGTGCATACATCATAGCCCAGAAGGTCCTGAATAAATGTTGCTCAAGACCACGGAACATTTTACAAAGTAATGAAATCTGTAGAAAACCTCTTGCGCTCTGGGATAGGATAAAATTTCCACCCTTCTGTGGTCTGTATCTATTTGCAGTGAAGAGGTGTACATCGATCTGTCATGCAGTGAATCAATCTCTCTCTCTTTCTCTCTCTCTCTCTCTCTCTCTCTCTCTCTCTCTCTCTCTCTCTCTCTCTCTCTCCGGCCACTATTGATTTCAATTTACCCAATCGACTAGGTTCACAGACTTAGTTTTAAAGGGGCTGAGAATGTATGGCCTGCCAAAGGATAAGTATTTATCAAGGGAGCCTTGAAGCCACTGAGTGAAATTCACTTGCCAATAGTTTGTCACAGTCTACTAAATCTAGCAGAGTTGGACCCATGGGGAGAAGTTTTAACTGAACAAGCCCCTCAATCCCTTTTGCTGTTTTAATGCTCCAACCAACTTCGAGCCATCTACCATACTCTTAAGCAGGTATCTTCACCTACTTACTTAACTTACTGTGTGTAAGAAACTGACCTAACACTCAAAAAGTGGGATCCCAATGATAACCATTAACTCACCACAGAGCCTCAGGAAATCTACAGGTCACCTCCGTGCTCCAATTTCTTTACATATGCACAATGCATATGGTAGCAGTTGCTCTTGTCAAACCTGCCATTATTCTCACAAGGAAACACTGGAGATAAGTAAGAAAGTGGATTCTATGACCAAGCAGGCAGTCATTCCAGTGGTCCCCTTAGGAACAAAAAAAGGAATCCTGCTATAGTCTCCTCTACTGTCACATTTGTGCACCTCTTCCCTATCCCAACATCTGCTAGTATCTCATAACAAAAATAGGAAGTTGTATGGACTTTAAAGGTTGGCAGAGTTATTTCCTGGATAATTTGTCAGAAGATCAGCCCTTCTGATGCTTGTCAGTTCCCTCTTAACAGTCTGTCTTTCCAAAGAAACATGAGGGAGCCACTCTCAAACAGAAGCAAAGGTAAATCCACCCCACCTCTGTTCTTTGTCTTGGCTGATAGTATTGACTATCCAAGCACGAGTGTTTCTTCAAGTACTCTCCTCCAGCCACCCCTGCCCAAATCTAGCCTGGTCACCATATTTTGCCAATTCTCCCACTGCAATGTCTCTTAAGTCTGTGACTTGTGTTAGTATCATCTCTCATATATCATTTAGGCTTTTATTATTCTTTCTAAAATTATTACAATAGTTAAATACATAAAGAAATTACTTCCACATTCCATTTCTGGAAGAATTATCTTTTAAAACACTAAACTGATGTCATTTCCCTCTTTATAAGCCTCTGATGGCCTCTCATAAGTCATAAGATAAAATACGAAATCATCAGAATGTCAAACAAAGTCCCTCAACATGTGGCAAGTCTTTCAGCTATACTCTCATGACATCTGAATTCTAGTTACAGAACAATACCCACAACTATGGGTTAGGGACCCCCATAAGACAGCTCTCAGGTAGGTTTGAAGAGAAAGTAAAATTTTGGAAGAAACCACCACTAGAGAGACAGGGTAAAATTGAGAAAGTGAAGAGCTCACTTCCAGTGTGAGCACTGTTGCAGGCTCAGATATGCACAATTCCCTGGGGCTCTAAGAGATCATGCGGGACAGACTTCTAAGTCATCTCACCTCAAGGGCAAGGGCACTAGGTTACTTGTTCTCTAACTTCCATCTGTTCTGGCGGAAGCTTCTGCAGCCTTAGCATATGTCTGTGTCCAGAGAAGGTCCTCAGGCAGAGCTTAAATGGTGGCAATATGGAGCCACCATCATGAATATGGATAGATGCTGAAGTAACCTAGCCAGTAAACCATCAGTGTCTGTCACATTCACAGATCTGCCGTTACACCATACTCCTTCCCACCTCCGCCCTGCTTTTCTGTTTCTGTTCACATTGAATGCTGTTATCTCCATCTGAAATATCTTTATCCTATGATCCCTCCTGGTAAAAAGTCCACATCACTTGAGACTTCACATGTTCCAGGCTGGTCAGACTGTCCTAAGGGTTACATAAGTTCCTGTTCCAGCCTGTAGTAGAATAGCAATTATTGTACTGTAAATATGTTTTTATTTACATTCTTTCCGTGATCAATGTAAATCACTTATATTTGTGTTAGTAACAGCATTTTCTCCAACATAAAGATTCAGGGTACAGATCCAGAGCACAGAACTCTAAGGACTTGGAGAACACTCACCACAATCTTTCATCTCACAGAGGAGAATTGTCTTAGGTTGGGTTGCATTAATAGAAGACTGGTTGGCCTAAGCAACAGATATGTTTCCTCACTCACAGTTCTGGAAACTGGGAAGCCCAAGATCAAGGTGCCTGCCAATCTGATTCCTGGTAAGAGCTTTCCTTCTCGTTCACAGAAGGGCATGTTCTCTCCTATCCTCACATTATGGAGAAAGAAATAATCTCTCTCAATGTCTCTTCTTATAACAGGTCTTCTCATTGTTTGCAGTATGAATAGGTTGCCAATTTCCCAAATCTTTACGTTCTAGTTACTTTTTCTTTGTCAATTCCATTTTCAAGTTATTTCTCTCTTCCCAAATTTTTAAATATTATTTTAATGCTTATTCTTTTTTGAGAGACAGAGTGAAATGGGGGGAGGGGCAGAGAGAGAGGAAGACACAGAATCTGAAGCAGACTCCAAGTTCTGAGAGCTGTCAGCACAGAGCCCAATGCAGGGCTTGAACCCATGAAGCGTGAGATCATGACCTAAGCTGAAGTCGGATGCCCAACAGATTGAGCCACCCAGGTACCCCACCTCTCTTCTCTTTTCCCCACCTCTCTCTACTCCACCTCTCTTTTTTACTATAAACAGTCAGGAAGAAACAAGCCACCCCAACATTTCACACAGAAATCTCCTATCCAAATATCCAACTTCACGTCTCAAGTTCTGTCCTCCACAAAACACTAGAACATGAGCACAGTTTAGCCAGATTCTTTGCCACTTTGTAAGAAAAATCATCTTTCCTCTACATTCCAATTTTATGTTCTTTATTTCTATCTGACCTCATTAGAATGGCCTTTACCATCCATTCTTCCACTGACGTTTGGTACACAATTATTTATGTATTTTCCAAGAAGATGGAAATACTCTCTGTAGCTCTCCTCTCTCCTTTCCTAGCTTTCACCAGAATTGCCTTTAAAATGATCTCTTCCTAATAATCCTTGCTTCTCCTGGCATGAACCTCAGAATTCTTCCAGCCTCTAACCATTATCTGGTTCCAAAGCCACTTTCATATTTTTAAGTACCTGTTGTAGCAATACTCCATCTTTTTAATATCACTTTCTTAGTTCAGGTTACTATACAAATTAGCACCAAATGAGTAGCTTACACAAGACACATTTCTTTTACACAGTTCTGGAGGTAGGAAGCATGAGATCACTGTGCCAGCAGGGTTAAGTTCTTGATAAAAGCACTCTTTCTGGTTTACATATGGCTATCTTCTTGCTGTATCCTTCTGTGGCCTCTTCTTATCAGGGCATGGATTCTCATTCATGAGAGCGCTATCCTGATGACTTCATCACCTCTCAAAGTCTCACCTCCTAATACCATTACACTGGGATTAGGATTTAGAGTGACACAAACAGAAAACCCACTGCACATGCCCACCTGGATGCCTATTAACCCCAGTACTAATTCTCTCTCATAAATATCCCCCCTATGCTTTGATGCACTTTCTAAATTACAGTGTATATTATTATTATTATTATTATTATTATTATTATATTATTTGAATGTGTCATTTCTTGGCAAGTAAGGATGCTCCTGGAAATTTAATTTTGGTCTCATTTACCTTAGATTCCTAGAGACCTTCAAGTGTTATTTCCTGAATTAATGGATAAATAAAAGCAAAAGTGAATGAATAACAATAAAAAGAAATGGACACCATGTAACAGAAAATCACCCACTGTGAACTGAGCATGCTCTTACTTATTCCAGAGACAATTAATAGTTTCTACACAAATCTAGTATCCCTAATTAAAATACAGGTATACACTTCTAAGATAATTTTTAAAATGATCTTTTAATTTTTTTTGGATTTCCTAATGTATTTTTCCTTCTTCTATTGGGGTACCTAGTTCCTAAAATAGAGATTACTAAATACATTTTTTTCTCACATTGGGGTCATCTATATATGGGGAAAACCAGGTATCAGGCTAATAACATAGTTAAACTGTTTGCTTAAATTTTTCTTTTTAAAATATTTTATTTGTAATGTTGAGCCAAGGGTCTCTAAAAACCCTTCTGCTTACCTAGTCATTGTGCAAAGAACCCCAGCAGATCATTGAGATGTAAGAAACAGACAAGACTAAAGCATTAAGTCTTTAGAAGGGCTATAAGGGAAAAAATCCTCTCCTTTGATACAATAATAAGAAAACAGATATGGCTATTTCATTCTGACAGCAGGAAGTATATGAGTTACTAACACATCTTGCTTTTCTCCATTTTTATATTTTTCAAATCGTCACTCGTTAAATTTTGTTTAACTACAGAAATGCCACACATATATACTGAATGATTGGAAAACCTTATATTTTTGCAAATAAGGACTTTGAAGCTTAATTTTATGTTGTATATGTATGTTTTAGAAGAAAAATTGTTTTATCAATAATTATTTTCTCTCCACTTTGAAAAAGAAGTAAAAATAGGTTTTTTTATACTTTTGAGGATATTTTTGGTTTAGAATATATTGCTTGTCTAAAGGGTGAAAAGAAAAAACTGATGGAATCCACTTATGAAGCACAAATAGGAAATATTAAATTGCTAATAAGTGAGGGGGTGTTTACAAATGGGGTACTCCAGACAAAAAGGTTATGGAGGATTTCTTGGAAATATTATATCTTAAGTGTGCTTAATTTGTTGCTAAGAAGTGAAAAGTATGCCCCCAAATTGCACAATTTTGTGGAAGTAGGAATTAAGTCTCAAGGCACTTAAGGCATTTGTAGAAATACATTTCTTTAGTTTGTACATTTAAAAGTTTCCATTAGAGGAGAGTAGAAGCTGATCAAGTCCAAACATAGTGATCTTATGCAGAACAACAATCAGTGATAACAAGAGCAAAAATCAAACAAAGGTTTCAATATGTTTCTAATTTCCCTCAAAGATTCAATGTGCCTAAAAGCACAGGACACTTTAGTTGCAATTCAGAAACTGTTAGCTGTTGTGTAACTCTTTCAGTCCAGGGTGACTTGGTATATCAAATGGCATCCTCAGGGCCTACCTGAGTTTTAATAAACTATCCAGAGGAGGAATTGGGAAAAAAAAAAAGCTGTGTTATGGAGCCTGAGCCATTTCCCAGGTAATATACAGCAGCCAGAGCAATATATTAATAAACCAAAGGCCAGAGCCTTCTGGGAGTCTCTTTATTCAGGTAAGAATATACTCCGCTGGTTGAATTTCTGTTTTTTTTTTACACTTTGTTTCCACTAAAAATTCAACAGTCTTAGCAATTTCTGAAACCAAATTGTTATGTTAGTTTCACACCTCAGATACAATGAAGAAACTTCATACAAGAAAAAACAAAAAAACTCACCTCCTTCTTTTTTTAAAGAAGCACTGATGTAGATATATTATTAATGGATATAAATGTGATCTTTGGAAGTAATGTCCTGAAATGATTGATTTTGCAATAATTAACAGATTATCCCTGAGAATAAATTTCTTCCAAAGTGTATAAAGATTGCCTTCCCAAATGTGCAACAGTTTAATTTGTTAAGGAATGGAAATTTTAGTCCTACTGCCAAAAATTAGAAGGCAAAGTTTTTATTATTAATGGTTATTTACCTGGGAAGATCTGGACAGTAATGGAAAAAAAAAGTGTTGAGAAGGTAGAAAAATAATCATTGGTAATGCCAGGTTTTTCTCATCCTTATTTAGGAAACAGGAAGATTCTTATTCTCCTGCTATTTCATCATCATCATCATTTGTGACAATTTGCAAAATATGGATGCAATTATTCCCCAACATATATCCACACCTCTTGCAATGTGACTTTGCCAATCCTTTCATTATGAGGTTAATTTTCTGACCCCTAGCTCTTGAGCTGCACTGTGACTTGCCTGAGATAGTTGAACAATTACCTACCAGCAAAATTGCTATATGTCAGTCCTGAGCCTAAGCTTTGAAAGACCTGTATACCTCTGGGCTAGTCTCCTAGGTGAGGAGAGACATTAGTTAGCATCTATTACCTGGGTCAGTCTGGTTTGGGAGACAGCCAGCAATCATGAGAAATATGATGGAGGCCATCTAAGACCAACCGGCCGACAAAATGCAGGTGCACAAGAAAGCCCAGGAGAGAACAGCTGATGCCGCCTAGGTCAACAGTTCCATATAGCTCACTTGTGAACAACACTAAACGATTGTACTTTTAAAGCCATGATGTTTGGAGCTACTTTGTTATAGTGTAAAAGAAAACTCGCATGCAATTTGAAAACTTGATTCTTGCCTTCTTTCCATTTCTTTTTTTAATATAATGTATAGTCAAAATGGCTTACATACAACACCCAGTGCTCATCCCAACAAGTGCCCTCCTCAATGCCCATCACCCATTTTCCCTTCTCCCTCCCCCCACATCCACCTCAGTTTGTTCTCCGTATTTAAGAGTCTCTTGTGGTTCGCCTCCCTCCCTCTCTGTGTCTATTTTTGCCCCTTCCTTCCCCTGCGGACTTCTGTTAACTTTCTCAAGATCCACATATGAGTGAAAGCATAGAATATCTGTCCTTCTCTGACTGACTTATTTCACTCAGCAATAGGGGACTAGGAAAGGATGAAATTCCAAAGCTTCTATCTGCTCTCAGTGCTGCTGAAACTTGAGATTCAAAGTTAAAGTTTCTTTTATACCCATGCTTTGCAAGACTATACAAACCAGGTATGATTAGTACAAGGAAATAACAGTAGGGCTCTGAAGCTTGTCATATACTCTAATGGGGTTCTTAACATGCTACTCCAAAGCATGGTGCTTTAATATATTGAATATTTTAAGTTGAAAGAGTTAGAACAGCAGAAGCATGAGTCACTCTGACCTTCCCCCATCCTTCTCCCCTGAGGCAGATCAAACAACCCCTCTGTGAAGGGTGTCCTCCTTACACCAGGGGAAAAGAACAGCCTTATCTCTGAAGATAAAGAGACACTGAGAAGATTCTGAACCAACAAGCCTTGTAAAGTTCCCCAGTTTACTATTTTTACCTCATACTCTTTAGGGCCCTATCATATTTCTCCATGACTCTATACTCCCTATCAAATCTAGTATAAAATACTCAGGTTGAACTAGTTCTTTGAGTCTCCAGATCCTTAAGAAAGTTCCCATGCCTCATAAAAGTAATATTTAAAAAACATGTTTGCTTTTCTCTTATTCATCTATCTTTTTCAGTTGAGTTTTCATCCAGCCAGTGCCCCCAAGAGCATCAAGGAAAACTGCCTTCCCTTTCTACAACTCCTTTTTTCAAGAAATCACTTCACTTAACATTCACAGCCAGTATTAGCCCAAGAGAGTAGTGGACATTAAAGGTAAACTTGGTCACAAGAGATGGAGAAGTCATGTAAACTCAGTGACTAGAGGAGAACATTGTGGAGGCGGTCCCCAATTCAGGTGACTTGGACAACCCAGAAGCCCCTATCTTCCAAGAGAGGAGGCACTAGTTCAAACATTGTATGATTCTCAGTTTACATGAAAATTAAGGTTCTGAGCAGCAGAGTACCTTAGTAAAATTTCCTACACTATAGTCTCAGAACAACCTCTTACACTTCAAGACAAGATTTCTAAGAAAATAAACCTTCAAAATTAATTTAAAGTATCTTTTTTGCCAACCTAATTCCTTGGGTCTGATCTGAAGTTTTTTCTTAAAAACTGGAAAACTGTGGCTTTATTTTCCATCTATGTTGCATTGAAAAATAATATAATTGGTACACTTGTTACCTAGATCCTCCAAGAAACTACAATTATCCTTAATTTTTCTAAGTAACAGAAGGCACTGCTACTAGAATGTGTTAACATTTTATCATTTTGTACCAATGTAGGAAAGGCCTCTCAAAATAGATTTTTTAATTTGCAGGCTCAACCTGTATGAGTCATAATGTTTCTCCAGACTGTGGCTTATATTCTGCATAATCCTCTATAAAATAAAAAATGTTAGTTGCCTTCCATATTCAATTAATCCTTAAATTATAAATTACATCCTGAAATAAAAGAAAAAAATCAGGAGTTATGACTCTTTGTTATTGGATTAACATCATCTTTTGTAAGTTTTGTGTTTTGTGTGTGTGTGTGTGTGTGTGTGTGTGTGTGTGTGTGTGTATGCCCATCTTGTTTAATGATTTTCAGAAAAGAAACTGTCATCTTTATGTGAGATTGACAAAAACTGGATAGGCTCAATTTTTCTGGAAAATGGATATCTTAATATCTTTGCCACTACTGCCATGGTAACTACATTTAGACAACAGGTGCACTTCCTTGAGAATGGAAATAACACTGTTTATTAAGTGTTGTTAAATAGTACCAAATTGTTTGCTAATAATATTCTAGCTAATGGAGACCAGGGAAAGTGACAGAAATTAACTCCTGGTAAATAATGAAGATGCAAAATTTGTGTTTCTTTTATTCCCAAGAAGTTCATAAAGAAAGATTTGTTAAGCATCTTTTATATTCAAGGAGCTATGCTGGGGAACAAGTGCAGTGAGACAAAGCCCCTCAAAAAGCTGAAAACCTTAGACACAGACACAGATAAGAGCAGTTGAGAGAGAATGTTAAAAGTGCCACTGGAGAGGGACCACGCAAGTACTATAAAAGAATTTTCCAGACACTACAACTGCTTATCGCTGCATGACATAATTCCTTATCTGTGCCTTTAGATTCAATGTGCTCCCTATATCCCATGAATGTTTTTGTAAGTAGTTGATCCTCAAAATACATTGAACAAATTCTGAAATTTATTACTTGCATCTGAAAGGAGTACATCGCCAGTGGGAACCATACTTCAGGATTTCACTTCAAAATATTCTACAAAACCCTGATGAAGACGGTGGAACTTACAAAAGAATGGAAGAGATAAATAATACATAAGTACAGGATACCTTATTTGTGGTCTTTTCTAGAGACTGGTGGGGCAGGAAAAAAAGGAGGAGATTCCAAACTCCTGTATATTCTCTGCTCTGCCAGAAGTGGAGATCCATAGTGAATAACTTTTTGTGCAGCCAAGAAGAAATCATAAATGAAGAAGGATCACACTTCTATTTTTTTTTTCTTTATTTTTAACTTGAGAGATAGAACAAGGGTGAGCAGAGGAAAGGGGCAGAGGGAGAGATAGAAAGAATCCCAAGTAGTCATGACCCTGGCTCCTAGGACCTTGGGATCATAACCTGACCTGAAATCAGGAGTTGGACGCTAACTGACTGAGTAACCCAGGCACCTCAAAGGACCAAACTTCTAAATCCTATGATCTTTCTCTATGAGAGAAGTTTACCATTTCATAATTTGTTTCTGACTGTGTAAAATTAAAGTAGGATAGCTCTCTAGGAAATACAGAAAACATACCTAAAACTTTGCAATTACAACACCAAAACACACACACACGCACACACACACACACGCGCACACACACACACACACGCACACACACACACACACACGCACACACACACACACACACAGAACAAACAAAAGAGACTATGGAAACCAACTGTGACTAGCATAACAAGGGATATTGGCAAGTCCTTTCTCCAAAAAGCAACCATAAACCTGGACAAAACTGTCACACTCTTTTCAAAACTCTGGAGACCAACCAAAGCCTTAGAGCAAACAGAGGAACACTTATTCAAGAAAAACTTCTACATCTTTGGCAAAAACAGTGACAGTCTTCTTGCCTGAAGCTTCTCTGATAGCCCTACCCCAACCTGGTTACTGTGCTAGTTTTAGAAGGGAAGGACAAGCCATGAGAAACAGCAGCTTCGCTGCTATAAGGGGATCAGGACACTTGCAGCAGAAAGAAAAACACACTCTTGCACATGACTGTAAACAGTAGCAAGCTTAGCAACAGACACAACCCCACAGCCTAACCTGAGGCTGCAGCCCTGGTTGAGGCAAGCGATGGGACTGGGATGACAGACTAGCCAGATATTCAACAAGGAGAACTGATGTATGGAACAGATAGAATCTTAATAAAAATCCACATATCCTTGGAGATGGGAAGCTATGCTCATGTGCAAGTCTGTGCACATGCACAGAAGAGACCAGACAGGGCCCTCTCATCCACTTATCCCTGAATGAACATGATGCCATGGGCACATGCAGAGGAAATAAAAGAGAACCCAATGGAAAGCAAATCCTGAAATCTGAATATTCTCCAATCCACATACAGATTCACATACAGAGGATGGAAGGGTTACTCAAAGTGTTTGAATACAAATTCTATTTAAATACTGGCTGAATTACAATAACACACCAGTAACCATTAAGAATCTGGGTTTATAGTTTTTAAAAAGTTAAAAAGTGTTTTGAGCAGACACATCAACACATGCACACTGAGGGGGAAAACAAACTATGGGTTCAGTTCAAACAAGTCTCTAAAGAACAACAACAAAAGAAAAATTAGAATTCAGAGTTGCTATATTATCTCAAATAATCATTTTAATCAAAATTAGGACAAATGTGAAAAATAAGTAAGTGTGGATACACATGTTTAATTGAGCAAACACATAAAAGTAGCTAGTATAAATATACTGAAAAAGTTAAGAAAATGCATGAAAAACTACTAAAGATGTTACTGAGATAGAGTTCACCTACTACATAAATGACCCTACACAGTGTACAATTTACAGGGGCTTTTGTAGATTCACAAATATGTGACCATTACCACAATTTTAGAACATTACAATTATGTCTAAAAGAAACACTGTACTCTTTCGACATCACCTCCTATTCCCTTCTCCATCCTCCAGTCCCAAATAACAACTCATATCCTTTCTATCTCCATAGATTTGCCTATTCCAAATATTTCATATAAAAGGAATCTTATACCATCAGGTTTTTTTGTGACTGGCTTATTTCACTTAGCATAATGTTTTTAAAGTCCATCTGTGTTTCTCTAAGGAGAAAGCAGTCATGTTGTACCAAGTATCTCTTTTTCCTGTTACAGTTGAATATTCTTTCATTGTATGGGTATACTCCATTATGTCCTATGTCCATTTTTAGGTTGATGTACATTTGGGTTAATTCCATCTTTTAGCTTTATGAATGAAATTGCTATAAGCATTCATGTGCAAGTCTATGTATATATACACTAACATTCCTCTTGGCTGCATACCTCAGAGCATAAATGTTGTAACTCTGAGGAACCAGCTCCCAGATTGCTTTCGAAAAGGGTTGTATCACTTTACATTCCCACCAGCACTGCACAAGAGTGGTGACTGTTCCACATTTTCACCAACATGTTTTATCTGATTTTATTTTTATTCTCGACACCCTAATGTACTTTATCAGCTATGTAATTTGCAATTCTCTTTTTTGGAATAGTTTAATAAAATAGATATTACTCTTCAGAAGTTTGAATGTACTCTTTTTTGCAGCTGTGAGGCCAACTGGTCCTCTTTTGCTTGTTGGGAGTATTATTATTGTTATTATTATTATTATTATTACTGATTCAATTTTGTTACTAATCATCAGCCCACATTTTCTATTTCTTCCTGATTCTGTTTTATAAGATGATATATAACTTTCTTATATATGAATTTATCCATTTCTTCTAAGTTGTCCAGTTCATTGGCTTACTTACCATACTACTCTAAGACTTACAGTTCTCTGGCATTGGTTATTCTCTTTTATTTCTGATTGAAGTCTTCTCTTTTTCTTTAATCTGCCTAAAGTTTAATCAGTTTTGTCTTTCCAAAGAACCACTTCCTGGTTTTATCTTTTCTATCACATTTAATACCCATTTATTTCCACTCTGGTCTTTCCTTCCTTGTACTAACTTTGGGCTTTGTTTTTTTACTAGTTCTCTTAGGTATAAGGTTAGACTGATATTTTTCTTATTTCTTGAGGTAGACCTGTATCACTATAAATTTCCTTCTCAGAACTGCCTTTGTTGAATCTCAAAGATTTGGAACCATTGTTTTCCTATCTTCATTTATCTAAAGGTTTTTGGGGGCCCCCACGTGGTTCAGTCAGTTAAGCATCCAATTTCTGCTCAGGTCATGATCTCACAGTTTGTGGGTTTGAGCCCCATATCAGGCTCTGTGCTGACAGCTCAGAGCCTGGAGTCTGTTTCAGAATCTGTGTCTCCCTCTCTCTCTCTGCCCCTTCCCTGCTTACGCTCTGTCTCTGTCTCAAAAATAAATAAACGTTAAAAAAAAATTTAAGTTTTTTGTATTTTCTCTTTGATTTCTTCATTGACCCATTGGTTATTTAGTTTCATGTTGGTTAGCCTGTACATGTTCATGTTTTTTCCTTGTAATTCATTTCCATTTTTATAACACTGTGGTCAGAAAAGTGCTTGTTATAATTCCAATCTTCTTCAATTTATTGAGACGTGTATGAGCTATCCCGGAGAATGTCCCATGTGCACTTGAAAAGAATGTGTATACTGCTGTTTGGGGATGGAATGTTCTATATTTATCTGTTATATCCATCTGGTTTATTGTGCCATTCAAAGCCACTGTTTCTTTACTGATTTTGTGCCTGAACAGTTTATTGATGTAAATGTTAAAATCCCTTACTATTATTGTATTACTGTCGATTTCTCCTCTTATGTCTTAATATTTGCTATATATTCAGGGGTTCCTATACTGGGTCCATAGATATTCACAACTGTCATATTCTCTTGTTGGACTGATCTCTTCACCATTATGTAATGCCTTTGTCTTGTTACAGTCTTTATTTTATTTTATTTTTTTTTCTGAAATTTATTGACAGATTGGTTTCCATACAACACCCAGTGCTCATCCCAAAGGTGCCCTCCTCAATACCCATCACCCACCCTCTCCTCCCTCCCACCCCCCATCAACCCTCAGTTTGTTCTCAGTTTTTAACAGTCTCTTATGCTTTGGCTCTCTCCCATTCTAACCTCTTTTTTTTTTTTTCCTTCCCCTCCCCCATGGGTTCCTGTTAAGTTTCTCAGGATCCACATAAGAGTGAAACCATATGGTATCTGTCTTTCTCTGTATGGCTTATTTCACTTAGCATCACACTCTCCAGTTCCATCCACGTTGCTACAAAAGGCCATATTTCATTTCTTCTCATTGCCACGTAATATTCCATTGTGTATATAAACCACAATTTCTTTATCCATTCATCAGTTGATGGACATTTAGGCTCTTTCCATAATTTGGCTATTGTTGAGAGTGCTGCTATGAACATTGGGGTACAAGTGGCCCTATGCATCAGTGCTCCTGTATCCCTTGGATAAATTCCTAGCAGTGCTATTGCTGGGTCATAGGGTAGGTCTATTTTTAATTTTCTGAGGAACCTCCACACTGCTTTCCAGAGCGGCTGCACCAATTTGCATTCCCACCAACAGTGCAAGAGGGTTCCCGTTTCTCCACATCCTCTCCAGCATCTATAGTCTCCGGATTTGTTCATTTTGGCCACTCTGGCTGGCGTGAGGTGATACCTGAGTGTGGTTTTGATTTGTATTTCCCTGATAAGGAGCGACGCTGAACATCTTTTCATGTGCCTGTTGGCCATCCGGATGTCTTCTTGAGAGAAGTGTCTATTCATGTTTTCTGCCCATTTCTTCACTGGGTTATTTGTTTTTTGGGTGTGGAGTTTGGTGAGCTCTTTATAGATTTTGGATACTAGCCCTTTGTCCGATATGTCATTTGCAAATATCTTTTCCCATTCCGTTGGTTGCCTTTTAGTTTTGTTGGTTGTTTCCTTTGCTGTGCAGAAGCTTTTTATCTTCATAAGGTCCCAGTAATTCACTTTTGCTTTTAATTCCCTTGCCTTTGGGGATGTGTCGAGTAAGAGATTGCTACGGCTGAGGTCAGAGAGGTCTTTTCCTGCTTTCTCCTCTAAGGTTTTGATGGTTTCCTGTCTCACATTTAGGTCCTTTATCCATTTTGAGTTTATTTTTGTGAATGGTGTGAGAAAGTGGTCTAGTTTCAACCTTCTGCATGTTGCTGTCCAGTTCTCCCAGCACCATTTGTTAAAGAGGCTGTCTTTTTTCCATTGGATGTTCTTTCCTGCTTTGTCAAAGATGAGTTGGCCATACGTTTGTGGGTCTAGTTCTGGGGTTTCTATTCTATTCCATTGGTCTATGTGTCTGTTTTGGTGCCAATACCATGCTGTCTTGATGATGACAGCTTTGTAGTAGAGGCTAAAGTCTGGGATTGTGATGCCTCCTGCTTTGGTCTTCTTCTTCAAAATTCCTTTGGCTATTCGGGGCCTTTTGTGGTTCCATATGAATTTTAGGATTGCTTGTTCTAGTTTCGAGAAGAATGCTGGTGCAATTTTGATTGGGATTGCATTGAATGTGTAGATAGCTTTGGGTAGTATTGACATTTTGACAATATTTATTTTTCCAATCCATGAGCAGGGAATGTCTTTCCATTTCTTTAAATCTTCTTCAATTTCCTTCATAAGCTTTCTATAGTTTTCAGCATACAGATCCTTTACATCTTTGGTTAGATTTATTCCTAGGTATTTTATGCTTCTTGGTGCAATTGTGAATGGGATCAGTTTCTTTGTCTTTCTGTTGCTTCATTGTTAGTGTATAAGAATGCAACTGATTTCTGTACATTGATTTTGTATCCTGCAACTTTGCTGAATTCCTGTATCAGTTCTAGCAGACTTTTGGTGGAGTCTATCGGATTTTCCATGTATAATATCATGTCATCTGCAAAAAGCGAAAGCTTGACTTCATCTTTGCCAATTTTGATGCCTTTGATTTCCTTTTGTTGTCTGATTGCTGATGCTAGAACTTCCAGCACTATGTTAAACAGCAGCGGTGAGAGTGGGCATCCTTGTCGTGTTCCTGATCTCAGGGAAAAAGCTTTCAGTTTTTCCCCGTTGAGGATGATGTTAGCTGTGGGCTTTTCATAAATGGCTTTTATGATCTTTAAGTATGTTCCTTCTATCCCGTACAGTCTTTATTTTAAAGTCTATTTTGCTTAATATAAATTATCGCTACCCTGGCTTTGTGTACTTGCCTCTATATGCATGGAATATATTTTTCAATCTCTACTTTCAGTCTGTCTCTGCCATCACGTCTCAAGCGAGTCTCATCTAGGCAGCATAAAAATGAGTTTTATTTTTTTATCCATTCAGTATCCCTATGTTTTTTTGATTGGACAATTTCTATCTATTTCTATCTATTACAGGTGTTTAGTTGGTGGTTACCAGGAGGTTCATACATAACATCCTAGGTATACAGTAGTCTATATTAAGGTGATGGTCACTTTAAGTCACACACACTCAGAAAGAACTACATTTTGATTCCCTTCATTTATGTATGTCATATTTTACATCTTCTTTTATAAATCCCTTAATTTTTAGATATAATTTGTTACTACTTTTGTCTTTTAAGCTTTATACTAGCTTTATAAGTGATTGATATTCTACCTTTGTTGTATGTTTGCTTTTATTAGTGAAACTTTCTCCTTTCATAATTTTCTCACTTCTAATAATGGACTTCTCTTTTCCACTTAAAAGAGTCCATTTAAATTTTCTTTTAAAGCCTAATGTAACAGAGATGAACTCCTTGAACTTCTGTTTGTCTGGGCAACTCTTTATCTCCCCTTCACTTCTGAATGGTAATCTTGCTGTCAGAGTACTCTTTGTTGTACGTTTGTTTGTTTGTTCGTTTTCCTTTAGCACTTGAAATATATCACGCCACTCCCTTCTGGCCTGTAAAGTTTGTGCTAAAAATATCAGCTAATAGCCTTATGGAGTTTCATTTGAAAAACATAACTTGCTGTTTTTCTCTTGCTGCTTTCAATATTCTCTCTTCATCTTTAACCTTTAAATTGTGTGTCTTCGTGTGGACCTTATTGGGTTCATCTTATTTGGGACTCTCTTCTTTCTGGACCTGGGTGTCTGTTTTCTTGCTCATGTTAGGGAAGTTTTCAGCTCTTATGTCTTCAAATAAGTTCTCTGCCCTTTTCTCTTCCCCTTCTTCTTTTGGGACCCCTATAATGCAAGCGTTAAACATGCTTGATGTTGTCTTAGAAATCCCTTAACCTATCCTCATCATTTTTTTTTTCTTTTTCTTTTCAGCTTGGGTGTTTTTCCTTATCCTGTCTTCCAGATCATTAATCTGTTCTTCTGTATCTGCTTATCTGCTGTTGATTCCTTCTGGCATCTTTTTCATTTCAGTTACTGAATTCTTCAACTCTGATTGGTTCTTTTACTATTTTCTACCTCTTAATTGAAGTTCTGAGCTCATTCACTCTTCTCTTCAGTGTAGTGAGTATCATTATGATCATTACTTTAAACTCTTTATCTAGCATATTCTTATATCTTTTCCATTTAGTTCTTTTTCTGAGTTTTGTCTTGTTCTTCTGCTTCAGATTCATTCTTCTGTCTCATTTATATGACTTTCTATATATTTTCCTCTGAATTAGATGAAACAGCTACTTCTAGACTTGAATGAATGGCCTTGTGAAGGAACATCTCCTGTATAGACTCTACACCTGTCAGCTTTGAGTAGTTGGCTAGATCTGTAGCAGGCATGGAGACCAGGTCCCAGGGAAATCTGCACTGGCTAATGAGATGGCTAGAACCAAAGTGGGCATGAGCGGAGGAGTTCGGGCATTCTGGGCAGGAGGTACCCTGGCAAGATAGCCAGAGTCAAAGCAGGTGTAAGCCAGAGGGCCTCAGTGTGCTCCATGCAAGGGCTGGCCTCCCATGATGGCTGGAGACAAAGCAGGTACAGAAGAGATGACAACCTGGCAGGATGGCTAGAGCTGAGGTGTGCATAGGCTGGGAGATCTGGGGGCACTCCATGCAGGGGGACTCAAATTACAACTGGAGCTGAAGTTGGTGCAGGCCTGGAGTGATCTGGGATGCTTTGCACCTGTGTTACCAGTAAGACAGCTGGAGCTGTAGTAGACACTGTGTGGGGATGCCCCACTATGTGGCATGCTGGGCCACCTTGGGGGCCTTTTGGGGGGGACAGTTGTGGCTGATGTTGGCTCAGGGTCTGGGGCTCACTGAGGCAGCAGCTTGATACCATCTGTGCAATCAACCTGGAAGGGAAATATTAACAATGGCACTCACATGACCACCCCTCTGACACCTGAGAGTGTTCTCAAGCTCTCATCATTTGGTAGAGCTCTAGGGATAGCTCTTTTATATTACAGTTACTGTTTTAAACCATGGCTTTTTTTCCCCCTGTGGCCAAGGGCAGATGGATCTTCTTCAAGTCTGTCAGTTCTGCAACACAACCCCAACTGTAGCTCACAGCATAGGGGGTGAGGTTCCCATCTTTACCAAGTCTATCTCTCTTCTGCCATTGTCTATGTAGTCCCTCTATCCTTTGTTGTGTGGAAGCTGTTCAGTGAGCTCTCAGTTCTTTTTCAGGAGAAACTGCTTTATATACAGGTGTAGATTCAGTGTGTCCATGGAGGACGTGCATTCAGGGTTGTCCAGTCACCACCTTATACCGCCTCTGGTACAGGCTTTTTAAGCAGAGTTGTGTTTCATTTTCAGGAGGTCCAATTTACTTATGTTTTCTGGGGTCGCATAGAAGAATCTACTGCCAAACCCCAAAATCATGAAAATTTACCCCCAAGTTTTCTTCTAAGTGTTGTATAGTTTTAACTATTATATTTAGGTGTTTATCTTGAGTTATTCTTTATTGTGTAAGGTAAGTGATAAATGTTTTATTTATTTTTTCCCCATGTGGCTATGCAATTGTCTCAGCATTGCTTTTTTTTTTTTTTTCATGGAAAAAAATGACCAACAATGTCTACTAGTTTCAGAGACATACAGTGTCTATTGGCTTCAGGGGTACATCACAGTGATTTGGTATTTTTATATATTATGTATTGATCCCCATGATACTACTAGTTACCGTATAATCACCATACAAAGTTGAAAATACTTTTCTTTATCTATCAAATGGTTCAGCATCCTGGGTCAAAAAATAGTTGACCCCTGGGGCGCCTGGGTGGCGCAGTCGGTTAAGCGTCCGACTTCAGCCAGGTCACGATCTCGCGGTCCGTGAGTTCGAGCCCAGCGTCAGGCTCTGGGCTGATGGCTCGGAGCCTGGAGCCTGTTTCCGATTCTGTGTCTCCCTCTCTCTCTCTGCCCCTCCCCCGTTCATGCTCTGTCTCTCTCTGTCCCAAAGGTAAAATAAAAAAAAAACGTTGAAAAAAAAAATAGTTGACCCCAGATATTTGTTGATTTCTAGACTCTCAATTCCATTCCACTGATGTATATCCTATGTCAATATCACAATGTTTTTATTACTGTCACTTTATCATCAGCATTGAAATCTGGAATATGAGTGCTCTGATTTTGTTCTGTTTTGTCAGAATTGTTTTGTCAATTTTTGGTAATTGTTTTGAATTTTGGTAACTCAACATTAATTTTTTTATTTTTTTTAACGTTTTATTTATTTTTGAGACAGGGAGAGACAGAGCATGAACAGGGGAGGGTCAGAGAGAGGGAGACACAGAATCTGAAACAGGCTCCAAGCTCTGAGCTGTCAGCACAGAGCCTGACGAGGGGCTCGAACTCACGGACCGCGAGATCATGACCTGAGCCGAAGTCGGACGCTTAACTGACTGAGCCACCCAGGCACCCCTCAACATTAATTTTTTTAATCAGCTGCTTAATATCCACAAAGAGTTCAGATGGGATTCCGATAGTCATTGCATTAATCTCTTATTCAATTTGGAGAATATTTCCATCCTAACAATATTAAGTTTCTCATCATTATGTTTCCCCAGTTATTTTGACCTTCTGATATTTCTTCCAATAATATTTTATAGTTTTTAACAGTACAGATTTTACATCTCCTTTGTTAAATGTATTCCTATTTAATTCTTTGATGTGATTTTACATGGGATTGTTGTTCTCAATTTTATTTTGGAATTTTGGAATGTTCTTACCCCTGTATAGAAATATAGCAGCCTGTGTATACTTATAGATCCTGTAAACTTGCTGGACTTATTTATTAGTTACAACATTTTTTAGTGATCTTTAGGATATTCTACATACAAGATTTATACAAGTTTATCTCTTGTGGAAATACTGCATGTTTGCTTCTTCCTCTTATATTTGGATGCCTTTAATATTTTTTTTAAATTTTTACTGTTTGTTTATTTGTGAAAGAGAGAGACAGAGTGCAAGTGGGGAAAGATCAGAGACACAGGGAGACACAGACTCCGAAGCAGGCTCCAGGCTCTGAGTTGTCAGCACAGAGCCCGACGCAGGGCTTGAACTCATGAACCGCAAGATCATGACCTGAGCCAAAGCTGGATGCTTAACTGAGTCACCCAGGTGCCCCTGGATCCCTTTAATCTTTTCTTCCCTTACCTAATGCCTGGATAACCCCTCTAGTACAATGCTGAATACAAGTGGTTACTGCAGGCATCATTATCTTCTTCCTGGTCTTAGAGGAAAGGATTTTGTCTTTAATTGTCAGGAATGATATTAGCTGTGTTTTTTTGCATTGGTCCTTTATCAAGTTGAGGAAGTTACCTCCTATTCCTATTTTTTTAATCATGAAAGTATTTTGGATCTTGTCAAATAGGTTCAAAATAAAAGGACAGAAAGAAATGTACCACAGAAATTGTAACCATAACAAAGCTGGATTGTTATACTAATATAATACAAAATGATCTTTGTACAAAAAATATTACTGAAGACAAAAATGGTAGTTTCATAGTGATGAAGTATTATTTCATTAGTGAAACATAGTAATATGAACACTTATATGCCTAATAGAAAACCCCAAAATCCATGAAATAAAAATTGACATATAAATGAAAGAAATATTAGGCATTCCAACAACTGTAAACCTGAATACCTGAGTCTCAATAATTGGTGGAGCAAAACAGAAAATCAAAAATGAAAAAAAGACTTGAAAACCAAGGTCAGCCAACTTGACCTACCCAAAATCTGTAGCATGTTCCACACGACAAAACAATAACACACTGTTTTCAAGTTAACATGAAACTGCCTCTGTAAGAGACCATATGCTAGTCCATAAGTCTTAACAAACTTAAAATGATTGAAATGGTACAATATACATTCTCCAACCACAAAAGTATTAAATTAGAAAAAAGCAATGAAAAGAAATGTGTGCAATATTTAAATATGTGGAAATAAAGTAATATAATTCTAAGTAAAACAAGAATCAAATAAGAAATTATAACTAGAATTGGAAAATGTATTTGAATTAAATGAAAGTAGAAATATAACTGATAAAATTGCCACACACAACCAAAGCAGTGCTTAGAGTGACATCTATAGCTTAAAATCCCTGTGTTAGGAATGTAGAATGATCACACATCAATAATTTAGGTTTCTACATTAAGCAACTAGAAAAAGAACAAACTCAATCCCAAGAGAAAAAAGAACAATTAATATCAGAGAACAAGTGCATTAAACAGAGAACAGGAAAACAAAAAAATCAATGAAACCACTTTTCTTCAAAAAGATGACCAAATTAACATTTTTTAGATAAACTGACAAAGGTTAAAAAAAAAAAAAAAGGACACAATTTAGCAATATCAGGAATGAATTTAGTCCCTTCCATTATCCTAATGAAACATGCTAACCTGGGGTGCCTGCCTGGCTCAGTCCACAGAGCATGCGACTTGATCTCAGACTCATAGGTTCGAGCCCCACGATGGGTGTAGTGATGACTTAGAAAATAAAATCTCAAAAAAAAATAATAATAATAATGCTAGCCCTGAATGGGTTGCACACGTACATGTAATAGGTAAAAGTATAAAATGATTAGAAGAAAACATCCTGGAAAAATCCTGAAGAACTTGTATTAGGTAAAGAGCTCTTAGATATGGCATCAAAGTACAACTACTGAGAAATAAATTTCATGGAAACTGAACGTTTTTGCACTTCAAATTACACTATTAAGAAAATGGAAAGACAAACCAAGGATTGGGAGAAAACATGTGCTGTAATTAAAAAGACAGGCTATATCACATGTGCTAGTGAGGATGAGGAGAAACTAGGACCCTCATTCTCTGTTGGTGGAAGTATCACACATTTTATAAGCACCTTAGAAGACACTTTTGCTGTATGCCAGACAGGCTCTTAAATGTTCTACAGTAATTCCCACCTCCTGGTAGTCATTCCTCTTGTAATCATCCACTCTTGAATCTGGATTTACAATTTTTTTAATGTTTATTTATTTTTGAGACAGACATAGAGAATGCATGCAGGGGAGGGGCAGAGAGAGTGGGAGACACAGAATCTGAAGCAGGCTCCAGGCTCTGAGCTGTCAGCACAGAGCACAACACGGGGCTCAAACTCATGAACCACGAGATCATGACCTGAGCTGAACTTAAATGCTTAAACGACCGACCGAGCCACCCAGGCACCACTCAGTCTGGATTTAACATGACTTGCTTTCTAACCAGTAAAAATGGCAAACGAACTTCCATGATTACATTTTCCATTATTTTAATTACTATCTTTTTAGTAGACTCTCTCCCTTGATGACTTTGATAAAGTAAACTTCTATGTTGTGAGCTTGTGAATTTTCTACAGAAAGACCCACTTTGTAGGGAAGCAGATACAGTTTCTGGCAGACACACATCAAGAAACAGAGGCCATCAATCTAACAACCCTTAAGGAAATAAATTCCACCAAAAACCACATGGGTGTGGATGCAGATTCTTCCCCCGCTGAGCCTTGAGATAAGATCACAGCCAGCACCTTGATTATAGCCTTATGAGAGACCCTAAGCCGGAGGATCCTGCTAAACCAAGCCAGACTCCTAACCCATGAAAAATGAGCAGATAATTCATGTGTGTTTTTTAAGCCACCAAATTTGCAGTTTGTTTTTATATAACACAATATAAGCAATTTCTTAAATTTAACAATTCACCATAAAACCTAGCAATTCCAATCCTAGGTATATACTTAGCAGGAATTAAAACATGTGTCCACACAAATATTTAGACACATATGTTCATAGCAGCACTATTTCTAATAGTTCCAAAGTGGAAACAATACAATTATCCAGCAACTGGTGAATGGATAAACAAAATAAGGTGTATCTATTACTATTCATTAATTAAAATGAATATGAATAAAGTTCAAAAACACTGCGTTAATAGAAAGAAGACTTATGCAAAGACTGCATATGTATGATTCCTTTTATGTAAAATATTCACAAAAGGCAAATCTTCTTTAACAGAAAACTCAGTGGTTGATGGGGGTTGCAGTTAGCAGTGGAGTTAACTACAAATTCATGGAGTTGTGCACTTAACGTAGGTGAAAATATGGTATGGATATCACACTTAATACAGATTTTAATCCTGATGGAGATCCTACCTTAGGAAAAAATTATTTTCACCCTCTGGTTATTGTGTCCCCACAGTGTAGCCCCAAGTGGAACCCACAGAGTACCCTTATCAAACCATCAAGAACTTCCCGACCCACAACGGACTTCTGTTAGACTGTGGCTTCTTTGAGCAGCTAAACAGAAGATCAAGGTGATCTGGCTGCAGACCTTAATGGCAAGAGGGAATTTCTGGGCTGAGTCTTGCAGGAAAAGTAATATTTATAAAGCCTGAAAGGAAGAGAATTATAAATAAAATAAGACACGACAGAAGTTGGGGGTGTGTAGGTGGCTCAGTCCATTAAGCATCACACTTCGGCACAGGTCATGATCTCGTGGTTTGTGGGTGTGAGCCCCACGATGGACTCTGTGCTGACAGCTCAGAGCCTGGAGCCTGCTTCAGATTCTGTGTCTCCCTCTCTCTGCCCCTCTCCTTCTCATGCTCTCTCTCTCTTAAAAATAAATACACATTAAAAAAATTATTTTAAATAAATGAATTTAAAAAAAGAAAAGACAGAAGCAGGAAAGAACAAAATTTATTTGAGGACGACTAAGTAGTTTGTCTTCTCTGAAATGTTGAAGAAGGAGGAAAATGTGAAGGTGAGAAACAATAGCATTCTTAACATGGATCAGTCTTTATAGGTAGAATCTGCAATCCTCAATATTTCTTTCATCATTTGACAAATATTTACTGAAAATATGCTGCATACAATGTTATTATGTAGCAATAAAGTGTGCAACATGTATAGTCTCCAGGTTGGACAGATACCTTGGAAAATGCTAGCATCTTAAGAGGAAGAATTCTTTATAGCAATACTTATCCTGAGAGTTTCCCCTCATTCGCCTTACATCAACAGAGAAGAAAATGGTTAGAGAAATCTAAGCTATTTTTTCTCCATTCTAAAATACTCTCTGTCCCAGAAACCATAGGAGCTAGCAAAGAAGATCACAGTAACCTGACAACTTCCTTTTTCTTAACCCTAAATTGAAATAGATGCATGCCATGAGGTCAGAGACTCCAGATCTAATTAGTAACTTTGCCAACTTGTACTTCTAATGTGCTCCCTCAGAAGCACTGCTAGCTAACAGCTGCTGAAATCCGCATTTCTACTCCAAGTTAACGGGACAAGGGAGACCTCGTAACAATGCAACATAGGAGGCGCTCCATGCCTTATAAAAACCCTGTTTCAAAAAGTCAGGGCGGAGAAAAAAAGACCCCTCTTATTCAACATTTAAAAGGAGAGTCTTACGGCACTCTGGTCTTTTTACACTTTGCAGAAGACAAAGTGCTAAGGAGCACATTTCTTTGGAGCTATAATCAAGTTGCCAAACTAGAGACCATGAGACAACATCCTTTGCCTTCTATCCTGGTGTCAGTAAAGTTAGGCCAAGTCCTCTGCCCTGGCCGGTGTTTCAGTACTTTCCATTAGCAGTTAACATCCAAACTACATACTTTTAGGAGTCCATAAATTATTTCAGGAATTCCACTGCATTTGCAAAGTTAGGCCATTTCAAGGAGATAGCAACCACACATCCATCATGAAACCTACCCTGGGGCTATTAAACTACAGGGATACATACAGGAATCAGGCCTGCCTAAAAAGCCCAATTCAAAATGAGAAAGCCAACAAGAGCCACAATTAAAGGAATTATAGCTCTAAGAAAAACTTTCAAGAATTGGAAACAGATTCCAAACTTCTCGCTTACCTTAACTGGCTTCTACACAAATATACATATAGACCATCTGTCTGTATGAATACACATTCTTCTCTGTTTGGGTTAAAACTTCATTTCATTCCTTGGCTAACTGCTATAAGGACATTGGAAACTTTTGTTCTGCAGTGTTAGAATGTCAAAGAGTGGCTCTTCTCTTACAATAGAGAAAAATGTAAAAGGCTGTGAATGTGACTCACTTTGAAGGCCACATGGGGAGCGATAATAACCAATAAGTGAAAGGTGGGGCTGACTACATCACAAACTGCTGCCTTGAGATTATTTCTTGAGCTTTGGTTCCTCAAGGAATTTTTCTAGGGACTCTTTCTTTCCAGTTCTTCCTCAATCATCTGACTTAGCTCTGTCAATTAAAATTTGCTCCTAGAAGTGCTACTGCTGGGTCATAGGGTAGATCTATTTTTAATTTTTTGAAGAACCTCCACATTGTTTTCCAGAGCGGCTGCACCAGTTTGCATTCCCACAAACAGTGCAAGAGGATTCCCGTTTTTCCACATCCTCACCAGCATCTATAGTCTCCTGATTTGTTTATTTTAGCCACTCTGACTGGCATGAGGTGGTATCTGAGTGTGGTTTTGATTTGTATTTCCCTGATATGGAGCGATGTTGAGCATCTTTTCATGTGTCAGTTGGCCATCTGGATGTCTTCTTTGGAAAAGTGTCTGTTCATGTCTTCTGCCCATTTCTTCACTGGATTATTTGTTTCTTGGGTGTTGAGTTTGGTAATTCTTTATAGATTTTGGATACTAACCCTTTATCCGATATGTCATTTGGAGTATGTTTTCCCATTCCATCAGGTACCTTTTAGTTTGTTGATTGTTTCCTTGTTGTGCAGAAGCTTTTTTTTTTTTTGATGAGGTCCCCATAGTTCATTTTTGCTTTTGTTTCCCTTGCCTCCGGAGACATGTTGAGCAAGAAATTGCTGTGGCTGAGATCAAAGAGGTTGTTGCCTGCTTTCTCCTCTAGGGTTTTGATGATTTCCTGTCTTACATGTCAGGAAGTTTATTGAGTTTATTTTTGTGTATGGTGTAAGAAAGTGGTCTAGTTTCATTTTTCTGCACGTTGCTGTCCAGTTCTCCCTGCACCATTTGCTAAAGAGACTGTCTTTTTTCCATTGGATGCTCTTTCCTGCTTTGTCAAAGATTAGTTGGCCATACATTTGTGGGTCCAGTTCTGGGTCCTCTATTCTATTCCATTTATCTATGTGTCTGTTTTTGTGCCAGTAAGTACCATAATGTCTTCATGATTACAGCTTGGTAGTACAGGGGTACAGGTGCCCCAATGTTTATAGCAGTGCTTTCAACAATAGCCAAATTATGGAAAGAGCCTAAATGTCCATCAACTGATGAGTGGATAAAGAAGATGTGGTTTATATATACAATGGAATACTACTTGGCAATGAGAAAGAATGAAATCATGGCATTTGCAGCAATGTGGATGGAAGTGGAAGGTATTATGCTGAGTGAAATAAGTCAGTCAGAGAAGGATAGATATCATATGTTTTCACTCATATGTGCATCTTGAGAAACTTAACAGAAAACCATGGGGGAAGGGAAGGGGAAAAAATTAGTTACAAACAGAGAGGGAGGGAGGCAAACACAAGAGACTCTTAAATACAGACAACAAACTGAGGGTGGCCAGAGGGGTGGGGGAGAGGGAAAATGGATGATTGGCATTGAAGAGGGCACTTGTTGGGATGAGCACTGGGTGTTGTGTGTAAGCCACTTTGACAATAAATTATATTTAAATAAATAAAAAATAAAATTTGCTCAAGTATTTGTAAAGAGACATCCTCTATCTTAATTCTTCTAGAAAGAAAATAGGCAGATGGGTAACTTCCGGATCTTTGGCATTTCTACTTGACTCTGAATGGATATGCTACCACCCTTTTTTATTTGAGAAGATGAAGGAAAAAAAAATGGTGAAGAGATTCTGCATAATGTACCAAATGTAATTCTACTTGTTTTAGTATATAAATAATTATGAATATTTATCTCTAAATAGCAAAATAGCAGTAACCATAATAGTGTTTTAAAAGTTAGTAGAACACGGGCATCTCAGTGGCTCAGTCGTGTAAAGGCCTGACTCTTGATTTTGGCTTGGGTCATGATCTCATGGTTCATGGGTCCGAGCCCCACATTCGGCTCTATGGTCACAGTACAGAGCCTGCTTTGGATCCTCTGTCTCCCTCTCTTTGCCCTTCTCCCACTTGTGCTTGCTATCTCTCTCTCTCTCTGTCTCTCTCTCTCTTTCTCTCTCAAAAATGAATAAACATTAAAAAAGAAAAAGAGAGAAAGACTTACAAAATTTTTTAAAAGTTAGTAGAAGGTTTGGGCTCAAAGCAGAATGTCCTAACTTCTTGTTCCAAGGACATGACTCCACTCAGGTGATATGGACTAGACTCTGTATTATACAAGTTGTGAGTAAAGTCTGAACAGCCAACAGCTGATTGTGGGTAGCAAAGACAATTGGGGTGTTCCTGATAAAAGGTATCATTGCCTCCTACACACTTGTCTCCCCAAGAGCCATGGAACTTTCAGTGAAGAGATAGTTTTCATCTTTAATTTTCATCATCCGAGATCAGAACATTTCATTTACTTCCTGCAAGAACTGAACTTCCAGTGACATTTAATCTGATGTATAACTATGCAAAGAGACAATTTGTTTGTTTTCTTGAGCTTCTAAAAAATGTCCTTCATTAAAATAGCCTTGGGGTATAAGAACTATCAAACCACATTAGTAAAATACAAGGAGAACAAGCTGCAATGATTAATATATGGACTTACTAAATCATATTTTCATTTTATCTTATTTCATTTATCATTTTGGGATGCCTAGCAGTTTTGAGGTATACACGGATGCTGGCCAAACAGATCACTAACACAAACAATGAAAAAGAGTCTCCTTTGAGGAAATTATAGAAGCCTAGCTATAAATGAAGGGGGAAAATGACTGAAGTCAGAAACAACCTTGTGGATCACTACTCAGAACCTAGTATATATTGGAAAGTACCATCAGAAAGCCCTGAATCATAATCTTGTGACCAATGCTGGGAGAGAACCCACAAATGCCATCCTTGTCTGAATTCTCACACACTGGGCTCAGGAAGAAACTCTGACAGACACGATCTAAACCTCACTAATTATTTATAATCTTTCATTTATTTAACAACAATTTACTTAACATCTATCATGTTGAAGATTTTAAGACACAGAAGGATAAATTAAACATAGCCCTTGAACTCAAGGGGTAGCTGAACTATGCCTCTTTGTGGTGAAAAGTTTCTTATTGACCCCCTACACACTCCTTTCCCTAACTACTTTCTAGAATATTTTCCACTTTAAATTTGTTCACATCATTAACACTAAAAACTATTGCTCCCCCCACCAACGCCTCCACAAGTATCTTGAACTGTGATCCTCCATGACAGTTCATAAGTGCATTGCATATGGGTTGATGTCTATCTTTGAAAGAAAGGAAAGGCATGAAAATATACACAGGATCTCCTTATACCCAAGAAGCCCAGTAATGTCAATAGTGAATCAGAAAAGGGTATATAAAAAAAGAGTTTAATAATGCACTTGGGCTAGTTCACATGCCAACGTACATCTATTTTATTGCTAAGATTTACAAGCAAAAAAATTTTTTTTAATTTTGTTAATGTTTTTATTTATTTTCGAGACAAAGAGAGACAGAACATGAGCAGGGGAGGGGCAGAGAGAGAGGGAGACACAGAATCTGAAGCAGGTTCCAGGCTCTGAGCTGTCAGCACAGAGCCCAACGTGGGGCTTGAACTCACGGAGTGTGAGATCATGACCTGAGCTGAAGTTGGACGCTTAACCAACTGAGCCACCCAGGCGCCCCATAAGCAAAAAATTTTAATAATAAATAAAAAATTAAAACAGACCCCAAATGATTTTACCAAATGATTGTTTAGAAAGAGAGAAAGGATGCATTAATATGTAACAAAGTAAAAAAGAACTTAGGGCAGTCAATTGTGCAACCATGCTTCCAGAAACTGAGGGAACTTAACTTTATTTTTTTATTCTCTCTGCATTACCTCCACCTCCACCAAGCTAACTGATATTGAACAAACTAAACTACTTTCCCCTTTCCAGCTCCATTGACACCTTATAATATGAGGGCAACTGCTGATCCTAATTGGCCAAAAAGTAAGTTTCTATGCCATTTTGTGACTTTAATTTAATTAAGTGTGTAACACAAAAAGCCCCTTTCCTGCCATTTGGCATCAAGACACTGGTGTATTTAGACATGACGATGGCATTCAAGACAGCAAAGGATGGGAACGTAAGTCTCATCAAAAGACATTTGGGAGGACCCTACCTGGGAGTGACTTGGGGTGTTTAGGAAGACATCCTCTGAAAATGTAATTTTCAAGAAGACAAGTGAAATTTTTAGCACAAGACAGGAAGCACAACTACAAAATGTTAATATTGTAATCCAGAAAAAACTTCCTGGAAGCCATGTAGACACTTGTATCAAAGTCCAGTGAAAACTATTAGAGATATTCTGTTAAACATAGTAAATTTTATATAAACTATTATCTTTGCTTAATTCAGAAAGCTTACTAAAATTAGAGCAATGGAACAGAAAGTATAAATCCAAAAGGAAAAAAGGAACTACAGAGTAGCTAGCAGTAGCTAAGAGGTGAGCAAAATTCTCACGATGGAAAATGAACAGAAGAATAGTTGACTTAGGTGAAATTGGGCTGTGTACAGATGTACATAAGGAGAAGCAAATGGATTCATCCTATGGAATCCCAGAGAAGTGTGGTATTTGCAGTCAATAGGCATATAGCTGCCAAGATGCCACCTAGGGTTGGTACTACTTATTATTTGAAAGCCCAGTCAGACTTGAGATCCTCTCATCCAATACAAAATAAGAAACAAATACCTCTCCTCGATTCCTGAGGGAAATGATTGGATATGGATCTGGAGAATTCAACTATGGAAGCTCCAGATTCAAGGACAAGCAACATAGGTGAGCATGGGGCTGAAGCCCCCAAACAACAAGAAGAGGAATGTTTGGGAATCTGTATATTGAGGACTCCACCACAATTCTTCATTCACCTGCCACCACCTGCTTTCCTTCACCCAATTCCAGGGACACTGGTGGCCACTAGAAAGCTCTTTAGAGAAAATTGAAGTTCCCATAGAGAACAAGTGGAGTGGGAAGGGAAAGAGAAAGGAGAAACAACCTTTCCTGATGTTTCTGATAACATTTAGGACCCAAGTGTCAAACATACTTGTTCAGTAATTAGCAGATAGTATGTCTAATTAATGTCAACACTACCCATCATATCTTTTCAGCTAAATTTTAAGCTTTATGAGTTCAGAGCCCATTTCTCAATACAGCATCTTCTGTGTAACAGTTGTTTTATTAAAGTGTCAATGCAGTGGTGATAGCTTTGATCAAAAAAAAGGTCATTTTTCAATGATGAACACAATTCCTGGACACAAACAGAATAAAGATTTCCAAGTGATATGAAGGGATAAGTAGCCTCCATTATTTAGAGAATTCTTCTACCCTTTTTAATTGTGATCTGTAACAGCCAAGGAACAGAATGTGTGGTTGCTGACAGGGACAATTTATTTCTTCTTCTGGTTCATTTACCTTGTCCAGAGCTCCAAAAGTGAAGTGATTGCCTCAACTTTTTATGTTGTTAATCTATACTATTGGTTTCTAATACCTATATAAAATGAGAGCTCCCATGATTATGAAATCCCCTATGCTTTAAGAAACAAGAAGAACATGGGAGTCTGTAAATTTTAATATAAATACAAATGCAAACCTAAGTGTAACACACACACACACACACAGAAAGAGAGAGGGAGAGAGAGAGAGAGAGAGAGAGAGAGAGATTGATTGATTCTCAAGTGCTTTTCTTCGTGGGACCTAATCAAAATCACTCTTTTCAAATCGTTCTCACTGATGTAAATCTCAGTCCTAGCTAAATGAAACATATTGGATTATTTGATGGAAACACAGATCTGAATCCATTTTCCATTTTAATAAGTAAAAACAACTCAAACTTTGATATCAAACCCAAAATGCACTTTTCACAGATAAGCAGAATTTCTTTAAAAAAAAAGTTTCCCTGGGCATATTTCAAAAAATAGCTCATTTTTAAAGTAGTAAGCCAGTATTATCTCAAAGTTGAATTGTGTCGATTCTTAACATATTCTAAAGCCCTCTAATGGCTTGGATAAATATACTGACTAATTGTGCGGGCCTTAATTATATCCCTTTTTAAAAAGACTAAACCCCTGAAGCTGGAAGCATAAATTATTAGAATAAAAACATGTCAATTTATATGAATTATTGGTCATCCTTAAAATGCAAAATTATCCTAGTTGTCACTTACTCTACATGGGTCTTAATGTTTTAACTTTTTAATTATGTATTTTCTTTGTGTCATATGAGCACATTTAATGCTCACATTTTTTTCTCGTGGCTAATGGGAAGGGATACCACAAATCTCCCATAGAATACCACATGATATAGAATTCTCAGTTTGTGAATTACTGGTGATGATGAGTCCCTGTGTTGGGACCCTTCATAAAAATGGCGAACAAGAAATAATAATTAACCAAAAAGTGAACTCTTTTTCAGGCTAAGCTGAAGACTCTTTTTATCACAGTCCAGTAAGATTTTACGTTAAAACAACAAATTTCATGTTAGTGTATTAATGTGCCCCCAGCATCTAGCATTTGGCAAGTATTCATCAATAGTAGTAGTTGGATAATAAGAGTTCGTGATCTATTTCCCCATCACACAGTAGCTTGTTTTACCACTTCTATTAAAAGATATGCTTTTCACAGACCATGTGACAGCCAATCTAGCCACAGCAGAGTAGAACAGGGACCTGTGCCTCTCCATAGGCAATGTCTTTAAGGCCAGTGGCATGTGAAGCAATTTAGCATGGCAAATTTACCCAATGTGACAAATGTCTAACCCAGTAACATCCCTTATGTTGGGTACTTTGAACATATAAACTTTAGAGATAATCAGAAGTTGATGGCAGTGGGCACATCCCAAATATATATCAAGACAGAATAGGACACAGAAGCCATTAGCAATAAAAGCCATGAGGAAACCCACTCAAAGTGCCTCTGATCACAAAAATCTTGAGTTTACCTAACTTAGACTATATATGGCATTAGAATGGTAAGGGCACCAAGTGAACATAGTTAAACAACCTAGCTGCTATGTTGAAGCACATTTCCCAACCAGAGAACACAAGGAGGTACATGATGTCCAAATGACTTCGGGATAAAAGGGATTACAAATGAAGGGATGGGCACTAGGTGTTGTAGGTAAGAATGGATCATGGGAATCTACTCCCGAAGCCAAGAACACACTGTATATACACTGTATGTTAGCTACCTTGATAATAAATTATATATATCTTTTAATTATAAAAAGGGGAGAAAAAGGAAAATAAATGGTCTTCTCCCTCAAAACAAAGCAAGCCTTCCTTTAGGGTTCTGTATTATCACAACTATAATAGTAAAGAACAACAGTGACAAGAGTCACTGCCCAAGCACAGTGCCAAATGACAAATAATTCGCAAAATGTCACAAAAAAACATTTAATTAAGTTGATAATGGCCGTCTCTGTCAGCTTTGTGTATAATTGTTATTTCCTTAACATAAACAAATTAGCTTTAATAGTAAGTCAGATGATGTTTTCAATCTCCACAGGACTTCTAATTTGTAGGCTTTTCAATTGCTGATTAATCAAAACTGTCCAGAAAACATGCTCTCAACTCCAGGCATCTGGCTCTCTGGTGCTCCCCTGGCCCCTGAATGTCTATTAATTTACTTTCTTCACACTGGGACAATTTTTTCCTTTGCCTATAAAGAGATAATTCCGTTTTCTAAGAATAGATGCCACACAGTGTCAACCATGTGGTAGAACCCCAGGATATAACTTTGAAAATTTCAAGTATGGGTTAGAAAACTCCCATGTTTACACAAAGAATGTTCCTTAAGTGCTTCAGGCAACTGAAATACAAGACATATTTTGGAATTTGAAAGTATTCTCTCCCCGTCAAATAGTGAGTTACTTCTGGTATCTCAACATAATTAATGGGGTTGTCATACCTGCCTACAAACATGAAAAACCATTCGAGAGACAGGAACAATTTAATACATCCCTATCTGTGATTTAAGGTGGATTTCAAATGTTGCTTTCTTGCTGAATACCACAGAGCTATTCGTCATACGGGCTATTGCCACCTCTGCCTCTTGAAGTAGATCATCAAACATAGGTGTCATGGCTGATACATGGCGAAGGAAGGAAGAGGAAACATTCAACTCTCTCTCCAATCCACTCTTATTCTCACTGGATCCAATGTAGTGATGATATTTTGTGGGTATATTTTATCAAATCACATGGTTTTGGAAAAGGGATTACCTGGTGTAACAATTTTAACAGTGAATGCAACCAATTACCTCACAGTGGGCATTAATCTGTTATGATAACACAGCATAAAGGGATGTCCCATGTATGTAAAAATATGTATGCTCTAACCTGAAGAAAATGTTGTAAAACCCAGGTTATCTTAGAAATGTTATTTTAGGGGCACCTGGGTGGCTCAGTCAGTTAAGTGTCTGACTCTTCTTCATTTTGGCTCAGGTCATGATCTCAAGGTTCATGAGTTTAAGCCTTCCATAGGGCTCTGCACTGACAGTGGGGAGTCTGCTTGGGATTCTCTCTCTCTCTCTCTCTCTCTCCGTCTCCCTCTCCCTCTCCCTCTCTCCCTCTTTCTGCTCCTCCCATCTTGCATGTGCACTCTCTCTTCCTCTGTCTCAAATAAATTTTTAAAAATATCAATGTTTCAATCTATTTCTGTACCAAGTGGCTCACAATAGCTACTTGCCAAAATCTTCTCTTACATTTCTTAAAACTTTCTTATTGTCCTGTATCCTTCCTATTAAACATTGGTGTTAAGCTTTCTTGGTTTTACTAAATTTTGAATATCTACATTTATTTTTTAGAAGGAATTTGGGGACAAAGCATTACAGAGATAAAATAATAGCTTTGAGACAACCCAGTGAAAACTATAATCATAACAGGCAATCTCTTCCTTAGGCAAACATGTCAGAAAGAAACATCTTTCATCAGGGCTAAACTAGCCCTGGGTAGCACCATACTCAACAAATAACTCAAAATATTCCAAGGTCTTTTTTATTCCCTTCTTAGCTCATGTCTGAGGCATCAGAGGTCCATTTTAAGTCAAAAAGACCTATTGCTTTAGAGGAACCTCTATTTTTTAGTAATCCTTCAAAAATTGGAAATCCTGGCTAGCTTCCATCAGAAGCACAAAGTCTAAGTTTTCCAGAGTCTTTCTCCCTCTTTCCCTTAGCTGTAGTCATCGAGATGTATTTCTGATATGTTTAAATATTTCAACTCAATTTGACTGAATTTGGAAGTGACTAGATAACCATTAAACCTCAAGAATTATGAAAACTCACCAAGAAAATACTTCAAAGTGGGTGGGAAGAGAGATAATATCTAAATGCTAAGGTTTTCAAAATCAGGTGTCGATTTCAGTCTCTTCTCCAGGAGAATGCATATACATGGTAACTCAAAAAGAAGAAAGCACACTTCCCCTCTCTCAACATATTAGCCTTCACATCAAAGTTTTTAAATAAATGAAGATTTCTGTCCCAAATGTAAAGTATTTTCCTCAGTAAATGAGGAAAATCATTGTCTTGGGAGATTTATTGCCTTTTTTGTGTAACTTTGTTTTTTCTTAACTTCCTTCTAGTCCAGTGAGAGAGCTCAGTATCAGACAATATTAAAATATACAGTAAAATGTCCTTTATTTCCATTTTGTATGAGCTGGGGAGCAAGGCTCAAAGTGATCTACTTACAGGAATCTAGCAAAGATAGATATTTAAATTTAAATAAAATACATAATACTGGGTGTTATATCAAAATTATAAGTGGGTCCCAAAATATCTGTGGAGACAGGACCAAATTTACCCATCATTTCAGCTCTCCAATTCTCTATGGATTCCCACATGCTTTTGATTTGTAATGCTCTAGGAGAGATCACAACTATCAGCCTGTTCATTTTTTATATATCGAACTCACATATGTTTTATTCCCCTTGCCCTTTGGGAACTTTACCTCTGAACACAGGACACACCATGCTTTCACACGAAGACCAATAAAACTTAAAGACAGGGTCGCTCAGATTTTCCTGCCAATTAATTCCCCCAGGCTAAATCTGTAGAAGTCTTGACAATAGGCCATGTTGACCAAGAAAGGCTCTTGTTTACAAGCTCAACTCCAAAGTTATTTGGTTCACGAGTCTTATAAGCATTACTTTTGAAACGAGAAGTAGGTAATACAAAATACAATGAAAGGAAAAGTCCCCACTTCACACAGATAGTACAAATATTGTGGAGTTTGGATTGGAAAGAGATATGGGGGACTAAGATATTTAAAAATGATTAATCCTGGAACTCTGAGTAGAGATCTAGTGTTGGGAAAATAATGTGGGAAACCATCACATTTTTAAGCTAGAAGGACATCTCCTCACTGCTTTCAATATGGCACAGGAATGAGAGCTCCAACGACAGAAATTGGTCTGGATAGATGGTCCTCCAACTGAAACAAAGTCTCTGTGATCCTCCATTAAAAGAGCCCATAATCTCTCAAATGTCCATTGGTGGCTATGGCAGAACTTTCATCATAACAATAGTCAAAAGTGGCATTAGAAGAGATAAAGGAGAAAACACTCACATACTTCATTAGATGGTACTACAGCCAGCCTTCAGAGGTTCAACAATGCCTTCAGGAATACAGTCAGTGAGAAGAGCCATCATGCCTTGCTTGTCCCAAAAGGGTGCATTAGAAGTTACACAAAGCTGGGCCTTGCTGCAATGACTGCAGTCAAGTTCAAGCAGGCCCACGGAGACATGTCCCCTACATGCTCACTCCTTTACCACCATGGTGATGCTTTCCACAGGCATTCTCTACAAGATGGTAGTCATGGTGAGAACGACAAGAAGAAACCTGGAGAGGTGAACACTCTATCAAGGATGTTCAGTTAAACTGAAAGAGAGTGCTTTAGGCTAGAAGACAGCTGCCTCCAATGTGGTCAGGTTTCCCTTTCTTTTCTACCACCAGCAGAAAGCCGGGGGTGGGCTTATGAAGAATATATGACAACTTACATTTTTGTATGTACTTATGCACTAGTATGTAAGTTATGCCCACTGCTCTGTAATTGCGGAGTTTTCACATCAGTTTGTATTTACTATTATTTCTATTCTATGTGACAACAATTAAATCTCCCTTAGTGATACTTTTATCAGCCTGCATAGAAACACCTTTCCGTCTCTCTCTCATTACTCATCAAATTCACTTATTCTTTCCGATAGCACTATCTTTTTTTAATCTGTATATTTTTCTCTATCACCACTGGATAATTTCAAGAAATTCCTAGCTGGTCTTGATCTCCCTGCCTCTGAATTTTTTTCCACTCTTTTTGTTGCCAGTACAAGCCCAGGCCTCTGTTTAATTCTTTATATGCTTCATCTAAAATAACCCCTCAAATTGGTCCCATTACTGTCCTGTTTGAAATGCAGCAGTTTTCCGCTTTCTTGAGGACAAACCCAAGCCTGATTAAATGGTATATCATCTAGGATCTTAATGGGAGAGATATGGAACACTCAAACTAATAGCATTTCAAGCAGATTTTATAAATGGTTCATTTATAAAGATGTAGGGAAACAGTATGAAACAATGTGGTGGGAATAGACTCTGTCAATATGGTTAATCTGGAATCACATTTTCCAGAATCTCCTTTGTTGTATGGTTCTGGATTTGAGTTGTCCAAGAGGGAAATTCATTTTGACATGTGGAAGGCAGAAGTGAAGCAGTGTCCATTACAGTCTTGTCACAGACTATGAGCCTGGAGTTCTCTCCTGTCCAGCAAGAAAGCAGATGCAGAATTGAATATGAGAGAGGCTAATGTCTGGGAGGAGACAGGAGCCCCAAAAAGGGGTTTCATCTCCATATTTATTGAGCCCACAAGATATTACCCACGTGGTGAATGTGAAGAAAACAAGATCTTACACACATGAACGTGGAGAAAACAATCAGACAGTAATCCTCAACTTGTGTGTGTAAGACACAAAGGGTCTGGGGGCAAGTGGAATTTGTGATCAGGTACACTGGCGCCAGATGGAAAGTAATTTCCTGCAGGTGATATAACAAGTTAGTCGTGATCCCATTACAATATCTCGCTAGCTAATAACCTCAGGCGTGTTTGCCCCGTGGTGGTGGTTTTCTGCCCTAAACTTTTTTCTAACCCATTTATTTAAGGAGAACTTATTTCCCCACACAATCTGATGATAGGTGTTTTAAAGTGGTAAAGGACAGGTAGAGAGTTGTGGACAGGTTCCAGGCTTGTCCTTGCCATATATCCAGCTCTTCTTCCCAACTGCGGACCCTGCTAACCAATAGCAACCAAAGGATCACCATTGGATGTAGACTTTCCACTCTGTCCTTCATCACCACATTCCAGCAGTTGAAAGTGACTAGTTTCCCCAATTGCATGACAAGCTCCAATTCATCCACCAGTGCATCAGACAGGCCAATTTATGACTCTATCTGGTCTTCCGACTCTCCCTTTTGGACCATTTTCCTCCAATTATTACAATTGTGTGAGGCCTTATTACTATAATAGATCCCTTAATCCATAATACCCACAACAGTCCTGCTTCCTTGGCTTTGCAGGCAGTATAGGAGTCTGGGATATTGTTATCCCTGAACCAAAAGGAGAGAATCAAGTAAAGAAAGTTTCCTAGAGACTAGGAGAGATTATGAGCTATGGAACAAAGTGACTATAAGGTGGTTTCATAGGAAGGAAAGTGGGGAAATAAATACCACGGTTCCACTGTCCTCCCTCTTTCCAGTATATTGTCTGGGATCCTTGTTTACCCAAGACAACCAGAAACAAGAAACGCAGGAACCACTGATAGAACCTATACGTGTTGACCTTCAGAGCAGAGAGCAGGGGACATACTGTATGTGGAAGACATTCAGTACACACAGATTACATGAGCCATCAGAGCCTGCCCACTGCCCTACAGGCCTTTCAACCTCATATTTCACCATCTTCCTTATACTCTTTGCCACAACTATCTGGGCAGAGAATCTTTTCTCTGCACGCATTATTCTTTCCTCTTCTCCTTCACTTGGATAATTCCAAGTTATCCTTCATGGATCAATGTAAATGTCACTTCAGTACTAAACTATCACTAGACACCTCAGCTAAATCCTAAAACCTTTAGGTGGGCTTTTATAACATTCTGTATTCTTGCTATTATAGCTTCTGTCACTGTGTAATGGCAGAGACTATATATATTACTGTTCACTGTCATATAGCATTTGTCCCAGATACCTAATAGGTAGTCAGTATGTGTTAAATGAGGGAATACATGAATGAGGACTATGTTTTTAGTACTAAGCACATGAAGAAAATATCAGCCAGAATATTTTTATACTTGTATAGATTGTGCCTAAATCTCAGATGTGAACCAACTAGCACATAATATCCACGTCCTCTTTACATAGATGGATCGCGGGGTGTAAAGAAAGTCCATGTTCATGACAGTACTGCCTCTTTCTGGTAAAGAAAAAAGCAGGGACCAAAGAAGGACCATTGTGTCCTTAATGACTCCAGCCACGTTTACACTGGAACTTTCATTTCTATATAGGACAAACTTAGTCTACCAGATGGATCCCTTTGCAGAAAATAGCAATACCACTTGGACATCATATAGAAAAGCAATTATCTGAAGGTACTGGAGAATAAACAGAACAGAGTCTGATGAAAAATACACACTCACTTGGAGTATGGATGATGGTGTTCTCCACAAGTAGGTCCTCATCTTTCATGGCCTTCAGCCTGAATCGAAGTGCAGTCCACATGGTACACACAGTGGTGAGAGGGACTCACAACGCAATTTTCACACTCTTTCAGCCCTGCAGAAACAGAAAAGTTAAGCCATATGACGTGAAACACTGAAGAAAGTGTGGGAGTTCTTAAGTGGTTAAAACCATACAGGGATCCTCAAACTCTTCTAACTATATCTCCAACTGATCCTGAGCATGCTTAAAAGAGAAGAGACTCAAAACAGCTTAAAGAAAAAAGATCTGAATCAAGACCCTATCTGGTAGCCACACAACAGACCCTGTAGTTCAAATCCAGCCAAGTCAATTACCAGCCAAGAAAGGAAATGTACAGCATAATTCAGAATATCCACATTCATAATATCTTTAATACAATCCCAAATTACAAAACATAATAAAAACCAAGAAAATAGAACACAATGTCAGGAAAAAAGAAAACACATCAAGTCTGACTCTGAGATCAACAAACACTGGAACTAACATACAATGGAACTAGCCATTTTTAAATGGCTCTTGTAATTATCACCAATTAAGTAAAACAAAACCTTTTTTCAGCAAATAGGAATATCAGTGAAGAAATAGGAAAACTTCCAAGGCCAAGAACAGAGAAATAAAAGATAAAAAAAAACGAGAGTCTCTGAAACTTATTACATAGTATTAAATGATTTAATATATAGGGAATTGATGTAAGTAGCAGAGACCATTAATGAAGCAGGAAAGTGATTTAAAATATAATGGTTGAAAATCTCCCAATTTGATGAAGTATAAAAATTCTCGAACAGAACCTATAAAATAAATACACAAACAGAATAAACATTAAGAACATATGGTGAGGCTCATCATAGTCAAGATGACAAAAACCAATGATAAGGAGAAACTCTGGAAAGTGGTAAGAGAAAAACAGCATGTTAGATACAAGGGACCACTCATTCAATTAATTGCTGATTTCATAGCAGAAACCATCAAGAGAGAGAAATATCATTATAGTACTTTATAAAATAGTTTTTAAAATGTCAAATTAGTATTCTAGGATATCTCTATGATAGATATTCAGGATAGTTTCCTTCAATAATGAAGAGAAATTAAAGATATTTTCAGATAAAAGAAAACCAAGATGACTTATTGCCCATATAATTGCACTACAGGAAATGCTAAAGGAAACTATTCAGAGTTTAAGAAAATGATATCGGATAGAAACTTGGATCCTCTGAAAATAATAAAAAGAAGTGAATTCTGCCAGCAACCCTAGTGAATGAGGAAATGGACTTTCCTATCATACCCAGAGAAGAATGCAGTCCTGCCAGCATCTTCATTTCCAACCTACAGAACTGGGACATAATAAATGTGTTGTTTTAAGCTACTAGTCCTTGGTCATGTGCTACAGCAGCCAGAGAAAAATAACAGAGTTGGATAATGTTAACCCCTCTTCTGTTTTAAGAGAAAATTCTAAAGTGAAATCCCTACCTTTTTATAAAGCCCCCATTTCCTACAACAGTAACTAGCTCAATGATGTGACTTGGGATAGGCTTTCCCTCCTTTCTTGATTTTTTTCTTCCAAGTTCTTCAACTCTATGGGTCTCAAATCACATTCTCAAGTATTCTCAGCTTTTGTCTCAGGATCTGCTTTTTGGACGACCCAGGAGAAGACAAAAGGACCTGGGAGTAGCCCTACAGGAAATCCTTAGGTTGGGAGATTACTCAGGTTAGGATCCTCTGCTGTTCTGAGCAATCCACGTGTCAGCTGACAATCAGGACACCAGTGCTGTTGGTAGGTGGGGTAGTCATCATAGCTGGCCACAGGAGTATCACAATTATGACACTAACCCTTGGCAGACTGGGACAAGGTACAAGTAAAAGGTGAAGCATTGGCATATAAGGTTGGGAAAGCATTTGAAAGGTTGGTGTCAATGGCAATCTTAAGGTCTGCAGAATTGTCTGCCTTTGGTTAAATGCTTTTAGAGTTTCAACAAGAAAAACACAGGTTTGGATTTTCCACTCAATTGAAGGCATATTGTGAAAGTCGAGAAGTCTCATGGCAGCAACTGACACTCTCTATAGGCCCAAATGTGGCTAAAATCAGGCTCAGGTTCTAATGGTACGGGTAGCACACCTACACAAAGACTGAATTCACAGCCTCACCAGGATTCCTGCATCAAAACCAGGTCCTTAACAGAGAAAGAGCGAGACCCTCGTACCTGGGGAAAATGCCTTTTTATGAGTGAACATGAGAAAGTTGAACCCCCAGGCCAATAGTTGAAGATCCCACCTTCTTGATTATGAGCACCCTTCCCTTGCCAGGACGCCTTGTGAACAACTCGCCTGAGGCAGGTGCCTCATAAGATGATGTCTTTTCCATCTCCATCTGCAGAATAGCCCTCTCTCTAACATTCTGAATTTTTATAAACCTAACATAAATCTTCAGGAAAACAAGTTGTAATTGTATCCTAAAGAGAAAAGTGCTGGGAGAAACAACAACAACAAAAAGAATATTAATAAATATAAGTACTAGCATAGTAATTTTAAATCAATTATGTGTCACTTAAGAATGTTACATCATAAACATCACTGTTTAATTTTTATAAGGGTTTTTTTAGTTAGGAACTGTTTTTTTTTTTAATTTTTTCGAGTACTTCCGATGGCATACCAGTATTTGACTGCAGAATTGGAGGCAAAACAAACAAAATTCCAGGTACTCATTTTGGCGTGTTTACATTGCTAAAGCAGTTTAAGAAGAAAAGAAAATACTTTTTTTTAATTGAGAGAAGATTTATTTAAACAAGTAGCATTCCAAAAGTTTGTGGCTGATTTGGGCTCTATGCACTTTAAATAAAGGGCTTGAATTCATTTTGTTTGGAGTTAAGTATGCTAGTCACTACCAGATACAATAATGTAGAATGTTGCCACAGAGCTTTTGCCCCAGGCATAAAGAGATTTGTCTTCACTCAGAGACCTGGCCCCTAAGTCAGGTGAATAAATTCACCAAGTAAATTTTTATATTTCTCAAGTCAACAAGTCAATGTTATTGAATGTAGGAAGGCAATAGTAAATAATTAAGTGATATGTCCATTTGTAGAAAAAAAAAATGTGGTACAATGCAATAAAGGACTGTGGAACCAGAGAAAACTAGTTTCAAATTCTGTTCTTCATTTACAAGTTGTGCAGACTTCAGTAATTCACTTTCTCTGAACTTGAGACCCCTATTCCAAATGATTGACATAAAAATGCATACCTGAGAGAATATATATATATATATATATATATATATATATATATATATATATAGGACATGTAAATATAGCCGACACATAATGGAAAATATATAATCAAAAACAAAATCTCTTTCCAACCCAGAAAACTCCTCACAAATGTTGAAAGAAAGGTTTTAACGAATACAACATCCAGCCAGAATGCTCCGCAGAGTCAGTCTGCTAAGAAATAGCAGAGATAAACAGGAAATCTTACCCTTTTACATAGCTATGCAGATACAACCCATTACACACATGTTCTCAAGATGAACAATAACTGGCCCTTTACAGCACCGTTTGTCATGCAGAGGTCATCCTAAATTCACCTGGTAGTGAATTGGGGTGGCCATATGAGGTTGCCAATTAGCTTTATCCAAAGGAAAAATAAACTTGTCAGATCTCTATGACAGGAAGTAGTATTGCAACTTGGAGCAGTGCATCCACTGAAGTTAGCCTCTGACCCTCTCAAGGAGACTATGAAATAGGGGCACCATATTCCTAGATGACAACATGTTACAAAAATGACTCCCAGACACTCCTGGGTCTTAAAGTGATCAAGAGTCTTACTGAGTGTTTTAAAAGACTCACATACATTTACATACATTTCAGAGACAGAGAAACTACTTCCAAATATAAGAGAACGTGTAGGTGTTCTAAATGCTTTAAGATTAAGGAGAAAGAAGTTTCTCTTATTTTCACCAGAGAGAATTAAGCCTCTGATTTTTTATTGCATTTGACCTTACATATAGCACCATGTCTACCACATAACAGATATTCAATAATTGGTCTAGTCTATTATCCCTTCAAAAAAAGCTCTTTTATTACATAAAGAGTAACCAACTTTTTTACTTCCTACCAACATAAAAATCTCCAAATGTTTTTTTCTGACCTATTAACAGTAATAATTTTAAAAAAGGACAAAAAGTATACATGCTCTCAATATTACTGTAGCAGGATTCTTGCACAGAAAGAAGGGGACACCAAGGCTTTCTTTGTCTGGGATGCAACTTTATTCATCGTGCTTGCTCAATGGGTTCATACCCGAAAAACTGAGCCCCAAGTGCAGCAGGGTGTAGTCTTTTAAGCAATTTCTACTTCTTTGTCTACTATATATGGTGACACATAGAGTCTGATTGGACACATTCCAGGTTACAGAGTCGTGTCAGAGCTATGCATATGTATGTAGGAGTTGATGGGGCCATGTTGTACATTGTTCTGAGGAGGCCTCCACCACATTTCCCTCTTTTATGCTTAGAGCCCACTATTTTTGGGCCAAAGAGAATCATCTTGGGTTAGAGGCTTATATTTCCATAACATCATCATATACGTGGCTGTTTTCCTTTAGACTACTGCCTCAATGAGGCTGAAGACAGACCATATAACCTGGGGAGCTAGGAAAAGTAGGATTAAGCAAGCTCCCAAAATCAAGAGAATAATACCTATGAAGGATTTGAATCCCCTGAGAGTTGCAAAACATCCTTCTAATAACTTTCCAGGGTTCCAACCTTTCCAGGTATGGATTAGGACACGAGCAACCTTTCTCATCAACCTGTGATCTCCTCTATGACTTTTCCTTCATCATCTATCTGTAGGCAGTGGTTGCTCAGGTTAAACTTTATATAAACTCCTCCCTCAGAAGCAAGCAAGTAATATAAAGCCAAGTGATTTTGACAGCTTAGCATTGCACATTTTGGTTTGCTCCTTCGATATGAAATTAAGAACTCTGGCAGTTTCACTGATTATAATTTCTACAACTGCTTTCAGTCTGATTATGTAGTTTAGCATGTAAATGTGAGTGTGGTAGCCCCAGAACCCATCTTCTGCCCAAGTAGCAGGGCCATATAGTAAGGTCCATGTGACTCCCTGGCCTGACTTTGTTATGCAAATACATGAGTCACATTATGAGGAATCTAGGTCTACAGAAGGGGTACAGATTAGAAGCAACCAATACCAACAAAGCATCCTATCCACAAAAGGAAGGTGAGTGCTAACAGAAACCTCTTATCATACTCCCAGCCGGCTATGGCAGCCTCTGCCAATCCTATGGTGAAAAGTAGAGCAAGAATCACAATAACAGTGAGAAACAAGGGGTGACAGTGCATCACAGGGGACATTAATATCGTCATAACACAAGGGCATAACTTTATCTCACACAATGCAGTCCCATGGGCTCAAATATGACTGACAAATGCATGCTGGTCCAATCTCAAAGTTCCTAAGCAGGGGAAAAATACTACTGAGGTAGAAATAAATTCCAAGTTTAGATAGAAGTAGCAGTAATATATCATATTTTTATAGAGACCCTAAGTAACATCTAGAAAGGAAAAGCAGAGGTATCCGGAATTGTCAAGGTATTATCATTTAAAGAATGATTGCTGAGCATAACAGGAAATCAACAACCTGATTCCTGTCAGTCTAACACTTCGCTGGAAGCAGGAAAATGTCAATTCCAAAGAAGTTGCAGACTACAAATTCCTTAAAATGACAGATAAATTCAGGCACATTGTAGAAAATAATATTATTTGACAATCTCTAGTTTATAAATAGCTTAATAAATCATAGTGACAAAGAAAAAACCATAGCCTTTAATAAAAACTTAATAGCATGCAAGAAATAGGTGACAAATCGACAATTATAATGAAAGAGATTGACGCACTCCTGAAGAGTAGATTCCAACAGAAAAAAATAGATCTAAAAGATTTAAATATCACAGTTTTAAAGCATGATCTAATGTTCATACATTAAGATCACTCATCTAACAAGGAGAAAATACACATTATCCATAAACATATATGAAATACCTGTAAAAGTTGCCCACCACACCTCAAGGCAAATCTCAACAAGTATTATGGCACAGAACCTTAAAACCATCTTCTGTCACCACAATGCAACAAAATGTGAATTAACATAAATAATAATGCCCTCAAATTTTGATTTTTTTTAAAGTTGTATTCTGTATAATTAAAGTTGTGGGAGGCCACCAGATTAAAGTTGTACTCTGTATAAGAAGAAAAAATCACAATGAAAATAAAATAGGCCTCTGCCAAGGTTGTTTAAAAAAATAAGAAAACAGACAAAATACAAATAAATGAAGTGAAAATTGCAAACTGGCTAAAGATAAAGCAAATTAAAAGATAATAAAGACACAATTGTTAGGGGTGCCTGGGTGCCTCAGTTGATTAAGCATTCAGCTTCAGCCCAGGTCATTATCTTACGGTTTGTGGGTTCAAGCCGCAACCGGTCTGTTTGCTATCAGCACAAAGCCTACTTCAGATCCTCTGTCCCCCTCTCTCTATGAACCTTCCCCACTCACATGCTCTCGCTCTTTCTCAAAAATAATTAAAAGGTTCTAAAAATTAAAAAATAAAATATAATTGTTGGGTCGCACCCTCAGGATTTCCCAGGTGAAATCTGAAATTGGCTCCTGTGCATGGAAGGCAAGGAGTGACCAAAGAGGCAGGCCAGTCCAGATGTCTAGGTGGCAATATTAGTAAGCAAGGGGTCTTATATATGAGGCTTGGCTTGGGTGGCCACAAGATGAATAGATCTTTGGGTGTTAAGCACCAAAGCCTTCAAACTTCACATACAGAGGCCTTCACTGGGTTTAGTCACATACGCCATCAAGAGAGTCTCATCAACACGCTGTTCTCTCAAGGCTGCATCCTTGAAACTGGCTCCTACTGTGGAAAAAGCAGGCAGAATATATATACATTCCAAAGACAAGGAAGGGGTTGAGCAGGTGAGGAGTCTGCAATTTCCCCCACCCACCTCACAGGGCAACTGGCAGTTTGTCCTATGACCTCCCCCAACAAGCTACCTTTTTTGAGCAGCTTTTCTAATCTCACATACCCTCTTCTTCTTCCACAGTGTATCCTCAGAAGTTAGTAAGACATTTTATTAGCATGGAGGTGGCTTGTTTGGTGGCTATCTGGTGGCAATGGAGGCAGACACCACAGCAGCAAAAGAGGCAGTTCCAAGAGAAAATACATATTAAGATAATGATTCCCAATATAAAGTAACAATATTTTCTACCAAGAGTCCCATGATCCAAACCATGTATTTATTTTATTTAAGTTGATTTTAAAAGAAAGAGAGTGTGTATACATGCAAGCAGAGAGGAGCACAGAGGGAGCAAGAGAGAATCCCAAGCAGGTTCCATACTGCCAGGGCAGAGCCCAGCATGGGGCTTGATCCCACAACCCTGGTATCATGGCCTGAACCATAATCAAGAGTCAAGTGCTTAATCGACTGAGCCACACAGGAGACCAAACCATGTATTTTATTAAGTGCTTTAGCCTGGGAAAGGGGGAGGAGGTGTCAGATGATTTGGAGTGTTCACTTGTATCTTTATATGATTTAATAAAATGATTAGCAAACTCAACAGGTATGAACCTGTATTTTTGTCTTGATAATGATACAGTTACCTCCTTGTGAAGCAGTTAAATCCAAGGCCATCCTATTTTAGAGAACAGATTTTCTCATTAAAGACATTTCAGTGTTTTGTAAAGATAAGCTTTGGTTGCTATCATTTAAGGCTTTTTAGGTTCATGTAGTAAGAGCTTCTTTGAACACTATAGTGTCCTCCAGGCCAATGGAGGGGACAAATACAGAAACCAAAGAATCATAACAGTGGAAAACAGAATGTAGTCATCCAGCCTTGGTAAGAGAGAGGTTCACAATTTTTGTTATGGTGGAGTGAATTCTCCCCTATGCTCAGGGAAAACACAGGGTACAGTGGCCCAACCATCCAGGTGGAAGCCACGGCCAAATATTTATGCCATATAACCCAATGTGTTCCATTTGAGGTTCCCCAGTAAATACCTGGGCAGCACTATCACTCAGTACCAAAAGAGTTGCTATCCTTTAATGTTAAAGACTGACCACAATCCCAGCAATACCCATCCCATATTCCTGGTACAGTGGGGTTGGTTCTATTTAGAGTAATTTTTCTATTCCCAACATAGGGGTGATCACGTACTCAAAAGTCCATAACCTGGGGTGAGAAACATGACCTTTTCCAAATCTGAGCAATAGTCATCCATAGCATTATGTATTTTGGGGATCCTCCTAGGCAGAAATTTGAAGGGCTGCCTGTGTAGCTTGACAGAAAAAAGTATCTATGCCCAGTGTTACTGATAATGTGTGCCACAAGCTAGGTTTCTGGATCGATATCAGTATTATCAGATGAATTAAGAGTACTAGTGCTAGTTTGCCCTTTTTTAATGTACTGCTTTATGGCCTTCCAGTCCCCTCCCTGGAGTGCTATCACCTCCACAGCAATCTTCATGAGCTGGAGTGGGGCAGTGGCTCACACACCTAACAGCTGGATTGATTTCTTCCACAGGCAAATAAATGGGCCCATTGTGGAAAACTATTTCCTTCAAGTGTCCATCCTATGACCAGAGACCACAGTAGCAGAAGTCTAAAGTCAGAAGGATCTACTTAGTCGGAGCTTATATATGAAGGTCTCTTCCCCTTGTGTAAGGATTACACTAGTAGCTTGATTCCCAGATAAGAATATGGCTGCAGCTTTAGCAATCTGACCTGGCTCTGCCTACACAATGGCCAAGGAAAAGCAGCTCAGTTACTTGTGAAAAGATGGATTAGGACTGGTATATACCAGACCAAGGTTTACTTTCAATGGTATGTTTTCCATTTCAAGTACAGTGAGCTTCAACACATTTGGCTTATAACAAGATGGCAAGATCTCAAAGCAGATTAAATAACTCACTCAAAATGGTGGGAACTCCATTGTAAACTCCAATAGGTAACACCCTTCCAAGTCAAGATAGAGCTTGGTGTTCTCAGCAGCATAGCAAGCTGATCCACAGTGAGAGACAAGGCAAGCCTATCTCAGTGACTTCCATACCTTTACAGTGTTGGTTGTCTTGGCAGTGGTACCACGTCTGGGAAATGTGGTAATAAGTCTTACTGGATGATCATTCAGAAGTACCAAAGCCTGTAAGAGTACTTCAGCTTACCCACCCAAGGCAGTTTTATCAGTTAGTAATTTAGTTTACTGATTCACTATTTCATTTTTCCTTTCTACAAATCGTACTGCTTGTAGATTACAGGGGAAATAGAACCTCCATTTAACGTCATGTTCTTTTGCTCCAATCTTACAGATCATTATCTTTGAAAGATGACCCCTGATCACTGTCTATTCAACAAGAGGATCTATACAGGTTACTCAGCTTCTCTAATCCCTTAATGGCAGCAGCTCGGTTTGGGTGGGGGCTAGGGAGAGCTTGGTTAGTCCAGATACAGGGTCCACACACACTAACACATATCTAGAACACTCACTCAGAGGAAAGGGGCCAATGTAATCAACTTGCCAATCTTTCACCTGATGGGAACTCCAGTGGATTATCTCAAACTCCTTTGGTAGTTACCGTAGGCATTGTTTAGAACATGCAAGAAATGCTATTACTCTGTATTTCAATGGCACTTGAATGTGTCATTGTATTTTCAAAGGCAATCTGGCATCCTTGGCAATATGCTATCCCATTCAGGTGCTACAGTGCCCAGTGCTCAAATATCCATAACCCAGGGCAAGCCACATGAACCCACCCCAAATCTGAGCATTGACATTTAAGGCTTTGATGGTGGTATTTTTAGGACCTTTTCAGTCACCAGTTTGAGGGGCTGCCTTGTGTAATTGGACAGAAAAAGTAATCATGTGTTGGTAGTGATCCTGAAACCTAGCCTATGACATACACTGTTAATAAAATAGGATGAAAAAAGAGTACTACTACTAGCTACCCTTCCTTAATATACTCCTTTAAGCCCTTCTAATCTCTCCTCTAGAGTGGTGATACTCACCATGGCAATCCTGCCAAGCTAGAAAAGGGCAGGTGCCCAAATATCGAACAGTTGGATTGATTCCTTTCCCAGGTATACAAGCAGGCCCATCCTGTGACCAGGCATGTCAAGAGTTTCAGAAGTCTAAGTGTTGAAGAGCTGTATTTAGTAGGAACTTGTACAGGAAGGTCGTGCCCTTCTCTAAGAATTACATTTATGGCCTGATCCTTAGATATTAACACAGCTGCAGCTCTTTTATAAATGTGACCAGGCTGTGCATACCATACACGTCAACCGGGGGAACCAGGACTGTCAGGTGGGAAGAGATGGACTGGGGGCGGAATATGCCAAACCAGAGCTTCTATCTTCTTGTATTGGTGTGTGTTCCACTCCAAATATCAACAGTTTCAACAGGTTTAGCTTACAAGGAAACGATGGGATTCCAACAGAGCTTAATTACTTCCTCCTCACCCAAGGGTGCAAAATAACTCTTCCCTCCCAATGGAACATTTATTGCACATCCCAGGAGAATACACCTTCCCCAGGCATGATGGAGCCTGGTATCCTCAGCAGCACAGCATGTTGATCCACAGTCAGAGTCAGGGCAATGGCTGCCTCCCACAACTTCCCTACATTTACAGTATTGAATGTCTCAGCAAGGATCCCCAGCCAGGAAGATGGTGCAACAGGCCCTACCAGTTGATCATTCCAATTTTTTAAAGCCTAGGAGAGTACTTTAGTCCATACAGCCAAGGTGGTTTTACCTGTTACTAATTTAATCTCTGCTTTAATATGCCATTTTTCCTCTCTACCAACTCTACCTCTTGCAAGTTAGAGGGGAGATAGAACCTCCATTCAAGGTCATATTCTCTTGCCCAATTTTCTACACTGTGACCTATGAAATATGATTCCCAACTACCTTTTATTCCATAAGGATGTCCATAGTACTCAGCTTCTCCAATCCCCAAATGGATGCAACCTGGTTTTCACAGCAACAGGGGAAAGCTTGCTTTAGTCTAAACAGTGTCCACAAAAACCAACTCTTATTTAGAAACTCCACTCGGGGGCAGGGGCAATATAATCTATTTTCCAATTGCTCACCAGTTGGGAACTCCTGTGGATGGCTCCAGACTCATTTGGCAGTTGCTTTAGGCATTATTTTGAAAGCATACGACATACCTTTATCACTTTAACGAAGTTGCTGTATTGCAAGAGCAGTTGGCATCTTTGGCAGGACCCAACAGCACCTGACTGCTACAGTGGCTCTTCTTCCTATGTGTATGTACTGAAAAGTCAGTTGCTAGAGCTCCTATCTGACTTAGGACATCAGATTCCTTCTTGCCAGAGGTCATCAACACCTCACAAACCAGGGGAACATAATAGTGGGACTTGCTTCAGGCTCTTACAGGTATTTTCCAGTAATTCACTACATATCCGGACCCAATAAGGGCTTATTCATAATTATTTTTCCCTTAGGTTCCCATGGTCCAAGCCATAGGGTTAATCCCTTTTAAGTAGTCTGGGGCGCCTGGGTGGCTCAGTTGGTTAAGCGTCTGACTTCGGCTCAGGTTGTGATCTCGCGGTTTGTGAGTTTGAGCCCCGAGTCAGATGCTGTGCTTACAGCTCAGCGCCTGGAACCTGCTTCAGATTCTGTGTCTGCCCCTCCCATGCTCATGCTCTGTCTCTCACTTTCTCTCAATAATAAATAAACATTAAAAAAATTAAAAAAAATAAATACATAAAATAAAATAACCCAACTGTTAATGCAAAGGCTTAACAGCCAGGGCCCATGAGTAATCAACCAGTCAAGCCTCTCTTAGTTCATTCAGCCCATGGTCTGTCATACGTCACTTCTTTTCTATCCAGATACTATCAGTGTGGAACTAACAATTGCAGTCCATGTGGATGGGTTGTCCTGACTAGAACCATCTATATACCAGTAATCAACAGGAGTTCACCTCATTCTCTCTATAGGCTGCTATAGGGATAGAGGTGGGGGCCTTGGGAAGGTCTACATACTCTATAGGGTCTAGTAGCAGCCATATTTCTAGAGATGCTGACATGGAGGATTTGGTGGTCCTCTATTGCAAATAGGCATGCCACTTAAAAGGTGGGAGCTTAAGCCATGGCAGAAGTAACAAATGGAACATATTTTCAACTCAAGCTTTAAGAAGCAGACTTCCTGCCATAGTATGCTGTTCCTTCATGACAGGATCTACCTGGAGAAGCACTGTGTATACTGCTAAGAGCTGTTGCTTTATAGTGGATTTACCAGGTTTCTGACACATTCCCAAGCTGGGACCAAAATCCTAGGAGTCCTCTCTCTTGTTGTTCCTGCTACAGTGCCCAACCCATATCAAATTCCAATGGTAGCCTTTCTTGGGAGATGCCCAGAGCTTTAATCTCCTTCACTAATACTTTATCTTCTCAGAGGCAGCTTGCTGCTCTGACCCCAGTCCTTTACATGTCCTTTTTTTTTAGCAGGCAGTCTAAGGAATGGAGACACTGTGCCAAGTAGGGAATAAAAGTCCCCGAAAACCCTCACCAAGGTATGCATCTGTTTCATGTTCTTAGGAGTTGGATAGGCTTGCATTTTATCAATCATAGCTTGTATAACATTATGTAACTCACACAAACAGATGACTCTCAAAGATTTAAGGGAAGTACCTGGGCCTCAAATTTTCTATGTGTTTACCATCTATCTTGTTGCTCACACAGAAACTACAGCACATCCTGTACCAGAACCAGTTTTCACACGCTAATTTATCACCAGTGTAATGGGCCCATTATACTGATATAGGGACAGATCTTAGATTACCATCCCATGACAGATTAAGGGGCTATGCAGATAGACTGGAGGAAGCATTTCAAAGGTCTACTGTTGTTCCTGTCACATGAAGGCCAGTTAAGTTTGTGAGTCATCATTATGTAAGTAACTATGTAAGATGGTGGTCATGTTGGGCAGAGCCACACGGATGGGGGCACAACCTTGTTCAGTTCTCAGTAGTCCGATGTCATCATCTGCCACAACCTATCTGGTTTCATTGAGCATACCAGCCTGTTAAAACTGCTATGGATACCCACCTCAATGCAGTTCTTACCCATGTTTTTTTTGTTGTTGTTGGTGGTGGTGGTGTTTTATTTTTGTTTTTTTCATTTTGTTTTTTGGGTTTTTGTTTTTGTTTGTTTTTCTTTAATGTCCCCAGGTAACTTGAATTACAGAACAGTTACCTACTTTAGTCAGGGTAGTTGACTTATGGGTTACTAGTGTGGCTTTCCTATCAGCAACGGTTGGGTTAATCTAACCTGGAGGGAGAATTCATAGAGATTTATACAGTGGGATTTTGTAGGAATATCAATGCCCAATATGCTACCTGGTATTAAAAAGAGAAAACCCTCATTCTTAGAGGTGCAGACTTCCAATTTTCAGTGTCAAATGGACATTCTTGAAGCTAACACTATGTTCTCCATAATCACCAACGGCATTGAGGGGCCCAGAAAATTTCTTAGGGCTACCATACATTAGAGTACAATCAGCTGCATCATCAAACAAAGGCCTCACTTTTATTTCTCGAAGACTAGTGAAGAACTCAAAAGGCCCTCACTTGTAGGAAATCTTGGCTTTCATCCTCTATCTGGGGCTTGGGAATCACCCACCCTGAATAGGAATGTATCCCTGCAGATGCTACTGGAGCATCAGGGATGGTAGATGGAGTCCCAGACGCATGAGGTCAAACAACATTTATTTCTGGGTTACTTTTACTGGACCTTTAACAGCTGACTGAGATGTTCTTTTGGCTTTGAGTTCTTATTCTGTCTCAGGTCTTTCCAATATCCCATACTCATTGTTCGTATCTGTCAGTTTTCCCTACATCAGCAATTCATCACCTGACATCCTATATCTCATGATTGGGCTCAGGCTGCATTATCAGTATCCTGTACCAGGTGCCTCAATAATCTTAGCTTTCATTCCTGCAGTGAATGTGCTTCAAAGACAGGCACATATATGGCGTGTCGCCTTCTCAACTCCTTCCTAAGAATTTATATTACCTCCTATATAGATTTCTGGTGTTGCATATGCCTAGGAAGAACCCCCTCATTGGTTCAAGTATACCTCCAAAAAAGAAATAATTCAATCTATAAGGAAGTGAGTTCCTTAAATCCCCCAAACACCAGGCAGGTGTTACTGGAGAGAAGAGTGTGTGGTGTTATTGCCCATTTTCTCTGCCTCTTGTCTAGTCAGAGAATGCCATCAACCAGCCCCTCCCAACTTCCATCCAATAGCTACACAAACCATGTCTGGATATTTCTCCTGGCCTTTTGATAGAACTTGCCAGCTCTATCATTAAACTCAGTGGATATATACTCTCATAACGAACATTTCCTGAACTGGGGGCCGGTATGATGGCTGGGGTTGCTGCTTTGTTTTCCTTTTTCTATTAGGAGTTGAACACATTGGGTATTTTATCTGAATCACTCTCACGCACCACAACATCCTCCTCTTTGTCACTATATTCACACAGAAGTCCACAAGCATCTAACACACGAGCCACCTCTCCCCACACAGAGTTGACCAACTGAAGGTTTCCTGTGCACATGCCTCTTTTACAAAACCGTTTCCTCAGATATCCTGGCTGGCTTGCCAACCTTTGGGTCACACCCTGGGAAGCTTTCTGGGTAAATTTGAAACTGACCCCTACACAGGCAAAGAGAGTACAAAGGAAGAAGCCACTTCAGAACAGAAGATGGAAATTTTACTAAGCAAAGAACTTATATACCAGGCTCTCTTTGGATGCTGCAAGAGGAACAGATCTTTACACCCACCCACCACAATCTTAGAAGCTTATATAGAGGCCTTAATTGGGTTTGCTCACATATTCGATCCAAGTGGTCTCAATAACATATTACTCTCATGACTACATGCTTGAACCTGCCTCATGCTGTGAAAACAGTGGGCAGAACGGACATCCCCACAAGGTGGAGAGAATGTTTGCCTGGGTCCAGATCACAGGCCAGCCAGTGGTCATGTTCTCTAGATGACCTCCTTCAGCAACAGTCAACTACAAGCAGGATGATGACCAAGATTTAATGGATGAATTGCTTAAAAATTATTAAAATCAAGCACTGGTGCAAAAGCAATGGAAAATTTTAATAACTAATAACTTTGGAAGATGCTGAAGTCATAATTGGAACCCTTTTTCCCAAAACCATGCTTGTAGGTGACTATTCTCAAATATTCAGTATCAATAATAGGCTTTCTAATTTAAGTTAAACAAATATTGCTGTTTTCCTTAGCCTTGACTGTGGAATTTGGATTAGGGAACATACAAATTTCCTACAAATGTATTTCAAAGGTAATTGCATCTAACTTTAAAAAAAAATGGCTATGGACAGAAGAGGTCAGAGATAAATCTCCAACAATCTACCTAAAAATTAAATTTTACACTGCTAAAGATCAAGAATCAAAGGTAATAAAACCAAGCTATAATTAGTTGTTACATATTTCTCAGAGAAATCACCAAAATCATGTTTCCATTCCCTATCCCTGCTTCCCCCCAACACTATCTTTATACCTACCACCCCACACTGCTTGCTAACCTTTGAAAACTCATAGCCCTGACAAAATAACTTTAAAATTTAAAATTTAAAACTTTAAAATTTAATGTATAAGTGTATATGACTTCATATATGTGCTTTGGGGAAAAGTGGATAATGCGTTTCATACACCGAAAAAAATTTATTTTGTTGAGACTCATAATGGACTGAATTGTGTCACCCCCAGAAATTCCTATGTTGCAGTCCTAATACCCAGTACTTCAGAATGTGACTGTATCTGGCGTTAGGGTCTTTAAAGAGATCATTAGGGGTACCTGGGTGGCTCAGTCAGTTGAGCATCCGGCTCTTGACTTCAGCTTAGGTCATGATCCCGGGTTGTGGGATCCAGCTCCATTGGGTGTGGAGCCTGCTTGGGATTCTCCTCTCTCACTCTCCCTCTCTTTCTCTCTCTCACTCTCTCCACGACTTGTGCCCTCTCTAAAATAGAGAGAGAGAAAAAGAGAGAAAGAGAGAGAGAGAGAGAGAGAGAGAAAAGAAATAAAGCAAGCAAGCAAGCAAGCAAGCAAGCCATGAAGGTTAAATGAGATAATTGGGGTGGACACTAGTCCAATAGGACTTTTATCCTTATAGGAAGTAGAAATTAGTAAACAGATCCACACAGAGGAACTACATGAAGACACAGGGAGGACAGGATGGTCATCTGCAAGCCAACTAGAGAAATTTCTGAAGAAACCAACCCTATGGACACCTTAAAGTCAGACTTCTAACATCAGAACTGTGAGAAAATAAATTTCTGTGTTTAAGCCACCCAATCTTGGTACTTTGTTATGGCAGCCTCAGGAAACTAGCATATTGCCTTTCCATGACACACATTTTCCCACACATGGGAATTACTTTCTCTTTCCTAACCATTCATTCCTCTCTTGTAATGAGAATCTGATTTGACCAGCATGCACAACAGCATTTTACTTCTACAATGTGAGTTTCTCTCTTACATAGGAGAGAAAAAAAATTTTTCTTGGTATTTTTACAAATTCTTGCATCTAAGATGTGAAAAAAGGAGAAAGAGGGGGGAATAAATATACTTGAATAACAGGAAAAAATATTTTTAAATGCATAGCAAAGCAAGCAAGGAGGAAGGAGGTTGGGAGTTGCAAAAGAAATAAAAGTAAATGTAAAAAACAGTCTCATAGGGTTGAAGCATAAGGATCAAATGATTCAAGATCATACTAGGAGGTCTTATGGTGGATATGAAGTGAGGAGAGTCTACTTTAAACACCAATTACTGCAAGGAATTTGCTAAGTACATTCATGGAACAAGGTCAGTATCAACAAAAATTAAATGAACAACTTTCTGAGCATCCACAACCCACTGGTGTTATCAATATATTATATTGGAAAGGAATTTTTTCATAAAGAAGGGGATGCTCTGAAAGATCAGGAAAGAGCTCTAAAAGGAAGGAGAATGAAAATGAGCCATGATGGGGTACCTGGGTGGCTTAGTAGGTTAAGGAAATGACTATTTTGGCTCAGGTGATTACCTCATAGTTCATGGGATTGAGATCGTATCAGGCTCTGTGAGGACAGCATGGAGCCTGCTTGGGATTCTCTCTCCCTCTCTCAAAATAAATAAATAAACTTTAAAAAGAAAAAAGAAAAGAAAGAAAAAGAGCCATGATGGTGTTTCCCAACAGTCTTGAGGTCACATGCCTTACCCTATCCTTACAGGTCACAGACTGAAGCTGTATGAGTCTGTCGTGTGGAAATCAACACCCCTGTGTAAGGCCTTTTCATTAGGCACCTGTACCTTCAAATTACCAGCCACTCATAATCATTTCTCAAAGGTATAATTCACCTTAACCTGCCCCATTATAACCTCTAGAGTTTTCTAACATCAAACTTCAAGAGAAAGACTGGGCCAGATAATGGGGATCAGGAGAGACAAAGTGTGAATGAAAAGTGATCAGACTGACGTTCCCATATCTTCCTCATCTTCAGATGCAACCCAGGAGTGTGAATCCTAACAGATGGCAAAATATCATTCATAGTTCTTATACGTATGTCTTTATGTCTTTTTAGCATTTGAATTCACAAGAAATAAATGTATTGTTTTCAAAACCAAAAACCTTCCTATTATACAGATTAGCACATTTACTAACAGGATATTACTAGAGTATTATTGCAATAATCAGATCTATTTTTTTAAGTTTTATTTATTTATTTTGAGAGAGACAGGGACAGAATGAGGGGGGAAGAGAGAGAGAGAGAGAGAGAGAGAGAGAGAGAGAGAGAGAGAGAGAATATCCCATGCAGGCTCCACACTGTCAGCACAGAGCCTGACCCGGAGTTCCAACCCATGAAACTGTGAGATCATGACCTGAGCCAAAAATCAAGAATCAGATGCTTAACCGACTGAGTCACCCAGGTGCCTCTGCAATAATCAGATCTTACTCTTGTAAAAACAGTATCTTATAAAAATAATTTAAAAAATTTGGCCATTCAGATAGTTTCTTTCTGAGCATTCCATACTTAAGAACAATTACCTTTCATTGTTCTCCCTAGGTTTGACAGAAGGAAAATTTGGTAAGTTACAACAGAGATAAACAAATTTTTTTCTTTCTCATTTTTCTTCTGAATTTATGGTTTTTTAAAGTTACATATGGTGGCTATTCATCAGAAATTGACTTCAGATCTTTTTCTAACGTGATTCAAATAATTATTCAAATGGTTTAGCTGGGCCACTAGCTTGGCACCAATCCTTGACCTCTCTGTCCTTCAGTTAGATGAATCAGAAGAAAATGCTACCCATGGGGCTTGGGTGACTCAAGTCCTTGGACAGGCAAGGAAATAATAGGCAGAGGACAAGTTGTTAGCAGACCAATATTCTGAACACCACGATGAAATAAAGGGAAGCATGCATTTTTCTCAGTAGAAGTATAAAATCTCACAGAAAGCTTAGATTATTGTGATTTTTCTTTTTTGACTTTCCAGGAGACAGATGGACAGGACAAAGGAGTACAATGTAACCTGTGAGTATCCCGCAGATCTAAAAGGAAATTTACAATCTGTGCTGAGCCACTAGTATTTAAGAGATAATGTTAACAGAGTAATAATTTCCCCTGGTCAGAGGCTTCCTCACAGTATATAAACCTAGGTAGTATCAAAGAAAGCCAAATTTTATAGCTATCAATATAAGTGTCAAAAAACTCAGTTTTAGAGCAACACTAACCATCTGAGTTTGAGAAGCCAACTCACACAACTGTTCAGGCAGAGCAGACTGTCAACACTAAAGAAGAAAGCTAATCATAGAAGATAATATCTGTGTAAGACTTAGCGAAGTCTGCAATCAGATCACCTGACTATCACAGACAAGCTAACTTGGGACTCATCCCTGGAAAAATGTTTGCAGGCAAAAAGGTTCTGAGAGAACATTTGGAGTGAAAAGGCAAGGCAGCCTAAGAGAGAATATCAGAAAGGGAACAATGGAGACACATATCATATATATTTAAATTAAGTAAATATTCTCCATTTATGCCTATTTATCAGTGAGGGAACATGAAGCATCAAAGCCTGTGTATCATCAGCCATAAAAGCAATGATAAACCAGAATTAACAGTCATTCTCTGAAAAATCTATCAAATACAGATGGATTCTTACACAATACATTTTATTTATAAGTAACTAACCTTTCCTTACTAATATAACTTAATTTTTCCAATAGCCCTATGAGATGGTCAAAGTAAGAGAAAATTGCCCCCCTCCCCCATTTTATAGATGGGAAAATCAGGATCTTAAGTTATTAACCTGCGTAAATTAGCAACAAAATCAGGTTGAAGACTTAGGAAAACAAATTCCCATTTCACAGAAGATACTGGAAGAGTTAATGTGATTTACACAAAAGAAACGTGGTTAGAGTCACAAGGCACCAATATGAATTTCCTTGACAGTTTGGAAATAAATCATGTTCTGTGAAGTAGTGATATTCATTTGCCTATTCTAGTGTGAATCTATTCCTCCGTGTGTCTCTACCTATGAAAAATAATACAAATGGACACCTATACCTTAAACTATAATTAGCAAACCTATTTAGGAAATTTAGAATTTAAAAATCATAGTACACCCAGTGGACCACAATGCAACATTAACATACCAAATTTTAAAAGATGGGATTATATAGTGTACCAAATCAAATGTAATCAAGAACAGAAGAAAAATTTTAACATAATAATGGGAATCTATTAGATACCTACAATAAGCATCAAACTTATTAATAGAAAATATAAAACTCGGGAGGGAATGCCTATAATAGTTTTCCTGCTACTTATCAATATCTAATTACAAAATTTAACATTTTAAGTTTCTATTTTTTTCAGTTATTATTTGAACTAATTATAGCTTCACAGAAAGTTATAAGCAAGAACAGGTCCTACGCATTCTTTGTCTCAATGATCACCCCTTATAAAATAAGAGTTCAATATCAAAGCAAAGAAACTGATATGGGTATATATATTGGTATATATATTTCTATGTCAAGAAACAAATCAGGGGCGCCTGGGTGGCTCAGTCAGTTAAGCGTCTGACTTCGGCTCAGGTCATGATCTCACGGTTTGTGAGTTCGAGCCCCACATCGGGCTCTGTGCTGACAGCTCAGAGCCTGGAGCCTGCTTCAGATTCTGTGTCTCCCTCTCTCTCTGCCCCTCCCCCCACTCATACTCTGTCTCTCTCTCTCCTTCAAAAATAAACATTAAGAAAGAAAGAAAGAAAGAAAGAAAGAAAGAAAGAAAGAAGAAAAACAGAATCAAAAGATGTTCGTTATGCTTCCTTGAGGAGATGTAGATCATACCTACCCTTCCTCCTCAACATATGTAACCCTTGGAAATAATTAACTTGTTCTCCATTTCTGTTAAATAAATGGAATCATACATCACATGACTTTTTAAGAATTTTTCTGTCAGTATAATGCTCATAATGAAAACTGGACATTTGGGATATTATAATGTGATGACTCTGCAAATCAGACTCTTACCCCTCCTTTGAGTCTGTTTATGTAGTTTGATGAAGATTGTAGCTAAATAATACGTACTTTGTGCAGTGACTTTTCTAAACTGTGTTTGCTAAGTCTGTATTTTTGTCACATGTGGCCTCTGAAAGAATTTGTTCGTTTAGCTTGAGTTCAGCTAGTGTTTTCATAGATATCCTTGAATGCCAGGAAGCAGTTGACAGAGACAGGGTGGGGGATGGGGGAAGGGGGAAGAGAAAGAAAAGAAGGAAGAAGAGGGAGGAGGAGAAGCAGTAGTAGTAGTAAAAAAAAAAAAAGAAAGAAAAAGAAGAGAAAGAAACCCTCTCATTGCTTTTGTGAATGGACTGTGCTGGAGCACTCCTTCAGGGATTAGACAGGCTATTTCAAACCCTGCCTTAGCCTTCACTTTCTGGTTGCACTAAGCCTAGAGATCAGTCAGAGGTAAAAGCTTAAAATCTTCTGTCTTTTTCGGGCATGTGTTCTGCCCTGCTCATGACTGATCACAGAAGCGTAGCAACCGTCTGTCACTATATGACGCCATTACAAAGCCTTGACTGTATCCCCTATGCTTTTGAATGTTCTAGTGTCCCACGGAAACCCTCTCCCAGGCTCTCAGTACTTTTCTGTATGCCTTTTCTTCCCAGGCTCTCAGTACTTTCCTGTATGCCTCAATTTAATTGTTTGCCCTAGGTGTCTGTTGACTGCTCATTTACCTCATAGTTTTTGAAGAATGCCAAGAACTTTTCTGCCCTCAGTGGGTTCAAAGTTAGGCAAAACAAAGACCAGCACTTTGTGTCAGTCCTTCAAGTAGCCCTCAGACAGGTTAGAACAAACACAACTGTTTGTAAATTCAGCCGTACTCCCTCCGGAACTAGAAACTAAAGTCCCACACTGGGAATGGACATTGCTGTCTTTGAGAACATCACCGGGCCAGGAACAGGAGTGGAACAGGATAAATAAAATGCTGCAGACCTTTCCTATCGTTTTTAAGACTCCTTTTATTTGATCCAGCGTTTGGTTGCTTTCACTATTTCCCAGAATTCCAACAAAATTGATTCTAATAGTATTTGCTCAATTATTTGTTGTTTCTGTGGAGACACGGGCCCTTGGAGCTATCTACTTCACCATGGTCACTGATGTCACCAAGTATAAAGCCTTTAAAATCCACTGAAGTTCTTCCGGAAATCAACAGTTTGTTCCTTTGTACTGCTGAGAAGTATTCAAGGATCTATCATGGTTTGTTTACTCACTCACCCGTCACAAAACATTTTTGTTGCTTTCAGTTTGGAGCTATGATAAATGAAGCCACTGTGAACTATCATGTTCAGGTTTTTATGTGGATGTAAGTTTTCATGTATCTGATATAAATGCCCAGAATTATGATTGCTGAGTCTCCTGGTAATATATGTATGTTTAGGGGGTTTTTTTTGCAACTACTGAACTATTTTTCAGAGTGACTATGCTATATCATATTCCTATCAGCAATGTATGAGAAGTGCAGTTTTTCCACATCCTCACCACAATTTGGTACTGTCACATTTTTTTCTAATTTTAGCTATTCTAATAGGTGTGTAGGCACATCTATTGCATTTGCCTAATAGTTAATGATAAACATATGCATAATACAATTATGTATGCTTATATATAAAGAAAATGAATGACAGGCATGTACTGGGATGTAAGTGAGGGATTAGGAATAGAATTTTTTTTTATTATAAGGTACTCATGCTACCCATGGAGGTGGTATAGTTTTATGGGAAAGTACATTTGAATTAGCTATAAATGAATATTGTAGACTCTAGGATAACCATTATGAAAAGTAAAAAAAAAAGGAAATATATATTAACAGAGGAGAGAAAATGGAATCATATAAAATAATTAAAACCACAAAAAAAGGAGAAAGAGTGAAAAACAAAATGGGAACAAAGAGTAAGACAGCACATAGGAAACAATAATGAACATGGCAGATATTTACTCAATGACATCAATAATCACTTCAAAAGTCAGTGATCTAAATGTGCCATGTAAAAGACAGAGATTGTCAGAGTGAATCAAAAAGAAAACTCCTTGATGAGAATTCAATTAGAGGCTCTCAATCTAATTACACAGAGGGTTCAGAAATTCAGACTTCCTACATACTCGGGGTTGGGGGGGAAACATTGTAGTGAACATCCTAGAATTTCAGTGACTTAGCATTTCAAATATTTATTTTTTTTTTCACATAAAGTTCATATGGCAGAAGACAAGGCTTGAGAAGAGGGCAAGCTCTGCTACCCAGGGACTCAGTCCTACAGATGTTTGACTTCGCTCTACACTTGATTTTGAAAGTTGCTTCATGCAAGAGTCCATCCAGTAGAGGAGTGAGAATGGAAAAGCTGCGCTTACTTCTTAAGCTTTTGGCCTTAAGTAACGGAGTAATTCAACTCAGATTACATTTGCATGAAGCAGTCACATGACATAACCTCGTTATTAGCAGGAAGAAGAGGGAGGGTTTGTAAATGTAGTTCCTGGCCAGGCAGTGGACACCCAGCAACAACTCCGCGTTATGGAATGAGAGCATCAGTGTTTGGTGGAGAAACAGCCATGTCTGCCACAGAGTCATGTGTCGAGAACCCAAAGCAGGAGTTACTCTTTAAGTCAGGAAGCCCACTTTGGGGAACTCATATTTTAACTTATTCAAAATATGGCAAAAGCTCTACAAGCATAGATGTTAGTGCCCCCTCGGTCTTCTTCAAACTCTCTCCTCTCCTTCTGACAAGAGCACAAAGGATGCTATCAGAAATAATGGTGATCTTCTCCACTGATCCAGGTAATTCTTCCAGGTATTATCTGTGAGCTTTCAGGGTCACAGCTCCTTTAGAAAGTTCAACTGGAGGTAGACTGGTTTAATATTTATGCGGTGGAAGATATACAATTAAAATGACCCCAAAACCAAATTGAAAACTGGGAAAAGTTACTTCCAACACAGATTATAGACAAAGGGCAGGTTGCCTTAAAATTCTTAAGAAAAGACCAAAACCCAGTACAAAAAAACAAAAATAGTTCAAGTAGATCACAGAAATGGAAATAGAAATGGGTCTGAATACTTGAGAAGATACTCAATCTTACTCATAATTTAGAATGTGTAAATTAGCTCCACAAGGAGATGCTATCTTTCACCTATCAGAATGACAAAGATAAATAAGTTAGGGAAAATAATTATTGCAGAGTGTAAGAATTTTACTTTTTGTTCATAAGTATAAACAAAAATAAAGTTTATTTTTTGCAGAAATCCCATTACATTATTCATAATATTTATATTTCTACAGGCTTTCCAGGTACTACAACATATGCTGATCTCCAGGTCATCTTGCTTAAAACCTATTTTCATTTTGGTTGAATATTAATTATTTTGTGCTTTAATCTGCATGCTTCATTGTTACCAGCATGTTACAGTGTATCTCAGATTTGCAAACCTGGGTCAAGGTCTCAAAGGGGATTCATTGAAGCAGTGTATTATTACCACAGTTTGGGGGAAAATGTTAATCTAATCATACTAGAATTAGTGAAACTGTCATTATGCCAACTTCCCTCAGGTAGCCATAAATGCACAAAAACAAAGTGCAAATACAAAGTAAAATGATGACTATTAGAAAGTCTAATTTTATTTGGATAAGTAATCAATTTTGCCCATTTTCAATTTGGCATCGTCTATATGAAGCATTATCAAGTAGCATTAGGAAGCCATTCAAAGTTATGCATCTTTGACAACAAAACAGGGGACCCCCACTAGTAAGCAAATTGATATCTTCCCAGAATGAGTACAAAATGTTTTCCAGTATCAAATTTATCAATTTCATGACAAACAGAAAAACTGAAAATACAGAAGCATCATTCAAAGTTGTACTCTTTCTAGAAAATGCAAATTTCAGTCATAGTATTGCCAAACAGATCAATAAACTGAGCACAGAATTGATGATGACAATTGTGTGCAAAAGTAAAGTAGAAAAAGCAGTAGGTTTGTTTTCAAAGAATAGTGCTGGATAGAACACAGCGTAATATTCAGTATAAGTGAACAATGGCTACCACTCTGTTGATGGTGACAGACACTTGACTTTACAACTGTACAAATGTATAAACCTGGTCTTGATGTATGTGCAGTGTGTGTGTGTACATATATATATGTATATATATATGAATCATTTTTCTGTTATCCTCTTAAAACATTTACTCTAAAAAGCACAAATTATACAAAAGACTTGATTCAAAAAAAAACATTTTCTGAGCTGTGATGGAGGCTAGAAACACCTCAGCACTGAGTACGGAACTATATGTGCTGCCTGGAGAGAAACTGCTGTAAATGAAATATTGCCCTTAAATGTATATACACACAGTGCTTCCTGCAAACAGAATGGCAGACAGTCAACGACATGCCTCCTGACCTAGATTCTCTGTTGAAGAACATAGTGAAAATGATGAATGTATTTAAGTGCAGATACTGTGCCTTTTCTTCAATCTGACATGTCAAGAAACCCACTAATTGTACAATATATTTTCACAGTAAAATACTATTTCTGTCCAGGTCAAAGATGACAATTCACTGGGCACTTTATACATACCAGGCATTCTACTTGACTCATCTAATTCTCATTAATTCTCATTGTTTCATTTACTTCTCACCACAAGCCTTACATGGAAGGTATTGTTCCTATTTTTAGTAAGTCAACAAAGACTTCAAAAAGTTAAGTAATTGACACTTTGCTTTTTCAAATCTAGCTTGGAAGTTAAACGATTTCTTTTTTATTACACTCAGTAAATTAACTAAATGCAGTGTGCACTTTATTTTATGGTGAGTACATCACAAACCTCTTTAATAGTCATTATAGTCTTCTACTGTACCTGATATTATGTAAGTAAAAGTATGTAGAATACAAGGTGAGACTAAAAATTTTGCTTCATAGATGAATGAAAAATACATTACAGAGAGGGGGAGAGAGAGATTCTGCTATACATGGAAAAAAAATCATATTCTCAGACATACTTCAGAAAATTTTTTAATTGACGATGGAAATCCTGACCTCAATAAATATCAATAAAATTTCAGATAACCAGTGTCAGGTATATAATCTCTATCACATCACAATTAATTTAGAGGGCAATAAAAAATGCATAATAAACACTCACCTTTTGGAAATTTTAAAACACATTTCAAATAACTATTGAGCCAAATAGATTAGAATAATGAGATAATTAGATAAATGATATCAAAAAACCATAAAACACCCTAATTTTGCAATAAAGTAAAAGAGGTACTTAGCTTTGCTTCTTATACTAGAAAAAAAATAAATAACTTAAACATCCAAATTAAGGAATTATACAAGGAACAATTTAATAATATATATGCAGTAGATTACAGTGGGCCACAGATTCTCTTATATTCCTCCCATGGAGGGAGGAGGAAGTGGATATGGGAGTTGGGGGGCAGGTATCTGTACCCCAGTCCTTTCAATCTGTGCTGGTTATAACTTCTTTGATCATTAGAATAATGTCAAAATGAATATGTGCAAGCTTCTTGTCTTGGAGCACTGAGACACCATTTAAGAAGTCCAACTACTGGGGGTACCTTGGTGGCTCAGTAGGTAAGCATCTGACTTTTGGTTTCAGCTCAGGTCATGATCTCACAGTTCATGGGTTCAAGCCCTCTCTCTCTCTCTCTCTCTCTCTCTCTCTCTCTCTCTCTCTCTCACACACACACACACACACACACACACACACAATAAATAAAAATAAACTTTGAACAAAAAAGAAAAAAAGACGTCCAACAACCTTGCTGGAAATCCACATGGAGAGGCCCTCAAACTACAGGGAGAGGAAGAGACGCTTGGGTGCACTCAGCCTTCCAGCTGCCATTTGAACCTCTAGAAAATACCAGCCACCAAATGAATACCAAGTGACCACAGGTAACACATTATGGAGAAGAAAAATCCAGTCAAGCCCTTCCCAAATTCCTGACTCACATGCTCAGGCACAAATTGAATCTTAAGCCACTAAGATTTAGGGTGATTTGTTACACAGAAATAAGTAATTGTAACAGAAATTGGTTCCTAGAAGTAAAGTCCTGCCATGTCAAAAACCAAAAACATGTGGCAATGACGTTAGGAACTAGCAGCAGGTAGAATTTGGAACAGCTTTGAACACTCTATTAACAGAAGCTGAGAGGGTTCCCAGGCCATATCAGTGATGACAGAAAGAGTGGGGAAAGAGATTCTACATTTTGGAATATCTACCTCCCCAACTTTTTTATCTAATGTCTTTTATCCAGTCACAGTTTCCTGAGTGACATTTTTTCTGGTTTACTGTTCTCTTACCTGGCCTGCAAAACCTACCACTTAGCTCTGTGTCACTACTCTCCTACTCAGAAAGGCTTGGCTTCTTTGCCTGCTGTTGGCCAATATTGGGTGAAAACTCAAAATGAGCCAAATAGCCTGTTAGTGGCAATATTTAATCCTCACTCATTCTATTTCCACAGAGACAGAAATGATTTGTGCTCTACTGACCAGGAGCAAACAGTCTGACTCTCTCCTGCCCTTCTTCATTCCTTCCCAAGGAGGAAAAGGTGACTTCATGGGTTGGTAAGTTGAAAGAAGGAGCTCAACTTAGTCCCTCTAGATTCTCTCTTTCATGTCTTTCTGCCTGGAAAGATTGTTGTGTGATAAGCATAGCTGGAAAAATTATACTGTTTAAGGGGAGGTTTGCTGAGGTTTTTCTCATTTAGTTGTCAGGTATGATTGGGGAAGCAGAAGATATTTATACCTTATTCTCCCAAATTTAAAACTTTACCTGTACCTTAGCTAGGGAAACCTGTTCACTTGTCTAAACCTATATCCACTCAATCACATTTCAGAAGACAAATTTTTAACCAGGTAAACTTATGGTATCTTTGAACGCTGTGAAAATATATGCATAATCTTGTATTCATTGGTATTTTTTCTATGAGAGGGTCAAAAGTTTGCTTTCATAAGATTTCCAAGAGGTCCATAACCTAATAATGGTTAACAACTATTGCTCTTGAAATAGCCTGCCGAGCATCTTTTTCCCATCTGCCCCCTGCCAGCACCCACACCCTCCAAGCACCTAATTCTTAATTAATTGCAGGAATAAGGAAATCTTATCATGTTTAGAGGATTCTTTGGCATTTGCTTTTAAGGATCATCATTTTGAAATATCAAGGTATCTCAAATTTATGAAAAACAGAAGGAACAATTGGAAGAGGATTATCCTTATAAAAGCTAAATATGGAAATGATCAACTACAAGATAAAAGCCTTGGAAACAGATGTGTACCAAACTTCACACTTTTTCACAGTTGAGAGAGGTAATATGGCACACATATTTTCTATGACCCAATGCCCTCAACAAGGTCTGGAGCAGTATTCCACGATCAGATATACAGTATTCCTGCAGCAAAACATGAATATTCACTCTAAAGGGTAGAGACATAACATTACTGCCACCGCACATTAGCTAGGATTTTGCTATATGAGTTATGAATACTTGTTTTTATAGTGGTTTTGAGTGAACATATGGATAAAGGGATTGTAAATCTGTAACACCATCATCGCCCTCGTTCAGTCTCCTCCCAGCCTAAACTAAATAATTCTACTTTCTTACATATTTCTTGGAAAATCTGTCTGTCATCATCTTTAATCATCTCCATAGCTGTCCTTTTTCAGCATAATCCGACAATCAAACCCAGAACACTGTACATTATTACGTAGTGGGGTCATGATGGAAGATTACTTTTGGCCTCCTAGGCCTTTAATGATAACCAAATAGCTTTATAGTCAACTTTTAGTCGCTTCAGGGATAATCCAATCTATTTCTGCATCACTCTTCCTAGAACTTGATTATTAATCCCTGATCTAAACTCTAGTCTCCAAACATCCACAGAAGTCATCTTGTTCTTACAGCTTGGAAATAGGTCCAGTGATGCTTTTATCCTACAACAAAATGAGCTGTCCAAAAACAGAACAGGCTGTCTTTGAGCATAATGAGTTCCCTTTTATCAGAGGTGTTCCGGGCAGAAGCTAGACAATATAGTGAGTGTGCTTATAATAATGAATAATACTGAACAATAAACATAAAACAATAAAAGAAGTTGATTTAATTGTTGTGTAATTGCACATTTCATCTTACAAACCCACTTATACAGAGTTCATAACTAAGCCTTATTCCACATGCTCAAAGTTATTAACCAGTACTTGGGCAAGTGAAAATCTATGATCTCAATTCTTTTGTTGCCTGAAGGAAGAATGAGCTTCCTATTTGTTTTTTTTTTTTAATATGAAATTTATTGTCAAATTGGTTTCCATATAACAGCCAGTGCTCATCCCAACAGGTGCCCTCCTCAGTGCCCATCACCCACTTTACCCTCCCTCCCAGGCATTTTCCTCAATTTTGAAATCATTTTAAAAGATAATTGAATTTTTAAGACAAAAATAATAATTTATTACCTATAACATATGCACCAGTCAAATGTATGGCAATAATAGCACAAATAATTATAATGCTATGAAACTATAAATCAATTACAGAAAAATATCTAGAAAATTCCTACATATTTGGAAATTAAATAGCATACTTCTAATAACCCATGCTTCAAAGAAGTAGCCACAAGAGAAATTAGAAAATAAACGCATAAAACATGAATATGAAAATATAGAATATCAAAGATACCAAAATGTGTGCAAAAATAGCTAACATGGTATTTAAAACATAATCTAGGAACACCTGGGTGGCTCAGTCTGTTAGGCCTTTTACTTTGGCTCAGGTTGTCATCTCACTGTTCATGAGTTCAAGCACCACACTGGACTCTCTGTTGTTAGTGCAGAGTCCTCTTGGGATCGTCTGTCTCCTTCTCTTTCTGCCCCTCCCCTGCTCACTCACTCACTCTCACTCTATCTCTCAAAAATAGCATAAAAAAAGAAGCCTAATCAATCCCTTAAAAAAAATCTATAGCTTTGAACACATATAAGGAAAGAAGAAAGAACTTACAGTATTAAAGATTTAACTTAAGAAATTAGAGAATGTAAAGAAACTTAAAGCCAAAGGAGGCAGAAAAAAAGATATAATAAAATTAAGAGCAGGAACCAATAAAATATAATACAGAAAAATAGAGAAAAATCAATAAAACCAAAACTGTGATAAATAATCAAACAATCAAAAGAATAAAGATGAAAGAGAGCAATTATAAATATTAGTAAAGAAACACATCAGCACTAAATGCATACCTTATGCCTGACCCTGATAATGGATCTGGACCTGGTAAGCATTCTTCCTTTTCTTGCCTCCAACCAACAATGTTAAACCTTGCCATCAGAGGGCACTGGAGGGACACTGAAGGGCGAGGGATTTTCTCCTCAGGGTTTTGGTGAGGGTGCCACTACAGACCCTTACTCAGTACTTTTTCCTCACTGCTATTTCACACAATTTCTCTAATAATATGTTCCATAAGAACACAGCTTTCTCCAGAATTTGCTACCCTCCACCCCACCCATCCCAGTGCTTTCTCTAGCTCTCTATTCCAGCATTGTCCACAGTGGAGCTGGGAGCTGAGGGCAGTCTGGGTATGTGCTCAGCCCCAGCCCCTCTCCTTAGTCCAATGTCTATGCACGCACACAGGAGGCCGTATGAGGCTGGAGGTGTAATAAGTCCTAGTCAGACCTTCTCCTGGGCCACACTGGCTGGAGTTCTGCACATAAGTACATTGTGTTTTTGCACACAGCAGCCTCTCCAGCAGCCAGTACCACCCAGTGCCCAACAACTTCCCAGCTTCCCAGTACCAAGTAAGTTTTAAGACATTGGGCCTTTTAGTGGGTGGTCTCCCTTGACTTCCTAGAGGGAAGATTTCCAGCAAGTCTCACCACTGAGGCAGTGAGCAGGCTCCCTACCCAGTGAGCCAAGATGGTGCCATTTACAATGAGGTGTGGATCTTGGGATCTATGCGCTTTCTAGTAAGTGGTTACCCTTTATTTCAGCTGTGCCTGCATTCTTTAGAATTTTCATTAAATCTCATTATGAGCTTCCTATTTGTACTTCTGGAGTTCTCGTGTCATAGGACCGCTCGTCCTCAAAAGGGGTATACAACTACAATCCATTTCAGTTCAAGACTCAGTATTTATTGCTACCTTGAATTATCTTCAATGAACTACTTGGAGCCTGTTGAGAAAAATGTACATGTATATATAAAAATGGAGAACACTAAGGATGACATAAGCATGTGTGAAATACTACTGTAAATGTCAGACATAAGAATACATAGGAAATTCAAAGAAAAGAAGCAAGGCACTTTGAGAAGTCTAGAGTCTTGATATGGTCTGGGTCATCGTAGGGCAAAATGGAGAATTAGAGTAATTACATTTGTAATTAGGAGACTAAACTTCATTAGTAGTTACAAATACTTCTCCTCCCTCAATACTAACCTATTTACTTAATCAATGTTAAAAAGCTGATATTTCTGTGTATATACAACACACACACACACACACACACACACACACACGCATACTCCTTTTCCATCTTTCTACATACTCATTAAAATGTGGGCACTCAGGGGCACCTGGGTGGCTCAGTCAGGTAAGTGTCCACCTCTTGATTTTGGCTCAGGTCATGAACTCACAGATCGTGAGTTTGAGCCCCGCATCGAACTCTGCACCAGCAAAGGGGAGCCTGCTTGGGATTCCCTCTCTCTGCCCCCTCCCTGCTCATGCATGTGTGTGCTCTCTCTCTCAAAAAAAAATAAATTAATAAAATAAAATGTGGGTACTAAAACATAGGATTTTTTTTACAAAAACTGTATGCATTTGTTTTATTTTAATAATGTATAAATTCATTCACCAATGATTAACTAAGCATACTACGCGTTCCAGACAATGAGGATATAGCTGTGGATAAGACAGATACAAATTATGCCTTCATGGAGCTCTCATTTCACATGTATCATGATTATCACTCAAGGTCAAAACATACTTATTTACGTCATTGGTTTTGAGGGGAGAGGGTGTTGTGTTTGTTTCTCTCAATTTTTTATTGTGAAAAAATAAACATATGACATAAAATTTACCCTCCCAACCATTTCCTAGCATACAGTATAACAGTGTCAACCACACGCACACAGTTGTTCAAGAGATCCCCAGAACTCTCCCATACTGCGTAACTTAAACTCTACATGAAACTTTATACCCACCCAACAACTCCCTACCTCTTTCTACCCCCAGTCCCTGGAAACCATCATTTATGTTTTGTGTCTTTATCTAACTCATTGTTTTTAATAGCTGTCTAGTTCTCTAGTATTTATGTGCTATTCTTATAAATACATATAAATGACAGATATTGTATGGTTATATAAAAAGACATTTATAGTAATATAGATAATCCTAACCCACAAAAAATGTTTTTTATTATACTTAGATATTTGCTCTGTCTGGAATATATTTTTAGAAATGACATGCAGTACTGGTTCAAATTTCTTTTCTTCTGGGTGGATGGATCACTGTGTTAGCATGGCCTATTAAATAAGTCTCTGTCTAGTGAATTGAAAAAAACAACACTGTCTTACATTAAGTTATCAAATATTCTTTAACCTGTTTCTAAACTCTCTATTCTTCTCCAGCAATCTGTATGTCCAATTCTGTATCAAAAAATACTAGTTTATTACGGTAGCTTGACAATGTATTTTAACACCTGGTAAAGCAAATCCGCATTGGTCACTCTGTTTATAAAATATTCTTGGGTATTCTTAGTTATTATCCCATTTGAAATTTAAGACAATTTTATCCAGTTCTAAAATTAAACCATTTTGAGTGTTATTAGAATTACACTAAAGTAATATGTAAATTTGGAAACACTGATATTTCCATATTCTAGCTTCCTGTTAAAATATATATTGTATTGTTTCATTTGATTACATCATGTTTCATGTCCTTGCATAATATTTTCTCATAGAACCTTTAACTTATTTATTAATTTACCCCTAAACATGTTTAATCCCCTATAACAAATACGAATTTTTTGTAGTTTTAGAGGAAAGCAATAGATTAGTGTATATTTCTCTATCCAACCACCTTCCTTGTTCTCTTATAAATTACAGTCATTTAGTAAAGTGTCAACAGTTTCTTAGTTATTATGAATTACTTCTTTCAGCAATTATAACACATGTCATTTTGGAGACTTATTGAGTTTATTGTGATTCCAAAACAAGGTTAAATCATACTGATGGTAGAAAACATCTTTTTTCTGGATTTTAGTAGAAATGGCTTTATTATTGTACCTTTCATATGTTATTTATTCTTGGTGCATAGAAAAAAAGTTTTATCATATTTATTTATTTTTCTTATTATTATTTAAGTTTCTCTTTATTATTTTTTAGAGAGACAATTATTATTTAGAGATTTATTATTTTTTAGAGGGGCTGAGGCGGGGGCTCAGCACAGAGCCCTATGCAGGACTCGATACCATGACCCTGGGATCATGACCTGAGGTGAAATCAAGAGTTGGAGGCTCATCCAACTAAGCCACCCAAGTGCTGACCGTAAGTTTCACTTTAGATCAAAATCTTTGCTACAGCTTATTAAACCTTCTTTTCTTTAAATGGATGGGATACTCCATGTAAACTTTATATAAGCATAAAAGTTTTTTTTCTAATTTACAGACATAATGCATTATGTTGATAGCCAAATGTATTCCTGAAACAATCTATGTATTGTTCTTTTAACACCCTGTTGAATTTGATTTACTATTCAAGATTTGTATCTGTATATGTATGTGAGATTAGTTCAGAGTTTTATTTTATACTACCTTTATTAAGATTTGGTACTGAAATTATGTTTGCTTTATAAAATTAAGTTGATTTTCACCACTTCTATGTTTTGCAATAGTTTTCAGTTATTAGAGGCCATAAATAACTCATGTTTTAAAACCATAGGAGCATAATGTCTAATGACACATTTACATAACCTTTCCTATGTTGATGAATCAAGACTCATAGATCTAAGAAGATACTTTAAAATAAATATCCTGGAGGGCTCAGTTCATTAAGGCCAGCTCTTGATTTCAGCTCAGGTCATGATCTCACAGTTAGTGAGATTGAGCCACATATGAGCTCTGCACTAACAGTACAGAGAGTTCTTTGGATTCTCTCTCTCCTTCTCTCTCTGCCCCTCCCCTACTCCCTTTCCCACTCTTTCTCTCTCTTAAAATAAGTAAATATTTTAAAAATAAAATAAAAATAAAATAAATCGAATGCAGAATATGAGTGCCATGAAAATAAACTAAAATGTCAATATTTTATTATAGTCAGTGTGTAAAAAGACAAACTTCCCACAAAACGTCTAATAACTCCTGAAATCCAATTTTATGAATCATACAGTTTGTGGTAAGTAGCCTCTAAAATGGTGCTTATAGAATTTGCTCTCCTTGAGGGAGCAGAAGTGAGCAGCTCACTTCTAATGAACAGAATACAGAAAGGTAATGAGAAACTCCTTCTAAGAGTAGGTTACAAAGAGACAGGCTGGCATCTGGCACAACTTCTCTCTCTCTCTCTCTCTCTCTCTCTCTCTCTCTCTCTCTCTCTCCTCCCTCTCCCACACTGTGGGAAAGGCAAGCTGCCACGTTGTGAACTGCCCTATGGAGAAACTCAGAGAATGAGGAACTGCTGTCTTTGGCCAACAGCCAGCAAGGACTTGAGGCCTGTTAATGGTCATGTTAGGAGGATGCAACAAGCTTTCAGTGGTCCTTAAAACATTTGTCTGGTAAATAGAGTATTTATGTTCTGATTTCCCATGCCAAAATGATAAAGTTATACATTTTACAGAGGGAGATTTTTTATTAAATTTCAATGAATATGCGGCTTGACTAATTCTACTTTTTTTTATTATGGATACTTAACACCCATCAGTTTTGTCACCATTTTTTTGAGCGTAATCTCTTACAAAAATAATTCCTTTTCTCAGCAGCTGAAAAGCCAAAGGTGAAAGCAAGTTTTGCTATCCCTCTACAGTAGAACGATGATGGTGAAATGCCAACACCAGGGCTTCCTGTCTAGTTACAATAACCTGAGAAACACTGAGGCAAAAAAGCAGCATTCAGGAGGAAAATCCTTTTTCTGCCCTTTCCCTGTTGACTTCTCAGCACCACAGATGCTGGCACACGCACGCACACACACACACACACACACACATAGAGTTCTAACAACCCAGTATGCTGCAGAATTTGGCGTGCCTCGAAAAAGTTAAATGCATCTGACTAATGAGAATGTTACTTTTATATTTGTTTGCCCAAAACAGAGACAGTAGAACCACATTTGCACCATTTTTTTTTTCTTTAATGAGAAGGAGAATTTTAATGAGATTCGGTTTCACTTCTTGATGTCAGCCAGTGTGTGATCTCTTATCGTAGCCTTGGTCTGATTCCAGTTGGCAAGAGAGCAATGAAAGGCAGAAAAAGAGTAGCCCATCTCAGTAAAGGAAACAGGATGCTTTAAGAAAGTGAAGTCTATAGAGAATGATAGTAGAAGGAATTTGATCACCCACCCTACCTTATTATTTAATCTAGTACTTTCTCCTAAACTATCCTGAAATATTGACAATTTAAAAGTTGAATGTTTGACACTCAAATGTTAAAAACACAACCTAATTTCTAAAAGATGATCACATTTTCAGATTAATGAGGCGATTTATAGTTCCCCAATTTTTCTCAAGAAAATTAAAAACAAAATAACAGTTTTACATTTTACATTTAATTGGCCTAAAATTATACCAGCCTCTGCTGTTACCCTATCATATGACTCGAAATCCATCTCTAATCTCTAGAAAATCTGTCATTAATCCACATATATTATATAGGTGCAGACAGGAGCAAATCAAGGGAAAGAAGCAAGTGTGAAGGAAGCACAATCTTTTTCCCTAAGCATATCAAAAATCTTTAGTGGCACTGTGGAATGACTATGAGTGTCTGCTGTGAGATTTCACGGAGGATGTGCAGTATGATAGAAAGCAAATCACTAATTTTGCTTTGCCATGCTATTCTGCAAAGGATAAGAGCAAGAAATAGGAAAAAAATGGATATTTAAAGCCTTTTGCCCCAGAGCATGTCTACCTTTCATATCATCAGTTTAACTGATTCTATCTCATAGCTGAATTCCCTGGCTTATAGAAATAGCCAAAATTTAAAGACTTGGTTGAATTGGATGCTACGTGATCTTATCCAAATGACTTTTCTTAAATTTGTCTCAGGGCTTAAAGGACAGTTGCTTAGTAAGCAATATATGAATGCAAAAGTCTGGAACTTAAATCTAGTCACATAGAAGAAGTTTCTCCCAAATGAGGGGGCACTTTTCTTTATCAGGCACATTGACAAAATACAGCCCTGTTAATTCAGCAAACAAAGATGTTGCACCTCCTAGGAGAGAAATATAAAAACTGCCGAGGATGAGAATTTCCATGTGGATATAAACCTGAGCAGACAGCCTTTATACTGGCTGGCTGGCCAGCCTTCCCCCACTATAGTATTGCTAGCCATGGCCACTTTGCCTGTTACCCAAATAATGAAGATTTAAGAAGCAAATAAATTCAAGCAAGCAAACAATTAGTCAGTTAATAAATATGCTCTAAACCCTTGAAGAGCTCAGCACTGTGCTGGATACCCAGGCAGACATAGACAAAGAACAAAATCTCAAGAAACTTGCAATTACCCAATAGAAAAAGACATGCTCTTGACCAAGAAAGATAAATTATGAGTTACTAAGGAGAAATAAAAAAAAACCTTCAGACTATGGTGTGACTTTATAACTTTGGACAAATCAGTAAACTCTGGGTCTCTATCTCCTCAAATAGAAATCAAGGAGGGTGAACTAAATTATTTCTCTTAAAGATGTAATGAGTCCGTGAATTAAGTTATAAATTATATGTCCCTGAATGGGAACAGGGTTACATAATATTTAAGTATTCAAACTCTAGTTAAGACCATCTTGGCTCAAATCCTGACCCTATCACTTATGGTGAGAAGTTGAATAAGGAACTTAATGTTGTTAACCCTAAATTTCCTCAGCCTCTCCTGTTGCTACTCCTTGTTTGGATGCAAAGGTTTCTCATACTATAAAGATTATTAGTATTACTGCTATTAGTGAAATCAAAGAGCTTACTGAGGAGACTGCGTTTCAAGTTGTGTATGCATCTGGGTAATCAGAGCAATGTCGACGTATTCCGGATAATCCGAGGAAATGTTGAGGGAAACATGTTATGTTGAAGCCTACAAATATAACTGTGAAGTGAATTTTTTGCTCTGGTATTATCAAGAGTATATCCTGAGAATAAGGGAAAACAGTGAACAAAACCTCCTATGACAGCAAACACTGCCCCTATTGATAATACATAATGGAAGTGTGCTGCTACATAGTACGTGTAATGAAGAACAATATCTAATGAAGAGTTGGCTAGTACAATGCCTGTTAGGCCCCCTGCAGTAAATAAAGCCCAAGGCTCATAATACATTGGGGATCATTTAATATTTCCTCCATGAAGGGTGGCAAGTCAGCTGAATACTTTTACCCCAGTAGGGATGGCAATAATTATAATGGCTGATGTAAAGTATGCTTGTGTGACGTCTGTTCCCACAGTGAACATATGATGGGCTTATACAATGAAATCTAGGAAACCAATGGATATTATTGCCCCAGATTATTCCCATATAACCAAAGGGTTCTTTTTTTGCCTGAATATTGTCACCTATTGGTAACAATATGTGAAATTATTCCACAACTTGGTAGAATTAGAATATAGATTTCTGGGTGTCCAAAGAATCAGAGTTAAGTGTTGACATAAGATGGGATCTCCTCCCCCAGCAGGATCGAAGAAAGTAGTATTTAGGTTTTTGTCTGTCAGTAACACAGTAATTCCAACTGCTAATACTGGTAGTGATAGGAGTAACAGAACGGCAGTAATTAGGCCAGATCAGACAAACGGGGGTGTCTGGTATTGAGATACTGCAGGGGGTTTTACGTTAATGATTGTAGTAATGAAGTTAGTAGCACCTAAAATTAAAGAAACACCTGCAAGCTGCAAGGAAAAAATGGTGAGGTCCACAGATGCTTCTGCATGGGCTAGGTTGACAGCTAGAGGAGGACGTACGGTTCATCTGGTTCCTGCACAGGCCTCTGCTATTGATGATGCAAGTAAGAGTAGGAAGGATGGGGGAAGAAGTCAGAAGCTTGTATTATTTATTCGAGGGAACGCTGTATGAGATGCTCCAATTATTAATGGCACCAATCAGTTCCCAAAGCCCCCGATGATGATTGGTATTACCATAAAGAAGATTATTACTAATGCATGAACAGTGACAATTACATTAAAGATCTGATCATCTCCTAGTAGAGCGCAGGGTTGGCTGAGTTCAGCTCGAATTAAAAGGCTAAGGATGGTTCCTGGGGCGTCTGGGTGGCTCAGTTGGTTAAGTGACCGACTTCGGCTCAGGTCAGGATCTCACGGTTGGTGAGTTCGAGCCCCGCATTGGGCTCTGTGCTGACAGCTCAGAGCCTGGAGCCTGCTTCGGACTCAGTGTCTCCCGATCTCTCTGCCCCTCCCCTGCTCACGCTCTGTGTCTCTCTATCAATGATAAATAAAAACGTTTTTAAAAAAAAAAAAAAAAGGCGGCTAAGGGTGGTTCCTACTACGCCAGCTCAGGCACCAAATAGGAGGTAGAGAGTGCCAATATCTTTGTGGTTAGTGGAAAATAGTCAGCGGTTTATGAACATAGGTAAAATAGCTGAGTAAAGCATTAGACTGTAATTTCCTATTGCTGTGAAACAAACCATCCAAAATCCGATGGCTTAAAACAATAACCATGCATTACTCTTGGAGTCTATGGAACATATGGGTGTTTTGGTTAGTGTCAGCTGGGCTCACTGTTACATCCACAATTAGTTGTGTATTGAACAGGCAGCTCTCTTACAAGTTTGGGGGTTAGCTGGTATAATCTGGCCTAAGATGGTCCTAGCGAGGACACTTGGCCTCTCTTCCACATGGATCTCATCACCCAACAGCTAGTCCAGGTTTCTTCACATGACAGTGGTGGAGCTCCAAGAGAAAGGACCCTTGAGGCCTTCACTCAGAACCAGCACACTGCCAACTCAAGTACATTCTGTAGTCCAAAGCAAAATGTATGGTCTTAGATTTGAGAGATGGAGAAATAAACTTCACTTCTTGGTAGGAAAATAGATGTGCATACCTGAGAGAGGGGTGAGACTGGGAGAGTATTAAAGAATCAAGGCTGTATTTCCAATTGATCTACTACTTTCATTAAAGTACTTAAAGTGCTTGGTGCTTAAGTAAACATCAGTCATTGCCATTACAAGTTGAAGCAGAATTCAGAAGTTAAAATCATCAAAAGCTGTGTATTTAGATGGTATTAAAGCTAGACGCTCTTAAATTAGTAAGGAACAGTTTTTGCTAGAATGTGAAGTGGGCAACAGAAAACAGAATGTTTGAGTGAGGAGTTGGGAAGACTTGACAATGCAGGGCTTAGTAACCGATGTTGGAGGTATATTGGGACTATCAGAAAGGAAAGGTAGACCTTAATAGGATCCATTAGCTTGGGGGTCTTTGGCCATCTCTACTAAATTAGAGTTCTAAACTGCCAACTTGTCCTCTGTTCTTTTAAGTACCTGGATTAAGAAAGGAAAGCAAACAAGGCCGAAGACTATCTGTTTACTAAGCAGTCTAGATTAATTCAGAGCTAATAATTAAAGGTGAGACCCTATATTAGCTGTAGATAAGACAAGTAATAGCTACTCCAAAAAGTAAATGTGGACAATGCAAAGAGATATACTCCAAGACCTCCTAAAAGAAATGTCCATGTTTGTGGTCTGCTACTAATGACATTAATGGGAGGATTTTCAGGTCATAGAGGAAAGAATCTGGAAGAAGAAAAGCTTTTCCATACCTCCCTCCAGTAACAGTATGGACTAATTCTAGGAACCAACCAAGTTGTGTGCATTTTTTTTCATCAATATTCAGCAACATATTGTGAGGGTTGGGGATAGAAAGAGAAAATGACTAAGCACAGCAAAATTCCTTTGACTAGATTCCATTATACAATCAATAATTTTTAAACATCATTTATATTCAATTCCATACAGGGTCTATTGTTACTCCACACATAAATATGGTAGAATTTATGTGCTTCAGATACAGAAAACACTAGGAATGATGGACAATACTTTGGACATTGATAATCCCTCAATATGAACAACATCTAACAAGTTGTAGTAACCAGAAATGCTTGTTTTATAAAATTGGGCACTGTACCAAATTTCCAATTATACCTCTGCTTATGTGAAGTCCAGTACAGAGGACTAAAATCAGGGTTTACAGATAGGGATCCTGGGTTTATGTACTGGCTGTCATGCTAAACAGGCCATGGAAAAGTATTTTTACTTCTTTAGGGCTCAGTTTGTTTATCTGTAAATGAGGGATCAGAAATACTTTTGTTACAGGTTTACTGTATTAAATATGATAAAATTTGCTTTTAAACAATTATTTATTATAAATTGATATACAAATTTATTTAGCACCAAGTAAGTACCCAGCACTACACTCAGTACTAATAATTCAGAGATAAGGGGCACTGAAGTAGCTCAGTAGGATGAGTTTCCAACTCTTGATACTATAGCATGGGCTCAGGTCATGATCCCAGAGTCATGGGATGGAACCCCATGTCGTACTCCATGCTAAGTATGGAGCTTGCTTGAGATTCTCTCTTTCTTCCCCTCTTTCTTCCCTCTCTTTCTTCCCTCTCCCGCACATGTTATTTCTCTAAATAAAAAAAATAATTTTAATTTTAAAAAATAATTCAGAGATGAATAAAATATGGGCTCTGTCCTCAAGGAACTTAAAGCCTATTTTGAGAAATGCTGATAATTAACTATAAAACAAAGTGCGATAAATGGTAACAAATTGTTATGAAAACCCAGAAGGAGAGGTTAATTAAGAAAGTAGGCAGATGGATGAGCCAAAAAAGATAACAAATAAGATGTAACATAAGAATTGGGCCTTAAAGAATGACTATAAATTTGCCTGACTAATCAGCTGAGAGAAAGGCAAACTCATCATGAACCTAAGTTAGGGGACAGGGAAAAGCACTTGGGGAACAGCAACATGGCCCTGTGTCTAAAGCGGGTAGTACCTGGAGAGTGTTATGCTAAGTGAAATAAGCCATACAGAGAAAGACAGATACCATATGTTTTCACTCTTCTGTGGATCCTGAGAAACTTAACAGGAACCCATGGGGGAGGGGAAGGAAAAAAAAAGAGAGAGGTTAGAGTGGGAGACAGCCAAAGCATAAGAGACTCTTTAAAATTGAACAAACTGAGGGCTGATGGGGGGTGGGAGGGAGGGGTGGGTAGGTGATGGGTATTGAAGAGGGCATCTTTTGGGATGGGCACTGGGTGTTGTATGGAAACCAATCTGACAATAAATTTAATATATTTAAAAAAATTTTTTTTAAGTAGGTAGTACATGGTAACAAGAAGTGGTAGACAAGTTCTCAGACTGAAGGTGTGAGTTGTGCCCAATTATAAAACATCTCTTTGATGAGACAAGGGTCAACATTGTGTTTGCTGGTCATATGAGGCCATCAGACTTTTTTGAGCAGAAAATAACAAAATAATGCCTTGTTGTTAGGAAGACTGTTTTTGGTTTGTGTTTTTTTGAGACAGTATAAAGGACAAATTGAAAAACCTAAATTGGATATAAACGTGGGGTTTTTTATCTTATTTTTTATGTTTTGGCATTAATCTGGAGAAGGAATGATGAGACACTGGGTGGAGCAAAAGACTGGGGCATGGTTGTTGGAAGAGAAGAGATGAATTTCAGAGCTATTTCTGTGGAAGAGGAAGCTAACATTATAACTGATGGAATATAGAAAGTGAGAGAAATTAAAGATGACTCAGAGGCTTCTACCAAGGGAATTGTGTGTATAGTAGTCCCATTAACCAAGACACAATGTCCAGAAAGAAGGATGTATTTTGGAAAAGAAGAAGAGAATGAGTTCAGTTCAGGGTAAGTTGAGTTTAACAAGCCAGCAGGATATCCAGATGGAAATGTCCAGAAGGCTGGGCACAGATGCAAAGTGTGCAATTTACTTTTCCCTTCCTTCCTCCACCGCAAAATGGATGGGATATTGCTTGCCACTTCTCTCCAAGGACCGTGGAGAGGATTAATGAGGCAGTGTTCACATTTATTCCACACCAAGGATCAATGAGAGCTTGGCAAGTATTAGGTTGGAGTCCCATTATGTGAACTTGAAAATAAAGCAGCTTTGATATAAAAGTCATTGAGGGAGGAGAATGAAAACCTGCAAGATCACATTGTAGAATACACTTGTACTTGAGGCAGCCAGGGCAGGCACAGCTTTGGTGGAGGTGGGCACTAGCTTGTTTCCAGCTGAAGGCAATGAAAGTGAACCAGCCTTCCTATTGTCTGCCCTTTCTTTTTAAATTCATTTGCAAAGCCACCAGGACTCAGCCCAAATGTGAGCTTAGGAATTAGTCATACAGAGCTCTTACAATACTTTCCAGTGAAACCCATTTCACATTTTCTCTCTCCTTCAATAAAAATGATTTCTGAAGCAAGCTACTGTTAGCTGCCTCTATTTTTTATATGAATAACTTTGTGTTGTCTATATGCTAGTGATTAATTAGCAACAATGAGGTCATCAAGAAACATTCTTGAGACCACTGCCAAGATAACAGCTCGAATCTGAAGTATTCCTTCTAAAAGCATGACCTCAGGCATAGAATTGTGCCTGTTAATTAAACGCATAAAATGGGAAGGTTTCCTAAGTTTCCAGTTCAAAACTCTTTAATTCACAGATTTTCTTCCTCTTGCTACACTTCAGAGAGGGCAGAGAAACAAACACGGAATGAGGAATAGAGGATACAATTTTAAGAACATGTTCTGCGAGAGTTCAGACAGATCTGATTTTAAATTTGTCACTTACTGTGTGCCCTTCATTCTGGTCTTTCTGGGCCTCAGCGTCCTTATTTTTAGAGTGTAGTATCAGGAGGAATGAACTCTTGCCACTTGCTATCTGTGTGACCCAGTACGAATTATTGAACATCATTCAGCTTCAGTCTTCTCCTCTATCAAATGGGAAGAATATTACCTGCCATAGTTTATGTAACAAGTGCATGAGAAGAAATTGGTCTTTAGCCTTGGGTCTGATACAGGGATATTGCTAAATAAATGGCAATTGTTATGCTGCTGCTGGTGGCACTACCAATGTGACAATATGAAGCAGATGGCTCACTGAAGAGCTTCAATAAAGGTAAAAATTAACTATGGCTTGTGAATAGGGTTATCACTACAAATAGGTCCTGTGTCATACAGGTAATAATATACAGCATGATTATTTTAAATAGGAAATGAAATCACCAAAGTACAGCCTTAGATGAATAAAACTACCATATTACCTGTTCTGCCTTGGTTTCAAATGAGGAAACACAGTAAGTTGTTAGGATATTTTAAAATATACAAAAATAGGGGCGCCTGGGTGGCTCAGTCAGTTAAGTGTCCAGCTATCGGCTCAGGTCATGATTTCGTAGTTTGTGAGTTCAAGATGCGCATCCAGCTCTGTGCTGACAGTTCCAAGCCTGGAGCCGGCTTTGGATTCTGTGTCTCCTTCTCTCTCTGCCCCTCCCCTGCTCATTCTCCCTCTCTCCCTCTCCCCCTCCCCCCCATTTCTTTCTCTCTCTCTCTCTTTCTCTCTCTCTCTCTCTCTCTCTCTCTCTCCCTCTCTCTCAAAAATAAATAAACGTAAAAAAATTTTTAAGTATATATATGAAAATAAAACAAAAATTTGGAACTTTTAAAAATGTATTATGCTAGAGCCAACTCATTCATTCTCAGTAGTGGTCTCTCAGATGCCCACAGCTAAGAGTCTTCAAAACAGACCCAGAGACATTAGCCTCTCTTGGCCTCATCCTGGGAAAATGTCTGAATATTAGATGTAAATAATGCTGGGGGTATCCTCAATTTTGAGGATATTCTCTGCTAAGAAAATCAGCAGAGAAGGAAGACAAAAATGGGTGTCTGGCAACTTCCATTCCAGTGCTTTTGGGAACAGATAGAGACTAGTGCAAACATCAGAGAGGCTTGCTTTGGTAGTAATTTTCTATCTTTCCTTGAAAAACAGATGGCTTCTTTTTTAGTATTGTATTTGCTGCCATGTTGGCACTTAATACTACCTAAACCTTATATTCATTAAAGACAAGGTCATTTGAGAAAGAATCAAGAAAAAAGGCAAAGAATGGGATTACCTCCCCTTCCTTTCCTGATATTACAGGTTGCTGGACCTGAAACTAACCCGCCTTTGTCCTCTGAACCTAAATCCACTATTAACCAGGAATATATTTAAGGTTAAATTAGAGTCCTAATGTACAGCCTTGTAGTTTTCCCATTACTTCTTACTTCTTAAGACTGCTCGTTCTGTGGGTGCTTGAGTGGCTCAGTCGGTTAAGCATCCGACTTCGGCTCAGGTCATGATCTCACGGTTTGTGAGTTTGAGCCGCATGTCAGGCCCTGTGCTGACAGCTCCAAGCCTGGAGCCTGCTTCTGATTCTGTGTCTCCTTCTCTCTCTGCCCCTTCCCCACTTGTGTTCTGTCTCCCTCTATCAAAAATAAATAAATGTAATAAAAAAATTTTAAAGACTGCTCATTCTGCATCATGAACCTAATTTCAGAGTTCCTCAAACATCCTCCACCTTCTCACTCCAGGATCCTAGGGTTATTTATTCATCCTGTGCCTCAGAGAAGACAGTCTGCCTGTCTGTCTGTCTCCATCTGTCTGTCTGTCTATCTCTATCTCCTCAAGAAACAGGAACTTATTGTACTATGTCCACTAAAGCTATCTACTAAACTCCCTGGAAAAAGACTAACTGGTGTTAATGATGTAGGTTTTGCCTTTTTTTTTTTTTTTGAGAATTTGAGGAGAGTAATCTCTATTTCTCTTCTACTGTGTATTCATTCCCCTTTCCATATCCATTCTAAGGACAGATTTAAAGCAGAATAGTATCTATGAAAAAGGGGAAGAAAACTGTATTATAATAAGCCCTTTTTATCATCTCCTTAAACCATACCATGGGCACCATGATTTATTCCATCTCTTGATAGAACCTGTGTTCATTAGAGGAAAGCAAAAGCTATCCATAGGAAGAGCAATGGCTATAATTCCAGCCACATAAATTAGTTTCAAGGACCCTAATGCAAGTTATTGGATGTGTGTAAGAAACGTGCAGTGGAACAGAGGGATATTTATATTTATATATTTATACATATTTTAAGCCTGATATATTTATATCTGATATATATTTATATCTGATATATCTATATCAGATTTAAAAATCAGTCTCATATTTGGGATGTGTACTTTGTTATATCTGTTGTGAAAACTACTCTTCTACACAGGATGTCAACTGCTTCGATTAACTAATCTATTACTTTGCTGGGTAGAGGAGTGAAGTAAACACTTAGAAATATTCATTTTGATTCCCACTGCTACCACCAATGTTTCAAGGTTAATATGCTATCCTTTACTGTATTACATTACTGCTATTAACGTTTTAACACTTTCAAAGGCAATTGTATACTTGGCCAATTAACTGCTATGGGGGGTTGACCTTTCACCAGTTACGCTGAGAATTAATATTATGACACATAATTTTTGCCCTAGGGAATATCAGTGTTAGAAATGATTTGTGAAAATATAATTTCAGTTGACTGACTTTATTAAAATATTGCTGCCAAATTCTAGATATTATAAAAACATAAAGAAATATTCTTATTAAAGGTGAAAGTGACTGAGAAGAGCAAGAAGTATGCAAATATTAGAGTGTTATCAAAATGTTTCTGAAAAAAATGTATTATAAAATTTTTCCATACCTGGTCCCCAAAATGGAATTTTGAGGCAGGTTAAGCAAACATCAAATGGGATAAAAACATTATACTAAGGATTACAGTAACAAAAAAAAATTGAAAATAAATGAAAGCCATGTGTCATTATGGTTAAGAACATAATCTTAAAGTGAGAAGTAAGTCATATAACTGGTTAGAAAAGATAGTGCTGAGATTCATGGCAGCCAAAGAAAAAAAGGAAATCATTTGCTCAGGGGGGACAATTTTACCTGGCATTAAACTCTGAGAGAAATGTACAAAAGTTTCTTTACATAAAGAATATTTTCCTAGCTATTGAGAAATGAATTAAGTAGCTGTTTTACAAAAGATAAGGAAAGTATATTCATGTTTTTTTGCAAATTTGTGACCAAAATTTTAAAAAAGCCAAGAAAATGCTAAAAGAATAGTTCTATTAAGAGTTTCATGGGGGACTTGGGTGGTTCAGTTGGTTAAGTGTCTGACTTCAGCTTAGTCATGATCTCACAGTCCTTGAGTTTGAGCCCTGCATAGGGCTCTGTGGTGACAGCTCAGAGGCTGGATCCTGCTTGGGATTCTGTTCTCCTCTCTATCATTCGCCCACTTGTACTCTGTCTCTCTCAAAAATAAACATTAAAAATAAAAAAAAGAGTTTCTATCCAGCCCTAGGGTGCTTGGATGGCTAAGTCAGTTGAGTGTCCAATTTCACCTCAGGTCATGATCTCCCAGTTCATGGGTTTGAGCCCCGTGTTGGGCTCTGCGCTGACAGCTCCCAGCCTGAAGCCTACTTCAGATTCTGGGTCCCCCTCTCTCTGCTCCTCTCCTGCTTATGCTCTGTCTCTCTCTCTCTCTGTCTCTCTCTCTCAAAACTAAATTAAAAAAAAAAGTTTTGGGGCGCCTGGGTGGCTCAGTCAGTTAAGCGTCCGACTTCGGCTCAGGTCATGATCTCACGGTCTGTGAGTTCGAGCCCCGCGTCAGGCTCTGTGCTGACAGCTCAGAGCCTGGAGCCCGTTTCAGATTCTGTGTCTCCCTCTCTCTCTGCCCCTCCCCTGTTCACGCTCTGTCTCTCTCTGTCTCAAAAATAAATAAACATTAAAAAAAAAATTTTTTTTTAAGTTTCTATGTGGGCATAAAATAATGCAATCCACAGCTGTTATTTCTTGTAGGCTAATTGATAAAAGGGGGGAATAAAGCTCTTATTTATTAAAGGGACCACCTCTCAATGTTTGAAACAAAAGCTTCATGGAATGTTTTGTAACCAAGGGAGATCTATATCAATAGAGCTCAGTATTACTGATCAAAGCAAGATGATGATTTTATGAGGGTTTTGAGACACACAGAGTTCAAGGATTGGTGGACTTTTGGAAGCAACAGTGATTAAGAATTAGGTGATCTTTAGTAGCTATGAAAGTGTCTAAAAGTGGAAGTATCTCAAGCTGTAGAATTGTCTCACAAGTCAGCCATAATGAAGCTACTGTCGATTAGCTGACCTTCACCTACGTGGTGATGGTCACAAATTGGGCATTTTCCAGAAGTGTAGTTATAAAAGCAAGTTGTCAGGGAATGATCAGGACAGATCATAGGCACATGACTTTCTTGAGTATGGAGTATAGAAGTTTTTAGTCTTAGAGCAGAGAATCTACAAACGGATAGTTACCTCTCCCCCTTGTTGCCTCAGTTAAGACTTTTAAGGAACTCATTAGTAGTCAATTTGAGTTTTAGTTCTCACTGAGTCACTGATTAACAAATGTTCCATATTTTGATTACAGGATATCAACATTGCTTTGGAGACCAGATGTGTAGGTAGTAAAGTTAGCATATTGTTGTAAAAAGTGAGGAATTTACACTGCTTTCCATATACTAGCAATGAACAGAGTTTGAAATTAAAAACACAAAACCATTTGCCCTACAACCAAATAATAATAGTAATTACAGCAACAAAACAATAATAAATCTTATACATAAATCTAAAAAACTTATAAGACCCATACAAGGAAAACTATAAAAGTGATGAAAGAAATTGAAGAAAAGTCTACACAAATTGAGCCATATTCCACATTCACACATAGGAAAACTCAATACTGTTAGTATTTCAGAACTTTCCAACTTGATCTATATATTCAATGTAATCCCAATCAAAATCCCAGTGAGTCATTTTGTGGATGTTGGCAAAGTGACTCTTACTAATGTTTATATGAAAGACAAAAGATCTAGAATATTGAAAGAGCCAACACAATATTGCAAAAGCAGAACAAAGTCTAAAGATTAACCCTACCCAAAGTCATGACTTCCTACAAAGTTACAGTAATCAAGACAGTATTGACAAAAGAATAGATGAATAGATCAGTGGGGCACAATCAAAAGTTCAGGAAGAGACACATACAAATTTAGTCAACTGGAGACAAGGTATTTTCAACAAGTGGTACTGGAACAACACGACATCCACATGCAAAAAAACAAAAACAAAAGCAAAAAAACACACATGAATTTAGACAAAGAACTTTCACAAAAAGTACCTTAAAATGGATTATGGACCTAAGCATAAAGGACAAAACTACAAAATCCCTAGAAGATAATATAAGAGAAAATCCAGGTAACCCTGGGTTTGGCAATGAGTTTTCAGATACATACTAAAAGCATGATCCATAAAAAAATTAATCAAGTTGGACTTTATTAAAATTACAAACTTCTGTGAAAGACACTGCTAAAAGAATTAAAAGACAAACAACAGAAACAACACACTGGGAGGAAATATTTGCAAAACACATATCTGGTAAATAATTTGTGTCCAAAATACAGAATGAATTTTTAAAATTCAACAAGTGGTTTTTTTTGTTTTGTTTTCTTTGGGTAAATAGTGAGTACTAGAACAATTGGATCATACAGTATTTCTATTTTTGAAACAAACAACTCAATTTTTAAAATAAACAAAAGATATGGACTCCCCACCGAAGAATATATACCAATGACCATTAAGCATATGAAAAGTGTCATCCTAAGTCATTAGGGAAATGCAAATTAAAACCACAGTGATATGCCAATATGCAACTATTAGAATGATTAAAATCCAAAACAATGACAACATTAAATGCTACTGAGGTTGTGGAACAATAGGAACTCTCATTTATTGGTGCCCATGGAAAAATTCCCACAGTAGTATCCTCTCTAGCAAAGTCTTCAACACTTCAGAACTTACTCTTCTTATCACACTAAATATACACTTATCATATGATATAGCAATTATACTCTTTGATATTTAGTTAAAAACATCTACCTATACAAAAACCTACACACACATATTTCTGGCAACTTTATTTATAATAGCTGAAGCTTAAAAGCAACCAAGATGTCCTTGAGTAGGTAAATGGATAAACTGAGTACCTTAATATAATAGAATATTATTCAGCAATAAAAATAAATGAGCTATCAAACCACAAAAAGACATTAAGGAGGAATCTTAAGTGCATATTGCTTAAGTGAAAGATGACAGTCTGTAAAGGCTACCTATTATATGATAACAACTAGTGACATTTTGGAAAATATAAAACTATGGAGACAGTAAAAAGATCATTGGTGGCTAGGGACTTGGGGGAAGGGGCAAAAGAAATGAATAGGTGGAGCACAAAAAATTTTTAGGGCATTGAAACTATTCTGTATGATACTATAATGGTGGACACATGATATTTATATGTATCAATTTTGTAGGCATTTATGAAAATCCATCATACAACACAAAGAGTAAACCCTAAAGTAAACTATGGGCTTTTAGTTATTAATAATGTATCAATATTAGTTCATCATGCATTAACAATGTGCCATTGTTAGCAAGGTGTTAATAATAGGAGAAACTGAGGAGGGAGGTTCTTTGTGGTAGCTTTCTGTACTTTCTGCTTAATTTTTCTGTAAATATACAATTGCTTTAAAAATAAAGTCTATCAGTTAAAAAAGAAGTGAAAAATCTGACTTGACTTCTTGCCCAAAGGAAAGTCATTCTATCCCCAAAAGGAAATAAGCTACTTATGTCAGAGTCAACAAGTAAAACAAAGCTCTTCTACCCCAGAACTAGACCCACAAATGTATGGCCAACTAATCTTTGACAAAGCAGGAAAGAATATCCAATGGAAAAAAGACAGTCTCTTTAACAAATGGTGCTGGGAGAACTGGACAGCAACATGCAGAAGGTTGAAACTAGACCACTTTCTCACACCATTCACAAAAATAAACTCAAAATGGATAAAGGACCTGAATGTGAAACAGGAAGCCATCAAAACCCTAGCGGAGAAAGCAGGAAAAGACCTCTCTGACCTCAGCCGTAGCAATCGCTTACTTGACACACCCCAAAGGCAAGGGATTTAAAAGCAAAAATGAACTACTGGGACCTTATGAAGATAAAAAGCTTCTGCACAGGAAAGGTAACAACCAACAAAACTAAAAGGCAACCAATGGAATGGGAAAAGATATTTGCAAATGACATATCGGACAAAGGGCTAGTATCCAAAATCTATAAAGAGCTCACCAAACTCCACACCCAAAAAACAAATAACCCAGTGAAGAAATGGGCAGAAAACATGAATAGACACTTCTCTCAAGAAGACATCCAGATGGCCAACAGGCACATGAAAAGATGCTCAACGTCGCTCCTCATCAGGGAAATACAAATCAAAACCACACTCAGATATCACCTCACGCCAGTCAGAGTGGCCAAAATGAACAAATCAGGAGGCTATAGATGCTGGAGAGGATGTGGAGAAACCGGAACCCTCTTGCACTGTTGGTGGGAATGCAAACTGGTGCAGCCACTCTGGAAAACAGTGTGGAGGTTCCTCAAAAAATTAAAAATAGACCTACCCTATAACCCAGGAATAGCACTGCTAGGAATTTACCCAAGGGATAGAGGAGTACTGATGCATAGGGGCACTTGTACCCCAATGTTTATAGCAGCACTCTCAACAATAGCCAAATTATGGAAAGAGTCTAAATGTCCCTCAACTGATGAATGGAAAGAAATTGTGGTTTATATACACAATGGAGTACTACGTGGCAATGAGAAAGAATGAAATATGGCCCTTTGTAGCAACATGGATGGAACTGGAGAGTGTGATGCTAAGTGAAATAAGCCATACAGAGAAAGACAGATACAATATGGTTTCACTCTTATGTGGATCCTGAGAAACTTAACAGAAACCCATGGGGGAGGGGAAGGGAAAAAAAAAAAGAGGTTAGAGTGGGAGAGAGCCAAAGCATAAGAGACTGTTAAAAACTGAGAACAAACTGAGGGTTGATGGGGGGTGGGAGGGAGGGGAGGGTGGGTGATGGGTATTGAGGAGGGCACATTTTGGGATGAGCACTGTATGGAAGGAAACCAATTTGACAATAAACTTCATATATTGAAAAAAAAAGGCAGATCTTGTAAAACAATCATAGGTGAAGTATACTTGGACACATGGTATGCTGAAATATCCTGTCAGAGAGATGGGGAAAAGCAGAGACAAGTGTAAGATTGAGGCCAAGGATGAAATCACTGGGGCAAAGAGGACACTAGTACAAATTACCAAGTCCCAGATAGTACAAGAAAACAAACTGAGCTGGATACTGATACACAAGCGGTAGAATCATGTGTTGAACATTGTGTGGGAACACAGACATCTCAGTAACAGAGGCTGTCAAGTCATGTGGAGACCAGAAATCACATCCAGTACATGAAAAGGTGTATTAGGAAAGGCAAAGGAATAGGGCACCTAGTCCTACATTCAATAGTCTCAAATCCCATTTGGACCAAGAGTGCAAACTACTTGCCATGGCTTTAGCAGTGTGTCCGTCACACGCAGTGGAAATACAGTCTATACAGCCAAACCCATCAACTGCTGGGATTCCCTCCCCAACACCAGTCTCACTAGACATTTTGTGCATGTCCCAAACCACACTCTAGAAGGAAAAAAAAGCCTATGACACTGTGTAATATTTTGGTCTCATCAGTTTTGGAATCAAGTGGAACTAAGCTTACAAGTAACAGACTTTGAGTACATCCTGCTAGGCTAAGCAGAGGGAGTGATTTTCTGAATCCCTGATGAGAAGAGTAGGCTCTGAAGTGTTGACACCTTGCTAGAGGATATGACTGAGTGGGACCTTTCCACGGACAGCAGATAAGCCAAGAGCAGTGGGAGAGATGGCTCTGCAAAGGCTGGCGGGCTGGAAGGGAGGCAGGTATACACCAAGAGACTTCTCTTTATGGGTGTTCTGCCTAAAATACACTTTCAGTTTTTTTGAGACATTCTGACTCTTCCCACTGGAACCTGAGAATATCACCACTCTGAGTCCATTGATCTTCTGAAGTCAATTATTCCAACTATTTCAAAAGGGAGAATTCAAGGTACATGGTAAACAGGGGTTAAAAAGTGTGTGCATATATATCTGTCTGACAAAACATGCATCTCTAACTGAATATGGCCATCTTCCTCAATCATGAATGAATAGAAAAAGAAACATAAAATACAGCCATTACATTTTGATGCATCAACACTAGCATTTTCAGATGCCAGAGTTTTCTTCCAGAAATGATATATATCAAGCAGACTGATGAGTTTTCACAATCATAACATGTAACAAGGCCAAAAGCTCACTAATGATAGACATACCTCTTAATTCAATTCTATATGAATATTTATAAAACCAGCTCAGTGTCTTTCCATAGAAAGCAATCAATATATGTTTACCAAATTGAATCAAATTGAATCATTTCACTGAAGTGGCTTGTACAAAGTAAATGCTCAATTAATTTATTTTTGTACTGATGTAAGAACTTCATTCTCATACACAGTAAAGTGACTTTGTAAAAGCAAAGCTTAAGGTTATCTGAAATAACCTGTAAAAAGAAATAATCAAGTGTTGACAGTATAGTAAATGAATGAAGCCAGGTTTCTATAATCACAGAAAAAGTTGACTGAGTATGAAATTCTATTCTACTTTTTTCCTGAAATCTGATATATGTCTTGTAATCTTCCAACTGAGACACACACATTTTATTACACTCTTATTTAGTCTACTTGATGTAGAATTAACTTGTAAGCTATGTAACATGTGACAGCAAGGCTGTAATTATTTAATTAAGACACAACTAACAAACAAATGAAATATATAATTCAAAATAAAACACCTGTTTTCGTTCTCTGTATCTTGCCTCAGAATTGACTTTAAACAACTCAGCCAGTTTAATCACAGCCTACAATGGGTCTACTACCGAGCAAGTTTGGTCGTTGTACCTGTACTGATTAGGGACAATGTTCTTGATATGTAGGTGTTTCAATGAGTGATTGATTACTCAGGTAATAAGTGATAAAATAGATCAAAAGAGAAGTGATGGGATCTTGTATGTTTTCATTCATTTGTCAACAAAAATTTTAACACCTACTATGCGGCATGTAATTTCATTTCTCCATTGTTATCACAGTTCTATCAAATGTTTGGTACTTTATAAACCTTAGCCAAATGAAGTTATACAAACATTTGTAATTGACTTAGGTCAAAATCATTTTAGTGATTCTCTTCGAATGCTAGGAACATATTAAAACAAAGAAAAAACACTTCCGAACATTATAGACTAATTCATTAACAGGTTATGTTAATGCTATTGCCTACAGCTGTTCCAGCAGAGTAATTTTTGGTAATTGTGCTAGCATGCCACAAAGTTAAAAAAAAAAAAAACTGAAATGTACAAATCCGTTAAAGTTTCAGAAAGGCTGTTGTATTTTATAGACTATGTGATGCAAAGTTGGATTAGTTTAGCACTAAATTATTCATGTCCTATATAACTCTTCATATTCTATAAAACTGTTACATATAAACACCAAACATCTCACCTTGGATATATTTCAATGAGCATTTTCTAATTTTAAAAATGAAAAAGATTATCAAAGGCATCAACTGTAAGTTGTGCTAATAAGATGCCACCATGTACAAGGACACTTAATAAAACTCTAGGGACAAAGTTTTCTTATAGTAAAGAGAATGACTTCAGTTCAAATAAACAATACTCTTTATGAATCATGGAAAGGGACTTTGGCATGGTTCAGGTGCCTCAATCCCAGAGATGTTTATAAGATGCATCTATGCAAGGGTGCGTGAGTGGCTCAGTCAGTTAAGGATCTGACTCTTGATTTTGATTCAGGTCATGATCTCATGATTCATGGGATCGAGCCCCATGTTGGGCTCTGCACTGACAGCATGGAGCCTGCTTGGGATTCTCTCTATCCCTCTCTCTGCCCCTCATATGTGCATTTTCTCTCTCTCTCTCTCTCTCTCTCTCTCCCTGTCCTCTGTCTCTCTCTCTCACAATAAACATTTTTAAAAAGTGATGGATCTATGCATAGTTGACCTGACATAATTACACACATACATCAACCCACACAGTGTTACAGGTACACTAATAAAACAAACTTGGGAAGTTTCCAGGGTTCCCATCCTTTGTCCCCCTGAGTAGGTGTGCCTCCCCCACCATCTGCCATGAATTTTCCAGTTTCTTAAATACCTAGCATTTAGGTGTGACCAATGTCACTGAGTCCCAGACATTGTTATAAATGTCAGTGGAAATATATGCCACTTCAGGACCTGACCCTAAAATGTACCACATTTGTTTCCCTCTGCCTTTTTCCCCTTATGGCTGGCTGAAATATAGATGATGCTGCCAGCTCTGTCGATACCTTGGTAGCCACTAATTAAAGATGGCAGAGCCTCTTTCAACCAGGTCCTTGGATAGTTACATGGCAACCTGGTAAACACCCAGTACTCTTTTTTTTTTTTTAATTTTTTTTTTCAACGTTTATTTATTTTGGGGACAGAGAGAGACAGAGCATGAACGGGGGAGGGGCAGAGAGAGAGGGAGACACAGAATCGGAAACAGGCTCCAGGCTCTGAGCCATCAGCCCAGAGCCCGACGCGGGGCTCGACTCCCGGACCACGAGATCGTGACCTGGCTGAAGTCGGACGCTCAACCGACTGCGCCACCCAGGCGCCCCAACCCCCAGTACTCTTAACAAGAAATAAAACTCTTTTGGTTTGAGCCACTGTACAGATTGGGGGGTCTATTTGTTACAGCAATTAGCCTAACCTTACTAATACACTGCCCAGTATGGGTAAGATCTAAATTTAGTCACCCCCACTTGCATTTGGTATTCTTAGAGCTGGATTCCTTAGAGGGCATATTCAAAGAGCTAAAACATCTCTAGCTACTTAAGATACTTTTTGCCCTAAGTTTTGCAAGTAGAGGAACTCATGTCAGATTTAACCTTGATTTTTGCATTATCAAGTCTAAATGCTCCCTGCAGACCTTCTATTCAATATCTTTCCCATTTTCCCGGTCTCACTACTGACCAATTCTCTTTATCCTCATTTCCAACTTAAGCCCTTCTTGTCCTGCCCAGGACTTATTCCTTATACTTTTAACACTTTGTCCATAATTTTCATTACTACCAGCAATGTTTTACTGATATAGCTCTTCTTATCTGGCATTCTGAAATTCATCTCATTTGCCTCATATAACCTGAACAACTGGTAATGTTTTATGATGTATTTGTCATCACTTTTGAGCTTGTCTAAAGGAAAAGAGCACATTTTCTTCTGCCCAGAGTATGTCCCTGTGTTAAACAGCAAGTAAAAGAAGAAAGCAAAGGGTGCAGCTACTGTGACAAGAGGAAGGAAGGTGTGGTAGGGTTGGCCAGGGAATGCAGCTAGCATGGTTCACTAGCATGACCAATTAGCACCCCAAGGTTAGTGACACTTCCACAGGTCTTCTGCTACCATAAAATCTTAAATATGATAAGCTAACTAAATTTAATCACATAAAAATGTATAGAGTATCTACTATATGCTGAAAATTATATAACGGTTTAAAGAGGACACTAAAAAGTAGAAGGCAAAATTCTTTCCCACTAAAGGATTGTGGCCTAAGTAGAGATACAAGTTATATACATAAAGATCTCTATGACAGGACAATAAATAATCAAGTTCCAAAATACATTGTGTAGACAACATAGGCCTTGCTTAGGCGGAATTGGAGGAAATCAGTATGAAACGCATCCATCAAGAGACACCTAGGAAAGCCATAGGAACGGGACAAAAATTGAACTAGATCTGATTCATCTTTTCCTGTACCCTAGCAATTTATTTTTGCTTCCACTCTGTATAACAGGATGCATAATTATATCAGGTGCCGGGAACTAAAAAACCTCATCTCTGTTGACAGGTATAGTTTACCTGGAAAGAAGAATGTCAGAGATTCAAAGGGTATGAGCTCTAGCTGGCTCCTGTCTTCATTATGAGTTCTCCCTCGGGCAAAGCTATAAAAGATCACATCACTTACATATCTGAAACATAATGAAATGACGTGTTTTTAAAAGGTCAGGATGCCAGAATGCAACATAACTATTGTGTTAAACTCATATTTTAAAAAAAGTAACCTTAAAGTCTTTGCAGAAAATCAAAATTAAATGCTAGGTAGAATGACATTACTGAGCCCTTGAAAAATGTTATGAAAAATGTCGTTCTAACAAAAGCCAACACAAACCCAGAGGTCTAAAGTAATATTTCTTGCCTCAAGTATCTTCCATTCTTAAAGAATTTCCTTTTGGGTTATAAAGTCTGAGGTAGCACAATGTTTTAGGTCAACATTGGCTCTAAGCTAAAATGAGGATGTGGGTGGAATTACAGAAATTAATACTTAGTTCACAGCTACGCATCTATTTTGGCTCTACCAAAGTGTCCGCATTTGACTTAGAATGTATTTCACTTGGCTGACTGCTTCTTAACTCTGAGATCTTTCCAATGCAACCTGAGTTCCCCTGCAAAACTTCTCAAGAGGCAAAAACTGACACGTAGAATGACATTAACACATTCTGTTCAAGAAGCATAGGTCGTCACACCCAAAGCTTGGAAGTTGATCTCTTCAATAGTTTATCAAAAAATGAGTTATCAAAAAGTCAAGGACAGGGAAGCTTGGGTGGCTCAGTCACTTATGTCCGACTTTGGCTCAGGTCATGATTTTACGGTTCATGAGTTCAAGCCCCTCATTCAGCTCTGTGCTGACAGCTCAGAGCCTGGAGCCTGCTTCAGATTCTGTGTCTCCCTGTGTCTCTGCCCCAGCCCCACTCACACTCTGTCTCTCTCTTAAAAATAAATAAACATTAAAAAAAATTTTAATCAAGCACAATAATTATTTATGAGAGTTTTAGATTTTCAATCAATCCATCATAATTTGGTTAATATTGTTGGTGTCATATTTTAAAGTTTTAATTCCAATGTAGTTAACATACAATACTTTATTAGTTTCACATGTACAATATAGTGATTTAACAATTCCATATATTACTCAGAGGATTGGTGTAACATTTTAATATGCTGAAAATTATTTAGTTCTTCACTTAAAATTATATAAAAGTATGCCTCATCCCTACTAAGATCTTGCAATGTCTCACTCCTTTGGACTTTCTTATTAGTATGTACATCCTGACAAACTTGTACCTCTAATTCAAGAGTCAGCTCAAAGTATCACCTCTTTGGAGAGGTCTCTCAGGCAAAAAATAAGACATTCTAAACTCTGTAGTCACCTGGTATTTTGTATATCCTTTCATTTGAACAGTTATTGCAGCATATTTGTGCATTTTTTTCACCAGGATTCCTTAAAAAAAAAAAAAGGATTGTTTCTTCCTCACCTTTGTTTCCCAGTATGCATTAAATAGTTAGCATAAAGTAGAAATTTAATAAATATTTTAAAAAAACATACAAATGAATGGAAATAAATTCTTAAATTTTCTTTTCCCCTTAGATATAATCAACATATTTAAGCATGCTTTCCAGTCCACAGAAGTCTGGAGAAGAAATGGATTATAAAATTTTGCATTCATTAATTCAATTATTTATTTTTTCCATCATTCATTTAGTAAATACATTTTCGTGCCCTATGTATGCCAAGCACTTTTATAGGAGCTAAAAATATGGAAAAAGTTTTTGTTTCGATGCTTAGGTTCACTTCTAAATTGTTTCATATATTTAAATATTCTCAAAGTATGTCACTGCCAAGGAGCCAAGCAGTAACTACCTAAACTGTACTGTGTTTGCAGCTGCAAGGTTGGCTTGCCATACTTCCTTCCACAAATTCAGTAAGGAAATAAGGAGTCCAAATGGATCTAGACAGCTTACTAACGTTCAGCAATAGTATGATCTAGCCATGGACCCCCAGCCCCTGTTTCTATACGGTAATGTGACCAGGGCCAGATAGTGCCTGCACACACATTGGGGATGCATTACAAGGGGGGGAATCCTTAGATTTGGAGACTCTTATTTTCTATCAGGGCTACTGGAAAATCTGCTCGCAATTTCCTCTGGAGAGAGGTGTTGTCCTTACTACCCTGGAATATAAGCAAGTATCTCTGGGGGAAAGGGGCAGATGCTTCCATCTTTAATGCTGGGAATATAAATAAATTTGCACCAGAGAGACTGGTTCCATCTTTCTAAGGCGCCTGCTTATACAAACATTTCTGAAAAATACGTGTGGAGCACTTAGCTGGCAATGCCTAGACATGTAGAAATACGAGATTTATAGAGAAGTGTCTCCCAACAGTCATTTATGGCATGTTATAATTACTTATATTTTAAAATAAAACTGTTATATACCTCTTTTAAATGTATCTAATATAATCCAGGGGCACCTGGGTGGCTCAGTTGGTTAAGCGTCCGACTTCGGCTCAGGTCATGATCTTGTGGCTTGTGAGTTCAAGTCCCGCATTGGGCTCTGTGCTGACAGCTCAGAGCCTGGAGCCTCTTCAGACTCTGTGTCTTTCTCACTCTCTGCCCCTCCCCCGCTCACACTCTGTGTCTCTCTGTCTCTCAAAAATAAATAAACATTAAAAAAATTTTTTAATGTATCTAATATAATCCAAATAGTGTCATAATGTGATACCCACTGTCATCCATTTAAAAATTATATAAACAGGAGCACCTGGGTGGCTCAATTAGTTAAGTGTCTGACTTCGGCTCAGGTCATTATCTCATGGTTCATGAGTTCAAGTCCCGTGTCAGGCTCTGTGCTAACAGCTCAGAGCCTGGAGCCTAATTTGGATTCTGCGTCTCCCTCTCTCTGTGTCCTCCCCTGCTCACACTGTGTCTCTCTCTCAAAAATAAATAAACATTAAAAAATTTTTAAAAAGTTATATAAACAAACTCTTATAAGAGATTTTAATTATTCATTTTCCTCCTTGAATTGATATTTTCATTCCACTTCCAGCACAAAATTTACCCATTACGGTTAAAATTGTAAATATTTTACTAATGATTCTAACATGTTTATTTGTAATCAAAATTTATTTTTTTATTTTCTACAGCCATAATAGTCTAAGGGTTAAAAATACTCTGAAATTGTAATCACACTATTACTATATGATTAAAATAAAATTATTAATAAATATTAATACATATAAAATTAAAATTGTATTGGTCACGCACTTTTGATAAGATGAATGAGACTTTAAAAATCAGTCCATATATCCATTTGGTGAGTACCATCCATTATTAGATAAAACAGGTTCAAGATGAGATCTATTCTGATATTTCATATTGCATAAATAAACACGAAAATTTTTACATACATAAAAATTAAATTGAATAGAAAGAGTTTCATGCTGAGAACCCCATACTGATGTTAGAAACATTTTTAGTGATCTACGAGCTTACAGTTATTTAAATTGTTTAAAAGAAAAAAAAGCAGAAACCATATTATTGCAAAAAGATTTGTTACATTGTCATCAACCATCAAAATGGTTTTAATAATCTATCAGCTCACAATTATTTACAGGAAAAAAAATGGACACTGCATGACTTGCAAAAGGATTTGTTACACAGTCATTACAGTATTTCATTTTCAACATAGAAGTACAACTGTGTAATGAGGGATTAACGGCAAATCTGGGTTATCTAAATCCTTAACATTCCAAAGGAAGGTTTTTCCCTTGCCCAGACCCTAAAAGGTACCCTCTGTTCCCTTGGAATATTCTATCTGGAAGGAGTATTTCTGCTTAAGTGGGAAACTTGGGCTACTCTAGATAGTCTACAATAGCAATGCTACTTATGTCGTGGATCTTGAACTATGCTTGACCCCTTGAAGGGTCTGGATATTAACATCAGCCATGCAGGCAGTCAGCCTTGCCCACATGACTGATCCCCAATAAAAACCCTGCACACCAAGACTCGGCTGTGTACAGTTCCTTGGCAATTCTCCATTAATGTTATCAGTCATCACTGCTGGAAAGACAAAGCGCTATAGTAAAACACCAAAAAAGGTTTTAGCAGCATTTAACAAGTGATTGTTAATTATGGTTAATTAAAGCTACTACTCCTTCACTTTGAGATATTATATTCATGAAACCTAAAATTATGGGGCACCTGGGTGGCGCAGTCGGTTAAGCGTCCGACTTCAGCCAGGTCACGATCTCACGGTCCGTGAGTTCGAGCCCCGCATCAGGCTCTGGGCTGATGGCTCAGAGCCTGGAGCCTGTTTCCAATTCTGTGTCTCCCTCTCTCTCTGCCCCTCCCCCGTTCATGCTCTGTCTCTCTCTGTCCCAAAAATAAATAAACGTTGAAAAAAAAATTAAAAAAAAAAAATAAAATAAAATTAGACAAAAATGTGTTTTAAAATACCCCTATACAACAAAACATGCACACTGGATTTTTCTTAAGTTTAAATAAATACAAACATAAATTATTGAATTATTTATTATTAAATTATTAAATATATTCTTGTCAAATTTTAATTTTCTAGGTATCTCACAATACCCTAAAAATGTGACAGATGAACAAACAAATACCTTCTAGAGAATTAGCATACTGACATCAAAAGGAAGAAAAACAATTAGTCTTAAACAGGATATATAGCATTTTATTTTATTTCATTTTTAAATATTTATTTATTTTTGAGAGAAAGAGACAGAGCGTGAGTGGGGGAGTGGCAGAGACAGAAGGAGACACAGAATCCAAAGCAGGCTCCAGGCTCTGAGCTTTCAGCAGAGAACCCGATACGGGGCTCAAACCCACCAACTGTGAGATCATGACCTGAGCTGAAGTCAGACACCCAACTGACTGAGCCGCCCAAGTGCCCCGGGAATATAGCATTTTAGGAACATTTTGTCATAGATATCTGTGTAAGTAGATGCGTTTTTTAAAGCATATATTACTATGTTATGCAAAAGGACTAGAAAGCAATAAACCAATAGGAAGTACAGAGTTTACACAAGTTGTTGTAATAATGATTAGTGTTAAGTATATTATTACTTACAGCACAATCCACAATATAAACCCATACCCAGCTTGGTTAACTTAAATCACATAAGTAATGGAAAGATAAATGAGTATTTAAGAAATAAACAAGACAAGTGGTTGATGAGTGATATGAGCACTTTTGTGCACAGGTATCATAAAAATGAATATGCATTTACATTCTCAAATAATTTTCTGACAAAATTTAATGAAAGTGTATCTTCTATAATTTAAATAACTGATGATGAAAGTGTAACACTCTGAGCTGTGATATATCTCCCTTTTAGCTCTTATCTGTTGCAGGCAAATCTATCCCTGATTGAATTCATATCAGCCATGCAACAGAGGTAGAATCTTGTCTCAGCACTACCAGAAACCATGAGAGTAGCTTATAACAGAGCTGAAATATGTGGACACTAAAAATCAGACAATTTGAGGAACCCAGGGGCACTCTTAACTAAATTTAGCACTAAAGGATTACCCACCTTCAAAGAACACAATAGCCTCTGCAGGACTCTGGATTATGTAGCTATCATGGTATCAGTGATTCCATGCTAATTTCACAACAGCAGGACTAAACTCAGAAGTCACACCCACCATGTGACAACAGGTATCACGGCCATAGACTGCTAAGACCCTAAAATTCTTACTTGTTGGTGCAAAAATGTGAATTGCTTTGTGGCTGTGTGAGATTCTGAAGTTCTTAGGCAAATTCAGGGTAAGGGGAAACCCCAAGAGGGAGATTCTAGGTTTCATGATAAATAAGGAAGATGGGTACTGAAGTGATTAATTGAAAAAATTAAAGAGATGTGACCAAACTGGTCGACTGAATTAGTGGACCATTTCATACCAATTACATGGTTGTTGTTAAATTAATTCCCTGTGGCTGGTTGGCTCATTGGTTAAATCATGATGCCAATAAAGAATAGAGAGGAGATTTAATTTTGTACTAGAAAAGCCTGGTTTTGCTCATTTTCACAGACACTGGAATTTCCACTAACACTAAAATGCCAGTCATTTTATAAAAGTGTAGTGATAATCCAAAACGGGAACATGAAGAGATCATGGCTGATGAGTGCAAATTCATTACCATAATACCATGGCTGGAATAAGCAGCTTGAAAACATGCCTGAAGCTAGTGTATCATTTTGGGACTCCAATTATATAGTACTATGAAAAAATATCTCTGAATTGACTGAGAAATGCCTTTTTTATTCTTACAGAGATCCATGAAATTCATTCAACAAACTTATGTACCAAAAACTACTACACTAAGTGCTTTACCATATTCTCCATTTACTTCTTGTAACAACTATGTGAGATAGGTATTATCCTCCAATTATATAGATGTAGGAACCATGGTCTGAAGAGATTATGCAATTTAATTTTGTTAATTTAGAAATTTTTTCTAAAAATAAGGATCTGACTTATTATGATGATGCTAGCAAAACAAGTTAAGTTTTATCTATTTAATATGGATTCTCTCAGGAAAAAAAAAAGGGCATGAAATAACCGAGGTCAGAATTTTGTCAAAATTATACCCATGTAATTATAAATTAACGTTATGTCTCATGAATCTCTTTGGGATTCTTTAGAGTAGTTTCCCCTAGATCTCCAAATTTATCTGTATATGAAGTGTTCCTGAAAAAGGGTGTTTTGTTGTTGTTGTTGTTGTTGTTGTTGTTGTTGTTGTTGTTAATAGACTCCACAGGTCTACCCAAGGTTTTTGATACACAGCCAAGTTTAGAAACCACTAATATATTCTATTCTTTGTCCCAAAGAGCTGGAATAAGCCAACATGGAAAGAGGTGCCAAGGGGTGCTACAGCTTTTGGTAATATTGCAGAAGTGGTAGGTTGAAAATATTTCCTTCTTCCAATCACATAGATATTAGGTAGATTACCATGAAGAGTTTTTTTAAATATTTCTAGAAAAATAAATGTAATAAAGTATGTAAATCATAAGCATAAACTCAACAAATTTTTACAAACTGAACTCATGTAAATAACACACGGATCAAGAAACAGAATATTACACCATCACAGGAGGCATGTTTATGCTCCCTTTCTGTCACTGCCTTGACCCACTTCATCCCAGACAACCACCATCTGACAAAATAGCATAAATTAAGTTTGCCTGGCTTTGTATCTTTAAAATGAATCATAGAGTACATCTTTGCTATCGAGCTTCTTTAATTATTGTAAATGATTCAACCTTGTGCTCTATAGAATCCCACAATTTATCCACTTCATACAATAATTTACTTATCCATTCTATGGATGGAGGACATTTGGGTAATTCACATTTCTTGGCTTTTACCAAAAGTACTGCTATGAAAATTCATGTGCATGCCACTGGATGAAAATCTATACTTACTTCCATTGGGTATATACCTACAAGTATAATTACAAGATAAGAGGAATGGATGTTTTAGTTTTAATACACACTGCCAATTTCACAAACTGATTGTACTGATTTATACCCCTATCACAACATAGGAGATTTCCAATTGCTCCATATATGTTTAGTATTTTCTGTCTTCTTTATTTAAATAAATTTAGTTGTGCAGTGACATATCATTCTAGTTTTGATTTTCGTTTTCTTAATGACTTATAAAGTAAATGATCCTTTTATATGTTTACTGACATTTGGATATCTTCTTTTGTGAAGCTCCTGGTACCTTTTTTGTTCCATTGGATTATCTCTAATTTTTTTAAATTATTACTATTATTATTAACTTGTAGAAGTTCTTTACAAATTCTGGGAATAACAGTTCTTTGTTGGAGACTTCTGAGGAAGATGGCAGAGTAAGAAGATCCTATGCTCACCTAATCCCACAGATACAACTAGATAACACCCACATTAAGTGCAAATAACCCAGAAAACAACACAAAGATGGGGATAACAGATTCCTCACAGCTCAATGGAGAGAAGAGGCCACATCAATGGTAGGAAGGGCAGAAACGCAGTTGGGACTATAACAGCCTCATGGGACTGTCTGCAGGAGGGAAGGAAAACAAGGACACTGAAAGGGGAAAAAAACAGAACTTCACACCAGGCACTTTGGGCACAAGAAAGATAAATTGCCATTACATTTGGCTTAGAAAAATACAGGGGAACAATTTCATGAGTTCTTACATCAGTGAGGTTTAACATCTGGAATTTTAAAAATCAGTGGACTTGGGCTTTGGGAGAGAAATAGGCAAATGAGTCCCTGGCCTTAAAAATGCAGCACAACCAAGAGTCCCGTGGAGATAAAGCATAGAAGCAGCAGTTTGAAAAACAATTGAGATATACAGAAGGGAGATTTGTTATACTAATCTCAAAGCATGTGCTGGAGAGGTCGCGATTGTTGGGAAACCTCTCCAAGAACAAAACACGTGGCAGGCACCATTTCCCTCCCTCACCCCCCAGCCTAGATGTAGGAACAACTAGAGGACCCTGTCCAGCACCAACGCTCTCCACCTAACCTGCGAACTACCCACCCTGCCACACATTGTGTGATCGAGCTCCTACAGCCAGACCTTGTTTGCAGGTCCCCCCCACCAACCCTGCCACAGCAGACCCATCCACCTTGCTGGCATAGTGTGCCCTGCACCAGTGCCCTCCTGTGGACATCCTTCTCCAATATGTCCTTGGCCAGAGCCCATCCAAAGGGGTATCACAAGCCTGGCAGTGTGAAAGTAGGCTTCAAGCTGTGCTTGAAGCCATTAATTTAGATCATTTAGATGATGTCATCCAAAGTAAAAGTACAGCAGTACTGTTAAAACAAAGAAAAATAATGATAAAAGAGGAGCACGAAAAGAAACTAGAAATGACTAGCTAGGGAAAGCAGAAAACGAAAAGACTTTAGTCATTAAAGGTTTTAAGAAGAAACTGTTCAACAATATAAAACACTACAAAGTTTTAATTCTCTTTTGTTGCCTCCTTTTCACCAATCATAAATCATCAAATCACACAAGACCTTTTGCAAAGACCATGAATGTATATAGGTGATCCAGTACTATCAGGCTGGGTCAAGAAAAAGTAGATGTTTATTTTCATCTCTTATCTCGCCTCGACAGAAAGCTAGTTAGCTTCGTCTGCCTCACAGCAGAGCAAAAGGAGCTGTCATAAGGAGGCATCGGTTAGGGCAAAGTTTTGACCAAGTGAATCACATCTAAGAATGTAAGAGCACATTGGAAAATGTTTCTTACGGAAAATGAGGCAAATGATACAAATGTAATTCCAAGTGGACTTCCCATTACTGGGCTTGACAAAAGGGAGAAGAGAACCCAACTAGAGCAAAATGCTAGGATAAAGGTGCCATAAGTGGACAATGGCAAAAGTGCCCAACGGAGATTAATGTGAACTCATTTAAATTCACTTGAGATTTAATTTCCAAGAATTTAATGAAGTGCAATGTTTTCTCTTTTGTTTCCTCAGAAAATAAGAAACTGAAACACTGATAAAAGAAGGAAAATAGATTCTAGGTTATTGTATCAGCAGCCCTCACTTAATTCCATTCCAAACTCAATCCTAGTCACCAGAAATGACTTTTTAAACATTTTAATCAATGTATAATTGACATACAATAAAGCACACATATATAAAGGGCACACTTTGCTAAATTCTGATATATTTATACACACATGAAACCATCACTGTATCAAGATAATAAACATATCTCTCACCCCCAAAAGTTTTCTCAGGTATCTTCGTAAACCTTTCCTGCTCCCTCCCATCCCCAACAGACCACTTCTCACCCTGTATTTCCAGCTAGTTACTGATCTAATTCCTGTCACTAGAGATCAGTTTATATTTTCTAGAACTTTTTACAAGTGGATTCTTACATTGTATTAGTTTCCTAGGACTGCCATAAAAAAATCACCACTGGCTAAGTGTCTTAAAACAACAGAAATTTATTCTCTAACAATTCTAGGACTAGGAGTCTGAAATCAAAAGTGCCAACAAGGCCATGCTCCCTCTAGAATCTAAACATGATTCCCTCCTTGCCTCTTCTAGCTTCTACTGGTTGCGAGTAATCCTTGACATTTCTTGGCCTGTGGCAGCTGAACTCCAGTATCTGCCTCTGCTTCCACATGGACTTTTTCCTTGGGTCTTCTCTATGTCTCTGCTTGTCCCCAAATCCTCTCTCTTTGTAAGGAATTGGGTCATTGTATATTCCAGCAAAGATTCTATTTCCAAATTAGGTCACATTCACAAGTACCTGGGTAAGGGCTTCAATGCAGCTTTCTGAAACCACAATACAACCCAAATAGTCCATCATCTGGTCACCCACAATTCAAGCCCTTCCCAAACACAAAATATATTCACCCCTTTACAACATCCTCCAAAGGCTTAACCCATCCCAGCATGAACTCTAGGTCCAAAATCTCATCTAAATATTGTCAGGTCAAGAAGTTCCAAATTTCACCTTCTAAATCATCTAAATCAGATGTGGTGAGACTCTGGGTTTGGCTCATCGTGGGGTAAAATTCTTCTCCATCAGTGAAACTAGAAAGAAGAAAAGTTATGTGCTTCCAAAATACAGTGGTGTGACAGATATAGGATAGACATTCCCATTCCAAAATGTAGACAATGGAAGGAATAAAGGGGTCATGATTCCAACACATCTTAAACACAGTAAGGCAAATGCCACTAGGTTTCAAGGCATGAGAAGACTCTTTGTGTCCTGATGCTCAGCTCTCTGTACCTGCCATTGGCACTGGCCTCTAATCCAAGGAGGCCCCATCATCCCTGCCAACCTGTGAGATGCCCTCAGAGGCATGCTCCCCATTTCTTGAAGGATAACACGTGTTTGTAATATATGCTTTATCCACTCATTTCTTGCCTGTAAAATCCCAATAGTCTGTCTTCCTTCATTTTATCCTGTTTCTATCCCCTTCAGTTCAAGTTGGTAATGTTTTTCATAGTGTAACATTCTCAAAACCCTTGTGGTTCCTCCATGTAGGTCAAGGGGAGTATCTTAACTAATTATATTTGCAAAGATCCTACTTCCCAATCAGGTCACATTCATGAGCTAGGACTTAAACATATCTTTTAGATGGATAGAATTCAACCTATAATATGCAGTATGTGTTCTTTTGGGTACTCCTTTTATTGAGCATAATTATTTTAATATTCATCCACATTTTTACACATATCAATGGTTCATTCTTTAATTACTGACTAATATTCTACTTTATGGATAAATTCCCCTATTTATGGGCATTTGGAATGTTTCATTCTTGGCATTACAGATAAATGGCAACGAAAAGTCTTGTACAACTCTTTGCATGGACACAGGCTTTCATTTCTCTGGGTAAAGGCAAGGACTGGAGTGACTGTGTTATAAGGTAGTATATGTTTAATTTTTTTTTTTAATTTTTTTTTTCAACGTTTATTTATTTTTGGGAGAGAGACAGAGAATGAACGGGGGAGGGGCAGAGAGAGAGGGAGTCACAGAATCGGAAACAGGCTCCAGGCTCTGAGCCATCAGCCCAGAGCCCGACGCGGGGCTCGAACTCACGGACCGCGAGATCGTGACCTGACTGAAGCCGGACGCTTAACTGACTGCGCCACCCAGGCGCCCCATAATTTTTTAAATGACTGCCAAACCGTTTTCCAAAGTAATTGTCACACTTTACATTCCCACAGTGGAGTATGAAAGTTCCAGTTGCTCCACATCTCTATCAACACTTTGTGTCATCAGTATTTTTACTTTTAGACACACTGATACATACGCAGTAGCATCTAATACACAGAGAATGGTATTCTATCACATTCCCCTGATGAATAATGATATTGAGTATCTTTTAATGTCCTTATTTGTCATTTGTTTATCTTCTTTGGTAAAATGTCTGTTCAAATCTTCTGCCGGGGTGCCTGAGTGGCTCATATTAGATGTTTAAATGCAAATGTTAAAAAAAAAAAAAAGTACCTGATCTCATAGAACCTGCTTGGGATTCTCTCTCTCCCCCCTTTCAAAATTAATAAACTAAAAAAAAAAATCTTTGCCCATTTTGGAGGAGGTAGTTTGTCTTGCTACAATTGAGATTTTAGAATTCTTTATATATTCCGAATACAAATCTTTCATCAGCTCTTTGATTTGCAAATATGGTCTTCCTGTCCATTTACCTTGTCATTCTTTTAACACATATTTCAAAGATAATTTCCTAACTATGATGAAGTCAACTTATCCATTTTTTCTTCTATAAATTGTATTTTAGGTGTTACATAAATAATGTGTTAAAGCCAAAATCTTTACAAAGACCTACAAGATGCTAACTGAATTACCCTCCTCCATTACCTTCCTGCCCTCATCTTTAACTATAGATGTCTCCTTTTCTCACTCTTCTCCAGCCAAACTGGCCTCCTGCTCCTCGAACAGTGCACATGCAGTTCTGTCTCAGGGCACTTGCACTTGCTGTAGCTTTTGCCTGGCATTCTTTTTTCTCAAATATCTGCAGGGCTCACTCCCTGGTCTCCTTCAGGTCTTTATTAAGTGTCTGGTCAGTGAAAATGATCCTGACCTTTCTTACAACCACTACAATTCCCCAACATTTCCAATCCCCCTACCTTCCTTTGACTTTGTCCATAGTACTTTCCATTCTTATTTTCCAATTCCTGTACTAGAATATAACTTCCATGAAGCCAAAGATTTATGTCTGCCTGCCAGAATTCCCAGTTACAATATTATCTGGCAGTTAGTAGGTACTTGAAGAATATTTGCTCAATGCATGAATGAATATCTTAATATATATTGATTTTGTCTTCGTAGTTATTTGATAGTTTGGCTGGATTTAAAACACTAACAATTATTTTCCCTCAGAAATTTTTTAATATTTTTTTATTTTGGAATAAATTTACAGGAAATTTGCAAAAACAGTATAGAGAGCTCCCCATGTGTTCATCACTCAATTTCCTGCACTGTTACCATTTTATATTACCATATTATAGTTGTCAAAACAAAGAAAATGACATTGGTACATTATTATTAACCAAACTCCTACTTCTCTCACAATTATAAAGGCAAGTCTCCAATTCTTTCTAATTTGTAGAGTGCTAATAACAAATATAATAGACTAAGTCTGATTTTCAATTTTCTCTGAGTGGGTCCACGATAGACCCAACATATAGTCATGGGAGATCTTAGCCAAGACAGGCATGAATCCATTGTAACCTTCTCTTTTGCTAGTAAAAAGTATTCTGTCTGGCAGAAAAAGAGTAACCACATTTCCTAACAGATTTTACCATCAAAAGTCCCAGCCCCTCCAGATCCAAGTGATAATGGTCTTTATGTGTAATTCAGTAAAAGTTGTTCTGCTAATTAGAACAAGGGGATTATAAAATCTCAAATGACATGAGCAACCATGTAAACAGAACATCAACTTATGAGAACATTCCAGAGGAGAAGGATGTCCAGTAGGGAGCACTGCAGAGAGCTGGATATATGGAACAATTCAAGGCTAAATGGAGACTGACTCTTGAGGGTATAAATGGCAAGCATCTGTAATTTAGGCTGTTGTTCCTTTGCCTGGTCCCCAGGAGGGACTGTGTTACCTTGCCTCCTTCAATGCAGTAATGTGATAGAGGTGTCTGAAATAGACCTTGGCTAAACATTTTTGACTTCTTAAAAGGCTCAGTTCCCCCTGCTTTCTCAAGCTCCCAGGGTTCATTTTGTGACATTTAAGCGTTAGCTGTCTGGAACTGCCTTAAGGCTAATAGGGTCCTGCCACCATCAAACTGGTATTCACAGGAGCTTGGATTTCCATGTGTTCATCATCCTTAAATGTTTGGGGATTGACATTGCTTCAGGCTTATAGATTGCCTAAACTCTTAGACAAAAATCACCTAAAATTTAAATAATATTCATCTGTTAAGGTAACTGTGTGTGATGCAGATTGTATTGTTTCTAATAATAAGTGATATATGGAGTTTTAAGGAGAGTCAAGATGCTTGAAACTAGTTTACTGAGGAGTCTGAGTATTTTAGGGGAAAAAACAAGTAACATTATTTTTCCAATAAACGATTCCCAATTGTGCCCTGATGAACCTTTTCTTCCACTAAATACCAAGTTCTTCAAAGATGTCTTGACCAGATTCCTTAACTTTTCCATCTCTATTGATTATGAAGACTTATTTAAGTATGTTAGGGTTAAAAATATTATAGAATTTGACACAACTTTATTTCAAATCTTCATTCCTAAATTTGTTTCAAAGATTGTCTTTCTTCCTCCCTCAGGGCTAACTAGACCTACCTATGAGTAAAGTTGATTTGTTTTTAGAGAGTTGTAGTAGGATCTCTTTTCACACAAACCAACCTTCCTTTCTTCATGTTTCTTTCCTCTTTCTCTTTGCTTGGTATGCTAGCCCTCCATGAGTTTTCAGCCCAATCCCCAACCAGCAAAGCCAAAAGGGCAGAGAACTTGATCTCACATGATAGGCAATATTCCAAGGATTTTCTACGAGTCGCTTTTACACAGAACCACAGCAACACTGATGCCCTTGCTCACCCTCTCAAAACTGCAGAGAACAGAGATGTGGTGATCATTTCCCCATATTCTTTTCAGGCCTTCCTTACCATGGGACCCTCAAGCCCCTCTGGTCCAGGCTACTCCAAATCCAGCATTAGTTTCCAAGTTCATATCTACATCCAAAATTCAGGGAACATATAATAAGCAACCCCTTTTTCTTTAACAATGTAACATGTTCTTATTGTCCCCAAAGGCTCTCCTAAGAATCTTTTCAGCACACTCTCCTCTAACAATGCCATAAAAGTGGGCCTATAGATTCTGTGACCCATAAGCATACAACCACCAGGAAAAGTGTTCATGTCCCCTTCTTGCAAGCATACTCATTCTTTAAAGTGATTCTTTTAGAGCCCTGTTCACTGCTTTGGGGTTGAAAAAGTACTTCATTTCCCACTCCACAAGTAGAGAAGGAAGTAAATCTTACTTGTAGACCACAAAATCAACTTTACTCTCCTCTAAATCTTGCTCAGGATTTCCATTGAGGGAAAGGAAGGGATTAGTTGATGAGTATACTACAATAAAGGTGAGGTGGCCTTATCTGACTACTGGAGACTCAAATGAGAGGTAGTTCCTTTATTTCACTACATGGGAAAGAGTGGAAATTATAGTCTATTCTTGAAGATATCACCTGGGGACTGTGACCAGGAGGCTTTGTACTTATACTCTGTCCTTACTGGGGGATCACTATAATCATATCCATGGGCTACTATCTGAACTCATCCTGAGCTGAGGACTTCAAGTCTCATAGTCCTCTGGGTACATAATTTCAATAAGCTTAATCTGGGTTTGACAGATTCTACTTTCCAAAGATATCCCAACAATATCTCCCATGTTCATGTTTACCAACAGTACAGCCTTGACTGTCAAGAAGTGGAGTCTCTGACCTCAGCTCTTAAATCTTGTGACTAATAGACTAAATATTGTAGGAGAAGTGACCCGTGTGACAGCTAACACTCAGTAATACAAGACTACGCAGCTTCTACCTTGTTTGTTGGGATACTTGCCATGTAAGAAGTCTGACTACCCTAAGGACACCGTGTTGCGAGAAGTCATGTTACACGATGAGGCCACATAGTGGTATTCCAGTCAGAGGCCACTGGAATATATCGTAGTTAGCAGTCCTGCTCTTTGACTCTTCCATCCTAAGTGCAAGACAAGTGAATAAATGAGTCTTCACATTATTTTAGCCCCTAGCTATTGAGTCACTACCCCCATCCTTTAAGTATTCCCAACCAAGAATCCAGGTATCAGTGAGCAGAGAAAAACTATCCCTAAAGTGCTTTTTCTGAATTCCTGACCTATAGAATCCATGAGCAGATTAATTTTTTTTTAATGCTACTAAGTCTAGGATGGTTTATTATGCAGCAATAATAATTGATATATCTAGGGTCCTATAAATGAGTCTGTCTTCTCATTTGTCTAGGGTATTTATATATTTAAGGAGAAAATAACTTTTTCTAACCTGATTAGCTTAATGTTTCTTATAATGACTCCTGGACCATCACTAAGGTGGAGCAGATAAAGGACTTAAAAAACACCACATCCTATATACTTCTAGGGAGACACAGTCACACTAGTAGAAAAGGTAGACCAACTTTATCTGTGTAATTCAGGTATTAAGATTTCTACCTCTCCACTTATTTTGGTGTAATTTTTTAGTCGTGAAGGACCTTCCTGCTTATTCCTAAGTAGAACTATATACAGGGTACAGGAGATTGTTCCTTAAGATAAACAAATTTTATGTATTGATTTTAGGTAACAAGAAACCCAAGTGTCAATGCCAGAAGCATTCTTTATCAAATGAATCAAATGAATCATGAAAATGCCATAAAAATTATGAGGCCATGTTCACCATGGCTATTTGTTTCTCTAGACCTTTCTACATCTTTTCCTGGGCTCCCAAGCTATTTATTAGTGTCAAACTGCCTAAATGTACTTATTTACATAATAAGGCCTGTATAAGGCCTTTCTTAACCTCTCCAATTCCTATTTTTAGGGCACCATTAGCTGCAGTCTCTTTATTCTAAATGGTTTTTGTAGAAATAAGAGAGAGCAAAGTTAGCATTATGTCGACACACAGTGAACCTCCGGCGTGCCAAAATGTGAAGCTCTGGGGATAAAAGCCAAGGCTTATTATCCCTCTGTCAGTACTGTGAAATTTGATTATTACATTTTATCAGTAAAATTGTAGCAATTCCACTTTCATAAAAGAGAGTGAACAATTAGTGTACAGGCTATATTCTTTGACCATGATGAGGAACCATTCAGGGCTTGGCTAGAGTTATTACAGAGAATGTGTTAGAGTCTTCTAATCCCCCCAGTTTTTATAGACATAGATGTTGCCATTATTTTCAGGTGATATCCTATTCCAACAAGCTGGTCTACAGGTATGAAACAATATTTTATCTTCAAGACCATTATCTAAACCACATACATCAGACTATCTTTAATGTGAATATGATGTTATACCCAAGAGAGGGAACCAAAATGTCACTTTAATTCTCTAAAGTGCTGGGGCGCCTGGGTGGTTAAGTGTCCGACTTCAGCTCAGGTCATGATCTCATAGTCTGTGAGTTCGAGCCCCGCATCGGGCTCTGTGCTGACAGCTCAGAGTCTGGAGTCTGCTTCAGATTCTGTGTTTCCCTCTCTCTCTGCCCCTCCCCTGCTCATGCTCTGTCTCTCTCTGTCTCAAAAATAAATAAAAACATTAAAGAAATTAAAAAAAAAAAAGAAAAATTCTCTAAAGTGCTGAGTGATCATATATCAATTAAATGTATATAAGCCCTCAAAGTACCTATACAATTTAAGACCTAAAGTACAATTTAATAGGATTTGGAAAGTTTGATGAACTGAACACTAACAATATTTGCAGATTTACCAGACTTAAATACTGGGTAAATAGATACTGGGTGGGAATTTCTCCTGTAGGCTCAGAATTCTGTTTAATGATGAGAAAATGTCACAATCTATTATCTAAAGAGAGATAACAGCATATTCCTGGTAATAAAAGTGTTATAGAGCAGAGACCAAGAAAGTTTGGGGAAGGAAGGATGGATAATTATACCAAATTCACATTAAAAAAAAAAAAAAAATGACAAGAAAAAAAATACTGCCATCTCTAACAATTTGGAAGCGTTTTGGTAAAATGGTAGGAAATGATGCCAAGATGCAATGAGTTGAAAAACTACAAATAAATTAAACTAATTAGTACAGAATACTCTTCAAGAATATTTGAGAAAGGAAGACAAGAACCTGGATGGGAGCTACAATTAGATGCTTTCATAGGAAACTAAGAAAGAAAAACTAAAAAAAAAAAAAAGAAAAAAACTCAAAATGAAAGGCAAGGTTGGCTATGATGAAAGACAATGAGGCCGATCAAGTTCATTCAACTGTGGTTCAAAGAGTACCCAATTAGTTAATATTATCAAATAAGTGATTTGTTCAGTTTGGTAGAAGAAATTCTGTAAGTATCAGTTAAAGGGTCCAGGTGAACTTTGAATTCCCACTGTGAGTTCCTCTATTTAGCTTATTGGTCATATTATTCCATCTTTCAAGACATCACAAGCTGAACAGAAAGTTTTTTTAAATTAATATATTTCATAACATGCTTGGTAATGAGCTATTAGAGAATGTAATATAATTGCAGCTATCATCATTTTATAACACTGAATTAAACATTTTTAAGAGCATATCAATTTCTATGTTATAATTCAGTCCTTAACATTTTTATGCATAATGAGGATGTCAAAAATGTGGAATTCCTCCAAAAATTAGAAGACGAGGTCTCATATAAATGCTAATAATATATTTTTTCACATATAAGACATTTTCAGAGTTAACCTTATTTGGCCATAATTCATTGCAAAATAATAAAATAAATTCTCAAAAAGACTTTAACATTTTGCATTTCTAGAAGATTATAATTACCCCTATGTCCTCTGAGGCTTACAACTTGATGCACGCCACTCCTAATAAATAGACCAATTCTGCAATTCTAATATAATCCTATCACATCTTATTATTAGATGATCATTAACACTTAAACCCAATGATTTCTTCTTGCCCTCTGTTAATATACACTGTCATCCCTTGTAAAAGAGATAAAAGGACACAGAGAATGTGTTTTCCCTCGGGAGAGAGATGCAGTTTATGATAAACTGGCAAATAAATCTCATGAATAGCTCCTTTGCGATGTCCCCATTATGATCCAAACCTTTAACCTGTGCAAAGAAAACAAACAAAACAAACAAACAAGCAAACAAACAAACAAACAAAAACTGCCAGGACCATGCAGAGAGAGAATGCTCGTGAACTATGACATGTGTTCAGATGACTTAAAGCACCACATGTGAGTTTCTATACCTAACTCACATCCACTTTAAATTTGACATGCCTGTGGAATAGTCTATTTGGCCAACTACTAAACAGAATGCTAAGTATCTCACAAGAAAGGGGGCCTGGAAACAATTTGATGATTGCTGTTTTAGCTCCTTCTGTGTATGCATCTGATGCCCCATTGACGGGGCTTTCACAGCTGCTTGGGCCCTGGACTCCCAGACCAGGAACTCACTCCATCACGGTACCTCAAAAAATATTCACATGAAAAGGAATCAGGAAAAACTAAAGCTAAAGACCAAGCCTATTTGCTTCAGTGATGGTGGGCTAATAAGGGGAGGTAAAAGTCAACTAGCCAATGAAGTCAAGCAGAAAGGCACCCTGGAGAAATCCGCTCAAACTTCTTCTCTTTTTGTCAGTCATCCTCCAAGATGTGATAACTACCCTTAAAACAGAACAAGCAATGAGCTCATAAATTACTGTTGAGTCACTTCAATATTTGGTTAAATACTAATTTCTCCTGGTGGCTGAAACCAGACAGGATGTTCTGATATTCACGGTTCTTGGCGGTGAGGTTTATATCTCATTTGGGATCAAATGAACAGACTCTTCATTCTCTAAAGCAAACTGGATTTAAAAAAAAGATACAGCCATCAGAATACTCAAGAGAAAATATAATAGTACAAGATCCTGCAATAAGGAAGGAAACCTTTCAAATTAATTTTTCAAAGACTCTTCTATGCAAGGATTGGGAAACCTCCCCCTGGTGCAATTAATGAAGTCTCTGCACTTAAAATGGACCAAAAGAAAATTTAGAATCTGCATTATAGTTAAAAAGAACTCCACTGTGAGACACCAAAGGCATGGGGTAGAACAGAGTAGAATATTTGCCAAAGAATTAAGGCAATAAACCTAAAAATATGAAGAAGTTCAAGTCAGAGACAATTTTCTCAGCTAGAGTAAAGGTTTTCACTATTTCCTTAGGAAGGAGGAAGTAAAATGCTAATCTCAAAACCCTAGTGTACTACACTTTAGTTGTTGCATCCACAAAACAACTAATTCTATGAAGTTTCAAGTCTATAGCTTGTGATCACTCATTTGCAATAAGCCTTTTTATTGTTCACATGAATCCTTGCAGAAGTAGAATTAATTATGATGTGGTCCTAGTGGGCCCTCCAGGGCTACAGCTTGTGCCCAGAACGGGCAGGTCGTGGACACCTCATCTTATAGAATAGTGCCTCCATATTTATTCCTGAGTAAGAGAACTTGAACACTTCGTTTTACTCATTCTTTGAAAAGCATTCAGTGAGCACCTACAATATGCACTGCCTTCTGAAATACAAAGGTGACAGTTTGTGGGTGGGTAAGGAGAAGGTTGCAAAGGCATATGAATAAATACCAAGTGAATGATAGATCAACAATCCCCGATTCCCCTAGAAGTAATTCCCCCAGCTGTTTTGTACTGGGACTTGGCCACACATCTCTTATAAACATTTCTATTCTATTGTAATAAGTTACTAGGGAGAAGGGACTGATATATTCAAGTTTGTATTCCCAGGGTATTATAAATATAATGTGTGCTTTGAGTATGTATTTGGAATGAAGAAATGAATTCAGAGGACAGAGACTAACTTGCAGTTCATGTGATTTGGGAAGACTTCAAGAAGAAGGCAACTCAGTCAGAGAAATTATGGTAGAAAGAAATCATAGTGGGAGGTAATTTAGAGGAAAATGCCTCTGGTCTGGATAAACTAACTGGTAGCTTTTCATCCTGTCTCCTACCTCAGAGTTTTCCTCCCCTATGACCTCTCCCTAAATCAGTCTTCAATATGTAGCACCTACAAGAAAAATTAACAATTATAAGACAAGTGGAGATTATTTTTTTATTAATATAACTTTTCTGAACATACTCAGTTCATGGAAGAAAAAGGTAAATTTTTGATTTGAAGATTTTAGATAAATTATAGCTATCAACAGAGCTCTATTTGTTGAAGAAGTCCTGTTCCCTTAGGAACTATTTACTTAGGAAATAGATCTCCTTAGGAATCTTATTTACTATTTGTTGTGGACAGAAGTGCATCCCCTTAATATTTCATATATTGACATCCTAAGCCCTAGGACCTCAGAATTTAACTGTATTTGAAGGTAGGGTCTTTAAGGAGGTAATTAAATTTAAATGAGCTCATTAGGGTGGACCTTAATCCTGTAGGACTGATGTCCTCCTAAGAAGAGGATCTTTGGGTACAGACAGGTACAGAAGGAAGATGGTAAGAAGACACAGGAGGAGGTCCAAGAGAGAGGCCTGCAGCAGGCCTTAATCTCAGATTCCAGCCTCCAGAACTGTGAGAAAACATATGTCACTTGTTGAAATCACCAGTTCTGTACTTTATTATGTCAGCCCCAGCAACACAGTACACTGCACATGACCTTCGTAACACTTTGGCCATGCTTCAGTCCTTTTCTCCTTCATTCATTCCAGGTAGTTGAAAAAGTCTGCCTATCTTTGGCACTCAGATTCACTGACTGGAGGAGGTAGAGAGGCTCCCATTTTGGGATGGAGTTGCTATTATACGCAAACCCATGGCCTTGGGGATAAATGGCCCTTTTAGGCTGACCCTAACCTTCTCCAAAGAATGCAAAATCATCCCAGCCCCTGAAATACCTTAGAGAAAGAAAGAAAATAATTCTGTAACAAGGCAATGACCTCTAGTGGAAGCTGTGTGGAATTACAGAGATCCCAGTAAGTTTCAAGCCTTAAGAGAGAGGGAAAAAAACAAACAAACAAAAAAAAAAAAACTAAGCTTAAATGTTACAAAGAGTGATCCCGGAGGAATTTCCAAGGGACAATACTGTTATTTGCAACCACTAAATAAATCCAAATTGAAAGCAAATGTAGAAGAATAGAAAATAGGAAAGCTTTCAAATCGTGTTAATGTCTCTACACTGGGCAAGGTAGGCAAGAGGGAAAGCCACGAGCTCAGGATTGTCTCCACACTCACATCCCGTGAATCGTTTCTAGGTCCTTCTTCTTCAGAATGTGCTCTTGGGACCATAGCAGAGCTCCCACCCCAGAGTTGCTCAGTAAAAACCTAAATTTTAAGAAGGTCCTTCAGGTGATCTAGAAACATAGTGAAATTTGAGAAGTACTGCAATCTTGCTCATTCAGAAAGTGGACGTTTTAGTGCTGTCTTTGGATCTTCTCTAGGTGAGGAAAGTCAACTTAATCTATAGAAGCCACCAGGCATGACACAGTTTCTGGTGCTAAGTTCTTAAACTCATTTGTCTTCACTTAAGTACATATGGTTCAACTACTCCTAAAATATACAGATTAAATTAACACATGTCCAATTAGCCATTTTTTTTTTCCTTTTAAACTTTTCAAACTCTAGTAATGATGGCTTTGGAACTCTCTGATTTCCAGAGGTTTCCACGAAAATGTCAATCCTTCTAGCCCTCCTATTAATCATCATCCTGCTGTCAGGGAAGCTGAGAGTGTGAATTTTAACTCTTCTTAATGAATATATTTCACACACCAAAATTATCTCAGCAATTTCCTTGGCAGCTTTAGAAGCCATTACTAAATTGCATTCAAATGCATCTCATCTGTTTCCTAAACTGCCTCTACAGTTTTTCTTCACCAATGATTCTCAAGCATGGTACAAAGAAACATCTATTTTTGTACAGCAGGATAGTTTTTCTTGTAAATGCCCCCAAAACCAGAGTATGTTAACTTATTTAAAACTGTAGTTTCATTCCAGTGAATATTCAATAACTGGCTTTCAACAACAAAAGATGAAGCCCTGATTTGTGGTCTGTGCCAATCGCCATAGTGTAAATATCCCCTCTTGAACAATTCCAAGATACCAACTTGTATCAGTGTTAGAAAGAGATGTACACAATTGCCTCATGGCGGTGCAAACAGGTGCCACTATTTATTTCCAAAATACAATCAATACCAACCCCATTTCCTAGGCTATTTCCTTAGTAGTTTCAAAATACATGTCCGGCCTAAACGTCCATCAACTGATGAATGGATAAAGACATTGTGGTTTATATACACAATGGAGTACTACGTGGCAATGAGAAAGAATGAAATATGGCCCTTTGTAGCAACGTGGATGGAACTGGAGAGTGTGATGCTAAGTGAAATAAGCCATACAGAGAAAGACAGATACCATATGTTTTCACTCTTATGTGGATCCTGAGAAACTTAACAGGAACCCATGGGGGAGGGGAAGGAAAAAAAAAAAAGAGGTTAGAGTAGAAGAGAGACAAAGCATAAGAGACTCTTAAAAACTGAGAACAAACTGAGGGTTGATGGGGGGTGGGAGGGAGGGGAGGGTGGGTGATGGGTATTGAGGAGGGCACCTTTTAGGATGAGCACTGGGTGTTGTATGGAAACCAATTTGACAATAAATTTCACATACTGAAAAAAAAAACAAAAACAAAGTGCATGTCCGTGTACAGTATGTGTGCTGTGCAATTGTACAATCTTAATCTACACCAAAAGGAAACTAGCAGTTTGGGACAAAGTACTACTTTTATTAATGATGGTATTAATGTTGGTCTTATAACCATAAGATGGTTATGTATCATAAAAATTTAATGCTACTTTGTATGAAACTTTCAGGGGCATACATGCAAAATAACTGTTGACTCAAAACTTGCTCTAAAAAGCTTACCCTTCCCACACTTGTCTGTATGGAGTATCCAATGAAGACGGTTAAGTTTTGTTTGGTGTCTTTAAAAATACTATAAGGTAGACTCCCCAGTCATGGCAATCCTCCCTACAACCATTCATTACCAATTACTTTTTGTTGGCAAGTTCAATCTGGGCCCGTCATGCCCCTGGTAGTTCCAGTGGTCCACCTTTAATCTCTTCATCTCCCACCAGAAAAAAAAATTGTCTAAAGTTTGTATAAATTATTAATTATAACTTAATAAAGTCTTTATTAATTTCCTGAGGACCATAACCCACCTCATAAATTAATTCACTCATTCTTCAGCATCAATGCCACGATATAATGGAATGCTACTGTTAAGGGTTTAACTATATTTTCCCCAAAGATGTTGAGGCTCTAACCTAATTCTCTGTAGCTGTGAATATGATCCTAATGGGAAATACAGTCTTGGCACATGATCAAATGAAAATGAGGTCATCAGGATGAGTCCTCATGCCATATGATTGGTGTCCTTGTGAAAGGGGGAAATTTGGACACAGGGACAGGCATGTCTAGAGAGAAGACAATTTGAAGGGATCCAGGGAGAAGATGGCCATCTACAAGCCATAGAGAGAGGTCTGGGACAGATCCTTCCTAAAAAGGAACCAATCCTGCTGACCCCTTGATTTGAGACTTTCTGGCCTCCAGAACCATAAGACAATAAATTCCTGTTGGTGAAGCCACCCAGTGTGTGGTACTTCATTGTGGTAGCCCTAGCAAGCTAATACAGACACAATCAGAGGAGGTAAGGCCCAAGTAATTTTTTTTACTCAAATAAAACTTAGAGAATTAGCTATACTTTTATTCTTATAAAAGTTGACCAGATTCTAGGTTATTCTAATAATAATGTCACTCACAGTATTTGCATTCTGAGATGCTTTTATAGAATGAAGGTAAAGAGTACAGGTCCAGCTGGCATCAGACACAAACCTGACACTATCAGTAAGAGGGACACAGAAACATCCTTCATCAAAGGTCTTATAGATCCTTCATCAAAGGTCTTAAAGAAACAGGGGTTGAGAATTCCAAAATATTGATACAAAACTATTATTAATTTGCTAATGCATTTACCAACCCTTACTAAAGGGGACCTAAGTATGTACATAAAGAGACCTCACCTTAACCCCTTCCTCTAATGGAGAAATTTCTGAGACTGAAAGCAGGTTGGTGTTCTGAGGAAGAAAGTCCTCCCAGGAACCCTTCAAATGGACTCCACAGTCAGCCATCAACTCCATCTACATTAATAGTGGGCTCTGAAAATGAGTTTCTAAGCCCAAAGGCACAAAAACAGAAACATAATGGCTGAAACTATGGTCACAACTCCCATTTATTGAATCATAACATTTTAGAGCCTGGAGAGACCTAGGAGGCTCATATTTTATAAGAAAGAAGTGAAACCGAGAGGTACTTCGCCAAGGTTGCCATCTGTGGAGAAATTCAACCTTGCTTCTGGGTTTCTTACATTCTCACTTCAATCGGCAGTAATGGAGTTTATGAACCTGATCACGACTACTAGTCACCTGAACAACTTTTATAAAAGTGCAAATTTCCAGGGCCCAATCTTAAAAGTTCTGATTCAAATCTCAAGTTTGGCTCAGAGATCTGTAGAAAAACTCTTGGGAGGTTTGGCCATGTGGCTAGGTTTGGAACCCACTGTGGAAACGATTCTGTCCAGAGACCTATTATCTTTGGTCTGTTTCTAATTCCACTTGGATTCAGCACCACGTGATGGTTATCTTCTCTCACCCTGAGAAAGATGCTTAGAGCCACATGGACCTGCTTATCCTGCCCAAAACGCTCACAATGAGACTTACACTATAGAAGCCACGCCCTTCCACCCCTGGGCAAGTTCTAAGTCCACAGAGTATTTTAGAGCTGAAGGGGAAAAGCAAAGCCAAAATTTCTTAAAACAACCTTTCTGAATATTCTCATATCATACTCTTTGGTTTCTGTTCTTTCATGTGCCTGGGTGCAGTCATTTTGCAGCCTCACAAGAAGCCATCTGCCCATTCACCAAGGGCGAGATGATTTATGTTGTGAAAGCTATAATAAATACAGGTTTCATTTATCTTCTATCGTTGCTGGGTCTCTTAGGGACAGGAGACTTGATTTTAAAACAAAACAAAAACAAACCAAAACAAAAAAATTAATAAAGCTAGGGCCTAGTGAATCACAATTACTTCTAAAATGGGATAGTTCACACTGGGACACAGGGTTTCCTGGGGATGTGGAGACGGGGGAGGACATTGGAGAAAGCAGAACTAAGGACTCTGGAGCTGGAAGTAACTGGTGCTAGTGGTTTTGAGTGTGGGGGATATAAACTACAAGTTGTGTGACGAGCAGAAGCTTGGGTCTAACTTCCAGACATCTATGCCTGAGCTTTCTCACTCTCACACTTCATCCCATGCAACACTGAAAAGTTTAACACACTGAAACTCTTCAACTTAAGAGGCATGGTCATACTGGGGGTTTCACCCTTGGAACATTTCTTCCTCATCCCCACTCTACCTCCTTAGGCAAGACTCTTATCAACTATCAACTACTTCAGGAGCCCCTAACCTCTTTCTTGCCTCTTGATTCATCCAGACTCATGCCCTTGCAGCAATACCTTACCATTTAAGATCTTTTCTCCCAGTGTCTGCAGCTCCCACTCTCCACAGTGATCACAAGGCTTCGGGGAAACTGGAACCACCTCCTTTGGGCACTCGTTTGTAGATTCCTCCTCTAGAATACAGGTTCCTGTCAACTGTACAGCCTTTAATAATGCCAGGGTTTTTCTGCCAAATTGGAGAACCAGAGGAAGATGTGGAACAGTCATTTTTGGAACTCTTCCTAGTTTGTCTGTCTCTCTTGGGAAGCCCTACTTATTTGCAAGCAGGGAGTGGCGCTTTTTTTTTTTTTTTTTGGAATTTGTGCTTCCGAGTTTAGAGTTGGCCTTTTCCCTTTGTTTTCATCCCTGAAACATGAGACTAGCTGGGTTCAGGGCCAGACAGTGTGATTAGTACTAAATTCAACTTCACAGTCCTTCAGGTCTCTTCAGGAACTGCATTCTGAACCAAAATTGTCCCATCTTTTCAGTAATGAAATAGATACACCCAATTTTTATATTGGCATTCTGTCTGACTTCGGGTTTCATGAGTTCATGACAAAATACATTGATAACAAGCAAAGCGTCTTCTGACTCAGAGACATGCTGCACAAAGCACCTCATGAATATGAATCTGTGGAATTTCTGGTCAAACACTTGCCCAGTCCTTCAGTATCACAGTAGAAGAGGGATAAACCTTCCAGCACTCTGGTACTGGCTCCCCAAGAAGTGATTCAGGGATTCAGAAGCTTAACTACAAGATGCCAAAGAAATCCAAGTCACTGATCTTTCTCTTAAGGACGTCTATCAACAGAGCCTGAGAGGCACAGACACACCTATCACTTGTCTTAGAACATCACAGAAAGCTCTCAAATACCTGCAATGTGGGGACACTCTTCCTCCTGCCTGTGGCTTAGGAAGCCAGCAGTGATCAAACAAAAACCAATTTTCCAGCTGCCTCAGGGCCCCAGGGCCATGTTAGGAGTACAAAGTCCTCAATTTCTTGGCTTTCAAGGACTACCACAAAGGAAGAAGGAAGAATTACAGAATTCTCCCCTCAATGACTTTTCCTATTTTCTACCCCCAGTTACTTCTACATGGACAAATATACACAACATAGCACTATCCCTAAATCAGAACTTATGAATCATAGAGCATAAGTCAACATGAAGGCTAGAGTAGTCTCAATCCATTTGGTAACTACTCATCTTTGGAGTATAAACCATTGAAATAGTTAGATAGATATGTAGATGGTGGTATGTAGGTAGATGATAGATAGATAGATAGATAGATAGATAGATAGATAGATAGATAGATAGATAAAGTATATAATATTGCTAAGGAATCCAGCATTTTTCTACTTCAACCATTTCTCTAACTCTGTAGATTTGTCTCCAACTTTAAGAGTCACCTTTCTGGGACTAATCTCTTCTCTGTGGTCATTAAGCCACTGATTACATAGCTATGTTGGAATCTTCCAATCTATGCAAGGCTGTCTCAGAAATTTGTTCTTTTAACCCTACCAATTTTCTATCTAGGTCTTTACTAGTGTGCTTCTACGATTCTACTCATTGGCAGCATGAGGCCAGTCTTCTGTTCAAAGGAGATGGTGCATAGAAAAGTTTCCTCCTCTTGAAGCCACCAGGGAGGTCTCTTCATTCAGGCCCAATTCTCTGAGACGCTCTGAGGCAATATCTCAGCTTTATTCTCTACCATCAAACATCTTCTACAATCCTAATGTAGATATGAACGTTGCTTTCATTCTGAAATCTAACTTAGGCCAGCTTTTGGCTTCTATTATTATTCTCCTGCTCTGTTTTTCTCCCTTAGATAATGATTCCCTCATCCAAATTAACTTTCACAAATACCTTAATTTACAAAAGCTATAAATAAAATTCCATCAATGGGAGTGGAGATGATATCTGAACAAGGCACACTGGTAAGAATTGGTGTCCTGACCTTCACTAGGCTTCTTCCAATTCCCCAAAAGTAGCTAATTGCCTCTGACAGATTAGCCAAGGGCCTGCTTCTGGAGAGCAAGAAATCAAGGCCCTCTGAATTATTCCAACTAAAAATCAAGAAGCATACAACAACGAATGAAGCTAAATTCATGCATTCTTAAGAAGAAGGGAAACTTCAATCATTCTCTCTGTGCTTTGGAAAATTCATGAATAAATAAATATGTTAATGCAAATAGCTCCTACCTTAGAAATGGATTTGTAAGAGGGTGCCCTGTCCTTAAACTAAACTGCATTCTAAAGCAACTCTCCCACCTGACAGTCTATCTGGTAGAATCAGTGACTAGGAATGACCTTTACTCAGTCTGTAATCTGGATGTGTAATTGATGACACCTCCAAAAGGATACTAACATCTGACTAGGTACTATTATATTTTTAAGGTAATTTGTGTTGTAATGGTTGATTTAAAAACATGTACAAGCAAGTTTATGCAGTATTGAATATAATCACTTGTTCGCATTCTCAAATCTACAAGAAGCAGAAGAGGTTTTTAAAACTCAATACACAAGCCTAAACCTAAGGGACCACTCATTGGAACCTACAATCCCAACATGGTTCTCAGCAGAGCTGGGTTAAAATGGAAGGATCTAGGCTACCCCCACTGAACTCTGAGAAAATGTTATGTGTCAGAGGAAAGGAAGGCTACAAAGCAGTCCCAGTGACCAAGAAACTAGAGTCCAAGACAGTTTTACAATGAACCAAGTTCTATGTTAGAGGAGAAGGAGATTCAGGTGTAAACACCAGTCCTATTTTATTTTTCTCCTCTCTTTAAGTGTGTTGTTCACAGCAGCCTGGAACTGAGGAGCATTCTGTGAGCCTGGTGACTCAGAGAAGCAGCAGTAGGAGATGTGACAGGCTGAGAGGACAGCACAAAGCACAAGGTGAGGGATCTTTCTGAATGGAATGTGTCCTGGCTTGTAAGGCAAGAAAAACAGGGGGTTAGTTTTATTCAACAAATGATTCTAGGGACAGTTACTTTATAGACACCCCTGTGCCTTGGTACATTCTTGGGTAAAATGAGTGTGGAGAGGAGGGTTTTAGGGCAAAAGGGATGACTTTTCTTCCAACTGCACGATACACTGACGAAACAGGGGCAGTTTGGGGGATCAAAGGCACTCACCTGGCCTGGACTGGGCCAAATGACTAGGGTGACAGGAGGACACCTTAAGCTTCTGGCCATCCCAGGGCCTACAGAACTAGCATTGCCTGGGTCCTGGGACTACTAACTCTGTCTTTAACCACACAACAGAGGTAGGACTCAAGGGCTCAAGGGGTGCCACAGCAATTTCAAAAGTAAAAAAGTCAAATTCAATTTACTTTTAAACATTCATAGAGGCCATTTATCAATTTGGGAGCTGGTGGGAATTTGTGAAAGCGAATGGAGGCACTGGGGACAGAGAGAAGGCTATATTCATGGGATAGTCCAAAAATGAGTACTTTCATATGAAATAGGCTAACTCAAATGCCAACCCTCCACAGCCATTCAATCAGATGCAATGTTATATTTATGATATCTTTGTTAATTTTACCCATAGAGACTGATTTTTATCAACCTACATTCCAGATTACATTTTCTAAATTTTATAATCTGGATTCTGTCATTGTAAATCAGAAGCCCACACATTCAAACATCACTTAATCATTAATGACTCACGTGGGTTTAATTTAAAGCACATATACATGATTTAACTTTGCTTTCAGTACACAATGGAGATGAGTAAACTTCGCAAAGCTCTCATTTTTACAGAAGTAGCAATCCATGCTACTTTAACAACAGCTGTCTAATAAATGAAAATGAAGCAATAAATATAGTTGTAACATCTATCAGGTAAGAAAAATGTAGAATCATGTGCAGATATGGTTTATTGTCATGACTCGTCATTTTCCCAACCCTCTTCATAAAAAGACCTAAATGAAATGTTAGTTCAGAGTTCAGACCAAAATCTTCCTAAGCAAAAATTCTAACTCTTGTTTTTTGGTTCATAGGAAAAGCCAGACACCAACATCACTGATAACTAGGGTGTGATGGTAAAAGATGAGCCTTTTCCTCACTGCCAGGAATGTGAGATCCAGGTGTCAGCTGTTGCATACTTGAGTCTCCAGCTGGAATTTCTAGGAGATAATGGGTATAAATGTACTTAGCACATAACCCAGCAGGCATTCCATAGCTATTAGTTTCTTGTCCCATCCTCCTTCCAAAATTACTAACTCACCTGATCATAATTAAGTCATGTTTCCTTAAGGCATTGGCGCTTGAAATGAAATATGAACAAACCCACTGTTGAAAAAAATAGGCATAAACAAGAAGAGCCAACTATTCCCCCAACTCTTCTAAGTGTCCTGAGCCTATTAAAACCATTTTCCTTGGCTCTAATACCTGTCTACCAGCAGGTCGCCATCACGGTCCTCTGCATCCTCTCTACACAACATTATGCCTCTATCATCAGCCTCTCCCACGTTAGCCTTGCAGGGATCCACAGGGGACTGCTATGGATCCAAGTATCATCATTTAGAAGGGAAACATTTACTCCCAAGTGCTATCAAGTACCATGACAGAAAGAATAGTACAGAATGGCACTACCTTTAGAATAAATATATAGGTCATTAATTTTAATGTCACTTAGCTATAATAACGAAAGGATGGAAAATATATACTCTATAGCTCTACCAGGTGGCCTTATCTTATTTACTGTGTTTCCCAGTATCATGTATCTTTTATCATAGATGACTGATTAAAGACCTATGTATACTCTGCTCTACAAGCATTGATTTCTTTATTACTAATGAATGCTCTAATGCACAAAGTTCCACTGTTTTCTTTAAAAGAAATATTGCAAAACATTAATACTTCACTGTTGTGGGAAACTTCATAAAATAAACGTCCCCACTGCATTCTCTAGTGGCCTCTATTATGTTTTATACCTCTCATATAAACTTTCTCATGCATTCATTCAACAAAAATTTACTATCTACCCTGTACCATGTACTGTACCCACCAGATACTGAAGTCATGAGAGTGCATAAGACAGATATGGTCCCACAGAAATTACATTCTAATAAGAAGGACTAAAACTAAGCAAGCTAAAACTCTTCTTAAAGTCTCTGAAAAGATGAGCAGGGTGTTGTGTTGCTTATTAATAATAAAACTGGAAGAAGAGAACCTAAGAGAGAGCAGCGAGAAATGTCATTTTGAGCAGGTGACCTATGATCTAACACTTGAAGGACAAGAACAAGGAACTATAGAAGGAGCTGGAAAAGAATATCTCAGAGAATGGGAATGACTAGTGAACTCTGCCTCAGAAAACACCATGAACCTTAACTACTGCATTGAGGAAGGAAGTCTATCTGGTTCAGACATGACTACAATTCTGTTTTCCTGAGGTCCTCTTCTGTCAGCCCTGGTGTACCATTCAGGAACACACAACTGCAGCATGACTCAGGTACGTTCTCACACCACCTTCGAAGACCCTCCATGTGGTGTCCATCAAGTCCCCACCCACAGTTTAATCTCTCAGGTGTAAAGAACTCACTAAAAGGTGACAGCAAAAATTAGTCATACTGACGTTGCTTTCTGAAACAAAATCAGAATGCATGGCTAACACAGTAGTTTTCAAGCTGTGCTCTGCAAAGACAGAGGTTCACTCAGACCATTTTCATATGAGGTCAATAAAGTGGGGTGCCACCTAACTATTATCATTTTCACCTATCTAAGACATACAGTCAGTTCAAGATTTCATATAATATAAGAGTTTGGTAAGTAAAAGGGATATGAAAATCATGGTATCCAACCTGTTCTAAGACTGAATCCAAGTCTTTTAAATGAATCCAAGTCTCCCAAGTATGGGAAGAGATGTTGGCACCTGACCAATAGATCCTCCAGACCACCTCCTACTTTTCTATTCACTAAACCTAAATCTCTTCTTTCCTGTGATCCCAACTCATACCGCATTTTGGCATCAGATCTTGCACCCAGTTCTCTGCCTAGTCTATAAGCTATTTGATGAGCCAACTTCTTCCTCCTTACTGTGGGACCCCCCCCCAAAAAAAGGAAAAGAAAAAAAAACCTTAAAACTAAAATACAGAGATCATTAATTCAATCCAGAAACAAACATTTCTGACATCGATTCTAAGTATGTTACTGATTTTCTATAAGGAAAAAAATGGTAAAAATAAGAAACATTCAAAAAATATTAATAATTCAGCTTGTCAGCTTTTCAACATAAATATGTGAAAATAGGCAATGCAATCCAAACACAAAATACATCAAAATATATATTATAATCTCTTATTGTGACCCTCTCTTTTATTGGAATTATCTCCCTTCTACTATCTCTTTACCCTGAAAGGGAAAAAAAAGGACAAAATTAAGGATTGAAGAAGGAAAAATACAAAGACTGAAAAGAATAGAAAGAGAAAGAGAGTGGGACTGTTTACAGATAGTTTTAAAAAAAACAAAAGGTTATCTTTCAAACTTCAAAAAAAACGCTACTTCTAAAAATTGTCAGTTGATTTTCCCACATATATTGTTGTATAGTGAGTTAATATCAAATGTCTACAGAATAAGCATCCTGTAGACAGCATCCAACCCTAATTTTTATGAAAATTTTACTGACTGCATTCCAAGCTCAGATGAACTGGTCCCTGCTGATTTGCAGGCAGCACTACACAGCTTATTGGACTTTCCTTCCAGGGTTAGTTAAAATTAGATGCTAAGGGACCAAGGAACAAGAGGACTCATTTTAACTGTCACAGATATCTGTGCAACCCAGAAAAGACATCTGTATTGTATTAGGTATGTTGGAGGTGCTCATTTAATGTCTTGGTCAAATTTATTTGATTTTGAAGAAGTCATCTCCACAATGCAGTTCCCAATCAGAAGTGTCAAATCAAAATCAGCCACCTACATTCTACGGTGCAATGAACAAATAGAATTAAAGTCAGCTAAGTCACCAATGATTAGAGAATTAGTGAAAGCCTCAGGTTCACAAATCAACAGGATTTATATATGCTGTGCAATCTAAAGAAGTCATCTGTCGTCTAACTCTAAAATAAACATACTGAACGCTAATACTCAAACTATTCTTTATTTTAATTCTGTAGAGCTTAGGAAGCTGATATGTATTCTCAAAAATAAGAGCAGGTATAACTTACTGGTCTATTTGCATATTAGCAGCTCATGGAAGGCTTTTGGTAACCACCATCCATCTGTTCCTTCAACCTGTCAAAACCCAATTAATTAACTGGATTTCCATGGCCTCCTGATACAGAAGACAAATTTATAAATGCATATACAAGAAGATGTTCCCTTGGAATTCTTTGGGAACAAAACATATTAAACCCAAACCACAAACACAAGAAGAGAAATATTCATTTTTGGTTATCCCTCAGAGCAGATACAATGTTCATTTAACATTTCAGAACTTAATAATAAAGAAAATTAATTCCGTGATCTCCACCTACTTCTTTAAATTCACCTCTGGAGCAACATTGGGGCTCTAGATATGTAGGCAGTGACCTCTTCCAGGAACAGTTTGGAGTGCTTTCCAATAGAATAAGAAAAAAGTCACCGCTCTGAAGAAATTTGGAGGGACACCATCTTCACAGGCCAAAAAACAAATAACAATTTTAAGAGGCAAATAAACTCTTCTAGTTCTACCGCAGGTATGCCTTCCATTCTGATGCTGCCAAATGGCCCTACACTGACATAGAATAAGGAAGGATCTAGAGGTGTTCACATGTCTTTGCCCAGTACGTCCTCCTCAAAAAATGAGATCATGGCATCTTCCAGTGCAACATTTATTGCTTCACCATGAAAGCAAACCTACATCAAGTTGCTTTATAAACATGGTTCTAATTAGAATTCTATCTGTGTTCATCCTCCTGTAAAATTACATAGAAGTGAGCATGTTTGTTTTTTGATATAATCACAGTCTTACAGAAGCACAAGATATTTAAAAATATTTAGAAGAATAATGAAATAAGCCCTCATTCTTAATAGCTATTAAAAGACAAATAGATCATAGTGCATAAGTAAATGAGGACTCTTAAATAAATATATGTATATCAAATTCATATCAATTCATAAATATTTTATTTGAGAAGTCATATAATCTTGAAATATTAGAATTTTGTATTTATTATCAATTCTATAATTAGAAGCTAAACTCACCAACCATTCCCATTAAACACAGTGTATCTAGTAAAGTTTATGACAGTAACATATCACGATGATCAATATACATATGTCCAGTGCTTTGTCTTTCCAGCCACCATAATTACTTTAAAGGCAATATTATAAAACCAGTATTTTCCTTATAGAAAATCAGTAACATACTTTATCTTGACTACAAATAGAAGGGTTTAGTGAGCCTCATGGCCTTATCTTTGTGAATTTAATGTGTACACCATGACTATAAATCGTCCACCTGAACACATTACAATTCACTTGTATTAATTTGTCTACCCAACAAATGAAATAATTGATAACTCATAAGCTTTTCTTCTGAGAAAAAAATAACTCATTATTTTATCCAGGAGATGACTGACTTAATCATACTGCATTCACTCATCCCCTCCAGACACAGCATATCCATGAATCTTGTAGCTGTCCACGGGACATCAGGAGTGTCATGTTTCCCCATATCCACGCTGACCGCCATGCAAGCTACCACCCTACACTGCTAAGGGAAACTCAGCATGCCTTATGCCTGAGACTACATGAATTAGACAGTAATTAACTATTATTACAGAAAATACAGGCTAAGCTTGAGGGAACAAGTACTAGAAGGTGAGTTTGAATTGGCATTTGGGAGAAGGGATTTGCAGATAAAGGGCAAAGGTTTAGAATATGAGATGTACACAAAAAAGGACAAATAATGGCTGGACTTCAGGTCAATGTCTTCACTGCCTCGTGAAAACTTTATAGTTTCTTACGTAGAAAAAGGATTCCCAATTATAACTAAGTTTGCAGTCAGTACAATTTGCCATTTTCCCTACAGTTGGCCCTTATTGGTGGTCTTTTGACCAAAGAACTTTCTGGGTGAATTGATAATTGATAATATCCTACCAAGTGTCTCTTAGTTTGAATGCTTATTGCTACGTTATGTCTCCTAGGAAAATAGGGAACAGAAATTATAGGGATCATGCAGACAAAATTCAGCTTGAATGAGAAGCTTTTTCATAGAAGCATAAGCTCAATTGCCCAAGATGTTCTCTTTAGAGTCAGGCTATGCCACAAGCAGAAATAAATCTCTGAATGTGACTGAAGCCCCTAGAGAAGTTACCGTGATAAGTTGCTATCAACTAACGTTAAAATTTTACATACAAATATTCCCAGTTAATACAACTGGTGCTTTTCTAGGCTGGCTGGCTACTCATTGCCTCTTTTTATTGACATTCATTTAGTCCATTACTAAATTGATGTTATTATTAGAAAGTATATTAAACTTCAATTTGATTCCTATTTAATTCCACTCAACCACTTCAAACACCATGTTAGAATATTTGGTCAATACATTTCCAAGGCAGACCCAAGACACTTAATAACCCAATGAGTTGAGTATGCATCCAACCATAAAAAGCTTTTTTTAAGATGGAGAAACACCATGGACAGATATAACAAGTATATTTCTACAGTCATTGTCATTGGTGATCCAATGAAACTGGTCATAAAAAGAGTGAATCTGCAAGAAATGGCAACTAATCAAGAGGAACAGTATGAAAGGCATGAGAAAATAATCTTTAAAAATTAAAAGAGATATGTGTTCTTGTCATATAGTATTAAAAAAGTTATTGAAAGATATGACCCACCCATTTCAGTAGGGACACTATCAGTAATGGAACCAGTAACTATACTAGATCACACATACTTTGGGAAAGGGATCCAGGATTTGAACTCAAATATGTCTGAGTCCAGATAAAGTTCTTTTCCACTGTACAATCCTACCTATTTTGAAAATAGGATGGAAAGTTTTCATTATTCAAAGTCTCTGGGAAATTTGCTCAGAGTCCAATTAATATTATCCTATTATATTATACACATTCATTCAATGAACAGTTTTTGGTCAACCTGTTGTATGCAGAAGATGCACGAGTCGGTTGCGGCAAGATGGCGGCTTAGGAGGACGCTGGGCTCACCGCACGTCCTGCTGATCACTTAGATTCCATCTACACCTGCCTAAATAACCCAGAAAACCGCCAGAGGATTAGCAGAACAGAGTCGCCGGAGCCAAACGCAGACGAGAGGCCCACGGAAGAGGGTAGGAAGGGCGGCGAGGCGGTGCGCGCTCCACGGACTGGCGGGAGGGAGCCGGGGCGGAGGGGCGGCTCGCCGGCCAAGCAGAGCCCCCGAGTCGGGCTTGCAAAAGCGGAGGGGCCGGGCGGACTGTGTTCCGACAGCAAGCGCGACTTAGCGTCTGGGAGGTCAGAAATTAACAGCTCTGCTCGGAAAGCGGGAAGGCTGGAGGACAAAGGGAGGGAGAGCTGCTGAGCCCCCTGACAACAGAGCTCAGTTTGGTGGGGAACAAAGGCGCTCGCCAGCGCCATTTCCCCCGCCCATCCCCCAGCCGAAATCCCAAAGGGAACTGGTTCCTGCCAGGGAACTTGCTCGCTCCGCGCAAACACCCAACTCTGCGCTTCTGCGGAGCCAAACCTCCGGCAGCGGATCTGACTCCCTCCCGCTGCCACAGGGCCCCTCCTGAAGTGGATCACCTAAGGAGAAGCGATCTAAGCCTGCCCCTCCTGCCCCCGAGCACCTTGCCTACCCACCCCAGCTAATACGCCAGATCCCCAGCATCACAAGCCTGGCAGGGTGCAAGTAGCCCAGACGAGCCACACCACCCCACAGTGAATCCCGCCCCTAGGAGAGGGGAAGAGAAGGCACACACCAGTCTGACTGTGGCCCCAGCGGTGGGCTGGGGGCAGACATCAGGTCTGACTGCGGCCCCGCCCACCAATTCCAGGTATACACCACAGCACAGGGGAAGTGCCCTGCAGGTCCTCACCACGCCAGGGACTATCCAAAATGACCAAGCGGAAGAACTCCCCTCAGAAGAATCTCCAGGAAATAACAACAGCTAATGAGCTGATCAAAAAGGATTTAAATAATATAACAGAAAGTGAATTTAGAATAATAGTCATAAAATTAATCGCTGGGCTTGAAAACAGTATACAGGACAGCAGAGAATCTCTTGCTACAGAGATCAAGGGACTAAGGAACAGTCACGAGGAGCTGAAAAACGCTTTAAACGAAATGCATAACAAAATGGAAACCACCACAGCTCGGCTTGAAGAGGCAGAGGAGAGAATAGGTGAACTAGAAGATAAAGTTATGGAAAAAGAGGAAGCTGAGAAAAAGAGAGATAAAAAAATCCAGGAGTATGAGGGGAAAATTAGAGAATTAAGTGATACACTAAAAAGAAATAATATACGCATAATTGGTATCCCAGAGGAGGAAGAGAGAGGGAAAGGTGCTGAAGGGGTACTTGAAGAAATCATAGCTGAGAACTTCCCTGAACTGGGGAAGGAAAAAGGCATTGAAATCCAAGAGGCACAGAGAACTCCCTTCAGACGTAACTTGAATCGATCTTCTGCACGACATATCATAGTGAAACTGGCAAAATACAAGGATAAAGAGAAAATTCTGAAAGCAGCAAGGGGTAAACGTGCCCTCACATATAAAGGGAGACCTATAAGACTCGTGACTGATCTCTCTTTTGAAACTTGGCAGGCCAGAAAGAATTGGCAAGAGATTTTCAGGGTGCTAGACAGAAAAAATATGCAGCCAAGAATCCTTTATCCAGCAAGTCTGTCATTTAGAATAGAAGGAGAGATAAAGGTCTTCCCAAACAAACAAAAACTGAAGGAATTTGTCACCACTAAACCAGCCCTACAAGAGATCCTAAGGGGGACCCTGTGAGACAAAGTCCCAGAGACATCACTATAAGCATAAAACATACAGACATCACAATGACTCTAAACCCGTATCTTTCTATAATAACACTGAATGTAAATGGATTAAATGCGCCAACCAAAAGACATAGGGTATCAGAATGGATAAAAAAACAAGACCCATCTATTTGCTGTCTACAAGAGACTCATTTTAGACCTGAGGACACCTTTAGATTGAGAGTGAGGGGATGGAGAACTATTTATCATGCGACTGGAAGCCAAAAGAAAGCTGGAGTAGCCATACTTATATCAGACAAACTAGACTTTAAATTAAAGGCTGTAACAAGAGATGAAGAAGGACATTATATAATAGTTACAGGGTCTATCCATCAGGAAGAGCTAACAATTATCAATGTCTATGCACCGAATACCGGAGCCCCCAAATATATAAAACAATTACTCATAAACATAAGCAACCTTATTGATAAGAATGTGGTAATTGCAGGGGACTTTAATACACCACTTACAGAAATGGATAGATCAACTAGACACACGGTCAATAAAGAAACAAGGGCCCTGAATGAGACATTGGATGAGATGGACTTGACAGATATATTTAGAACTCTGCATCCCAAAGCAACAGAATATACTTTCTTCTCGAGTGCACATGGAACATTCTCCAAGATAGATCATATACTGGGTCACAAAACAGCCCTTCATAAGTTTACAAGAATTGAAATTATACCATGCTTACGTTCAGACCACAATGCCATGAAGCTTGAAATCAACCACAGGAAAAAGTCTGGAAAACCTCCAAAAGCATGGAGGTTAAAGAACACCCTACTAACGAATGAGTGGGTCAACCAGGCAATCAGAGAAGAAATTAAAAAATATATGGAAACAAACGAAAATGAAAATACAACAATCCAAACGCTTTGGGACGCAGCAAAGGCAGTCCTGAGAGGAAAATACATTGCAATCCAGGCCTATCTCAAGAAACAAGAAAAATCCCAAATACAAAATCTAACAGCACACCTAAAGGAACTAGAAGCAGAACAGCAAAGGCAGCCTAAACCCAGCAGAAGAAGAGAAATAATAAAGATCAGAGCAGAAATAAACAATATAGAATCTAAAAAAACTGTAGAGCAGATCAACGAAACCAAGAGTTGGTTTTTTGAAAAAATAAACAAAATTGACAAACCTCTAGCGAGGCTTCTCAAAAAGAAAAGGGAGATGACCCAAATAGATAAAATCATGAATGAAAATGGAACTATTACAACCAATCCCTCAGAGATACAAACAATTATCAGGGAATACTATGAAAACTTATATGCCAACAAATTGGACAACCTGGAAGAAATGGACGAATTCCTGAACACCCACACGCTTCCAAAACTCAATCAGGAGGAAATAGAAAGCTTGAACAGACCCATAACCAGCGAAGAAATTGAATCGGTTATCAAAAATCTCCCAACAAATAAGAGTCCAGGACCAGATGGCTTCCCAGGGGAGTTCTACCAGACGTTTAAAGCAGAGATAATACCTATCCTTCTCAAGCTATTCCAAGAAATAGAAAGGGAAGGAAAACTTCCAGACTCATTCTATGAAGCCAGTATTACTTTGATTCCTAAACCAGACAGAGACCCAGTAAAAAAAGAGAACTACAGGCCAATATCCCTGATGAATATGGATGCAAAAATTCTCAATAAGATACTAGCAAATCGAATTCAACGGCATATAAAAAGAATTATTCACCATGATCAAGTGGGATTCATTCCTGGGATGCAGGGCTGGTTCAACATTCGCAAATCAATCAACGTGATACATCACATTAACAAAAAAAGAGAGAAGAACCATATGATCCTGTCAATCGATGCAGAAAAGGCCTTCGACAAAATCCAGCACCCTTTCTTAATAAAAACCCTTGAGAAAGTCGGGATAGAAGGAACATACTTAAAGATCATAAAAGCCATTTATGAAAAGCCCACAGCTAGCATCATCCTCAACGGGGAAAAACTGAAAGCTTTTTCCCTGAGATCAGGAACACGACAAGGATGCCCACTCTCACCGCTGCTGTTTAACATAGTGCTGGAAGTTCTAGCATCAGCAATCAGACAACAAAAGGAAATCAAAGGCATCAAAATTGGCAAAGATGAAGTCAAGCTTTCGCTTTTTGCAGATGACATGATATTATACATGGAAAATCCGATAGACTCCACCAAAAGTCTGCTAGAACTGATACAGGAATTCAGCAAAGTTGCAGGCTACAAAATCAATGTACAGAAATCAGTTGCATTCTTATACACTAACAATGAAGCAACAGAAAGACAAATAAAGAAACTGATCCCATTCACAATTGCACCAAGAAGCATAAAATACCTAGGAATAAATCTAACCAAAGATGTAAAGGATCTGTATGCTGAAAACTATAGAAAGCTTCTGAAGGAAATTGAAGAAGATTTAAAGAAATGGAAAGACATTCCCTGCTCATGGATTGGAAAAATAAATATTGTCAAAATGTCAATACTACCCAAAGCTATCTACACATTCAATGCAATCCCAATCAAAATTGCACCAGCATTCTTCTCGAAACTAGAACAAGCAATCCTAAAATTCATATGGAACCACAAAAGGCCCCGAATAGCCAAAGGAATTTTGAAGAAGAAGACCAAAGCAGGAGGCATCACAATCCCAGACTTTAGCCTCTACTACAAAGCTGTCATCATCAAGACAGCATGGTATTGGCACCAAAACAGACACATAGACCAATGGAATAGAATAGAAACCCCAGAACTAGACCCACAAACGTATGGCCAACTCATCTTTGACAAAGCAGGAAAGAACATCCAATGGAAAAAAGACAGCCTCTTTAACAAATGGTGCTGGGAGAACTGGACAGCAACATGCAGAAGGTTGAAACTAGACCACTTTCTCACACCATTCACAAAAATAAACTCAAAATGGATAAAGGACCTAAATGTGAGACAGGAAACCATCAAAACCTTAGAGGAGAAAGCAGGAAAAGACCTCTCTGACCTCAGCCGTAGCAATCTCTTACTCGACACATCCCCAAAGGCAAGGGAATTAAAAGCAAAAGTGAATTACTGGGACCTTATGAAGATAAAAAGCTTCTGCACAGCCAAGGAAACAACCAACAAAACTCAAAGGCAACCAACGGAATGGGAAAAGATATTTGCAAATGACATATCGGACAAAGGGCTAGTATCCAAAATCTATAAAGAGCTCACCAAACTCCACACCCGAAAAACAAATAACCCAGTGAAGAAATGGGCAGAAAACATGAATAGACACTTCTCTAAAGAAGACATCCGGATGGCCAACAGACACATGAAAAGATGTTCAGCGTCGCTCCTTATCAGGGAAATACAAATCAAAACCACACTCAGGTATCACCTCACGCCAGTCAGAGTGGCCAAAATGAACAAATCAGGAGACTATAGATGCTGGAGAGGATGTGGAGAAACGGGAACCCTCTTGCACTGTTGGTGGGAATGCAAATTGGTGCAGCCGCTCTGGAAAGCAGTGTGGAGGTTCCTCAGAAAATTAAAAATAGACCTACCCTATGACCCAGCAATAGCACTGCTAGGAATTTATCCAAGGGATACAGGAGCACTGATGCATAGGGCCACTTGTACCCCAATGTTCATAGCAGCACTCTCAACAATAGCCAAATTATGGAAAGAGCCTAAATGTCCATCAACTGATGAATGGATAAAGAAATTGTGGTTTATATACACAATGGAATATTACATGGCAATGAGAAAAAATGAAATATGGCCTTTTGTAGCAACGTGGATGGAACTGGAGAGTGTGATGCTAAGTGAAATAAGCCATACAGAGAAAGACAGATACCATATGGTCTCACTCTTATGTGGATCCTGAGAAACTTAACAGGAACCCATGGGGGAGGGGAAGGAAAAAAAAAAAAAAAAAGAGGTTAGAAAGGGAGAGAGCCAAAGCATAAGAGACTGTTAAAAACTGAGAACAAACTGAGGGTTGATGGGGGGTGGGAGGGAGGAGAGGGTGGGTGATGGGTATTGAGGAGGGCACCTTTTGGGATGAGCACTGGGTGTTGTATGGAAACCAATTTGTCAATAAATTTCAGAAAAAAAAAAAAAAAAAAAAAAAAAAAAAAAAAAAAGAAGATGCACGAGTCAACTAGCGAAGATATTCAAGAAATTTTGTTGAAAAGATAAATGTTTTCTTGGCTTCCTCTTAGTCATCTTTATAGGGTCATTAGGTACCTTCCATATCTTTCATCCATCCTGGCTTAGGCCTTACAATTTTTTTTTATATTAAACCAGTAGTCCTTTAAGATTCTTGAACTCTACTTACAAACACTTCCGATTGCCTCTCTAGCAAACCTTTTAATGTATACACATCTTCTAATATGCTTCATTTCCTACTTTTTTATGCTCTCATTTCAATTTCTGATTTCCTATCTGCACTGCTGCCTAAGGGACACTGGAAAAAAAAAACTTTAATTTCCAAAAGCTAACCCTCAACTAATTGTTCCATCTGTGCCAGTATCTCCTCAGAAAATTCCAGTGGTGTTGAATTTTTCTGCTAATGGCAGTTCTCCTCTCTCCTGGGGAGAGCCTCTATAAAATGACCTAGTTGACCAGGGGAACAATATTGTGCCAATTGTTTTGGTTACCTGTTTTTCTCCATCTGAATTCAAGTTTTAAAAGGTAATGAGGATCAGAGTGTGCAACTATTACATCCACAGTGAACAGAGTGATGACATCTCTCATTCTAATTTAAATATACGCTTCATTTGAGAAGCCTCTGATTCAGTGACAGATAATTACAAATCATTAAATAATAGATGAGACATGCACTTCCTATTTCTTCACTAAATATTTGATCACCAATAAGCAGAAGGTTGAGTTTCACCTGTTCTTCCAAAGAGTATAATATAACATCTAATTAACCTAACAAATTATATGGCAATTCATAAAATCAACAATAACTATTTTTAGCTTGAACACAGTTTTCCCCAGGATGCTGTTCAAGAAGAAAATACCATGGCTTAACAAGTACACCTTATCTTGATATATCAACATTTTATTTTCTATAAACCATAAGGTTAAACCCTGAAAAATTACTCAAATGTGATTGTTTTCACCCACAAAAATGGCCATTCCACATAATCCAAATTTATGGCACCAGAATGTGCTGATATGTAACCATTTGAAACCTAGAAAATATCAACTTTATATGCTTCAACCTAATCAACAAAAGCCAACTGTCATTATCATTTCCAAAATGCCATTTCCTAGGCTAAGCAATTTTTGTGGATTGTTGCAAGTAATTCTCACAACAATCCCAAAACACACAGAACACACGAAGGAACACCATGTAAAAATGGAGAGGCAGACTGGAATTATGCAGCCACAGGCCAAGGAAACCCAGGACTGCTGGCAACTTCAGAAGCTAAGAGAGGTATGGATCAGATACTCCCTTGGAAGCCCCAGGTGGAACCAACTGGTGACATCTTCATTTCAGACTTATAGCCTCCAGAACAATGAAAGAATAATTGTGTATTGCCTTTAATCCATCCAGTTTATGATAACTTTCTGTGGCAGCTCTAGAAAACTACTGCAGAGAGACGACTGTACTATCAGCCATTGAGTAGGTGGTAAAGACAGGAATTCAATGCCAGCAGACACACCCCAGAGCTCATACTGTAACTTACAATGAGGTACAGTCTCCACAGTCACGTCATCTCATTTTATTTTTATCACATTCTATTAGATAGGCATTAAGGGTTGTATTTTATAAATTGGGAAGCTGAGACTCAGAAAATGAGGCAATTTGCTAGCCAGTAGCAAGATCAGGATTTGAACCCACATGAAATAATTTCGGTGCACTCTCCACAAAAACCCGACCCACATTTAGTGATAATCCCCACATAGCTATATTTAGAAAGAAGGCATTTCAGTTGAGTGTTGATTTCTCAAGTAGTTTCTGAAATATGTATTGCATTCCCTGGGGAAGATTTGAGAACTGAGTCAGAAGCTTAGCCATTATCCACCACCTGTGGAAATTTTACTCAGTAGCCTAAATTTATGAGAATTTTTCCATTATTCATTCATGGGGATAAATCCAAAGACTGTATTCTGTACAACTACTACAACTGCAACTATTACTCCATTAAAAATTTACTGTTTGTCTTTCAGAACTCCTTAAACATCACCCATAGTAGCCAATGGTCTCAAAGAACACAAGAACTTTGTAATTTTCAGTTTGGCTAGAGACTGACTGTTCTCTTCAATAGTTCCACAGAGTACAATGAAGTTAAAATTAGAAGAGGTTTGGCTAAGTGTTGATAATAAAAGTGTAGAAGACCATATTATTTTTCAGTAAATAGACTCATACATACACACACACGAATTCTACAGAAAAATTACATATTCCCACCCATATTGAGGTAGGGCTTAGCTATGTGATTTTCATTGGCCCATGAAACTTTTAGTGTATTTGTCATAGGCAAAGCCTTAGAATCTGCTGAGCTGGGCTTGCCCCCTGTGTCCCTGCTACTGCCAAGGAAAGAACATGCCTAGAGTCACCCAATGATTCCAGAAGAATGAGCAACAAGTGAAGCTCAGGCATGCCTAGCTTAGATCATCTGAGCCTTAGGCAATCTGCAGATGCAAAAGGAAGAAATATAACGTTATTACTGTATGCCAGAGATATTTTTGTGGTTGATAACTATACTGCATTATTATGGTAATAGCGACTTAACATAATACAAAAATTTTTAATATTATCATTCTTTAGGGAACTATGTTCTATTAAAAAAGAAATTCTTTAGTCTTCTGAAACTGTTCTTTCCTCCTGCCTCTGAATAACCTTGAGCAACTAAGCCTGTCTTCCAAATGCTTGCATGTTTTTATTTTATTTCTCAATTGTCTGAAAGGCAACATTACAAGACATAAATCCATTGAGAAGAAGGAGAAAAATCCATTTCAAAATCACTTCAAAATACCAGAAGAGGAGCTCCTAAAAAGGTAAGGTCCAGGTTCAGGATATAATAATGAGGGTACTGATCATTTTGCATGGACTTTCCACAAATCACTAATCTTTCAACTGCTTATTATTTAAGACAAATATCATTATGCAAATTATATGCTTCAGGATTAGTTTTCATTTATTAGATAATAAAGTGCAATTACTTACCTCATGCAATCTAAATTATTCCTGCTGCTTTGCCTATAAGGGAAACTCTCAAATTCATGAATTCCACCTTTATGCTTAGAAGTTAATTAACCAGATTTTGCTTACTATTGCTAAACTGTCTTTATCCACATGTTTTACTTAAAAAAAAAGTTAAAAATTGTAGACCACTCAGAAGTCCGTTTCTTGCATAAAAGTAATCTTTAAAAAAAAAAAGCGGGGGTGTGTCTGGGTGGCTCAGTCAGGTAAGCATTGGACTCTTGATTTTGATTCAGGTAACAGTTCATGAAATGGAGCCCCACGTCAAGTGCTCTGTGCTGACAGTGCAAAGTCTGCTTGGGATTCTCTATCTCCCTCTCTCTCTGCCCCTCCCTTGCTTGTGCTTGCTTGCTCTCTTTCTCTCTCTCTCTCTGTCTCAAAAATTAAGAAACTTAAAAAAAAACTAAACTTTTATAAAATGGTAATTCTTAGGCAGAAATCCTAAGTTTTCATGTCTCTGTTTTTTTTCTTCAAATTCCCAACAGCTAAACACTTATTAATGGCAGTCTTGGAGATAACTTCCAATTATTAAAACATACATTCATACAATATTGGTACACAGGCAACAGATTAAGTACCAACAAAAAAGAGATTGTTATATGATGGGAGTGAGGATGCATTTATCATAGAGCACTCACTCTAAAAACACTTAACATATTACTTACGGGAGATGGTTTCTCAGGACTCACACTTATTTAGAGGAGTGGGGAAAGTGCCGTATTTGAAGTATGATTAATATAACAAGAACAATTACAACAAAAGCCACTTTACCCATCCCCAGATCAGAATACCATGGTAATATAAATTATACTCAAATATACTTGAAAAAAACACAATGGTTTTCAAACTATTTCTACAAAATGCATGTTATGGGTGTGACCAAAAGACATTTCCTTTGTCCCAACAAGCTTGAAAGCAAAGGAGCAGAAATGTGTTCTCTGTAAAGAAACGGAAGAAATTAATTGTGTTCTTTGATGAGTTACTGTTTCTTCTTTCCCTGGACATTTATGATCAGTAGACTACTTCTCCAATCAGTAAAACAACCTCATAGACAGGAAAAGAATGACGTTTAACTGGGAAGAGTGGGGAGAGCCCAGAGTCAGGCACCAAGATCATGGTTTGATGATGGCCCTTGCCCTGCTCTGATGTTTGTGCTGGGGAAGTCATTTAAGACCCGGGGAGGGCTGGGTGAAATGTTCTCCCTACAGAGCACTCGGTAGGTGGAAGTTGTCCCTTATAGTGGCCATGTATGTAGCTTAAATAATACCCCAGAAGGAAGGATCATGACTTAATATATCTAATACTTCTGTGCTCTGTGGAACTTTGTTTCCCTCAAGCAATACAAGGAAGGATTGTCCATAATGAATATTCAAAACACGGAGTTCCTGTAGTAGGGTTCCTGGGTAGCTCAGTCAGTTAAGTGTATGATTTTTGATGTCAGATCAGTTCATGGTCTCACGGTTCCTGGGATCAAGCCCTGTGTCCATGCTCAGCACGGAGCCTGCTTAAGATTTTCATTCATTCATTCATTCATTCATTCATTCGTTCTCTCTCTCTGTTCTCTGCCCTTTCCCTGCTCGTGCTCGTGCTCTGTGTCTGTCTCAAAATAAATAAACATTTAAAAAATAAAAATAAAAAAATAAAACTGATTTGTAGCACCCCACCCTCCCCCAGAAAAGCCTGAACCAGATGTTCTCAAACTTTGGTGCATATCATTCTGGCTTTACTTATTAAAAATATATAACCCCAGGAGCTCCTGGGTGGCTCAGTCGGTTAACCACCCAACTTCAGCTCAGGTCATGATCTTCCGGTTTGTAGGTTCCTGGCGTCTGACTCTGTGCTGACAGCCCTGAGCCTGGAGCCTGCTTTGGATTCTGTGTCTCCCTCTCTCTGCCCCTCCCCTACTCACATTGTCTGTCTCTCAAAAATGAATAAATGTTAAAAAAAAATTTAAATATATACCCCCAAAACTTATACTCTAAGAATCCTTATTCACTGTGGTCTAGGGAGGACCCAAGAAGCTGCATTTTTAAAAATTACTCCAAATAACTTGGAGATAGGTAGTGTGTGAATCACCTTCACACCCATACCCCCATATAGTATCCTTCAGCCAAGAAAGTAAATAATAAAATTTGGGGCACCTGGGTGGCTCAGCCGTTTGGTCATCTGACTTTGGCTCAGGTCCTGATCTCCCAGTTCATAGGTTCAAGCCCTGCACTGGGCTCTGTGCTGACAGCTCAGAGCCTGCTTCCAATTCTGTGTCTCCTTCTCCCTCTCACTCTCCCCTGCTCGTGTTCTGTGTCTCTCTCAAAAATAAATAAACATTAAAAAAAAGTAAATAATAAAATTTTGAAAAAGTTTATCATTATCATTATCACAGATCATTTTTTTCTTACCTATATTTTCTACATCAGTGCATATTAGTCATGTAATGGAATCGTCAGTCACAAAGGATTTTGAAAGAAAAGAAACTGTCTTGAAATCATATGGAAGATCCCATCCTGTTTAGAAAGCACATTCATAAGCAACACTGTGGCATTGAGTAGCTGAGGGTTTTCCCCAAGATTCAGGACAACCTAACTCAGTTCTAGTCTTAAAGAGATGAGAAAACAGTATTTAGCAATGAAAAAGCAGCAATGAAGTAAAACAAGAGAGGAAGACAGCAGAGGAGGATTAAGAAAAAGACAAAGTGCCATTACTATTGTCATTAAATGAATTTCAATTTTTCTCCACTTCCACTTTTCTTTTTAAAAATTCCCTTTTCCATTTTTCATCCCCTCCCTATTTCCCCTTTCTCTTTTATGTCCTTCTTAGATACCAGTAAGCAGTTTAAGAAACCTGAATCCAAAGAGAAAAATGATACCTTCTGAATTCTGTTTTGCTCCACCTCTTGACCCAACTCTCCCAGACCAGCTATTTCCAGCTATTTTTTAACAGACCATTTGTCTCCTATGGAAAAAACTATACTGCTTTTACTTATCTACCAGAACTCCACCAAAAAAAAAAAAAAACTGTATAGAATAGTTCTGTGCAGTGTTTTTTTTCCTCCTTCACTGCTAGCTACTATGTGGCAGAGCTAAATTGTGGCCAGCCATTATATGGAAAGGGGCCACTTAACATTCCAGGGAAGCAGTGTCATAACCTCCATTGTCACTGGGGGCTCATCTAAATCTGGAAGACTTCTTTTAACTTCCATCTTTGAAGAAGGAGGAGGAGGAGGAGAAGGAAGAGGGAAAGGGGAGTGTGTGGGAGGAGAAGGAGGTAGAAGAGGCAATTGAAAAAAAAATAAAGCAATATGTGGATGAATTACATATATTTTATTAAATAACTAAATTTAAATATGCACATAGCAAAGAATAACATGTAGGCAAGTCTAATGTCCTCTGTTGCCAATATCCCCTCATAAGAACATTGGTAAAAGCCTACATGTTTGGTGGCTTCTACATGTATCAGTCCATGCTGGATTGGTCTCTGCCATAGATCAGAACTAATACATACACTGTAAAAATTTGTCTTACTCTGTCCACAATTATTCAAAGATCAGTCTATAAAGACAGAGCTTTTATTAATTTCAAAAACCACAGGTTCATACAAAATCTGTAAGTGCAACTTCTCATTTTTACAAAGAGGTCTGCTGTAACCACTTGTGAATAACCTGGGTTTCATGTCCACAAACTTTTTCTCCTCTACTCTTGAAGGACTTTTATAGACTGCCATGACTTTTCTTGGTAGAAAAGTAGAAAGGTAGAAAGAAAGAAAGAAAGAAAGAAAGAAAGAAAGAAAGAAAGAAAAAGGAAAGAGGAAGGAAGAAAGGAAAGAAAAAGAAAGGAAGGAAGGAAGGAGAAAAAAAGAGAAAAGTATAACATAGGATGAATGCTACTTGAAAAATGATTTCTTAAAAAAATTTGTAAGTAAAAAACTGACTTTCTTGTACTCTGAAATCATTTAGCATGTTGTACTATAAAATTATCTGCATTCTTATGGCAGTGACTATAACTAGGAGAAAAGACTGCTTATTAATTCTTTTGAAATTTTGCTACTTGTATTAGTTTGGGTTCCAAAAGGTGGAAGAGCTTGAGCCTAGAGCTTGTAAGCAGAGAGTTTATTTTAGGAATAGGAGTTAGGACTGGGAATTAGGAAGGAGGAAAAGTCAATACAAACCTGACTTTTTAAGCTAGTCACTACTATGGACAATTGGAAAGCCATCGCAATGGAGACCCTCTAAAGAGTTTTGTGAAATGAGCTTCATAACTTTGTCAAGAGACAAAGGAAGAGAGTATCTGCTAGTTTTTGTCCCTCATTAGTGAAGGGTTTCTTTTTTGAAGTGGAAAGATTCTGAGAATAGGAACTCAGTTGTCTTTAAGATAATGACAATGATAAAGGTGATAAAGATCATGACTATAGTGTCCAACATCCCATGCTCAACTGTTTTTCAGGCATTGTGCAAAGCAATTACCCACATTTTCTCATTTGGGTCCTCGTGATGATTATTTTTATGTGTCAACTTAACTGGGCCATACATTTGGCCAAACTTAATTCTATGAATATCTATGAGAGTGTTTTTGCATAAGATTAGCATTTGAATTGGTAGATGAGTAAGAGAGATTACCTTCCCTAATGTGGGTGAACCTTGTCCATTCAATTAAAGACCCAAATGGAAAAATGTTTGAGTAAGAGGAAACTTCTTACTGACTGCTTTGACCTGGAACAGTATTCTTTTCTAGCCTTGAGTCTCAAACTGAAACATCAGTTCTTCTTGAGTCTTAAGCCTGTCAATTTTTGGATTGGAACTACACATTGATTCTCTTGGGTCTCCTGCTTGCTGACTGCAGTTGGGAATTCTCAGCCTTCATAACTGCATGAGCCAATTCCTTAAAATAAATCAAGCAATTTCAAGCCCTCACTCTATATAGGTGTATGTATACAAACATACACAGACAAACACACACACACACACACACACACACACACACACAACACATCCTATTGCTTCTGTTTCTCTTGAATAGTATTTATGTCAATGCTAGGAAATTAGCAATATAATCCCCATTTTGCATAAGAGAAAACTGAAGCACACAAATGTTAACCAATTCAAATAACAAAGCAAGTAGGTGGTAGAGCTATTCTGTCTGACTCCAAAACTACCTCTAATAATAGAAAACAGAATAATAATTCTTTATTTGTTTCATGCACTGCTGTTGCATGTGGGATGGACAGAGGGTAGAGTAAAAAAATAGGTATGAGCTCAAATAGGTTTTATAAATGTAAGATTAAACAAAATTAAACAGGTTTCTATATTGTAAGACTTCCTGAAGTCTTTAATATAATACTTTATATGGTGAATCTCCAACAGAGGGATACGTTGCATATTACTTTTCATACATGTTTATTGTCACAGAATTCTTCAGTGAAAATATCTATTAATATCTCCCAACACTAGAGGTCTTTGGATCAAAATGTAAAAAGTGTTTCACTTGATAATTATTGTTTTTCAATTGTATATTGAGTAATACTTATTAGAAGGCGAATTTATCCAACTGAAGAAGGGAGAAAAGCATTAGGCTTTATTAGTAAAACAGAATGGGTTAAGATGATTAATTCACTGGATACTCTTGGAGATAATGGCGGGAAAAACAGGAGATAGAAGACAGTTTATATTCTTTCATCCACTAGAGTAGAAAGAACAGATTAGCAGTTCATCTAAATTGAGTAGAAGATCCCACTGAGATTATACCACAAACAGTGCTCTCAGGTGCCCTAGTTTAGGGGCCACCCACCTAATGCTATCCACATTATAATTAGAAAAGGCTAGAAAAAGAAATAACCAGAAAATAGAGGCAGGACAACACAATGCCTCTATCTGCCTTGACAGATGTTATGGAAGGAAAGATATGTGATACACAAAGAAATCTGCCCACTAAAGATGGGAACTCTGGTTGTCTTCAGTTAAAAATAAAGGTGATTTTACTGAACCTGGGAGGTCAAGGATGGGGTAGAGCAGATTTAAGACCTTCCCTATGGCATAAACACAGTCAATATAAATAAACAAGCATATTCATAAATCTTCAACTTATTTTACCACTGACTATTGCTGCATAGGAAAAATTCCCAGGCCTGGGAGATGATAGAGTACATCTTCCTGATGTATTTGTAGATTGTTTTAGATTATAACATGTGGGGGCGCCTGGGTGGCGCAGTCGGTTAAGCGTCCGACTTCAGCCAGGTCACGATCTCGTGGTCCTTGAGTTCGAGCCCCGCGTCGGGCTCTGGGCTGATGGCTCAGAGCCTGGAGCCTGTTTCCGATTCTGTGTCTCCCTCTCTCTCTGCCCCTCCCCCGTTCATGCTCTGTCTCTCTCTGTCCCAAAAATAAATAAACATTGAAAAAAAATTTAAAAAAAAAAAAAAAAAAAAGATTATAACATGTGGATGAACTCTCTGTGCTATTTTTCTTCCCAGCCCTTTGACGACACCTTGGTCAAGACTACCCAAGTCATTAGGAGAAATAATGTAAGTCAACAACGACAATAACATTATGCCCAGAATCAGAAAGAAAGTTCCTCTGGATAAACCAAGAATTCTATCTTCTGAGGCAAATTATAGGAATTACAATTGCCTATTGTTCCGAAATGAAGCCTTTTAGTTTCTTAACTAAAATAATTTGACTGTCAGAACCACTAAAATAGTGATTTGACATTTTAGAAATTCTGGACCATGCTTAGCACGACTCTCAATATTCTGAGAAAAAAAGAAACAGTCATCACATCAATCCTCAGAGGGAAATAAATAATAGAAGTGATTTTTTTAATTACAAAGTTAAGGTAAATTATCAATGGTATATCTTCATTAACATGTAATTTTTAAAAGGTACACATACGTGACATGCTTAAGGAGCTTGGAATTTCAAAACCAGGTTTTTCTACTCTAGCATTTACCATGGTTGACAATAGAATCTTGAAACGTATGATTGAATAGTGTTTGATAAAACTGGAACTCCCCAAATTATTTCTGTGGGACTCGCAAGCCGTGTATCTAAGACATCACTATGCTAGATTTATAGAATGGCTTAGTAAAAATATTCTCATCTCTACTCGCATAATAGAAAGTAAGGAAAGGGAAGGGTATAGTCAGAGAGAAGCTTCCAGTCAAACCCATTTCCATCATGTGATACACTGAACTCCTGGAAATAGGAGATTCTCCATCAAAAATACCTTAAGTGCGATAAATCAAAGATGAAAAGGTCTGATTTAAAATATGAGAACCAGAAAACTAATAAATGTTTACATTATGGGGATAAAAAGAAATGGCATCAAGATGGAGAGTATGCAACACAAAGAAGAAAGACAAAAATGGAGACAGAGACACAGAGAGTGAGAGAAACTAGGAGAGACACAGAGAGACAGAGAGATTGATCTTGTGCTCCAGGCACAGAGAAGGTAGGGAGAGAAGGAGGAAAACTAAACTGACCGTGTTTTTCTCCAGATTCCATTTGACAGCCTAAATTCCTAAGGCAGCGTACATTTCCTTCAGGTCTGTGACCTCATTTTGAGGCTTTCCAGAAGGCATCTTCTTAATATAAGCACTTCAAAATAGAATTTCCAAACCAGCCCAGTTCCCAGGTAAGCAGAAACGTTTCATTAGCAGAGGACTGAATGGAAGTAGATTGCAGCTCAGCCAGCTGATCTTATTGTCAGAGAGCTCTGCTCCTGACCCAACGTGCCCATAACAACAACAAAAAAGATTCTGATCTCATCCCCTTTTTAAATGTTGAGTGGCCTGATTTGAGTGCACTGAGGAGAAAAGAAGTATATTTCACTTCTCAAAAGAATATCTGGACACAAATGAATATAGAAAATGCAAAAACAAGAGACCTAAACTTAGTCAAATTTTATCTCAGTTTTTTCCAAATGGAGAAGTGTCCAAATTATCCCAAAATGATGGCTTAGCTTAGCAGAGCAGAAAGTAACCAAAAGTAATGGAAAATAACTTGAACTGTACCACACATATCCTTGTGCCAAATACCCAGCATACCCGCGGTAGCACCGAAATACCAATAACCGGGGTCATTCCTCAAGGTGAAGGCATTTTTTATCTATAGACTCCTATTAGAATAAACAGGACATGTGGGAAGGATAAAACAAAATGTGCACCTTAGTTTGTATTCTGCTGTAATAGTGTTTCCATATTGAATTCATCACAAAAATTTATTTTTGAAAGACTTTACAATCTAATAGCATTGTGAATTGTTAAGATGATAGAATGGTATACAGGATTGTCCAAATTTATTTTTCCAAAAATTGTTTTTTTTAAATCCTTCTAAACTGTATCTACTAAAATCTGGAGGAACATTAGCAGTACAGTTTGGGAAAGGATAGGTTACCAGATAAACTCTTACCTAATTAGGTAAATTCTTACCTAATTATAGAAAACAGGGTCCTGGGAGTGCAAGACAGAGAATATGTAAGTTTAAATGGGAGTTAGGCAAAAAGGACTTAACTGGAACATGGACACAGCCAGGAGCAGACCCAGCAGGGGCCCTGGCGTGAAGTCTTGGGGAGACAGAGGATGCGTGTAACCACCAAGGAAATGGCAAGTGTGAGTAAGTTCTGGGCACATTCCAGAGGCAGCCAGCAGGAGTAAGAAAAACCCAAGACTAATTTTATCTGTTCCACAGTTTAGCATGAGCTGGCACTATTCTTCCAGGAGACGAAGCACAGCATGAACAAATAATATTTAGTGCACTTATTAGCTCAGTATTCTTAGCCAACCACACTGGTTTTATCAGGAACCCAAGCAATATAAAAAGTTACATATTTTTTATCTCTCAATTTATTTGCAGGGTAGTAAGTCTGTCTTTGTTAGATAAGAAATGGAGCAGGAGGGGGACACCTGAGTGGCTCAGTCGGTTGGGCATCCAACTTCAGCTCAGGTCATGATGTCACAGTCTGTGAGTTCGAGCCCCACGTTAGGCTCTGTGCTGACAGCTCAGAGCCTGGACCCTACTTCCGATTCTGTGTCTGCCTCTCTCTCTGCCCCTCCCCTGCTCATGCTCTGTCTCTGTCTCAAAAATAAATTAAAAAGAAGATGGCGGCTTAGGAGGACGCTGGGCTCACCGCACGTCCTGCTGATCACTTAGATTCCATCTACATCTGCCTAAATAACCCAGAAAACCGCCAGAGGATTAGCAGAACGGAGTCGCCGGAGCCAAACACAGACGAGAGGCCCACGGAAGAGGGTAGGAAGGGCGGCGAGGCGGTGCGCGCTCCACGGACTGGCGGGAGGGAGCCGGGGCGGAGGGGCGGCTCGCCGGCCAAGCACAGCCACCGAGTCTGGCTTGCAAAAGCGGAGGGGCCTGACGGACTGTGTTCCCACAACAAGCGCGACTTAGCGTCTGGGAGGTCATAAGTTAACAGCTCTGCTCGGAAAGCGGGAAGGCTGGAGGACAAAGGGAGGGAGAGCTGCTGAGCCCCCTGACAACAGAGCTCAGTTTGGTGGGGAACAAAGGCGCTCGCCAGCGCCATCTCCCCCGCCCATCCCCCAGCCGAAATCCCAAAGAGAACCTGTTCCTGCCGGGGAACTTGCTCGCTCCGCGCAAACACCCAACTCTGCGCTTCTGCGGAGCCAAACCTCCGGCAGCGGATCTGACTCCCTCCCGCTGCCACAGGGCCCCTCCTGAAGTGGATCACCTAGGGAGAAGCGATCTAAGCCTGCCCCTCCTGCCCCCGAGCACCTTGCCTACCCACCCCAGCTAATACGCCAGATCCCCAGCATCACAAGCCTGGCACGGTGCAAGTAGCCCAGACGAGCCACACCACCCCACAGTGAATCCCGCCCCTAGGAGAGGGGAAGAGAAGGCACACACCAGTCTGACCGTGGCCCCAGCGGTGGGCTGGGGACAGACATCAGGTCTGACTGCGGCCCCGCCCACCAACTCCAGTTATACACTACAGCACAGGGGAAGTGCCCTGCAGGTCCGCACCACTCCAGGGACTATCCAAAATGACCAAGCGGAAGAACTCCCCTCAGAAGAATCTCCAGGAAATAACAACAGCTAATGAGCTGATCAAAAAGGATTTAAATAATATAACAGAAAGTGAATTTAGAATAATAGTCATAAAATTAATCGCTGGGCTTGAAAACAGTATACAGGACAGCAGAGAATCTCTTGCTACAGAGATCAAGGGACTAAGGAACAGTCACGAGGAGCTGAAAAACGCTTTAAACGAAATGCATAACAAAATGGAAACCACCACAGCTCGGCTTGAAGAGGCAGAGGAGAGAATAGGTGAACTAGAAGATAAAGTTATGGAAAAAGAGGAAGCTGAGAAAAAGAGAGATAAAAAAATCCAGGAGTATGAGGGGAAAATTAGAGAATTAAGTGATACACTAAAAAGAAATAATATACGCATAATTGGTATCCCAGAGGAGGAAGAGAGAGGGAAAGGTGCTGAAGGGGTACTTGAAGAAATTATAGCTGAGAACTTCCCTGAACTGGGGAAGGAAAAAGGCATTGAAATCCAAGAGGCACAGAGAACTCCCTTCAGACGTAACTTGAATCGATCTTCTGCACGACATATCATAGTGAAACTGGCAAAATACAAGGATAAAGAGAAAATTCTGAAAGCAGCAAGGGGTAAACGTGCCCTCACATATAAAGGGAGACCTATAAGACTCGTGACTGATCTCTCTTTTGAAACTTGGCAGGCCAGAAAGAATTGGCACGAGATTTTCAGGGTGCTAGACAGAAAAAATATGCAGCCGAGAATCCTTTATCCAGCAAGTCTGTCATTTAGAATAGAAGGAGAGATAAAGGTCTTCCCAAACAAACAAAAACTGAAGGAATTTGTCACCACTAAACCAGCCCTACAAGAGATCCTAAGGGGGACCCTGTGAGACAAAGTCCCAGAGACATCACTACAAGCATAAAACATACAGACATCACAATGACTCTAAACCCGTATCTTTCTATAATAACACTGAATGTAAATGGATTAAATGCGCCAACCAAAAGACATAGGGTATCAGAATGGATAAAAAAACAAGACCCATCTATTTGCTGTCTACAAGAGACTCATTTTAGACCTGAGGACACCTTTAGATTGAGAGTGAGGGGATGGAGAACTATTTATCATGCGACTGGAAGCCAAAAGAAAGCTGGAGTAGCCATACTTATATCAGACAAACTAGACTTTAAATTAAAGGCTGTAACAAGAGATGAAGAAGGACATTATATAATAGTTACAGGGTCTATCCATCAGGAAGAGCTAACAATTATAAATGTCTATGCACCGAATACCGGAGCCCCCAAATATATAAAACAATTACTCATAAACATAAGCAACCTTATTGATAAGAATGTGGTAAGTGCAGGGGACTTTAATACACCACTTACAGAAATGGATAGATCATCTAGACACACGGTCAATAAAGAAACAAGGGCCCTGAATGAGACATTGGATCAGATGGACTTGACAGATATATTTAGAACTCTGCATCCCAAAGCAACAGAATATACTTTCTTCTCGAGTGCACATGGAACATTCTCCAAGATAGATCATATACTGGGTCACAAAACAGCCCTTCATAAGTTTACAAGAATTGAAATTATACCATGCTTACTTTCAGACCACAATGCTATGAAGCTTGAAATCAACCACAGAAAAAAGTCTGGAAAACCTCCAAAAGCATGGAGGTTAAAGAACACCCTACTAACGAATGAGTGGGTCAACCAGGCAATTCGAGAAGAAATTAAAAAATATATGGAAACAAATGAAAATGAAAATACAACAATCCAAACGCTTTGGGACGCAGCAAAGGCAGTCCTGAGAGGAAAATACATTGCAATCCAGGCCTATCTCAAGAAACAAGAAAAATCCCAAATACAAAATCTAACAGCACACCTAAAGGAACTAGAAGCAGAACAGCAAAGGCAGCCTAAGCCCAGCAGAAGAAGAGAAATAATAAAGATCAGGGCAGAAATAAACAATATAGAATCTAAAAAAACTGTAGAGCAGATCAACGAAACCAAGAGTTGGTTTTTTGAAAAAATAAACAAAATTGACAAACCTCTAGCCAGGCTTCTCAAAAAGAAAAGGGAGATGACCCAAATAGATAAAATCATGAAGGAAAATGGAATTATTACAACCAATCCCTCAGAGATACAAACAATTATCAGGGAATACTATGAAAAATTATATGCCAACAAACTGGACAACCTGGAAGAAATGGACAAATTCCTGAACAACCACACTCTTCCAAAACTCAATCAGGAGGAAATAGAAAGCTTGAACAGACCCATAACCAGCGAAGAAATTGAATCGGTTATCAAAATTCTCCCAACAAATAAGAGTCCAGGACCAGATGGCTTCCCAGGGGGTTCTACCAGACGTTTAAAGCAGAGATAATACCTATCCTTCTCAAGCTATTCCAAGAAATAGAAAGGGAAGGAAAACTTCCAGACTCATTCTATGAAGCCAGTATTACTTTGATTCCTAAACCAGACAGAGACCCAGTAAAAAAAGAGAACTACAGGCCAATATCCCTGATGAATATGGATGCAAAAATTCTCAATAAGGTACTAGCAAATCGAATTCAACGGCATATAAAAAGAATTATTCACCATGATCAAGTGGGATTCATTCCTGGGATGCAGGGCTGGTTCAACATTCGCAAATCAATCAACGTGATACATCACATTAACAAAAAAAAAGAGAAGAACCATATGATCCTGTCAATCGATGCAGAAAAGGCCTTCGACAAAATCCAGCACCCTTTCTTAATAAAAACCCTTGAGAAAGTCGGGATAGAAGGAACATACTTAAAGATCATAAAAGCCATTTATGAAAAGCCCACAGCTAACATCATCCTCAACGGGGAAAAACTGAGAGCTTTTTCCCTGAGATCAGGAACACGACAAGGATGCCCACTCTCACCGCTGCTGTTTAACATAGTGCTGGAAGTTCTAGCATCAGCAATCAGACAACAAAAGGAAATCAAAGGCATCAAAATTGGCAAAGATGAAGTCAAGCTTTCGCTTTTTGCAGATGACATGATATTATACATGGAAAATCCGATAGACTCCACCAAAAGTCTGCTAGAACTGATACAGGAATTCAGCAAAGTTGCAGGATACAAAATCAATGTACAGAAATCAGTTGCATTCTTATACACTAACAATGAAGCAACAGAAAGACAAATAAAGAAACTGATCCCATTCACAATTGCACCAAGAAGCATAAAATACCTAGGAATAAATCTAACCAAAGATGTAAAGGATCTGTATGCTGAAAATTATAGAAAGCTTATGAAGGAAATTGAAGAAGATTTAAAGAAATGGAAAGACATTCCCTGCTCATGGATTGGAAGAATAAATATTGTCAAAATGTCAATACTACCCAAAGCTATCTACACATTGAATGCAATCCCAATCAAAATTGCACCAGCATTCTTCTCGAAACTAGAACAAGCAATCCTAAAATTCATATGGAACCACAAAAGGCCCCGAATAGCCAAAGGAATTTTGAAGAAGAAGACCAAAGCAGGAGGCATCACAATCCCAGACTTTAGCCTCTACTACAAAGCTGTCATCATCAAGACAGCATGGTATTGGCACCAAAACAGACACATAGACCAATGGAATAGAATAGAAACCCCAGAACTAGACCCACAAACGTATGGCCAACTCATCTTTGACCAAGCAGGAAAGAACATCCAATGGAAAAAAGACAGCCTCTTTAACAAATGGTGCTGGGAGAACTGGACAGCAACATGCAGAAGGTTGAAACTAGACCACTTTCTCACACCATTCACAAAAATAAACTCAAAATGGATAAAGGACCTAAATGTGAGACAGGAAACCATCAAAACCTTAGAGGAGAAAGCAGGAAAAGACCTCTCTGACCTCAGCCGTAGCAATCTCTTACTGGACACATCCCCAAAGGCAAGGGAATTAAAAGCAAAAGTGAATTACTGGGACCTTATGAAGATAAAAAGCTTCTGCACAGCCAAGGAAACAACCAACAAAACTAAAAGGCAACCAACGGAATGGGAAAAGATATTCGCAAATGACATATCGGACAAAGGGCTAGTATCCAAAATCTATAAAGAGCTCACCAAACTCCACACCCGAAAAACAAATAACCCAGTGAAGAAATGGGCAGAAAACATGAATAGACACTTCTTTAAAGAAGACATCCGGATGGCCAACAGGCACATGAAAAGATGTTCAGCGTCGCTCCTTATCAGGGAAATACAAATCAAAACCACACTCAGGTATCACCTCACGCCAGTCAGAGTGGCCAAAATGAACAAATCCGGAGACTATAGATGCTGGAGAGGATGTGGAGAAACGGGAACCCTCTTGCACTGTTGGTGGGAATGCAAATTGGTGCAGCCGCTCTGGAAAGCAGTGTGGAGGTTCCTCAGAAAATTAAAAATAGACCTACCCTATGACCCAGCAATAGCACTGCTAGGAATTTATCCAAGGGATACAGGAGCGCTGATGCATAGGGCCACGTGTACCCCAATGTTCATAGCAGCACTCTCAACAATAGCCAAATTATGGAAAGAGCCTAAATGTCCATCAACTGATGAATGGATAAAGAAATTGTGGTTTATATACACAATGGAATATTACGTGGCAATGAGAAAAAATGAAATATGGCCTTTCGTAGCAACGTGGATGGAACTGGAGAGTGTGATGCTAAGTGAAATAAGCCATACAGAGAAAGACAGATACCATATGGTTTCACTCTTATGTGGATCCTGAGAAACTTCACAGGAACCCATGGGGGAGGGGAAGGAAAAAAAAAAAAAAGAGGTTAGAATGGGAGAGAGCCAAAGCATAAGAGACTTAAAAACTGAGAACAAACTGAGGGTTGATGGGGGGTGGGAGGAAGGAGAGGGTGGGTGATGGGTATTGAGGAGGGCACCTTTTGGGATGAGCACTGGGTGTTGTATGGAAACCAATTTGTCAATAAATTTCATAAAAAAAAAAATAAAAATAAAACATGTAACCAACAAAAAAAAAAATAAATAAATAAATTAAAAAAAAATTTAAAAAGTTGAGCAGGAGTATTGTTAGACTGTCTTCAGAAAGATGAGGAATGAGGCCCCTCACTGCAATCCTGGTTATCACCTTCGGAATGCACCTACATCTTTAACAGTCCAGAGTCCTGGGTCCTGCTTTCCCCAATAATTCTAACCCAGTTAAAGCCTTTTCCTATAAATGTAACTGGTGAATTTATGTATATTTGTAAGTATATTTTTTAATATTTATTTTTGAGAGAGACAGACAGTGCATGAGCAGGGGAGGGACAGACACACACACACACACACACACACACACACACACACAATCCAGAGTAGGCTCCAGGCTGTAAGCTGTCAGCACAGAGCCCGATTCAGGGCTTGAACTCATGAGCCGTGAGATCACGACCTGAGCCGAAGTAGGATGCTTAACTGACTGATTCACCCAGGCACCCCTGAATTTATGTATATTTGGCTTAAAATCCTGCTAAGGCTTAAAATTTTACCTCTCCCTGGGGAGCTGCACTTTCATGATTTATACATGTGTCCAGAAACAGATATCCTTTCTTGACAACCCATCGTGACAAGGGCGTGAATTTCTTCCTGAAGAAGCCAAATAGGATTCTTTCTCAGTTTATATTATTGTCTTTAGAGAACAAAATCCCATTCTTCTGTTTCTATAATTGTTTAATCTTTCTTTTTATTTACCAAAATTTTATTTTCCTTGATGGCATCACCCAGCTGACAGTAGTAGTTATATCTATTACTGAATTGGCTCTTTGGGGTTCTGGTAATCTGACACTGAATTAAATTAGTGCCTCTGAAAATAGAACTTTTCCATTATAGTAAAGAATCAACCAAAAAAAAAAAAAAAAACAAACAGCTTTCCACAAAGTGATTATTACAGTAACAAGCAGGCCAACCAACTGTGAAAGAGGAAATCATTCCTGGGAGATAAACAACAAAGAGATTACCAGAGTCATTTTAAACTCAGAGTTTTCTCCAGGTGTTCACTTAAATAATTTGACAAATAACATATAGCATCAAATAATGCCCATCTTAGCCAAGAAAACTGAAAAGGAATAAAGAATGTAAGCTTTTCATCTTAGAACTATAATGCAGAACATCAGATGCCTCAGTTTCTCAGCATGAAATGAGAATCCTTGTGATGTAAAAAATTAAATAAAAAATACTCATCACCATCGTCTCCAATGTAATCATCATGACAGCAGGGATACTAAAGAAAGGCTTTAGCCAAGGTCACATAATCTATCTCTGCCACTCATTTGCTGTGTGAGCTTAAGAACAATAAACAAGAAACTTTAGCCTTCATTTCTTCATAAGAAATAGAGGAACAATAATAACTTCTTCATACATTGTTTGGGAGCATGAAATGAGATCTGATTTATAGAAGAGCTCTTTATAGGCTGTAAAGCACAATTCAAGTGTGAGTTACAGTAACGGTTTCTAATAAAGAGAACTCACATTTCCACCAAACTCCTTTGCCCCCAGAAATCTTGACTCTGTTTGGAAACCCATTTGCAACTCATGAGCTTTTTCCAAATTCCCATACTTCCTCCTCAAAGCTCTCTGTAAGTACTCCAACATCCATGTAAGTCATCTCATTTAGGCACCCTGTCAATGACAGAGAATTTTCTGTCCTTTCTCCAGTATTCTCAGGGAATCCAATCACAGTCAGTATCTTGGAAATTGAGGAATTTCACTGAAGACTTCAGGACAGCACTGGAGAGTGCACACTGGCTTCTGCCATCTCTCCATCTTCCAGATACATGATCCTCTCTGCCAAGAGCAGCCCCATGGCAAGTATGGCCCATTTTCCCATTATAAATGCTTTGCTTGTGGAGAGTGGCCTCTTGGGTTCTGGTGAATATAATGATCATCAGCTTATCCTAAGCATATGATGATTGTAAAAATGAAGATAGGACACAAATTAAAATGATGATATGAAGATTGACCTGTGGTCACAATCACCATTGCAAATTATTAAAAATGTACTACTTTTAATTTCTGAACTCAGGAAAATGGGCTAATCCTGAAGCATATTTTGCAATGAGAGTACAGTATACCCAAGAGGAATCTATGGCTCTTTTATTCGTTAGACCTACTCTAATTCTGAAGAAGGGGGACAGCAGGGGAAGGGCAGCTCCCCATGGAGATGACCCTGGCCTTCTTCACCTGACACCACACATGCAGCGTCCCTGCATCCCATCTTAAAAAGATAGACTTCACTTAACAATTACCCAGCATCAGAGACCTGGAGACCTCTAGGCAACTTCCACTGATTTGATTGCAAATTTTATTTGGGGAAAAGGAAGTTTCCATGGATAATAAAACATGCAGAAAACTGGCCATCCTTGTCAAAACTATAGCTGAAATGTATTTGACTTTCCTGGGATTGTGTACAGCTACATTACAATGTCCTTACTTGTGCTGAATAAGAGAAGAAAGGTCAGAGGCCTGACATTATTTGAGAAAAGAGACATTTACATGCAAAGAAATATATTTCTTCTCCACATCTTCCTAAAAATGTCTTTCCATTTTTCTTCCAATAGTCCAGGGTTTTAGAGTCATTTCCCTCCACTTTCTACCACTCACAGAGATAATTCAAAAGACCACAGGAAGATAGGAAGACTTTAAGCCAGAGACAGATCACCTGTGAGAGTAACTATGAATGAGGACTTCCTCCCACGGAGCCACCTAAGACGTTTATACATGGGTGCAAACATCCGCTTCTATCTTCCCCTTCTCTTCCCATCTCCCTCCTCCCTAGCCCAACACGCCAGAGGAAGAAGGATGTGAAGTGCAATTTAATACCCAGTGTTCCTCCCCCAACTGCATGCCCCCTTAGGCCAATGATCGACCCTAGGCCACTGATAAATCCTGACCTAGGAGAAGAGGGTAGGTGTAATTAAAGTTTTATATTGAACGGGACTCAATAACAGTTATTTATTTGAAAGAGATCTGACCGAGATGGCAATAAAATCTAGGAAAATCAGACTCAGCAAAATGACATTAAAGTCATGGGTTAAAAAGAAATAACACTCTTGCATGTTTGTTTCATAAACTTTCAACAAGCCAGTTACAGTGGGATTGCTTTTATTATTTGTATTCACTCTCTTATGTCTCAGAACTTGGCTCACCTGTAGAAAGATAAAGTAACTAGAACCAACATAGTCAGTGCCCTCAACCAGCACCATCAAACTGTGTCACCAGCCTGTGAAGCTTTTCTTACACAGTACAGGCCTGAATTGTCACACTCTGTGGCCAAGACAGGTGGAGAATAGCCATCTATGTTTTGTCTTCTTCGACACTGTTTTCACTGCAGATTTGTTTGCACCCAAAACATATCTTAACTGGAGCAGTATCTAAGGGAAGTTATCTTCAAGTCCTCTGTTAAACCATGATCTGCTTCACTACACCCCTGAATTACAATATTGGAATGTTATATAATGGCTTCTGAAATTCTAAAGAGTATGTAACTCACCCAGGAATCTTGTTAATGTATGAATTCTGATTCTACAGGTCAGGGGAAGAAGCTGAGATCCTGCATTTATAACACATTTTCAGGTTTGTGAACCAAAACATGTAGCAGGCTCTAGAGAAGAGAAAGAATGTTTCATCTCATTCAATGAGAGACCCAAATGAAGAAGAAGAAGAAGAAGAAGAAGAAGAAGAAGAAGAAGAAGAAGAAAGAGGAGGAGGAGGAGGAGGAGATGATGAGGAGGAAGGAGGAGGAGGAGGAGGGGGAGGAGGGGAAGAAAGGAAGGGGGGAGGGAAGGAAGGAAGGAAGGAAGGAAGCAGAGGAAGGAAGGAAGGAAAGAAGGAAGGAAGCAAAGGAAGGAAGGAAGCAGAGGGAGGGAGGGAGGGAGGGAGGAAGGAAGCAGAGGAAAAACTTTAAAGTTTTCCAGCACCTCTGAAAAGGGAATTTAACAAGTGCCTGGGTGGCTCAGTTGGTTGATCATGTGACTCTTGGTTATGGCTCAGGTCATGATCTCATGGCTCACAGTTTGAGCCGCACATCAAGCTCTATGCTGACAACTCAGAACCTGGAGCTTGCTTTAGATTCTCTCTCTCTCTCTCTCTCTCTCTCTCTCTCTCTCTGTCTCTCCTCTGCTCATGCTCTCTCTCTCAACATAAATAAATAAACATTAAACAAAAAGAGTACATGGGACACCTGGATGGCTCAGTCAGTTAAGGGTCCAGCTTGGGCTCAGGTCATGATCTCATGGTTCACGAATTCTAGCCCCGCATTGGGCTCTGTGCTGACACTTCAGAGCCTGAAGCCTGCTTTGATTTCTGTGTCTCCCTCTCTATATATACCTCCCATGCTCACACTCTGTCTTTCTCTCAAAAATGAACACTAAAAAATTTTTTTAAAAAGAGTACACTTATCCTGATGAACACTGAAAATTTAAAGAATGGTTGAATCATTTCACTATACATCTGAAGCTCATTTAACACTGTATGTCAATTATACCTCAAATTTTAAAAACTGGGGAGGACCTATGGGAGTCAAGGCCAGGGAAACAGCAGAAAGAATCATGTAGAGATGCTCTACTTGACAGTAGTTATGACCTTCAGTTGGAGGACAAAGCCCAAAGTGATCTCACAGAAAGAGATCCAAGCTCACCCTGACTCCAGGCCTTCTCTGGGGATAAGCATTTACCAAACCCAACAGGAAACCAGAAAGCTAGGAAGCTTCTGATGTAGTCATAGAATACAGCCACCTGCAACAGAAAGGGGCTAGAAAAGGGAAGGGAAGGGCATCCAAAAGGCAACAGGCAGTGGAATTCAGCAGCTGATCTGCTTTTACCCTAGTGCACAGAGCTATTAGGTAATAGAAAAGAGACAAAAACACAGGCTTTCTTATTCTTAAGCCCTTTCTTTACACACCAGTGTGTTTGTGTGTGTGTGTGTGTGTGTGTGTGTGTGTGTGTGTGTGTTCACTTGGGCACAGGTACACAGGTGAGTATATGGAACGTGCATCTTAAGGACAGGAAGCTGATCACTGAGCAGATTCATCTGGCACTCTGGGACTGATAGGTTCAAAACACTTCAGTTGGACCCCCTTTTTTATAACTAGCCTAGACCCTCCAGGTCAAGCACGCTGTGGAGTTCTAGATCCAACTAATCTAACCAGAGGAGCCTCAGCTTAGTCAGATGGCCTTTGGGCCCCTTCCAATGCAATGTTGCCATGTGACTCTAGGGATTGGGTTTATTCTCCTTCTACTGGGAAAACATAAAGCTCCTTTGCAGATTTACATGAGCCCAAATTAGCTTACCTTTCTGACCTATAACATTACTGAAAATGTCAACCTGTCTCCAACTCAATGTCATTTGGCAAAGTCCTGCACCCATAATTAACTCAGCATCATGTCCCAACCTCCTATGGTATTTGGTGAGAGTAAACAAAGAGGAATTATTAATGAGTGGTGCATTAAAGATTGTTTAAAATGCCAAAAATTTCTCAGTCACTACTGTTAGCTAAAAAAGGCTTTCCTCTTCTTTGTTTTTTAAGCTCATATCATGAAAATGCATGTTGAAAGCACATATTTGGGTTGGGACAGCTCTTATGTACTAAATCTTACAACAGGACAGTATTTCTTGACAGTCAGTGAAGTCATTTTTGGTATGATTTTATATAGCATGTTTTATAAAATACTTCAGTTTTTACTGCACAGACAAGATATTAAATTTCCATCTGCATACTACATGTTCACTTACTTTGGTATGAAGAAATTAAATAGGTACTAAAGCAATCAACAAGGAAACGAACACTTCCTTATTTTCACATTCACTTCACACCAGTTACTGACTCTCTACTGTGTACCAAAAATGACACTATTTCCTGAACAAACCCAGCAGCAAGTAACACACAAAATAATTATCCCAAAACATTGTCCTACTTCAAGCTCCTCTGTCATCAAAACCCGACAGCGTCAGTAAATATAAACAATACTAGTAATATTTATGATTTTTAAAATGATATAATCTATGTGAAAGACTGTTCCCTAAGATTTCCTAGATCAAAGTCACTAATAGAAATTCTGTTTTTACATTAACAAGTCACAAGAAGAAAGAACCAATAATACAATCATATCCACATGCTCATAGTAGCAAAACCCTCTCACACTTAAAAAATCCTCTTATATCCACTTAAACTTCTGCAACAGGTGACTTGAACAGGTAAAAGTCAGTGGGGTACACAAAGGGATAAGAGGTGGGGGGAAAGAAAATACATTAGCAATTACTTCGCCAGACTGTGGCCCATGTTTATTTATCAGAGAAACAAAGCTACTTCCCAGTTACCCAGCTAGTCACTGACAGAGTCAGGAACAACCTGAGGTTTTCTCACTCCTCTCATGCCATTCCCCCTACATTTCATCTGATGATTCTTCTCTGTTTGGAATGAACTCAGAGCCCCTACCTTTCTAGACAGACCACTTCAAATAAATGGACATTTTCCACTTAAAGCAAAACAATCTGTGTTAGAAATCAAAAGCAATTAAGGATCACATACCACCTCTTCATGTGAGATAACCTCACCCTAAGAATTATTGGTTCAACTAACAAAGCAATGATGACTCTAGGTTACAATATCCCAGGTAACAGCTTATTTTGATGTGGAAAAAAAAATTTTTTTTGGATAGAAACAACTTCTATTTAAAGATCCCAAACTGTGTACAAGGCTGCATTTAAAATGCTATGAAATCGGGGCGCCTGGGTGGCACAGTCAGTTAAGCGTCCGACTTCAGCCAGGTCACGATCTCGCGGTCCATGAGTTCGAGCCCCGCGTCAGGCTCTGGGCTGATGGCTCAGAGCCTGGAGCCTGTTTCCGATTCTGTGTCTCCCTCTCTCTCTGCCCCTCCCCCGTTCATGCTCTGTCTCTCTCTGTCCCAAAAATAAATAAACATTGAAAAAAATTAAAAAAAAAATAAAATGCTATGAAAATGATCATGGACCCAGCAGCCAGCCCAAACACAATCAGTGAGTGGGCAAAATGTAACTGAAAATTAATATGACAGCAGACATAGCTAGTCTGTTTCTCTTACCTTTATTTTTATTTTTTTAGGTTTTATATAAATTCCAGCTACTCAACATGCAGTGTGATATTAGTTTCAGGTGTACAATGTAGTGACTCAGTAGTTCCATACATCACCCCGTGCTCATCATGACTAGTGCCCTCCTTAACCCCCATCACCTATTTAACTCATCCCCCCACCTCCCCTCTGGTGACCATCACTTTTCCTCTATAGTTAAGACTGTTTCTTGCTTTCTCTCTTTCTCTCCCTTTGCTCATTTGTTTTGTTTCTTAAATTCCACATATGAATGAAATTGTATGTTGTTTTTTGTGGACTCTTCTAAAACACTATTTTCCACCTTTATGTGGCTTTTCCTCCCATTCCACCACCCACATGCTAATTCAGGTCCCTGCTGTCTCATACCTAAAAACGACCTTCCTGATTCTGCCTTATAGCTTTGCTCCTCCAATTCACCCTCCATATAAAATAAAAGCAGTGAGTGGGATAGTTTCAGTTAATGAACTAATAATTATTAAGCCCAAACTAAGGGTCAGGCTAAGTACAAAGGACTTTACATATGTACTTTATCATATAAATTTATACTATTTGTTTTTAAATGCTTATTTATTTTCAGAGAGAGAGAGAGAGCGCACACACCCATGAGCAGGGGGAAGGGCAGAGAGGTAGAGGAAGAGAGACAATCCCAAGCAGGTTCTGTGCTATCAGCCCAGAGCCCAACGAAGGACTCTATCTCAGGAAATGTGAGATCAAGACCTGAAGTGAAATCAAGGGTCAGACACTTAACCCACTGAGCCATCCATGCACACCTAAAATTACACTCTTTGAAGTGAGCAATAATTTCCCCATCTTAGATTAATAAATTCAGGCTCAAAGAGGTTCAGAAACTTGCCAAAGTTCATGCAACTTGTAAATGACAGAACTCAAAATATTAACCACCATCTTGTCTATATTTAATCAAATTCACATTTGATTACATATCCCATTCCTACATTATGTGGACATATATGTTTACTAGCACAACTGGCCAAAGCGACTCCCTTGGGATGGACAGCAAATCTGATCCCTTTGACAAGTGATACTTGGGTTCATGATCCCTCCCCTGCCTTGCACAGACTGGTTCCTCCATCAGGAGCTGTCCTACCAGTCCTCCAAGACTCAACTTTGGTCATATTTCATCTCTTACAGAAAGCCTTCCCCTTTTCACAGATCGATTTCAGCACCCTTCCTCTCCTTCAATATGTCCCTAAAGCACACCTTTATCACAGCATATAACACACTGCAGTCCAATCTACCACTCGTCTATCCTTCTAAAAGCTGGTGAGCTCCTTGACAAGTAGGGCTGTATTTTGTTCATCATTGTTCAGCACCACACCCACTTTCCCACTGTAGACTTCCAGCCTAAAGCGGGCAGAATTGGAAAAAGAAAAAGATATAACCCTAACTCAAGTTTAGAGTTTTAGTTGTGTGTTAAACTTGAAATTCCACTGAATTTAGACTCAGTTTGTGGCTTAGGCAGTGGAAAGAATGTCTATTACTCAAGTGTGAACATCACATCCATAGGACTTAATGGCTTTTTTCCCATGGCTGAGAAAGTTTGAAGTCCAGAGCAAACAAAAATATAATTTTGCATTTTAGGTGCATCAGGCCTGCTTAGGAAACTAGTTATTTTGTATCACCACTGCCAGGACCATTAAGAGAAAAAGAAATTATTTTTCTTGTCTTAACTATGAAGGCTTCCCTAATAGTTTTCAAGAAGTATACAACATCACTCATCCTTCTAAGTAAGCAAATTTTCTAGACTCCAGACCCTCATCATTAGAGACCTCAGTAATAGAAGGAGTTGATTTTGCTTTAAGAAATTTTGGTCATAGTAGCTAACTTTTATAGTGTCCTGACTGTGTGTTAAGAAGGGATATGGAGGCCGGCTTGTGGAGGGCACTGTGTAGCATGTGAGGAGTTTTACATATATTTTATCACATAACTCTCATAACAATCATTATTCATTAACCTATTTTATGGACATGGAAACAAAACAAGAAAAGTTAAGTGACTTGCCCAAGACTGCATCTCAAGTTAATGGACGATTCCAACACAGACTGTCTCAACCCACAGTCCTACCTAATACCCAACACTGTCACCCATTCAGAGGCAGCTGAGACCAGGATGGAGGAGGAGGAATAGAGGAATTCAAGTCAGAGCCAGCTGCATGTACTAATAAGTGGAAGCACAGAGGAGCCAGCTGGATGGGGAAATCAGTGAGTTCCAAGTAGCTGAGCTTTAAGAAGACTGAGTGGTTGTCGCAAACAGGGAATGTTGGAGCCTGGCTGTGAGGGGCCTTGTATGGTGTTGTGAGGAGCTGGAGCATCACCTGAAGCCTGCAGAGGGGAGGACTCCTCTGGAAGCACAAAGGAAGACAAAGAGAAATTCGTAAAGACTAGAGGTGGCAGATTTCCTGATGAGCATCTGAACGAAGGCAGTACGAAGGGCAGTAGAGAAGAGAGAGCCTTGCATTCAAAACACAGTTCTCAAGGAGAAGCAACAGGAATCCATGAACAACCATATATGAGGAGTCAGTGAAAAGGAGGGAAAGAGGATGATTCTGGGGCTTATTGTGGGAGATTGGCTGGATAGTGACAGGAGTGAGGAACAGGTTTTGGAGGGTAGTGAGTGGTCCCTTTTGGGGTGTGCTGAGTCTGAAGGGCTAGAGTTCCCAAAGGGAGTGTGTAGAGGCAGCTGAATGTATGGAGTTCAGGTGAACAAGTCATTGAGAAAATGTTATCTGGTAAACTTTTGCTAAAATTTCTCCTCTAGTCAATATATACACTGACATCTGGGCCAAAATGCTGGAAGTGAATGAAACCACTGGGGAACAGTACAGCATGAATGAAGAAAGAAGACTTTTTTTCCACATTTTCAATTTTGAGGTTATTTTCAGTTTCTTTTGATTCAAGTGACCGCTTATTACCCTTTCAAATATACATCCTGGCCTGGATAATATGTTTTTATTTATTCCCTAGGATTACTATTTTATTCTTTATTTACATTTTGTTTCTATACTTTTCAGTGGAGTTTTTCTTATGTCAGGTATTGAGTCCAAACACACAGACACACACACACACACACACACACACACACACACACACACACACACTGTATTAGTCACAGTTCTCCAGAGAAACAGAACCAATATATTACACACACACACATAACACACACACACATAACACACACACACACACACACACACACACACACACACACACACACACAGGATTTGTTATAGGAATTGGCTTATAAAGGCCAAGAAGTTCCACTATCTGCTGTCTGTGACATGGTGACCAGGAAAGCTGGTGGTATAATTCAGTATGAATCTCAATGTCTGAGAATCCAAGGGCTGGTGGTGTAAGTCCTAGTTCTGAGTCTAAAAGCCAAATAACTAAGAGTACCAATGTCCAAGGGGAGAAAATGAATGTCTCAGATCAAGCAGAGATTGTGAACCCACTCTTACTCTGCCGTTTTATTCTATTCAGGCTTTTGATGATACCCACCCACACTGGGGAGGGCAACCTTCTCAACTAAGTCCAGTGATTCAAAAGCTAATCTCTTCTGGAGCACCCTCACAGACACATCCATAAATCATGTTTTACCAGCTATCTGAGCATCGCTTTAGTCTAATCAAGTTGACACATACAGTTAGCCATCACAAGTCTATTCCTTATCAACCTGGCATCCATAAGCATCTCTTTAAACCGTACTTAATCTCCAGACAAAGACAATAGCAAGGTCATAATTGCACCTAACAATAATACAACTGTCCCATTATATAACCCCAAACATACTAATACCTTCCGCAGAAGAGGAGGAACAGTTCTTGAGTGATATTTATTCTTCTACTGATATTTCTGTAACTTAAATACTATGATATAGAATCAACAATGCTTAAATATTGGTATCAAGTCAATAAATCTTACCTTACATGATAAGGGAATAAGAGAGGAAAGAAAACAAAGACATTTACTTAATATATGTATATATACACACAAACGTATTCATAAAAAATAAGAAAATACTCATGACAATTACAGTCATCATTTCTGTAACTGGTCATGTGCTTGTAGCTGATATGTACAACTATTTTATTCCCCCACACATTCTGTATTCCCTTTGCCTTCAGCAAGTACCTCAATGGTTATGATTTTTTTACCTGGCAGGGTGACTCACACCTTCATTCCTAAAGAGTTTGGGCCATTAGTAGTCCTTACCAGAATTGGGATGTCGTGGTTTTCCATTGACCTTATCCATAGGGCAAGGTAATACTAAGAGATAACCTAAGGGATCTCTTGTAATTCACACAAACTGTTCTTACATCCCTTGTACAGTGGCAGTCCGATTTCTCCTTGATAAACGGAACCAATCATCCCAGCCAGCACTATAACTCTCTTCTTTGCCTACTGAATCAGAGGCATGAGGAATCCAAAGTGGCCAGGTCTTAAATTCCAATTCGGTAGAACCATTGCTGTGTCACCTGGTGGAAGCCTTCCTCTCTCTGGAACTAAAACCTGTAGGCCAACTAAAACCTTTAATTAGTGGGTTACTAAAGGTAATAGTGAGTGATGCCACTCCCATTTCCACCCTTGATACCTGGAACCATTAATCCTACCAATGGAAGGAAAGAACCATGTATTGTATACTGATTCATATACATATTCAGCCTCTTGGAGAACTTTGCCACATGCCTGCAAGGTACTGCCACCTAGCTGGCTGTATAAATGCCTTCAAAAAGGCATTCTACCAATCTATCAAGCCAGGTGCTTTAGAATGGCAGGGAACATGGTAAGACAAGTGAAATCCATGAATGTCTCCCCACTGTTTCATATATTTGAGATGAGTTCCTTTAACAGAAGCAATGCTGTCTATGAATCTGTATGCAGAGTAAGTGTCTATTCCAGTAAGAACAAAGCACTGCCCTTCCTGATACTTGCCACCAGGTAGCTGGCTGATCATTCCAATGAATGGTACCATGTAAAACGTTCAGTGTTGGTCTCTGCTGCTGGTAGACTAGGCACTCAGTGATGACCATAGCAAAGTCAGCATTGGTGAATGGAATGCTATGTTACTGAACCCATGTATAAATAACCTCCATATCTGCCACCATGGCCACTTTATTCATGTGCCTATTGGGCAATGACAGGGCTGGCCAGGAAAAGAAACTGACTGATATCCACAGAACAGGTCATCCTAGCCGTCTGATTTTTAAAACTCTTCTCTGCTGAAGTTAATTTGGTGAGTATTTACATGGGACCACACACTTACATGTTTCCTTTAATTTTATTTCTAAAGTATACATCAGAGGGCTTAATGAAATCTGGGGGCATACCCAGTCTGAAAAGGCACCAGGTCTCACCTTATAGACTTTCACCCCAATAGTTCACTTCATTCTCCTCAAATTATATTATTAAGTGTTAAAACAGAGACAACACTTTTGTAAATTCACTTGTAGTAGCCAGATCCCTTTTTAGCAAACTACACAGTAATGAGCAGCTACAGTTTTCTTTGTCTTAGGCGGTAACATTATCTCAGCCTATACTGAGCCCCTTTGGCTTGGTAAACACAACAGGAAATGCATTATTAACAATGATCTGCATCAATAATTAATAAAATTACAGGTGCATCAAGTTTTCAAGCTACCCAATTCACATCAGTGAAGCCAGTACATGATTGCGTTCTCCCAAAAGACCACAATTAAATGATTGCTGCTGAATATATGTTTTTAATCAATTTGTGTGACCTTCTCATGCTGAAAAATAATGAGGTAAATTTTCAACTATATTAACATGTTATGGTTTCTGAGCTTTTTGTTGTGATGGTGTTGAAATTGCATCAGACCATTTTTTAGCTTCCTGTATACATGTAAAGAAATAATGGTTACCTCATTACTCTAAAGTCCCAGGAAAGAAAATAAGCAGTTGTAGAGTGTCCACATAGCAATATGGGACTTGGCTTTCAAATCGAACTTTTCTTCTGCTTACTTTGCCTGTCACCCATTCTGACTTTCACTTTTCACCAATATCACTGCCTTCCTCTCACTCATAAGTAGACACTCTCCTTCTTTATGCAGTCATTGATAACAAATAGTTAATGATCAATTATTTAAAAATTACTGGACAATTAATAATAATTATCATTTTCAGGGGCGCCTGGGTGGCTCAGTCGGTTAAGCGTCCGACTTTGGCTCAGGTCACGATCTCGCGGTCCGTGAGTTCGAGCCCCGCATCGGGCTCTGTGCGGACAGCTCAGAGCCTGGAGCCTGTTTCAGATTCTGTGTCTCCCTCTCTCTCTGACCCTCCCCCGTTCATGCTCTGTCTCTCTCTGTCTCAAAAATAAATAAACGTTAAAAAAATTTTTTTAAATAAAAAAATATAATTATCATTTTCAATCAGTTTATAAAGCTCCCTCAGAACTTTTTAAGTGCTTCCAAAAAAATGTTATTTTATTTCCTGGTATATGCTCATCTCCATAGAGGTACAAAGATGATTGACATCCTGCACCCGGAATGCTAAAGTCTACTAGTAAAAATAAAATATGTAGCACAAATGACCAAACTATGAATCAGAAAATAGGAAGTACATGCCCTTCTCTATTCAGAGCTGCTTGAAGGCAGGGTCCTGTCTCATTCCTCTTTGTTCCCAAATTCTAGCTACACAGTTGGCACAGAGATTGTTGGGTAAATGAATGAAGTGCCCTAAGAAAAGTATCATTCTTTCTACCCTGTGTATCACTAACTGCTGGAAACCTCAGATAAGGCAGTAAAGATAACCAGCCAGCCCCCTACCCACCTCCCACCCCCCCACTCCCCCACCCCTGCCCTCAAGGTGCTAACTTAAGTTTGAGATGGACCTTGAGACATCGACTTCTCTGCTCTTGACTGTCTTGCAATCAAATCTCCATTTCCTTCTGTGTTCTAGGAACTGTTCACATTTTTCATATTTTCCAATGCACTTATAGATTTAGTCAGTCTTTGGAGAAAAAAAAACAGAAATACCACGTCTTATTGAATATTTCAAAGAATGAAGTGGGGAAATAGGCCTTCACCCCATGAACATAAAACACTTTCAAGTAAGCAAAGTTTGAGTTTCCAGTTTTCTTATTTTTCCAATCTTATCTTCTTTTTTGATGAGCATCTTAGCTTGGGTTCCCAACAAAATAGAGTGGAAAACAAAGACCAAGTTCTCAGGGAGTCGGATCCAGGGAGAAGGTGTGAGGGGCAGTGAAATCAAGTGGAAAAGTTGGGAGAAGCGACAGAAAGATGCAGGATGGTGGTGGCTACTGCAGGAGAAATGGGCTGTTCCATTCACAGGACTTCCCGAGGGGAACAGGGGAGAGGGGAGAAAGCATGCAATCAGCATCTGGGTTCTTACTTCACTCTGGAACACCTTGAACTCCCTGCACTTCTGAGTCCCCACATGTCCCCCACCCCACCCCGCCCCCTATGTGCATACAGTGCAACATTAGCATGGAAGCTCTGGGGCAGGAAGTGAGAGGTCTGAGGTGAAGTGTGCCAAGGGTGCAGATGTGTAAAGCTGGTCACATCCTGCAGAGAACTGGTTCCACAGCATCTACTGGCATAACATCAGTTGATGCCCAAAGACTCTGATGAGGTATCTAAAAGTCACTTGGTCTTTTGAATTTTCAAAGTCCTCCCTGAAAACCACGAATTAATTTTGGTTCCAAGCCACAGTGAGATGGGCAAAACTGATTAATATTTTATGCAGTGCAGTTGTAAAATGTATCTTTCAAATCCCCCTTCTTGTCTACATCCTACGTTACCTATTCATGTGTATGTGCATGCATGTGTGTGTGTTTGTGTAAGTCACTTCTTTCCATTTCCAAGATGGCCCTGATGTTTTTTGTGGGGGATAACAAGGTAGAGAGCAATCTAGCTCTTAAGTTTCACAAGAGATGCCTTTTGAGAGGTAGTTTTTAAGAAAGGTTGTGGGGTGCCTGGGTGGCGCAGTCGGTTAAGCGTCCGACTTCAGCCAGGTCACGATCTCGCGGTCCGTGAGTTCGAGCCCCGCGTCAGGCTCTGAGCTGATGGCTCTGAGCCTGGAGCCTGTTTCCGATTCTGTGTCTCCCTCTCTCTCTGCCCCTCCCCTGTTCATGCTCTGTCTCTCTGTCCCAAAAATAAATAAACGTTGAAAAAAAAAAAAAGGTTGTGTTGAGGTCTTTTCTAATTCCTCCAAAATGTGAGCAAAACAAAACAATTTTAAGATAATGTTAGGTCCCCCAAATATTATTTCTATAGCAGCTCATGATCATTTAAGTACAAATCTGGTGATGTTTTTCAAACCACAGCTCTCTGGCACCAGAAGAACTTAGAAAGGCCAATGTGACTGGCTGGGTGTTCTGATGACAGGGGCAGTTGGAGATTAAAGCTTTCATATCCCAATTAATGCTGCCAATGATCTTTCCACAGATAAAGCTAATTCCATTACCACCATAAATGAGGGTGTGTTAAAGGTTGGACAAGTTCAATACCTCCAGGACTCTACTCCAAAGCAGATGCCAAAATATCATGGGAATCATTTTAACTCAAGTTTACAGACCAAGACAACTCTTTACGAAATGGGAACATGTAAACAGGCTCCCACTCCTATGCAGGCCATGTAACCAATTGCTTATTTTGTATTTTACTATAGAAATTTGCCCACAGTCTCTCAAAAATAAACAAACATTTAAAAACATTTTTTTAAGGGTCACCTGGGTAGCTCAGACGGTTAAGCGTCTGGCTTTGGCTCAGGTCATGATCTCACGGTTCAGTTCATGAGTTGGAGCCCGTGGCAGGCTCTGTGCTGACAGCCTGGAGCCTGCTTCGGATTCTGTGTCTCCCTGTCTCTCTGTCTGTCCCCCCATGCTCATGCTTGCTCGCTCACTCGCTCTCTCTCAAAAATAAACATTAAAAATTAAAAAAAAAAAAAGAAACTTTATCACAGCAAATTTGTCATATTTTATTTCCCACTGCCTTCTAAGGAAAGTAAATTCTGGTATTTCAAGGAGCTTCTCTTTATTAAACAGAAGAAAACTTTGTCCCTTCACAGAATGACCTTTGATGTTACTGCAGGCAGTTTAAACTAGGGAGTGGGGGAGTATCCGAGTTTGAAGTTAGAGCTGTTACAGAGCTAAACTGTTCTGCCTGAGAAAAGCAGAAGGATTAAGAATCCTAGGAAGAGATTGAGAATGTGCAAGGCATGGGCAAGAAGGCAGAGCACAGTGGGAAAGCAGAGAGAGAGAGAAGAAACCTGGTAGGTGTGAGGATGGGAAGAGGGATTTGGAAAACCAAACATGGCTCAGCTGAGCTCCGTGTACAGTAGCTAGACAGCCAGGGCTAGACAATGCAAACACCTTTCTTGGCATCTCCTGCTGCCTCAGGAATACTTCAGTGTCCCCTAATGATCTCAATGAAGCGAATTTTTATTTGAGACAAAGTAAAATAGAAAAAGAGGATCAGAAAGAAAGAAAGAAAGAAAGAAAGAAAGAAAGAAAGAAAGAAAAGAAAAGGAAAGAAAAGAAGAGGGAGGGAGGGAGGAAGGAAGGAAGGAAAAACAAAGGGAGGATTTTTAAGTAAATCCATTTCAACCTCTAAATAAATGTTGAACAAATATTTTAAAAATATTTGTTGAAGCAATGCATTTTTTTTTAATTCTGTAGGCCACCACACAAATTTTTCTAGCCCTGATTTTAGCCTAGTTCTACAATCCAAAGTAAAAAATAGTAAGTTTTCCAGTGACCTCAGGCAAGACGTAACTAATGATTCCAGTATCCACTATAGAAGGCAGTATTAATTCTTCGATATTTGAGCATTTTTGCAAAGCATGCCATTATCACGGAGAGATGCCAAGGGGAATGAGATGTAGACTCTACTTTAAAGGCTTAGAGCATATATACATATTTTAAAGTCAATGGCCTTCTCTGACCTTTTCTACCACTCCAGCCTGTCAATGACAAGGTTTTGGCAAATATTCTTCTGAAAAATTAATAAGACATGGTAATACTAATTTTTAGGATCTAATGATATCATTTGATCTGTAAAGGAAAGAATACCATTCCTCCCACTGCTCTGGTCCTTTGCCAAGACTTCCTGGTTCATACCACAAAGAAGAGGGCCTCCTTGAAGTGGGCAGGTATGTTTTCATCGTACTGGCTATGGGATAAACATGAGCTAGCCTACTCCACTCTAAGAAATAGAAATATGCCTAGTATAAAACACTTCAATTGTAGATTAGAGTATCTAACAACATTTCCTGCATTAGTATCTATTTCTATTCTGTGTGCTTCCTTACCATTCAAACCACCGTGGCAGATTATTTGCAAGTATGGCCTCACTTATTCTCTTCCCTACATTTAGACCCATTTGTAATGTAATTTTCCAGCTGGGATGGATTTGTGTGTGACTCAGTTTGAATAATATAATGCACAGGAAGTGATGTACCAATCATGAGCATAAGCCACAAAGATGTCGTGTGCAGCCTGCATTAGTCTGATAGGGCTGCCATAACCACAGATAGGGTGACTTAAACCACAGAGTGTTATTTTCTCCCAGTCTGGAGGCCAGAAGTCCAGGATTAAGGTGTTGGCTGATTTGCTTTCTACTGAGACCTCTCTCCTTGGCTTGCAGACAGCTGCCCTCTTGCTGTGTCCTCACGTGGTCTTTATGCGTGTGCACCTCCAGTGTCTCTCTGTATGTCCAAATTTCCTCGTCTGATAAGAACATCAGTCAGATCAGATTAGTGCCCATCCTATCAGCTTCATTAAAGGTCCAATCTCCAAATATAGTCACAATCTGAGATACTGGGAGTTAGGGCTTCAACATAGGAGTTCTGGGGAACATAATTCAACCCATTATTCATCCCTCATTCTCTTGAGACCCCACTGCCACCATATGAAAAAGCCCAGACCAACTTGATAGATGACCAGCCATCACCCAGAAGCAAAGTTTCCCCAATGACCTACACCCCATCACAAAAAAAACATCAGAAAATCCAGTTGAGACCAAGAGAACAATCCAGTTGAAAGCAGTCGAATCTGTAGAAGCGTGTAACTGTGAGCTGAATGAATGGTTGCTGCTTCAGGCTCTGGGTTTAGAGGTGGTTTATTGTACAGCAACAATTAATGGAGACATTAATCCTATAATGAAAATATATTGAGGACTTATCTTATTCATAGCCCTATCAGCCAAAGTTCTTCGATTGCAGCCAACAGAACCATCTCTGGAAGGGGTGCCTGTGTGGCTCAGTCAGCTAAGTGTCTGACTTCGGCTCGGGTCATGATCTTGCAGTTCATGGGTTTGAGCCCTGCATCGGGCTCTGTGCTGACAGCTCAGAGCCTGGAGCCTGCTTCAGATTCTGTGTCTCCCTCTCTCTCTGCCCCTCCCATGCTCGCATTCTCTCTCTCTCCCTCTCCCTCTCCCCCTCTCTGTTTCTCTCTCAAAAATAAATTGGTAAAAAAATCTTTAAAAAATATAAAAGAAAAGAAAAGAAACCATCTCTGGTTAACTTCAGTGAACAGAATTCACGGGAAAGAACATGCTAGCCAAATCAGTGGGAAAGCTTAGAAATAGAAACACAAGTAACACAGGTAGAGGATAAGAACCATTCTATCGTTTTGGCACAGTGCTGTGCTGGCAGTAAAACTACAAAAAAAAAAAAAAAAGAATCAATATAGAACATGTGCCACCCATATATCATTGACTGAGCCATAGTCACATATGGCAAAATTGTCAACCAGATGCATAGGATACGATAGGTTTATCCTCACACTAACTTTACAAGCCCTAAGAAAGGATACAGCATAGGGCAACAATTTCATTGAGGCACTGAACACACCACACACACCTCCCAATATCCAGATCACTATGTGGGATACAATTTACAAGTACTGACATTAGTTTAAATGACATAAGCACAAGAAAACTGAATGGTCTAGGGTTCCAATGCTGAAGTATCTTGCTACTTACTTGTCACTGGAGGACTGACAGGCCGCCTAGCTTCCTTCCTTTTGTGCAGATGCCAATCAAACATTACAGGTTATACAATAAATCATCCTGACAACCAAATGCACTGTGCAAGAATATTTGTAGATCAGTCATCCATTCATAGCAATCCTAAGAAGACTCTCACTTACTTTCAATGAGTAAATTCCTGATATTGTAAGAAGTTTGACAATCGTCTCTCTTCTCTCAATTAATTATGATGCTGAGGAAGATGACAGTCTAGATGTTAACATTTTTCCCCCCACAGACTCCTTCTCCCCAACTTGGCTAGGAGAGGGCAGGACAATTTTGTTTTTTACCCACAGTGCTTCACATAAGAGAGGTGAGAAAATTTTTCTAGAAAGAAAGTAGGATGGTATTACCAAGAGAGGAGGAATGAATGGAAGCTGGAAGAGATGAAAATAGCAAATGCCCACAAAAACAAGCCCTTGTGTCAGGTTCCAGGTTTGAAAAAAGAGCAATAATATCTAAGAAGTAGTTTCTGTCCTTACGAACTCAAAATGTGTTCCCAGAAATAAAATGCAAGCAAAAGACATGTTTGACTAAGCTGGTGGGTCCTATTTTTTTTTTTAACACTTACTCATTTTTAAGAGACAAAGCACAAGTGGGGAAGGAGCAGAGAGAGAGACATACACACAGAATCCAAAGCAGGCTCCAGGCTCTGAGCTGTCAGCACAGAGCCCGACGCGGGGCTGGACTCACAAACCGAACCATGAGATCATGACCTGAGCCAATGTCAGATGCCTAACCAACTGAGCCACCCAGGCGCCCCTGGTGGGTCCTATTTAAAAATGACAATCAAGTAATGGAGAAATAAGGACTAGAAGATCAAAAGAAAAATTACTGAGAGGGAAGGAGAATTGGTAGAGAGGGGAGTTTTAATTTAGAGTCTAAGGATGGACTTCAGGGAGCTATGTAATGGCTCTCAAACTTAAAATTTTGTGTGCGTGTGGGTGGACAATACATGACATTTTAACTAATGTGGTTCCCTACTTACAGTTCTTCTACCCCATTCATTCATTTCAGCTGTAGATAATAGGAAATATATATTGGCCTCTGCCCCCAATTCCTGGCACAGAGCTCCTAAAACCCTTACAATTTCCTAGGTGATAGGGGTGTTTTTGCTCTAATGACATAATTCTGGGTGGGTGCTAGATGGCTCCTGGATGGGGCTGATCACCAAAAAGACCAAGCCATGATTAGAAGCTTATGGGAGGTTGACACTTTCCAATTCCCCGGGGACAGAAACTCCTGCCCTCAGATCCTCCCGACCTACTCCAGGTATCTCTTCATCAGACTATTCATCTGTATCCTTTCTTAAATCCTTTAATAAACTGGTAAATGTTAGCGAATGTTTCTCTGAATTCTCTGAGTTGCTCTAGCAACTAATGAAATCCAAAATGGGACTTCCTACTTGTAGCTAGCTAAGTCAAATAGCAATTGTGACTAACCCTGGCACCTACTAGCTGTGACTGGCATCTGAAGTGAGGAGCAGTCTTGTGGGACCGAGTCCTTAACCTATGAGATTTGACACTATCATCTCCAAGTAGATAACGTCAGAATTGAGATAAACTGTAGGATGCCCAACTGGTGTCACAGAGAACTGCTTGGTGGTAAAAAAAAAATTCTACGTATCTGGTGTCAGAGGTGAAGTGTTCTGTGTAAAAGTAGACACAGGAGGAAAGAACTGGGTATTTTTCTACCACAAATCAGTGTTCATTGGATGCATGTTAAATACAGTGTACTGTGTTCTAGGCTCTAAAATATAGCAAGGAACAAAAAAGATCAAATTCTCCACCCTCAAAGCAATTCTTCTGGTGATACTTGACTTGAGATCAATATTGTCCTATGTTGATGGGTGAGAACATGCAGTGGTGCTGTAGAAGCGCCCAGAAAAAAACGAAAAAGGTTACATATTCCTGGATTTTCAGGTTTTAAAAACTCAATGTACATATTTAACAGAAAGAGAATATTTTTATTTTTAAGTATTTTAAAAATGAAAACAGCTCAATTGGCATTGCAAATTAATAGAATATTTGTGAGGTACTGTTCAAAGACAAAGCTAGGTGCTCAAAGGCATTTTTGCAGGCCAGACTTTCTACAAGGGATCCTGCAGTTACCAGGGCCCACAAGTGCTTGAACACCAATCTAATGAAACATAAAACAGGTGTGTAGCTGGAACACAGTTTCACTCCACTCCTGCCATTCGTTGGTATGTGTGTCTGTGTTCGCACTGTTAACTGTTCCTATATACAAAATGACAAAAATCACCCAGGTCTAGCTGAACTCAGGTGTAGGCTTTCTTTTTTCTTTTTTAAGTCGTTTTTTATCTTTAAAACTATCAACCCTGTAGAAAGTATAATGAACACTTGCATATCCCTCACAAAGAGTCATCAGGTGTTGACACACTGCTTCCCTCCTTCCAGCCGTTTCCCTGTGTGCCTGCTTCCTGTAGCTCATGGTCCACTTCCTCCATCTTCAGAGCCAGCAGCTTTGGGCCAAGTCCTTCTCACGCTGCCAGCTCCCTAGTGCTCTCTGTCTGGGCTTCCTCTTTTACTTATGAGGTCGCTGCTGATTACATTGGGCCCACCCAAGTAACCCAGGATAACCCCTCCATCTCAACGTCCTTTTTGCTTTTAAGTTTGTTTATTTATTTTGAGAAAGACAGAGAAAAGGATGGTGCAAGCACACATGTGGCGGGGGGGCAGAGGGAGAGAGAGAGTCCTAAGCAGCCTCCACGCCTAGTGCAGAGCCGGACTCGGGCTCAACCTCACAAGAGCTGAAATCAAGAGTCAGGCACTTAGCCAACTGAGCCACCCAGGCTCCCCATCTCCATCTCAAGGTTCTTAGCTTTGCTCCCACATGCAACACCCCTTTTATCATGTAAAGTAACACATTTCTGGAATTAGACTATGAACACCCTTGGGGGCTGTTACTCTGCTACCACAACACTACAGCATCAATTGGTGATGCTTGTCTGAACCAACGTTATCATGCTGGAGATTACAAGGTGGTGATTGTTCCAGCATTCACTCAGTATTTATTCTATTTAAAAGGGGAAAATTTTTCTCTCTCAACCTCTTTCCCTCCCTCGCCCTCCCCTCTATTTCTGGGTATTACTGTGAAACAAAAACTTTTTATATGTGTTACCTACCATTTTATTCATGGTGCATACTTGAAAACACCCAGTTAATGTTTGAACACCACTCTTTCCTGGTGCGAAGTTCAAGGCTCACTTTGTACTTTCCCTCCAAGTTAGCAGTTTCTTTGAGAAATTCTGGTTTCTTTTAGGGGATAACGGTATTTACAACCAAGATCTGGATGCTAGGAGTACTCACTACCACAAGGGTGACATTGCTTTTAGGTCTTTCCTGGGAAGAATGAATGTATATAGTTTGCCAGTTATCCCTATATGTTCATGTGTGTATATACAAACACACACACGTTAGTTCTCTAGTATTTATATAATATGAATACTATATACCTACATCTATGTACAGATACTTGAAAATCATGAACTTATATTAGTAACTGCAATCTAAATTTAATACCACAGAGTTCTTCCTTACTGTCCCTCAGCCTGTACATGTAACTCCCTTCTCCTGGGGAAAAGCCCGGTTGCCAACAATATCAATACACAAACTCATTCATTCTATCCTAAAGTACACACAAAACAGTTTTAGAATTATAATAACAATACTATTGCCAGGAGCAGACTACTAAATATAGTTTAAGATTTCCCTGCAGTTCCTTTGTTATCTTAGATTATATCCAAGTAAACAAACATGTGTTCAAATATATCCAATTAAATATCCTTCCTGTTGTTATGTTATCAATCTGATATGTAGTTAGGATCATTTGTTTCTGTTACAAACAATTTTAGGGTTTGACTGTTCTAATCCTTTTTCATTTGATTTTATTTTTGAATAAATTGTTAATATGGTTTACAAGTCCAAATTATTAAAAATGTACACTCGGATGTCTCCTTCACTTCCGCATCCCTTTTATTCCATTTCCACTTATTGTAATTAATGTTATTACTTTTTCATTTACTTTTTCTATTTAAAAAAAAACCAGAAATACATATATGTGTGTATGTGCGTGCGTGCGTGTGTGTGTGTGTGTGTGTGTGTGTGTGTGTGTGTGTGTTCTTAAATTCCCAAGAGAATACTTGATGACCAAATTATTTCTCCCCTCCCCTCCAGAGCCTTCACATTGCCATGGAGAAAGGAGGGCTTGGGTGTCAGAAGTCCTGCACCTGAGCACAACCCAAGGACCAGGAAAGAAAGTGTGTTTTGAGTGCAGAGGTTTAAGGATTACCCACAAAGCGGGAGAGCCGCAAACTGCACGGATGCACAGCAAACAGCACTGAGGGGCTCACAGAGTGTCAGTGTCGGAGTGTCAAGGGGAGAGAGAGCCTGGAAAGCCCCCAGGCTTCCTCAGTTACAGAGAAGCAGTAAGTAAGTAGCCATACCTTCCCAGGTCCGGAGAAAGAGAGAATATGACAGGACACAAAGACACAGCAGGGACCTTGCCACAGGAGCACGATGGGGACATGGCTGCCCTGCAAGGAAAGCAAGGGCTCAAGGAACCAAGGACCAAAAGCTTCAGTGCACTGGTGTGCTGGCTGTATGTCTCAGGGACACCTGCTCAGAGCCTACCAAAACCAAGAAGCAGAGCCCTAGACTTTAGAATGAAGCCCCAGAAGGAGGAAGAGGGAAAAAAACGGTTCATTTTTTTGTTGTTCTTTTAAACCCCAAATCATGAAGAGGTCACCTAAGAGATGGTGTAGTTCCAGGAGCTAGATTAGGTTCCTGCTATCAGGCAGAATGCAGGCTTGGGCTAGAGATCAGATATAGTTATGAGTAAACAAGGAAAGTTATATTGGGCTCCACTTTGTGTGTTGCCTTTGAGAATATTGTGCCTATGGGCCTTTTTCTGGGAAGAAGCTCTGTAATTTTAGCCAGATTTTCAAGAGGCTCCTTGATCAAAACAGGTTAAGAACCACTATGTTTGTTTAACAGAAACAAAGCAAAGGCAAGAAAAAAAATAATCTAAGAAACTCATTTCACCACAACAGCTGCATTTTCCATTTTATGTGATCTCTGGGCCCTTCATCTCCCCTTCTTCTTAGATACCTGGAGACCCTCATCATCCCTCTTCAGAATTTCATTTACCCTGCTCTAAACTCTCATGTAGACTTCTTTTCTTTTTTCTGTCCCCATCTGTTTTCTCCTAGTAGTCTTATATGTTTACAGTTGCATGATAAATAGTATTTCTTCTATCTTAATCATTACTTATGATTATTCATTTATTCTTCTATTCTAAGGATTATTAGTTAATTATTCAACTAATGGTTATTTTGGCTAGCATGTTTCTTTTTAATTTGTAAATATAGAAAGGTCAGTTAGGGGCGCCTGGGTGGCGCAGTCGGTTAAGCGTCCGACTTCAGCCAGGTCACGATCTCGCGGTCCGTGAGTTCGAGCCCCGCGTCGGGCTCTGGGCCGATGGCTCAGAGCCTGGAGCCTGTTTCCGATTCTGTGTCTCCCTCTCTCTCTGCCCCTCCCCCGTTCATGCTCTGTCTCTCTCTGTCCCAAAAATAAATAAACGTTGAAAAAAAAAAATTAAAAAAAAAAAAAAATAGAAAGGTCAGTTAAAGTTTGTAATGTTTGCTTTTAAGTGTTTGAATTTTCAATAAAGCAAAGCTGGATATTGGCATACAATGTGCATTTCTCTTTTGAAGGATTTTTTTTTAATTTGTTTAATGTTTATTTATTTTTGAGAGAGAGAAAGAGACAAAGCATGAATGGGGGAGGAACAGAGAGACAGACAGACAGACAGACAGACAGACAGACAGACAGAATCTGAAGCAGGTTCCAGGCTCTCAGCTGTCAACACAGAGCCCAATTCAGGGCTCGAACTCACAAACCGCGAGATCATGACCTGAGCCTAAATGCTTAACTTACTGAGCCACCTACGCACCTCATCGCTTTTGAAGGATTTTTAAGAGGGAAACAGTGTATAATGGAGAAACAGGAGATCAAGGCAACACTTGTTGATCTGTGTCCTAATCCTAACCCTCCTTACTATTTAGCTGTGTGACCCTGTACTGTACATCTGTGGCCGGTATTCCCTCAGATGACAAGTCAGCTTGTTAAATGACTCAGTGACAGCCATGAGGTGGGGTTCTGGGCCAGGTTACTGGAAGAACAAAATGAGACAGACATCTCTTCTGATTACCCTCTCTGCATGATTCACCATCTTGCTTCATAGAGATTCTTCTAAAATCTTTACACTGGGGGCTTCACAATTTTCATGTCATTTATGCGTTGAGACATGTGTTGAAAATACATGAATTTTGGGGGCGCCTGGGTGGCTCAGTCGGTTAAGAGTCCAACTTTGGTTCAGGTCATGATCTCACAGTTTGTGAGTTCGAGCCCCAAGTTGGACTCTGTGCTGACAGCTCAGAGCCTGGAGCCTGCTTCGGATTCTGTGTCTCCTTCTCTCTCTGCCCCTCCCCCATTCATGCTGTGTCTCTTTTTCTCAAAAATAAATAAACATTTAAAATTAAAAAAAAAAGAAAAAAAAGAAAATACATGAATTTTTGAAAATGTGGACTAAGTCCTGTTATTCCTAATACCCGCTTAGTGGCTCCTGGCCAGTATAGCACTTAGGTCAATTTCCATGCAAAAAGTAAATACTGAAGTAACACTGTGGTCCCCTTTCCCCTCTAAGGATTTTCAGCACCGGGTTAATATAGACTAATGTACCTAGGAATGAGGGAGAGGGTTTTTTTTGAACAACTTATTCCTTAAAACAAAGTAACTTTCACATTTCAAGAATATTTTTTTTTAAATCTGTCAAATGTGAAGCTCATTGAATTTGAGACTTCTGCAGCTAACTCCAACAAAAGCCCGTTTACACTCTCTTTGTGGGGTAGTGAAGAGACACTGATAATCACAGTACCTTAAGGCTCAAAACTACATGATGACTTACAAACATGTTTTTCCGGTTATCCTAAATCAGTGGCTTCAAATTGTTATTATTTGCACAAACCTTTTTCCTAATGCTATCTTACCAGAAACCCAGCATATAAGAGACAAAAGCTGAGTTGGCCTGTTTGAACAGAAAAGAAGTAGGTAACAATTTTGTCTTCTTGGCCTCTGCCTCATTCCCTGTGCCATAGCCACAGAGATCTCCACAGTCCCTTTTGTGGCACAAAACAGAGTGAAAATTCCCAGCGTGGTATTTTCAAAGATCTAGGCCCATGGATATTGTCAGCTACCTGTCAGTTCACACTCATTTATTCAGCATATACTGTTGAACATTTCATTGTGTGTCAAGCACTATTTTCAACGCTGGAGAAAGAGCAGTGAACAAAATAAAATCCCTACCTACTTGGAACTTATACTGTAAGACAGAGATACACAATAAACAAAAATAACAGCTGTGTATAATATGTAACATGGTGGTGAGCTTTAATTGGGAAAAAAAAAAGGAAGCAGAGAAAGGGTTAAAAAATGTGTGCTTGGTCAGGGGGCTGAAATTTTAGACTGCATAGTGAATGAAGGCCTCTTTGAGAAAGTAATATTTGTATAAAATTTCTGAAGAAAGTGAGGATGGGAGACACTATCTGAAAGAAGAAAAACCAAGATAGAAGAAAAACAAAGTTCAAAGGCCCTGAGGCCAGAACAACGTGAAGACAGGGAGGAAGGTCAGTGCTGCTTAGTGAGGCAGCAGTAGTAAGAGATGAGATCAGCCTCTCAATGGTATGGGTTCAGTCACTTGAAATACTTAACCGTTTTTCACCTACCAAACAGCAATCTTATATAGCTCAAGATAACATTTGCAAGCAACTACTTAGAACAACATAAATGGATTATTCACAGTATGTGAGGGCAGGGACTAAGTGCACTTAACAAGCAACTTCTTCCCAAAAGCCAGTCTAATTTTAAAATCTCTAAAACAGAACTTTAATCCACAGTGAATCAAAATGTATGATGGGGCCTCAATAATGCAGGAGACAGAGCTACGTGGCCTGAGTTCTGCCCTGACACCATCATAGTGTAGACTCTGAGCAGTCGTTTATGCCTACGTAAGGTGAAAATATGGACCAAAATATGGGCCTTCCTGATCTCAAGTTTTGTGACATCATTCAAGATAATGGTTTGATTATGTCACATCTTCAGTGATATTTGGTTACAATTCTTCCACCTCAACTGGACACCTAGCACCACTACAAATTCATAGCAAAATATGTGCAAAGAGACAGGCAGAGCAAATGTTCATTTTTGTGGTTGCTAAATGGATTTGCCTCAAGTCCTGTTAATGAACCTCTAGCCCTTTCTAGTTCTGACAATCAGAACTAGACTATGTGGAGGCCAAGTGACTCCTTTGGTGCCTCTGGCCCAAAGATTATTCTCAATTCCAGTCTGGCCGTCCCTTTGCCCTTTTCCAGAGCCCTCTTCCAGGAGGGCATACACTCCAGAGGCATGAGAAGAGCAAGCCAAAGACATCCATCCAAAGAAAGTCAACCCTAACGGAAATAACAAAAGCATACCAGTTAGTCAAGGCTCTCATCAAAACAACCCAAACATACCCTGCCTAATGTAACCACACAGGAGGGAAATGAACTGCACAAAATCCTTAGAAAGGACAGGAATTAGGATGGCCCTGAGTATCTGGGGAGCAGCATCTCAGAGAGGGTCTCTATACGTCTCTAATATTTAAAATGATTCCACTCCAACACTTTGCTATCCTGGAATCATTCTTCCCTCAACAGTTTTTAAAATCAATTTGATAACATTTCCTAATAGGAGGGTCCACTCTCACCTGCAATCATGTGTGTCTTAACGGTGCAGGAAAAGGAGCATTGGCCTAAATTCAAATTCCCAGGAGGCATTCCACTGGTCTTGCTTGAGTCAGGGCTTACCATTAGACAGAGAGCTGGTGCATCTCGAGTGACCATTTTACCCAGATCATACAGAATGGAGGAAGAGTAATCTCCCTTGGGAAGGGATCTCATGACAAAAGGAAGGGGATATAGAGGCTCGAGAAAAATGTCAGATATCTATATTACAAGCTAGTCATGAAGCCCAAGTCAGCATCCCACCAAAAAGCTGTAGCACTTTGGTTCAGTAAATGTCCTTGCCTGTAATTTTGACCCATGCATGACAAAAGGGTGAAAGGGGGCCTGAAGGCCAGTAATATATCACACTTTGTTCTTTTTCCTGATTTTCCAAATCCTGACATTGACTCTATATATAGCCAATCAACAGCTAGGTAGAATCACTCTCGATTTAAAACCATGTTTTTGGGGCGTCTGGGTTGCTCAGTCAGTCAAGCATCCAACTTCGGCTCAGGTCATGATCTCACAGTTCATGGTTTCGAGCCCTGTGTCAGGCTCTGTGTGGATGGCTTAGAGCCTGGAGCCTGCTTCGGATTCAGTGTCTCCCTCTCTCTCTCTGCCCCTCCCCTGCTCACGCTCTCTCTCTATCTCATTAAATAAACATTAAAAAAGAATAATTTAAAAAATATTTTAAAAAACCATATTTTTTAAACCGTGTTATTTTTGTAGGAGCCTATGAGTCAGGACTGAAGCCCACATTGTTCACATTCGGGGACATGTTTTCATCACATTTCCTAAGCATACCTGAAAGGGTTAAATGATGTAAACCAAGTATAAAGATAACTCAGAAAACATAACCTCAAGGATATAAATAGCCAAATCTCATTATTTTTGTCCAAATGCCTGAAATTTTGATGATAAAAAAATTTCACATTATCAATTTAATTTTTTTTCCAGATTCCTCTTCTATTGACCTACAGAAAACGAATATCTTCAAATATATATGAAAACATATCTCTTCCTCTAGTTCTTTGTACTTCTTACTTTGCTCATTTCCATCAGAAGCTTTTAACCTTGGCCAGCTAAAATCTGGGTCCTAGCTTCAGCAGACACAGGCAAGGACATTTTCTGCCAAAAATATGTTTCTTTAGCTCCTCCACTCATAATTTTTCTAAGCCTGAATCTTCCATGACCCATTTGCTCAATTTGAAGAGAGTCAATAGAAAACACAAATTTATCATAGCCTTGGCTCCAATCTTAGAGAATTTAACAAACCCAAGCAAATCCCTAGAACAGCCTGTAGGTAAAGGTGGAAGGAACTTACAATTCAAGAATCAACTAACACATACAAAATCATTTCTCAAACAAAAGCACAGACAAGAACCTGGCACCACATTGGAATTTAGAGACATAGGCCACATCTAAATAAATGCAGTGTAATCTATAAGAATGTGGTAGAACAAAAGGAATAGAAAAATAGAAAATAGAAAACATACTACAGTTTCACTTTTATCAGGGTGCAGTCTGGAGCCCAGCATATGCCAACACTAAATTCAGTTGGGAGGAATTTCCTATCGGCAATTTTGCTGAGACATTATGATTTCTATATGCTAGAAGAAAAAATCCACAACTCATTTAGATTCTTCCTTGTCTCAAAAAGTAGCTTCTATTCCTTCTTACAAACATTAGAAAAGTACAATGGGGGGGACTTCCAAACTCCAGGTTTTTCCTAAAGACCTTATCTTTTCTTGAGGATCCATTCCATGTGAGAAACTTCTTGATTTGACTTTCAGTTCTCCAAGATCCTAAGACTCCAACTTTAAATTAAGTGAGCCAACATCAGTCCCACAGACAGAATTTTCATTTTCCAGTGACCAAATTAGATGTCTCTAGTACACGATTTTATTCTTTTCTATACTTTCCTTCATAACATTTGTCACAATTTATAATTTAATATCATGTGATTCTATAAATATGTCTCCCCACCTAGTCTAAATTCCATGAGGGCAGGAACAATGAACCCCTTCAGGTTTTCACATCACTGTAATATTAGGGCAGAGCTTAGTGCCTGGCAAGAGGCAGGTGTTATAAACATATGTCAAATGATTAAATCATCTATTTGAGAACACCTTCATTTCAGAACTCAAAACAGCGGACTAGATGGGGACCCAGAGTTTTCCCTAGAGTTTTCTCAGTAGATGAAAAAATGCTTGAAAAGAAAAATGATGTAAAAAAAAGAAGAAAGACAATAGATCATTTGACTTATTTGGTTCTTAGGACTGGCATTCTTTCCAATAATGCTAGGTTTTATTACAAATTACACAATATGTTCAATGTCTTCAAGTGGAAAAAAAAACTCTAGGATAGATTCAAGCTCAAAGTAACTGCAGCATATTTGCTTCTTGCTGTCTAGACAGCTTTATAAATTCTGTAAGTGTTGGTGCCACAAAGAATGCAAGAGAAAGATATTATCTACTAAATGGAACTGAATCAAGAAAAATCAATACGATGTTCTTTACCAATATATTTTAGAGAACATGAATTTAGCCTACTTTGAATAAAAATAGTATTCAAAAGGTACTGGTTTGGCAAAACCTAAACAGGCCTATTTTTCAAAATGGGAGACTGAAGGTACATAATACCTTTTATGCCTTATTATTTCAACATTTTAGCCACAGTTTACAACAACAAGCTAAAGCAGAAGTTTATCAAATGTGCTTTCAATTCCACACGAAATGTCTGGGTTGCCTTCAGGACAGATAGGCTGTCTCTAAAAGGAAGGGACTGGCTGCCACCCAGACTTTCCACTCCCACCCCACTATTAGCTTGAACAGCGAGGTTTTGTGTGTTATTGTATTAGGATTCTTTGAAGAAAGAAGCCTAGAGTTGATTTGAAAGTGATTGAAAATAATTGGACTAAACCAACAAACCCACATTTTTATCTAGATATATCATTTGAAGAGGAAAATGGCCATTCTAAGTTGGTGAGGGGTGTTTTGATCACTGGGACTCAATTATATGTCATTATTTTCAATTATCAGCACCTCCATTTCAGAGTTTTCTTTCAAATCACCTGGAGAAGAGAAAGTATGGGAAATCTAGAAAAGTCCTGGTACAAACGCAATGCCCCTCACCTCTAAATAATTCAGTGCCTGCCACTCTCTCTAAAGCATTCCCATATCCTTGTTTTGACCTACTAGCATTTCTGTCTCTGGTCTCTCATGGTATTTTTAAGACACACTTTAGCTCAAACATTCACTTTAAACTCCTCTAAAACTGTCACTTCAAAAGGAAATGTTATTTGTCAGAGTATATGCACTTTTAAGCTAAGAGTTTGAAAGGTTTTATAAACATAACTTCTGAAAAGAACACTAGGGCAGAAAAAGTAAAGATACCTTAAAGTTTTTGAGGTAAAACCACATATTAACCCTTGGTTTAGAGCAGCTACCGTCTTCACATTTGTGACTTTATCATTCTAAATACCTGGAGCCTTAAATGATACTTGTGCCAATCCCCATTGCTTGTTGTTAGATTATTTCCTCCTTTACTCATGACCATCTCTGGACAGTTTGCACATTGCTCTAGTTAAATCACTGCTTCATGGCAATCACTGCAATTCTTCTGATAGCAAGTAGATAGTTTACATGTGGTTAAGATTGTGGAGCGGGAGCCACAGTCCTTGGATTCAAACACCATCTCTTTTCTTCACTAATCTGTGACCCTAGGCAAGGAGACCTCTCTGTACCTCCAAGTTCTCACTTGTAAACTGGGAGTAAGAGGAAGACCTACCTACCCATAAGGTTGCAGAGAGACTCTCAAGATGTCAGCGCTGAGCCCAATGTAGGACTCGATTCCACAAACTGGGAGATTATGACCTGAGCTGAAATCAAGAGTAGATGCTTAACCCACGGGGCCACACAGATGCCCCCTAAAGACCTTAAATCCTTACAGGTAGATCTTCCAGCCATGTACTATCAGGCCAAATATGAATTTTCACTGCTTTTCCTCCTCAGGGTCTCTCAGACCTGATTCCCCATACCCCTACCACTCTATTTAAATATTTAAATCAGACTTTACCTATATCTAAAATTTGTCACCAAAGGAAGAGTATATATAAGTAATTTCTATTTTTTTGTTTTTTAAGAATTAAACTAGGGGGTGGAAGAGGGTAATGGTTACTTCAGTAGCAAAAGGGATTATTCAGAACAGCTTAGTTCAAGGTCTTGGAAACGAGTTCTCTTGAAGGAACTGCTGCATTCATTTCAAAGTAGGCAGAATTAATCTGACCCAGGATCCATTTTCTGTGAGTCTTTCCCTGAGCATATGCCTGACCATTAGAGATTATAGGGAGCATATAGGAAGGAGGTGAACTGTTTCAAGAAAAAGGAAACTACAACGGAGATGTGATTAATTGGCTTCCTCTGCTGAAGCTTTATCAGGGCCATATGTAATTCTCCACCTATCTCAGTGGAGCACTGGAAAAAATCAATCCCTGCAGCCTTGGATAAGCTTGATAGGGGCCACTGGCTTTTCTTTATATACTTATTCTTGTTAAATAATTCCTAAGTTTTCCAATATAGGCCATGTTTTTCTTCAAAACATGTTTTCCATGAACTCTTTAAACCAGTCATCTTACTCAATAAATTCTCACTTATCTGGAGTTTCAACTTAGGTCTATCTTTAAATATATATGAAATTGCCACAAAAAGAAAATCATAACAGATGTGACTGTGAAATTCTTAAAATCTCAATTAGACTCAGTTCTTAAATTCATTTCTGAGTAGCTAATATTTTTTTCAAAGCCCAATTTGCACTTGGGTGAAATATTCAAAGCATGTTGTATGTTTTTGAAGAGTCTGTTTCTGTATTTGTAAAAGAACACAATTCTCAAGTGCAATTTATTTTCAGGACTTTCATCAGAAAGACCTGAGAGGATTTCATTTTTGTCTTGAACAAATTAGATAAATGTTATTACTACAAGATCAAATACGAGCACCTAATTTTTAAGATTTCTGGAGTATTTTAACTTGAAGATAATATATACAGATTGTATTTAGCTGACAATAGTTCTAATTAGAGCACACTTTCTTCTATCTCTTAATAGAGATAATCACTTATGTCTATTTTATGTTCAAGAGTCTTTCCATTTTTCCTAATATAGAACCACAAATCTTTTCTCCAGTCTGTAAGACTGAAAGTTTTGTGAAGTAGTCTACTTTTTGTTCCAGTTAAAGTAGAATTTTTCATCTCTTGGAAGAAAATGAAATAAGAACCAACAGAAAATGAGGCTAAAATCACCTTGTCAGGAATGACTGAAGGCTGCAGAGAAAATGAACAAGGGAAAAGAGAAACAAACATTCAAATGAATATAAATGGATCGAGCCAGTCTGCAAAGAGAAGCAAATAGGTCTCTGAGAAAAATGGCCAAAAGAGCAAATGTTCAGAAAGTACACAAAAACCCCTCTGCTCAGCTATTCTAACTTCACTGCACCTTCTGTCATGTTCTTGGTAAAATTAACAGAACTCTCTTACTTATTTTATTCATGTAAACTTCCCCTGACCAATACAGCTTCATTCTGCCTTTTTAGAAGGCAAAGTAAATAGATAAATATTTGACACAGCCACCCCAGGAAAGAGCACTACAAGGAGAAATGAAGAGGGCACTCAGCCATAAATGAAGAGGTATAGGTTCTGGTCCCAGGGCTATTCCCCCCGCCTCCCACCAAAAAAAAAAAAAAAAAAAAAAAAGTGTTTCACAACCCCCCTGGCAGAATGTACCAAACAACTTACACTAGCAAGTGATGGATGCAAAAGGATGTCAGAACAACGAATGGAGTTAAGAGGTCAGGGTGTGAACTGTCCATAGAGACATGAAAACAAACTCAAGACCTAGCACATGGTAAGTGTTCCGTAAAGATTTACTGAATGAGCAATTGAATGAATGAATAAATGCATCTATTGATAGACAATTCCAGCCTGACCAGTAGAAAAAAGAGAAGCTTAACTGCCAGGAATTTACCCAATGGATACAGGAGTACTGATGCATAGGGGCACTTGTACCCCAATGTTTATAGCAGCACTCTCAACAATAGCCAAATTATGGAAAGAGCCGAAATGTCCATCAACTGATGAATGGATAAAGAAATTGTGGTTTATATACACAATGGAGTACTACATGGCAATGAGAAAGAATGAAATATGGCCCTTTGTAGCAACGTGGATGGAAGTGGAGAGTGTGATGTTAAGTGAAATAAGCCATACAGAGAAAGACAGATACCATATGGTTTCACTCTTATGTGGATCCTGAGAAACTTAACAGAAACCCATGGGGGAGGGGAAGGAAAAAACAAAAAAAGAGGTTAGATTGGAAGACAGCCAAAGCATAAGAGACTCTCAAAAACTGAGAACAAACTGAGGGTTGATGGGGGGTGGGAGGGAGGGGAGGGTGGGTGATAGGTATTGAGGAGGGCACCTTTTGGGATGAGCACTGGGTGTTGTATGGAAACCAATTTGACAATAAATTTCATATATTGAAAAAAAAAGAGAAGCTTAAACTTTTTGTTATTCTCTTTGTACATATGAACATTTTATATCATTTTTTCCATATATACTTTATAGACCTATTTTTATATAACACATATATTCATGACTCACATGCAAACATAAAACGAACATGTTTCATTTCAAAGATTTTACTTAACTCATTAATTAATGAGGAACCCAGTAAGATATATAAAGTCAATTCAAAGGAGAATCCGAAGAACAAACATATATGTGGGCAATCAAGAATGCTGAAATAAATATGCTAAAAGATACAAAACTAATACATATCCACATGATAAGCACAAATTATAGCTCCACTGAACAAAATTAGTTTGCAGCTTTATGGACAAAAAAATATTCATTACCATCAGTTTTATACAACTGTCCAAGTTGTAAAGTAGCTCAAAGATAAGGAATGATAAAAATTGATGGATTGGGGGCACCTGGATGGCTCAGTTGGTTAATCATCCAACTTCTTGCTATTAGTGAGTTCCAGCCCCTTGTTGGGCTCTGTGCTGACAGCTCAAAGCCTGGAGCCCGCTTTGAATTCTGTGTCTCCTCTCTCTCTGCCTCTCCCCTGCTCGCTCTCTCTCTCTTTCAAAAATAAACATTAAACAATTTTTTTAATTCATCTATTGAGAAAACCCCTAGAAGAGTACTTTAGACATCTTCAAGCTTCCATTGAAAGAACACCCTAATTTTATTCATTTTATTTTTTTCACAAACTTTTCTTTGTGAAAATATATATATATATCTTTATATAATAGAGATACGAATTATTTTCTGCCTCTTTATCTTTTCATTGAACTCTTCTTCTAAACCCCCAACCCCTGATGGACTTAACTATCTGCTTTCTCCTTGCCTGAACCTGAGGAAATCCCATAATGATGAAGACCATACATTCACAATGACCACCAGCAATTGAATCAGTGAAAGAGCCTTCAGGAATGGTACTGCATTTCTGAGGTCATTTCACTGTCTCCCTCTATATAACATCAGTGCCAAATGTTTCCTCTCTCATTAAAATCTCTAATCATGGTAATCTTCAAAATACTTAACTACCAGTAAAAAATGGCCATACACTGATCAGAAAAGAGGTCATAGGTAGCCTCAGTGCCAGACAGCTATCCTCTAAATGCTGGATCATGGGAACAATCTGGAGGTACTGGATAAAGGTAGGGCACAGAAACAGAGCAAATGGAGACTCAGCATGGCTTAGGACTATTTACATATTTTAACCACCTATCAGGCCGTATTTCTCCATGTCTCCAATTCACTCCACTACCTCCTGCCCCAGTTGCCAATGGATGACCTCACTTCCTACTCCACAGGGAAAATTAGAGCCATCAGAAATCCCTTAGCTTTCAACTAACAAACCTATCCTCCTACTGCATTCAGCCCATCCTTTCCTCATTACTGAATGTAGAAAGAAATCTGTAATACACATGGAGAATATATCTGACATGTCTTACAAACAGAATATAAGAAGAAGAAGAATATAATAATATTGGGCTAAAATTGTCCAGTAATATAGAGGGAAGGAAGGGGACACTGAAAGGAAGTCAATATCACTGGTGATTCTGTTTTATGTTTCATGAAAACTACCAGATAGTATGAACAAGAATGATCAAATATACATGGCTTCTCTAAGAGGATCCCTTCAAGGAAGATTTAAGGAGCATCACTTCAAAAGGCTGAAAGAGTCACTCCCCAGCATGAGTGTATTAGAGAACCTGATTATAAATTCAATTGAAATGAACCCAAGGGACATTTGCAATATATCAAATCCCCCCAAATAAGAATTTTGTGTGTGCTTCAGACCAGTAAGGAAATTGAATTCATTTTAAGGACAACACCAAGATACAAAAGACCAGAAAAACTAGAAAAACTTTTTGTACTTCCACTTAGCAGACAAGGATAAAAATTCTGTTTATTCTTTTGGGAGCAGAAAAGATATTCACATACCACAAGTGGGTAGAGAAATACCGCAAAATAAAAAGACTTACAAGAATCAAGGGACTAGGCATTAGACTCAGCAACCTCTAATAGGAACTCAAGAAATGAAAATTTTGGTATGAAACACTGAAAGTTAGCATCCTTGAAGACAGTTTTTTATATTTTAACCAGTAGTTCTTAAACTTGAGCTTACATCAGAATTTTCTGGAGGCCTTAAGAAAGCAGATTGCTGAGCCCCACCTGCTGTGTTCCTAAACCAGTAGGTCTGAGACGCAGCCTGAAAATTTGCATTTCTACAAATTTCCAGATTATACTAGTGCAGCAGTTCAGGGGCCATACTGTGAGAGCCTCTGTTTACAGTATATCTGAAAAAAGTGAAATAAACCAATGAGTAAAAACTTATTTGAGTTAATGGAGGGGAAGTAAATTAATGGTAAGTTTAAAAAATAATAATCCCAATGAAATAATTCTTAGAAGCTTTGACCAAACATAATGTTAATGAACTCAGGACATCAGAGTTGAGGAAAATAAACCGTCCTTTCTCAAAGTCCTCTGGCCATATTTTTCCAGACATGATATCGTTTATTTATTTTACAGTCTTCTCCCCATTTGCTTAGCTTTTGTGGCTTCTGGCATTTCCCTGATATTTCCCTTTCTTTTACATCACTGCCATTCAATTAGCTGATACTTGTTTGAGCCTTTTTTCTCCTCAACTTCTGGAACTCCTTCTCTCCCCACAGTATGCTGTTCTGACTGGCATCAGTGAGTCACTGACTCCCCTAGATTTTCTGTTTGTTCAGTCTTACCCCCAACTGATTTCAATTTACTGAAGATTAGGCTAACTAGAAGTGAACATTCTAAATTAAAATCACACAACTAAAGTAACATAAATGGGATAGTCTCCCCTCAGAATGTGCCCCATCTTATTTTTTGCAGGGCCAACAAAGTCCACCCACACAGTGTAAAAGCATTATTTACTTGACTGGCTTTGCTGGTGGCCAGAGATCCCTGAAGAACAGGAAATCCTGACCAGCCTCTTGCAAGATGTGGTAATGGATGAGGTTGGGTGGTACTACATAGCACATTCAGAGATCTAAGATTACCAAAAAAAGAGAAAACATTGTAGCTTCTCTTCTTTTTTGAGAAGAGAAGAGCTAACGAAAGAATAGAGGTAAAGAGGTTTGTGAATTTTTAAAAACTGTGTTGGAAAACAAAGCTATATAGAAACTTATACAACCAAAAGTTAATGGAAGCCTCCGTCACCTGATTCAGAATGTAGTAAATTGTGTTGGGGAAGCGACAGTGGGAGAAGGATAGGAAATTAATACCGAATAAATACATCTGAAATAGCAAAATTCATCAGTTATTTCTAAAATTCAAATACTAAGTTCGAGGGTTAGAAAAATGTTTTCCAGCTGCCTGAAATTGATTTCTCCAAGATTGTATTCCTAGACCATATAATCTCCTCCCCACTCCCCCCAAGGAAACAAACTAGTTTGTAAGAGATTTTAAGTATTGTTTTCTGTGAGGCTCAGTTTTATGTATCAACTTTGTTAGGCTATAGCCCCATTATTCAGTCAAACACTAAGTGGTCCTGAAGATATTTTGTAGATGTGACAAAAGTCTGTAATCAGTTCACCTTAAACACAGAAGATTATTTTTAGATAATCTGGGTGGTTCCAACTCAACCAGCTGATATACTTTAAGATTAGAATTGATGCTGAGGGAGGAGCCAAGATGGCAGAACAGCATGGAAGCTTTTTGTGGGTCTCGTGTACATGAAATACAGCCAGACCAACACTCAACCATCCTAAACACCTAGAAAACCGATTGGAAGATTAACACAACAATCCGCACAACCTGAACCACAGAATTCAGCAGGTACGCGACACGAAGAACTGAACTTGGGGAGCAAGAAGCCCCAAAAGGTAGGGAACCCCACAAAAGGGCGGAGAGAGGACAGAGACTGGGGAGGGGGAGATCATATGGGAAAAGCACCCCTCCCCAAAAGCAGCTGGAGAGAAAGTATAAAATTAGAAACAGCCGCAGGGACTAAACTAAAAAGGGAGAAAGGAGAGGGTTTAAATTCCATTAAGACTGTAAACAAGGAGAGCGCATAGGTTGCAACTCTGCAGCTCGATACCTGGCGGTGCTCTGGTGGGAAAGGCGAATCCCCAGGAACAGAGTGGGGTCCAGGAGGTTCTCGGGCCACACGGGGAAAAGCGGTTCCACTGCTGGAAGGAGATTTGGTAGAGACTATGGAAGCCACCTGGTCCCAGCATACCCTGGAAGGCAGCCACATTCGCTGGTGCTGGGGCAAGGTTGTTGAGGGTGAAGCCTGGTGCCAGATGTGTGTTGCGATTTTCCATAATCCCTTTAACTCTGATGCTATACTGTCTCACAATCTTTTTTGGGGGTGGGCTGGCACCTGGCCGCAATCTCTGGACATCGGCATCAGCAGGGTCCAGCAAGCGTTCCTAGGTGCAGCCGACATTCAGCCATTGCTCAGTGAGACCCTCCTGCAGAGGGGCAGAGTGGTGAAAGCTGCAGTCCTTCGGAAGTAAGGGGCCGGGAAAAACAGCCGCATCTGAGACAAAACGTTGGAGAGAGGTACTGCCTGGGGCCTGGTAATGGAAAGTGGAAAAGCGGGGAGTGGAAGAGAGCTAAAGATGGAGGACCGGGCGCGACTGCTGATCCCGGAGAACAGACTGGGTAGCTGGGTGGCGTCATTTTTACCGCTTATGCGCATGCGTACCTAGGAGCACCGAAACAATCCATCCAAGTAGCCTAGCAGCGCCATCTAGTGGAGAGCGGAGCTAATACACCGAGGCCCACCCAACAGGGGCCGACTTCACTATTTAATACAAACCTCACTGCCGGCTTAATTTATGGACCATAAAGAGCTACATGGACTGACTTCTAGGGAAAAACGAAGCAATTTCAGTCCTACTTCAATCTGTTAGCAGGTTATCTATTTAATTTTTTCTCTGTTTTCTTTTTTACAATTCTTTTCTTTTTCTTGAATACAGAAAAAGAAAAAAACTCATTTTTATTTTCAATTTTTATTAAAAATATCTAATTTTTATTACTATATTTTTTACTTTTGTGTAAATTTTTTCAAATTCTACTTCCATCATTTTATTTTAGTCTACTTCAATGTACTCACCTTTTCAAATTTTCAAACAATTTCCTTTTTTTCTTTTTCTTTTTTCTTTTTCATTTCTTTTCTTTTTCTTGAATGCACAAAGAGAAAAACTTCATTTTTACTTCCAATTTGTTTTAAAAATATTTTTATTTAATTTTTATTACTGTATTTTTTGCTTTTCTTCAATTTTTTTCAAATTCTATCCTACTCCCATCATTTTATTTCAGTCTACTACAGTGTGTTCACTTTTTCAAATTTTCAACGATTCTTTTTTTCTTTTCTTTTTTCTTTTTATCTTTTTTCTCTTTTTCATTTCTTTTCTTTTTTCTTACATACAGAAAATGAAAAAATTCATATTTCTTTTTAATTTTTATTAAAAATATTTTTCTTTAATTTTTTTCTACTATATTCTCTACTTTTGTGTATATTTTTTCAAATTCTATTTTACCCACATCATCTCATTTTAGTCTACTTTAGTGTATTCATTTTTTCAAATTCTCAAACGATTTCCTTTTTTCCTCTGCCCCCTTATTTTTTTCATGTCTCTAATCTGTCAAACACGCAGAACAAAACATACCTATGATCTAGCATCATCTTGTCGATTTGTGTGTGTGTGTGTGTGTGTGTGTTTTTAATTTTTAATTGTAATATTTTTTTAATTTTAATTTTTTTTCATTTCAATTTTTCTACCTCATTAATTCCTTTTCTCCCTTCAAAATGACAAAATGAAGAAATTCACCCCAAAATAAAGAGCACGAAGAAACGATGGCCAGGGATTTAACCAACACAGACACAAGCAAGATGTCTGAACCAGAATTTAGAATCACAATAATAAGAATACTAGCTGGAGTCAAAAATAGATTAGAATCCCTTTCTGCAGAAATAAAATAAGTAAAAAATAGCCAGAATGAAATTAAAAATACTATAACTGAGCTGCAATCATGGATGGATGCAGTGGCAGCAAGGATGGATGAGACAGAACAGAGAATCAGCCGAATACAGGACAAACTTATAGGGAATAATGAAGCAGAAAAAAAGAAGGAGATTAAGGCAAAAGAGCACGATTTAAGAATTATAAATCAGTGACTCATTAAAAAGGAACAACATCAGAATCATAGAGGTCCCAGAGGAGGAAGAGAGAGAAATAGGGGCAAGAAGGGTTATGTGAGCAAATCATAGCAGAAAACTTTCCTAACCTGGGGAAAGACACACATCAAAATCCAAGAAGCACAGAGGACCCCCCATTAGATTCAACAAAAACTGACCATCAACAAGGCATATCATAGTCAAATTCACAAAATACTCAGGCAAGGAGAGAATCATGAAAGCAGCAAGGGAAAAAAGTCCCTAATCTGCAAGGGTAGACAGATCAGGTTTGCAGGAGACCTATGCACAGAAACTTGGCAGGCCAGAAAGGAGTGGCGGGATATATTTAGTGTGCTGAATCAGAAAAATATGCAGCCAAGAATTCTTTATCCAGCAAGGCTGTCATTCAAAATAGAAGGAGAGATTAAACGTTTCCCAGACAAACAAAAATTAAACGAGTTTGTGACCACTAAACCAACCCTGCAAGAAATTTTAAGGGGGACTCTCTGAGGGGAGAAAAGATGAAAAAAATATATATATATATATATATACATAAATAAATAAATACAAAAATCAACAAAATATTAGACAGGACCAGAGAACACCACCAGAAACTCCAACTCTACAAGCATCATAATGGCAATAAATTCATATCTTTCAGTATTCACTCTAAATGTCAATGGACTCAATGCTCCAATCAAAACACATAGGGTAACAGAATGGATAAGAAAATAAGACCCATCTATATGCTGTTTACAAGAGACCCACTTTAGACCTAAAGACAACTACAGATTGAAAATAAGGGGATGGAAACCATCAATCATGCTAATGGTCAGCAAAAGAAAGCTGGAGTAGTCACACTTATATCAGACAATCTAGACTTTAAAATAAAGACTGTATCAAGTGATGCAGAAGGGCATTATATCATAATCAAGGGATCTATAGACCAAGAAGACCTAACAATTGTAAACATTTATGCGCCAAATGTCAGAGTACCCAAATATACAAATCAATTAATCACAAACAAAGAAACTCATCGATAGTAATATCATAATAGTAGGAGACTTCAACACCCCACTCACAGCAATGGACAGATCATCTAATCAAAAAATCAACAAGGAAACAATGGCTTTGAATGACACATTGGACCAGATGGACTTAACAGATACATTTAGAACATTTCATCCTAAAGCAGCAGAATATACATTCTTCTCCAGTGAACATAGAGCGTTCTCCAGAATAGACCATATACTAGGACACAAATCAGCCCTAAATAAGTACAAAAAGATTGAGATCATACCATGCATATTTTCAGACCACAATGCTATGAAACTCGAAATCAACCACAAGAAAAAATTTGGAAAGGTAATAAATACTTGGAGACTGAGGAACATCCTATTTAAGAATGAATGGGCTAACCAAGCAGTTAAAGAAGAAATTAAAAAGTATATGGAAGTCAATGAAAATGATAGCACCACAACCCAAAACCTCTGGGACGCAGCAAAGGCGGTCATAAGAGGAAAGTATATAAAAATCCAGGCCTTCCTAAAGAAGGAAGAAAGATCTCAGATACACAACTTAACCTTACACCTTAAGGAGCTGGAAAAAGAACAGCAAATAAAACCCAACACCAGCAGAAGACAGGAAATAATAAAGATTAGAGCAGAAATTAATGATATCAAAACCAAAAAAACAGTGGAACAGATCAATGAAACCGGAAGCTGGTTCTTTGAAAGAATTAACAAAACTGATAATCCACTAGCCAGTTTGATCCAGAAGAAAAAGGAAAGGACCCAAATAAGTAAAATCAAGAATGAAAGAGGAGATCACAACCAACACAACAGAAATAAAAACAATAATAAGAGAATATTATGAGCAACTATATGCCAATAAAATGGGCAATCTGGAAGAAATGGACAAATTCCTAGAAACATATACATTACCCAAACTGAAACAGGAAGAAATAGAAAATTTGAACAGACCCATAACCAGTAAGGAAATCAAATTAGTAATCAAAAATCTCCCAAAACACAAGAGTCCAGGGCCAGATGGCTTTCCAGGGGAATTCTACCAAACATTTAAAGAAGAGTTAACACCCATTCTCTTGAAACTGTTCCAAAAAATAGAAATGGAAGGAAAACCTCCAAACTTTTTCTATGAAGCCAGCATTACCTTGATTCCAAAACCAAACAGAGACGCCACTAAAAAGGAGAACTATAGACCAATTTCCCTGATGAACATGGACGCAAAAATCCTCAATAAGATATTAGCCAACCTGATCCAACAATACATTAAAAAAATTATTTACCATGACCAAGTAGGTTTTATACCTGGGATGCAGGGCTGGTTCAAAATCCACAAAACAATGTGATTCATCACATCAATAAAAGAAAGGACAAGAACCATATGATCCTCTCAATAGATGCAGAGAAAGCATTTGACAAAATACAGCATCCTTTCTTGATAAAAACCCTTCAAGAAAGTAGGGATTGAATGAGCATACCTCGAGATCAAAAAGGCCATATGTGAACAACACAATGCTAATATCATCCTCAATGGGGAAAAACTGAGAGCTTTCCCCCTAACGTCAGGAACAAGACAAGGATGTCCACTCTCACCACTGTTATTCAACATAGTATTGGAAGTCTTAGCCTCTGCAATGAGACAACACAAAGAAATAAAAGGCATCCAAATCGGCCAGGAAGAGGTCAAACTTTCACTCTTTGCAGATGACATGATACTCTATATGGAAAACCCAAAAGATTCCACCAAAACACTGCTAGAACTGATTCACGAATTCAGCAAAGTTGCAGGATATAAAATCAATGCACAGAAGTTGGTTGCATTCCTATACACCAACAAAGAAGTGACAGAAAAAGAAATCAAGGAATCGATCCCATTTACAGCTGCACCAAAAACCATAAAATACCTAGGAATAAATCTAACCAAAGAGGTGAAAAATATATACACTGAAAACTATAGAAAACTTATGAAAGAAATTGAAGAAGACACAAAGAAATGGAAAAAGATTCCAGGCTCCTGGAGAGGAAGAACAAATATTGTTAAAATGTCGATACCACCCAAAGCAATCTACGTATTCAATGTAATCCCTATCAAAGTAACATCAGCATTCTTTACAGAGCTAGAACAAACAATCCTAAAATTTGTATGCAATCATAAAAGACCCCGAATAGCCAAAGCAATCTTGAAAAAGAAAACCAAAGCAGGAGGCAACACAATCCCAGACTTCAACCTATACTACAAAGCTGTAATCATCAAGACAGTATGGTACTAGCACAAGAACAGACACTCAGGTCAATGGAACAGAATAGAAAACTCAGAAATGGACCCACAAATGTATGGCCAACTCATCTTTGACAAAGCAGGAAAGAATATCCAATGGAATAAAGACAGTCTCTTCAGCAAATGGCATTGGGAAAACTGGACGGCGACATGCAGAAAAAATGAACCTGGACCACTTTCTTACACCATACACAAAAATAAACTCAAAATGGATGAAAGGCCTAAACATAAGACAGTAAGCCATCGAAATCCTCAAGGAGAAAGCAGGCAAAAACCTCTTTGACCTCAGCTGCAGCAACTTACTCAACACGTCTCCAGAGGCAAGGGAAACAAAAGCAAAAATGAACTACTGGGACCTCATCAAAATAAAGAGCTTCTGCACAGCGAAGGAAACAATCCACAAAACTAAAAGACAACTGATGGAATTAGAGAAGATATTTGCAAATGACACAGCAGATAAAGGGTGAGTATCCAAAATCTATAAAGAACTTATCAAACTCAACACCCGAAAAACAAATAATCCAGTGACGAAATGGGCAAAAGACATGAATAGACACTTCTCCAAAGAAGACATCCAGATGGCCAACTGACACATGAAACAATGCTCAACATCACTCATCATCAGGCAAATACAAATCAAAACCACAATGAGATACCACCTTACACTTGTCAGAATTTCTAACATTAACAACTCAGGCCACAACAGATGTTGGCAAGGATGCGGAGAAAGAGGATCTCTTTTGCATTGTTGGTGGCAATGCAAGCTGAGGCAGCCGCTCTGGAAAACAGTATGGAGGTTCCTCAAAAAATTAAAAATAGAACTACCCTATGACCCAGCAATTGCACTACTAGGCATTTATCCAAGGGATACAGGTGTGCTGTTTTGAAGGGACACATGCACCCCCATGTTTATAGCAGCACTATCAACAATAGCTAAAGTATGGAAAAAGCCCAAATATCCATTCATGGATGAATGGATAAAGAAGATGTGGTATATATATATAATGGGGTATTACTCAGCAATCAAAAAGAATGAAATCTTGCCATTTGCAACTACGTGGATGGAACTGGAGGATATCATGCTAAGTGAAATTAGTCAGTCAGAGAAAGACAAAAATCATATGAATTCACTCATATGAGGACTTTAAGAGACAAAACAGATGAACATAAGGGAAGGGAAACAAAAATAATATAAAAACAGGAGGGGGCCAAAACAGAAAAGACTCATAAATATGGAGAACAAACTGAGAGTTTGGAGGGGGTGGGGGAGGGGGGATGGGCTAAATGGGTAAGGGGCACTAAGGAATCTCTCCTGAAATCATTGTTGCACTATATGCTAACTAATTTGGATGTAAAATTTAAAAAATAAAAAATGAAGTTAGAAAAAAAGATTAGAACTGATGCTTTCCTGCAGAGGTAATACTGCCTGTGGACTGAAGTTACACTTGGGCTGGAGAGTTCCAGCAACCATTCCTGCTGGACTGTCTATGGATTTCAGACTAATTTTTTTAAATAGAGTAAAACATTAATTTTTTAAATTGGATAATACTTATAAGCCAGAAAAAAATTTTAATTACACAATCTATGACATATGTGGAACCAGAGAGGAGAAAAAATTTACTGAAACTTGAAGTGATTGCCAGGAAAGTGAGTAGACTATATGCCTAGCAGATCCCCAGCCACTGCAAAATCAGATTAATAATTGTAACTGACATCAGAGCACTTACAATGTGCCAGGTGCCTGTTCTAAGTACTTTGTAAATTACAACGCAAGCCTCGCAACACTCCAGTGAAGGAGGTACCAGAAATAACCTCATTTTACAGGTATAGAAAAGTAAAGGAAAACAATTACACAATTTGCCCCAAACCACTCTGACAATGCCAAAACCATAACTCAAACCTAGACTGTGGCTCTAGAATTTGCATTCTCAATCCATATTACCTTGTGAGTTGGCAAAACATTTAGAATCTACCATGAACTTCATTAAGCAGAATGCCAGCATCAAGAATGGCATGAGCAGAGGAACCCACCTGTAGTGTCATTTCCCCCTGGAGTAAATGGTATGCTGAGTGAAGTCACAGCTCCTGAGGCAGGCAGTGTGCCAGAAACAGAAGGGTGCTACCAGATAACTCCAGGCTACTTTGGCAAATAAGAAAATGAAATCCTTGTTTCTCATGAGAATTATCAGTCATCCATTCCTCTTCATGATACTTTCTCCCCTATACATTTCTTAAATATGTACACTAAGTTTTACCTACATTACAACAAGCCTGATCCAAACCACAGTCATGTCTTGTCTGGATAGATGAGAGAGCATTCTAGCATTCTAGTGTTTTCCCCATATCCACGTGGCCTCTGTAATCTGTCCTCCACAATGGATGCTAGAGTGGGCCTTTAAAACACAAATTTAAATACACTATTCACCTACCTCATATTTATCAATGGCTTTCCATTGCTTTTGGGTTATTCTCAGCATACTTAATGTGGCCTCATGGTCCTGCATGATCTGACCCGTCCTACCTCTCTAGACTCTTCTGTCTGCTCACTATACCCTGAACAACAGTTTCTGTCTGTCCAACTAACCAGGAACCAAGTAAGTTTATAGAACTGTTACCATTACTGGGAATTAAGATTTGGGGTAATTATTTGATATATGACTTCCCCAGGAGCTTGTAAAGGATATGAGAGCGAAGAAAAATATTTTAAAGCAGGAAGATGATTGAAGGTAGTGCATAAAAGAAGCCACTGAGGCCTGGGTTCATATTCTGACCTTGATGAAGCTTTGTGTTTTAAAGCAAGAGACTTAATGTCAAGGAATCTATTTCCTCATTGAAAAAAAGTGGGGTACTAATATCTACAGGGCTGCTGCAAATATTAAATAACATATGCAAAGCACTCAGCTTGCTACCTGGAACATAGTAGGCACTCAAGTTGAAAATAAAACTAAATTTTTTAATAGAGAAGAGTATGAGTTCATGTATCCACTAGAAGAAAAGAAATGCCAAGTAAAAATAGAAAATTGCAAAGAAAGGGGCACCTGTGTGAATCAGTCAGTTAAGCATCTGACTCTTGATTTCGACTCAGATCATGGTCTCACAGTTTGTGATTTCTAGCCCCACATTAGGCTCCATGCTGATGGTGTGGAGCCTGCTTGGGATTCTCTCCCTCTCTCTCCCTCTCCCTCTCCCTCTCCCTCTCCCTCTTTCTCTGTCCTTCCCCCAATTGTTCTGTCTCTGTCTCTTAAAATAAATAAATAAACTTTAAAAAGAAAAAGAAAACTGCAAAGTAAACCCAAATATCAGGAAAATAAAGGGAAACAAGGAAATATTAAAAAATCAGAAGGCTGAATAAAATAGGATAGGTATATATAAAACCAAATTATGAGAAAAACAATGACAAAATATAAATTCACTTAACCCCGGTTAAAGTAGAAGATTTTATATACCTATCTCAGTTGGTAACAGAGAAATATAATCATAGAATTAAAATACAGTTTCTACCAAACTTTGTATCTGCAGAACATATGGACTAGTTTTGAATATTCAGAAAATATTTACAAAAATTGATCAAATTCTAGGCTGCTAATAAATTCTCCATAACTTCCTTGGAAATGTCTAGAACTCATAGGGGCAAAAGGGTAATCCAGGCAGGGAGGGGAATCAGTAAAGCCCTATGCCCCTGGACTCAGCACAATAGAGAAGCACATAGTTTATCTTCACACATGATTCAGATCAACCAACCAACCAACCAACCAAAAACAAAAAACAAAAACAGGAGGTTTTTGCTGTGTGTTGTTTCTTAGACAAAAGCCTCTGTCCTGTGATGAATCAGCTCCTATTCAGATAAAAATTGACCCTCAGGAGGAACAGAAGTGCTTGCCAATCAGTAGGGTGACATTTCATACATCAAGGCTTCTTTGTCTTTGAATTGCCCTCCAGTTACTACATCTTCCAAAGCAAGCTGGGGGGGGGGGGGGGGGGGGCGGCGGGAAATTCAGCAGCCACTACATTTTTATTTTATTTACCTACAAGGAGTATCTAATAAAAAGCAATGACTGTCCTCAACCAGATAAATGAGAAATCTTAAACCCAGGGTGTCCCACCTTCAAAACTAAAAAAAAAAAAAAAACAAAAACAATGACCAACATAAAAACCCTTATGATACTTTGCAACTATGTTGGGTCACCTGCCATATCAAACTGAGACACCTTGCCTATAAATTCAGATGTGTTTGGAAGTAACTTGCCTTTGAAAGGAAATTATTTTTATCAGATGCTCTCTGAGGATAAATGAATTTGAAGAAAATTACTGTCCCACATAAAACACATCATACTCATTCTGTTTTCTAGACCTCATGCTTCCTCCCCTGGCCTCTTCTTTCACACATGCCTCATTGTCCGTTGAGGGCCCCTATTTATTTTATGCAACTTCCTAACTTCTCCCATCCATGTAAACCTCTCTTTCTGAGTCTTACTGTTCGCATTAACCCCATTTAATACTTGTTTATTCCTTATATAACATAAAGACCATGTCTTACTTTCTAAATAAGCATCATAGAAGCTAGAATGATGCTAGATACAAAATTATGGGTCTTTATTTAATATTTTCCTCCATTCTCTATTGCTGTTTTTTTTTCAAGTTCCTTTAGATCCAGTACTCTACTGAAGTGATTTTATTCCTTGTTTTTATCTGATTTCTGCTGAAATGATAATTCGTTAGTTTTTCAAAATTTTGCAATGAAAAATTTTAAAGCTATGTGATATCAATGGGACAGTTTATGCCACAAACGCAACACAATTTTCCTTGAAGCTGAAAAAATGAGAATTAGAGTAGTGAACTTGAAAATAATCTAATTTTGGCTTTACCCTCTATATTTAAGGTCTTGACATTTTTTTCGCGATTAGAAAAATCTGTAAAACATAACAAGTTAACAAATATACCTATGGAATTCATAACATGTAATGCTTAAAAAAAATGCAACTCTGAAGGCTTTGAGATTCTGGAGACCGCATCAAATCAGCAGAGCAGTGCAAAGGCAGAATGTTATTTGCATAATGTGAAAAAATATGTTAATAACCTTTCATTTGAAGAACTGCACTGAAACCTATTTAAACAATATGATTCTTTTCAAGCTGCCATGAAAAAAGAAAAAAAAAGGCAGATCAGCCTGACTGAAATAATAAATGATCAAGCCTTATAAGAGAAACTGATAAACTATTCCTTTTGACTACATTTTTGGCAGTTTCCTATATTATTACTCACATCCAAGTGCCTCTGCCCCTTTTAGTTCCTCACTTGGAGGACACCAAAAAGTATGTAAACAACAACAAACTTTGAAAACATAAGCATGTCTGGTTTTACACATCGCCAAGGCCACAAAATTTCAAAATAACCTTTCTAGCACCAGGAACTTCAGAAACTGGTAACGTGTATGGATCGCAGGGAGGATTTGAGCACTGTTTTTCTCCTCACCCTCCCAAGACTACATTCTTTCCTTTCATCTAGTATTTCATACTGTTTTCAAAAAGAAATTGGGACTATGCCTTCTCTCCTTAATAGAACCAAGTATTAAGAAATAGAGATAACTATATAAAAAGCTGGACTCCTTTGTAGCATCATTACACGAGTTTCTCTTCTATACTCCTCTAAGATGAGGTCAGAGAATGTGGTCTATGAGGAAGTGTCTTGAAAATTTGTTGAAACACCCTTTATGGTTTAGAACATGTTCATTTTTTTTATAAATATTTGATCAGCCAAGAAACTTTTCTATTTTTTTAACTTACTTTCATATTTGTTTATTTATTTTGAGAGAGAAAAAGAGAGCATAAGCAGGGGAGCGGCAAACATAGAGGGAGAGAAGGAATCCCAAGCAGACTCCACACTGTTAGCGCAGAGCACGATGAGGGCTCAAACCCATGAACCATGAGATCACGACGTAAGCCGAAATCAAGAGTCAGACACTTAACCAACTAAGCCACACAGGCACCCCCAAAAATTCTATTTTTAAATATTTACAAATACATGTATTTTTCTCCAAATGTTGGGAGCAGTGAGTGTTAAAAAAAGTACCTAATTGGATGGGGCGCCTGGGTGGCTCAGTTGGTTAAACGTCGGACTTCAGCTCAGGTCATGATCTCACGGTTTGTGGGTTTGAGCCCTACATCAGGCTCTGTGTTGACAGCTCAGAGCCTGGAGCCTGGAGCCTGATTCGGATTCTGTGTCTCCTCCTCTCTCTGCCTCTCCCCCACTTGTGCTCTGTCTCTCTCTGTCTCTCAAAAATAAATGAATGTAAAAAAAAAAAATTTTTTTTAACTAATTGCAGGCTAAAATTAACAACTCAGGAAAAAACAGATGTTGGCAAGGATGTGGAGAAATGGGAACCCTCTTGCACTGTTGGTGGGAATGCAAACTGGTGCAGCCACTCTGGAAAACAGTATGGAGGTTCCTCAAAAAATGAAAAGTAGAACTACCCTACAACCCAGCAATAGCTCTACTAGGAATTTATCCAAAGGATACAGGAGCGCTGATTCATAGAGGCACATGTTTATAGCAGCGCTATTGACAATAGCCAAATTATGGAAAGAGCCCAAATGTCCATCAACTGATAAATGGATAAAGAAGATGTGCTTTATACATACAATGGAATACTACTTGGCAACGAGAAAGAGTGAAATGCTGCCATTTGCAACAATGTGAATGATACTGGAGGGTTTAAGTCAGAGAAAGATATTGTATGTTTTCACTCATATGTGGAACTTGAGAAACTTAACAGAAGACCACGGGGGAAGGGAAGGGGAAAAATAGTTTCAAACAGAGAGGGAGGCAAACCATAAGAGACTCTTAAACACAGAGAAAAAAAACTGAGGCGTGATGGGGGAGGCGGGGGAGAGCAGAAAATGGGTGAGGGGCAAGAGGAGGGCCCTTGTTGGGATGAGCACTGGGTATGTATATAAGCCATCAACCACAGAAATCAACCCCCAAAACCAAAAGCACTGTGTACACTGTGTTAGCCAACTTGACAATAAGTTGTATTTAAAAAAAAGTAACTAATTGGATATATGACATTATACAGTTGTGTAAACCCAGACAATAAACATTAGTGTCAACTATGGACTTGGGGTAACTATGCTATATCAATGTAGGTTCACCTGTAATAACATCTATAGCCTCCAATGGAGGAGGTTCATAATGCGGAAAAGTACGTGTGTGGGGAGACAAAGGGTATATAGGAAATCTTTGTCCTTTCCACACTTTTTTTCTATGAATTTAAAAATTCTCTAAAAAGTAAAATAAAGAGGGGCGCCTGGGTGGCGCAGTCGGTTAAGCGTCCGACTTCAGCCAGGTCACGATCTCGCGGTCCGGGAGTTCGAGCCCCGCGTCAGGCTCTGGGCTGATGGCTCAGAGCCTGGAGCCTGTTTCCGATTCTGTGTCTCCCTCTCTCTCTGCCCCTCCCCCGTTCATGCTCTGTCTCTCTCTGTCCCAAAAATAAATAAACGTTGAAGAAAAAAAAAAAAGTAAAAAAAAAAAGTAAAATAAAGATAACCATTAGATCAAGACAGTTGATAATATTTTTCAAATCTTCTATATCCTTATTGACCTCTGTCTCTTTTACTCATCAGGTAATGAGAGAGAGAAATAATCCCATTATGATAACTGGTTTGTCAGTTTCTGCTCATATTTTAGTTTGATTTTTATATTCCATTCAATTGACATTTTTTGAACCTAAGCTAGAGTACTTCAAAATTAGAAAATATTAATATCTTTCTGAAAAAAGTGAAAAATTTATCAATATGTGATAAACTTCTTTATTTCTAGTAACGTTTTCCAAAATGAAGTCTACTTTTTCTAATTAATATAGTTACACCAACTTTCTTCTCTGCTTTCTTATTTCCTGGTATGTATTTTTCCATTCCTTTACTTTTACTCTTTCTGGGTCCTTATAAACAGCACAAGACACTCTGTCTTTTGTAAACAGCAAACTGTGCAATGTGTTTTTAAATCCAGTTTGAAAATGTTTGTACTTTAAGTACAGTATTTATGACACTTACATTTATGTGATTACCAATGTAACTGCAGTAATTTGACTATCTTATTTTATGTTTCTTCTTTGCCTCAACATTTTCTTTGTCCTTGTTTGTTCCTCTTCTATCTTTTTTTTTTTTAATGTTTATTTTATTTTTGAGACAGAGAGAGACAGAGCATGAACGGAGGAGGGTCAGAGAGAGAGGGAGACACAGAATCTGAAGCAGGCTCCAGCCTCTGAGCTGTCAGCACAGAGCCCGACACGGGGCTCGAACCCACGGACCGTGAGATCATGACCTGAGCCGAAGTCAGACGCTTAACTGACTGAGCCACCCAGGCACCCCTCTATCTTGCTTTATTAATGAATGACTGAAGTTGGGGCGCCTGGGTGGCGCAGTCGGTTAAGCGTCCGACTTCAGCCAGGTCACGATCTCGCGGTCCGTGAGCCCAGAGCCCCGCGTCAGGCTCTGGGCTGATGGCTCAGAGCCTGGAGCCTGTTTCCGATTCTGTGTCTCCCTCTCTCTCTGCCCCTCCCCCGTTCATGCTCTGTCTCTCTCTGTTCCAAAAATAAATAAACGTTGAAAAAAAAATTAAAAAAAAATTAATGACTGAAGTTTACTATTATTCTTTTTTTTTTCATTTTTTTAACATTTATTTATTTTTGAGAGACAGAGAGAGATAGAGCATGAGTACGGGAGAGGCAGAGGCAGAAGGAGACACAGAATCTGAAGCAGGCTCCAGGCTCTGAGCAGTCAGCACAGAGCCCTATGTGGGGTTTGAACCCACAAACTGTGAGATCATGACCTGAGCTGAAGTCGGAGGCTTAACCAACTGAGCCACCAAGGCGCCCCTTTTATTATTCTTTATTCAATTTTTTCAAACCTAGTTTGGAAAATATAAACTCTACTTTCATTCTTTGGTGATTACCTTGAAATTTTTCAGGTGAATATTTAATTTACTAAGGTCTAAAGTAAACCAGTATTTGTAAAAAACACAAAGACCTTAGAATGTTTCTACTTTCATTATCCCCCTTACAGATTTATAAATTATTGTTTAGCGATTTAGCTCTGTCCTTACTCTTAATCCAACAAACCAGAGATTACATTAGATGTGTGATTCCAACATGTATGAACTTTTTCTATAATATTTCCATTCTTTGTTTCTTGATGCAACATTCTGAGCCATTTCTCCAGAGCATGCCTGCCTGTTTGCTAACTGGTCTACTTCTCCTCACTTATGTCTAATGTGCTGTTTACCTTGTACAGCATTTCTAACTTGACTTATTAAATATTTTTATGCCTAAAACTTCTCTTTTGGTTCTTTTTTCAAATATCCCTAAGTATTTCCAATAAACCTGTGTTCTTTTGCCATACTTTCGATGGCTTATTTCCTTAGACCATATTATAACATGGTTATTTTATATTTGGCATGTGAATATTCCAAAATCTCTATTCTTGAAAGTTTGATTCTGTTATTTATTCTTTCAAGTGACTCTTGTTAATGTTGGTTTATTCTTCATATGTTGTGTGATTTTTTTTTAATGTTTATTTATTTTTGAGACAGAGAGAGAGAGCACAAGGGAGGGAGGGGCAGAGAGGGAGAGAGGGAGACACAGACTCTGAAGCAGGCTCCAGGCTCCAAGCTGTCAGCACAGAGCCCAACACAGGGCCCAAACTCACGAACCCTGATCATGATCTGCACCAAAGCTGGCACTTAACCCACTGAGCCATCCAGGCTCCCCTTGTGATTTTCTTTAATCTCACACAAATGTTTGTCAGAAATGTATCTGTAAGAATACTTACAAGTCAGTTTAAAATGCTTTCCTCCAGAGATGTTTCCTTCTCCAGGGATCTGGACACACAGCCAATCCAGCAGCACTTTAGACTAAATATTCTATAGGTCTCACAGGGAGTGTAATTTCTATCCTCAAACTCAGGTATCTGTGGGAATGAAATTAGCAATTTTCTGGAGAGATGTGTTTTCCCCACTCTACCTAAAACTAATATAAAAACACACAGTATTTCTACCATCTGCCTCTGTGATGTGGGGTTTTCCTTGCACATTGATGGGAGAAGTGGCTTTATTCAAGTGTCTCTGATCTGAGCTCTACCCTCCTCAGACCCAGCCTTTATCCACCCATGCAAAGTGTGACCCACCATGACAAATGCCCCCTGGCAAAGGCCAGATACAACATTCACTACCTGCCTAGACTCACACTTTCTTATTGTCTCTAACCTATTATAACTTCCTTTACTTTGCTACTAGCTTAGCCATTATTAAATGTATTTTAATAAGTAGTTTCTATAATTTTTGAGAGGATATATTCTCCAGATAACTAGTCCAGAAGAGCAGTAAAATCAGAATAGACCCTTTTCCACTAAAGTTCTGCAAGAACTTTGGAATGACCCTCCATTACTACACTGAAAAGGGTGCACCAGTAAGTAATTTTGAACACTTCCTAATTTAAGAGGGAAATTCTCAAACACCAGCCTCTGTTTTTTTTTCCAAGGAATGACTTGATGACATTGGACCGGTTTTGCTGCTTTCTCTACGAAAAGCGATTACTAGATGCTCACTCTCAACAAACCTCATTTTTCGTTTACTGTTTGTAGCAGAAGCATAATTTTTCTTATTTACAAATATAGATTAAAAAAATAACAGAATGCATAGGTCACTGTGAGCAGCTGGAGGGGAACGCCGTGGGTGGAGCCTAAGGGAATGGAGTCTGGTCATTTCTTTCATAGTGCTTTGCTCTTCCCATGCAGGCTGTGCAGTTCTACACAAATTAGAACTAGTTAGTTTGTAAATAAAAACTGCACCCAGCAATATCTTAAGCTTATCACATAAGTGTCTAGTCAAAACTGTAATAGGAGTCCTGGAAAACCATTTGGCATATAAATGTGGAATGTATGTCCCGTACTAAAAAGGAAAAAAGGGGGGGGGGGACTTATTTATGCTGATGCAAGTAATAAGGTTAAGAAAAATCTGTTCATTTTTCAAGTCTTTCACCAGTGCTCTTGAATTATGAGCAATGACACATCAGCTCCTTCAGACTGCTGTGGCTTGCAATTGTCACACATCCATTATAGCTCTTACTGCACCAGCCTGATAACATCTTCTAAGGGATTTGTCTGTCTTGACTAAAGCACAAATAAACTGATGGTTGGAAAGGGCACATTTTAATCAAAACTGAATTCTCACACTCTGAGACAAGGGCAGCAACAAGAAAAAGAAAAATTAGTGTCAGTTTCTCCTTGACATCTCAGGAATTTAGCAAACAGCCACTGTCAAAATATATGTCCTATATATTTTGCTCCCAAAATGTGCTGAGACCAGTTCCCTATGACTCTGATCGCTGCCTTGGGAAAGATGACAACATTCGGCAGGGGATTATAGCCACACTCAACCGAACAGACCCTTCAAGAGACCAGCAGGAAGTACCTCCCAGCACCCTCCTAGAACTCTAACCTTGGGGTCATGACAGGAACTCAGCTCTTTCTCAGTGTTGCACCAAACACCGACAGGTGGGTCTGGGTTCAGCATGTACCAAAAAGGTCAGAATCTGGCTAACAGCTGAGCAGACACAGGGGCAAGTAATAAGATAAAGATTAAAAACATGCCTCTACTGTTCCCATCAAGTTGCCTCTCAGTTCATAGGAAATCAACCCCAGGCCAGTCTGAAATCCATCTGTCATCAAGTGATCGGTTCCAGGGCCTTTCTCCTGACACTATCTCTGTAATAACATTGAGAAGATCACCATTCCTGCTTCTCTTCCTGGCTCTACCCTTGGATATTTCCAAGTGGCACTTACAGGAAATATGTACGTCTCTCTTGCTCAACAGAGATTGCTTCACCTAGCACTACTTTGATGTGTTGTTAGCCTGAAGGATCCCTCTCCCCACCATGGGTAAGGATGTGAAGAATCAAATGGTGTGAAGGGAACAAAGAACCTTATTGTCCCACAGCATAGTCACCACCCTTGAACAGGATGCCAAATTTCATGTGACAGCTGGACGGAGCACAACGGACTGACTCCTTAAAACAAAACATGCCTCAGTCTAATCATCAAACCGTATCCACAGGGACAAAATCCTAAGTGACATTATAAGTGAACATGGAATCCAAATAAAAGATGAGGCCATGGATGAAAAGACATTGCCAAGTCAAATCTTAGTCATTTGCTCACTTGGAAGATCTAGGATTCTGGGAACAAAACGCCTAAGAGTATCCATTTGAATTCCTGCATGACATGGGGTGCCCTCCACCGCTGAAGTTACAGGACATGAGCCACAGGGCACGGATTCAGTAAGGGAAGGAACATAAAGGCAGCAGGCGCTCCCTCTGTTAATAATCTCTTCATTTACCTTATCTGTAAAATCAGCTCTAAGCTGCAAATCATCCAGTCGGGAAGGACTCCAACTGCTCTTGCTCTGCATCGTGGGAGGTAACAACAACCCACAGAGAGGTGCACTCCTTGCTGTCCAACTTCTGCATCCTTCCTTACATCCCATCATTTTACCAGAGATCTGTGAGTGGGAAGACCAGCATGGATATCTGCAAATGCCTAGGCAGATTTGGCAAAACACCCCAATAAGCATCTGATAATGTCTACAGAGAGGATTCTGTGGCTCTCGCGCTGTGCAATCTGGGTCTACTGAGATGAGCCTATCTAGAAAAGATTCAGTATGACAATAAGGAAAAAGGGGATTTAGCAAAGGAGACTGAAGACTGGCTGCAAAGACACCACTGGTGGAGGGAAGAAGGAGGCAGAGGAATAGCGGGCAGTGTCTTCGGAAAGACAGCTTTCCTAATCAGTTTTTTTAATTTTAAAAATTATATGGGGCGCCTGGGTGGCTCAGTTGGTTGGGCGTCCCACTTCGGCTCAGGTCATGTTCTCATGGTTTGTGGTTCGAGTCCTGCGTCGGGCTCTGTGCTGACAACTCAGAGCCTGGAGCCTGCTTCGGATTCTGTCTCCCTCTCTCTGGCCCTCCCCCACTCACACTCTGTATCACTTTGTCTCTCAAAACTAAGTAAACATTAAAAAAAAAATTATAGGATCACTTTCAGAACATTTGGAAAAAGGAAAAATCCATAAATGTAAAAGTTAATGATATCTTCTTGCTCAATTACATTTTTAGGATTTGTCCTTATGGATCTGGTTTTTGACTGGGTCACTATCATCAGGGACATACACTATGTCCGAGTCTTACTGTCATTTTTTTTCTTCCCATGTACCATCTTGATTTTTCCTGACTTACTATCTTCTAAAACTTTCTCTCTGGGCCATTTTCTCCATACAAAATATGCACCTTTTCTACAGGCTTGTTTTGTGGCCTAGGCCTCCTCTGAAGTTAGTCGATTAAAGGGCTCTCAACACTGCAAAATCTGTGCTGCTGACTCTTGTTATATGTGCCTCCTGTCTTTTTTCACTTCCTCTTTCTGCCTCTATAAGTACCCACCCTGCACTAGGCCATGATCATTTAATCCTTGAAGAAGAAAAGAATGATTCTATCTCCCCGGTAGGAAGAAGAAGTTTCTTCCTATAGATGAGACAAGAAATTTTATCCAGTTCCACGGAAGCAAAAGCAAAAAGTAAAACAACATGGGAGCAGGTAGAGGTAAACTGATATTTTGCTTATTGTGTTTCTGTTTTCTGTCTTTGAATTGTGTTTGTTTCTGTTTTGAACAGTTTAAGCAGTACCCAACTGAGGGCTTCTCTTTTTCTCTGTGAGAGACAGATCATTGTTTAAATAATGAAAAGAGACATTTAGAGACCTTGATGGTATTAAGGAAGGGTTGAGAGAGGGGAAAGCAAGACGGCTAGATAAATATAGCAAAATCACTAGGCTATGCCAAAGGGCCCAAATCAATGTCAATGTCCTAAAGGCATCAAACCTCCTCCTGGATTTTCTCAGCCTTGATTCACCTAAAATGTAATTTTTGATCCTATGATGTAAGGTAAAATAGTGTGCTTTTCTTCTCTTTTAAACATGTTTTGCCATGATGTCCCAATGTATGTATCAAACAATTCATCCTTTGCCCACTGCTTTTAAACTATAAGATACACATTTATATACTTAGAACTGTCTCAGGACTTTCTATTGTAATCCTCTGATTTGTCATTCTATTCAAGCTCTAATTATTTACAGATATTGCTTTATGATATACTAATATGTGGTAAGATGTGTACCTCTGAATTGCTTTTTTTTTGCACTATTCTTCAAATTTATGGTTTGTAAATAAGAATCCACACATCAAATGTTAAATGTTGATAAAAAGTTCTATCTTGGTTTTTTTTTTATCTCTGATCATTTCCATGGGAATTTGATAGTAGTGGTATTACACATAAGAGTTCTTGACCTCAATTCAGTTTTTTAAATCTGAACTCATTGTTTAACACAATACCTGTGTAGCTCCTCAAAATTATGGAGTCCAAGCCCTAACTCTACAAATTCTAATTTAAAATTTTTTTTTTTTTTCAACGTTTATTTATTTTTGGGACAGAGAGAGACAGAGCATGAACGGGGCAGGGGCAGAGAGAGAGGGAGACACAGAATCGGAAACAGGCTCCAGGCTCTGAGCCATCAGCCCAGAGCCTGACGCGGGGCTCGAACTCACGAACCGCGAGATCGTGACCTGGCTGAAGTCGGACGCTTAACCGACTGCGCCACCCAGGCGCCCCTACAAATTCTAATTTAACAAATGTGGGATGATCTGTGACCACACTCTTTTTCTTACAAGTAATTTTGATGTACAGCCAAGATTAAAAGCATTTGAAAAATACAAAAAAATAGAAGCTAGGTTTAATAACTTAGTGCTTTTCTTGCTGGATTTTCTATCTTGATTTTTTAAAATAGTATTGTATCTAATTTTCACTTATGTATTTTTACTCTTAACATTTGTCCCCTGTGACGATTAAAATGTCTTTTAAATACGAATTTATTGCCTGCATTACATTCCATCTTATGGATGAATGTTGCATAATTTGCCTAACTGTTCTCTATGTTTTCTCTCATTTTGTTATGAGATTATACAATATTATGTCTTTGTAAGGGGGGAATAAATAAAACAAAAGTAAATATTCCAGAATCCTAAATATTTCATTATTTTTCACTAAAATGTTCTAGGATAGACACCTTTGTTCAACTCATAGTTTTACCATGTGACCTAGTTGATGTTACGAGAAATGAAACTCTAGTCTATATCTTTACTTTTACTTCCTAAAATCCATACCAGTGTAGATACACTTAATGAAATAACCCTTGTTGCTAAACTGAAGCAGAAACTCTGATATAATTGAATATTTAAGGAAATACTATATAAAGTCATTTGTTATAAGAATCAAAAAAGGTTTACCAGTTTTATAGTATGGACCAAATGTTTCTTCTCACAATTTGTCAAAAAAAAAGCATGCAAATATTGTCTTGTGAAATCTAGTGGAAAATCTTCTAGGCTGAAATGAATTTATAAATCATGTGTATTCACATAATATATAAAATGTTATAGTGCAATTATAATAAATGAGCTAGAAGTACATGTACAAATGTAGATAAATATCAAAGTTATGATGAGGGTGATTAAAAGCAAGTTGCAAAATGGTACTTACTGTTCAATCTACATAAGTATTTGCAATTTCGGGACAGTGATAAATACTGTGTAAGAGCTAATACATATGAATTAGTATAAGAGAATATGTGGGAATGATTAAAATTCAGTTCAGAAATGATTACCTCAGGGGAGGGAAGAAGAAATATGAGAAAATAAAGGAGTATAGGGAAATATATATTTCAACTCTATCTGAAGTATTTATTCTTCCAAACTTGCAAAGTGTTAGGATGAAAAGATACTGGGGGATAATTTCATGAATATTTGTTATGTTAATTTTTGAAAATCACTAAAATAATAATTCAAAGCACTAAATTATAATCTTGATGGTAATGTTCCTATTTGATCTGGAACACATTACTTACTCTATCTGTTCTCCAATTATTTTGTCAGTAAAATGAAGATGTTAATATTTGTCCCTCCTCACTTTACACAGATGGTAATCGGCTAAGGAACAATAACTATAAAGTACATCAAGTTCTATGTAGAATTAAAACACTTAAATCAAGAAGAAAAATCTTTTTCCCCTCTAGTAAAGAACCACTAATCTACAAGAGTAGGAAAAAAAATCAATTGAACATCATAAAACTTACAAGTGATGTAATTTAGTGTTTTTGTTGTACTCTTATTAAATAGAGTGAAAAAAATATTCTACTTGTTGACTTTTTTTAATTAACAAGAAAAATAAAATGGTATACAATAAATACAACAAATAAACTTCCATTTTGTGTTATTTCTAGGTAAAAGAAACAGAGCAAGGAAAGGGAAGGAGGTGATGTGATAGAATAGGGGAGAAGGTATAAATAGAGCAACAGAGAAAAAGGATCACATATAGAAGTAAAGTGAGTCATTGTCCCCAAAAGAGAAACATGCAGAAAAGGATCATCCATTCACATACAGAGAAGCACCTACAAACAAAATAAGCACTGAGAAAACATGCAAGAGGCCTTTAGTTATGAAAGAGACAAAATCAGAATCACAGTATATATTCGACTTGTTTGTAGCCTCCGCGTGCCTTATATAAAAACCTCTCCATGGGGCGCCTGGGTGGCTCAGTCGGTTGAGCATCCGACTTCTGCTCAGGTCATGATCTCATGGTTTGTGAGTTCAGGCCCCACATCGGGCTCTGTGCTGACAGCTCGGAGCCTGCAGCCTGCTTCGAATTCTGTGTCTCCCTCTCTCTCTCTGCCCCTCCCCTGCTCATACTCTGCCTCTCTCTGTCTCTCAAAAATAAATAAATGTTAAAAAAAATAAAATAAATAAAAAAATTAAAAAACCTCTCCTTTATTTAGTTCCAGTTGAAGACAGTGATGTAGGAAAACTCTCAGCTCACCTCCTCCACAGAATACACCAAATTACACCTATTAACAGAATAGTCCCTCCTGAAGAACTGAAGGCTGATCAGTTAGTGAACAAACAAAGATGGAGAGAATAGCAAGACGTCAGCAAGAGAGACGGAGACATATCACAGTTTAAAAGAGTGACAAGCATAGACAACCATAGCTCTAGCCAGCCAGTGAAAGTTATCAAGCATACTTGCTCTGCACAGGGAACATCAGACAAAATATTACTCCTTCAACTTTTGGAGGAGAAACAAACACAGAAAGTCAAGCAAAATAGAGAGACAAAGGAATATGCTCCAAAAGAAAGAACAACAAAAAAAAAATATATATATATATATATATACACACACACACACACACACACACACACATATATATACACACATATATATATATATTTTAAAAGAACTAAATGAAAGAGATAAGCAATATGCCTGATAAACAATTTAAAGTAGCAATCATAAAGATACTCACAGCTGGAAAAAGAAAAGAAGAGCTCAGTGTGATGTTCAGTAAAAAGAAAATATTAAAAAGAACCAATCAGAGTTGAAGAATGCAATAGAGGAAATAAAAAACACATTAGAGGAAATCAATAGATTAAAGAATACCGAAGAATGTATCAGTGATTAGGAAAACAGGGTAATGGAAAGCACTCAAGCTGAACAGCAAAAAGAGAAGTTGTTTTTTAAATGAGGATAGATTAAGAGATTAAGAGATTAAGGATAGATTAAGAGATCTTAGACAATGTCAAGCAAACATTCACATTATGAGGGTCCCAGTAGAAGGCAGAGAAAAGGGTGTAGAAAATTTATTTGAAGAAATAATAACTGAAAACTGCCATCGTCTAGGGAGGAAAATAGACATCCAAGTCCAAGAATCACATAGAGTCTCAAACAATATGAACCCAAAGACGTCCATACCACAGCACATAATAATTAAAATGTCAAAGTTTAAAGATAGAGAATCTTCATCTTAAAAGCATCAAGAAAAAAAAGTTACACCCAAGGGAAACATTCTAAAACTATTGGCTGATTTTCAGCAGAAATTTTGTAAGCCAGAGGGAGTGCCATGATATATTCAGAGGGCTAAAAGGAAAAAACCTACAACCAAGAATACTCTACACAGCAAAGTTATCATTCAGAATTGAAAGACAGAGAGAGTTTCCCAAACAAAAGCTAAAGGAGGTTATATAAATCAACAAACCAGCCATACAAGAAATGTTAAAGAGACTTCTTTAAATGGAAAAGCAATGGCCATAATTATACATAAGAAAAATACAAATAAAAAGATGTGAAATATGACAACGTATACATAAAATGTGAAGAAAGTAAAAAGGGAATAGAAGGGGAAAAAGAAAAGATTTTTTTCTTTTTTCATTTTTTTAAGAATGTATTTGAACTTAAATGACCATCAAATTAATATAGACTGCTTAGCATGTTATACATAAACCTCATGGTAACCACAAAACCCAAACCTATGATAGTTACACAAAAAATAAAGATAAAGAAAGTCAAAAAAACACTATACATACATCAGTTACAAATAAAGAGAGCAAGAGAAGAAAAAAAGACCAAAGAATAAAAAAAAAAAAAAAACAGAAAACAAATGTTTTAAATGGCACTAAGCACATGCCTATCAATAATTACTTCAAATATAAATGACCTAAATGCTCCAATCAAAAGACAAAGACTGGCAGAATGGTTTTAAAAAAATAAGAGCCATGTATGTGCTGCCTATGAGAGACTCACCTCAGACCTAAAATGCTTAAAGACTGAGAGTGCAGGATGGAAAAACATTCACCATGCAGATGGAAGGAGAAAAAAAGCCAGGGTAGCAATACTTATATAAGCTAAAACAGACTTTAAAACAAGGAGTGTAATAAGAGACAAAGAAGGTCATTAAGGAATCAATTCTACAAGAGGATATAACATTTGTAATTATCTCCATACCCAACATTGGAGCACCTAAATACATAAAGCAAATATTAATGGACATAAAGAGAGAAACTGATGGTAATACAATAATAGTATGGGACTTTTTTATTTTATTTATTTATTTTGAGAGAGAGAGAGAAAGAAAGAGAGCAGGGGAGGGGCAGACAGAGGGAGAGAGAATCCCAAGTAGGCTCTACACTGTCAGCACAGAGCCTAACGCAGGATTCAATCTCATAAACAGTAAGATCATAACCTGAGCTGAAATCAAGAGTTGGACTCTTAACTGACTGAGCCACTCAGGTGTCCCAATAGTGGGGGACTTTAAGTCTCCACTTAGATCAATGGACAGATCATCCAGACAGAAAACCAATAAGGAAACAATGGCTTTGAACATCACATTACACCCCAGAATGACTTCACAGATATACAGAAAACATTCCATCAAAAAACAACAGAATACACATTTGTTTTGAGTGCATATAGAACATTCTCCAGAATACAGGTGCCTGGGTGTCTCAGTTGGTTAAGCACATGACTTCAGCTCAAGTCATGATCCCACAATCTGTGGGTTCGAGCCCCACATTGGGCTCTGTGCTGACAGCTCAGAACCTGGAGCCTGCTTCAGATTCTGCGTCTCCCTCTTTCTCTCTGCCCTTCCCCCTCTCGTACTCTGTCTCTCTCTCTCAAAAATAAATAAACATTTTAAAAAATGGGAAAAAAAATTCTCCAGAATAGATCACATATTAGGCCATAAAACAAGCTTCAATAAATTAAGAAGACTGAATTCATAGCATGCATCTTTTCTGACGACAACAGTATGAAACTAGAAATAAATCACAAGAAAAAAACTGGAAAAAACACAAAGACATGGAGACTAAACAACATGATACTAAACAATCAGTGGGTCATGAGCAGTCAAAGAAAAAATAAAAAAATACATGAAGACAAGTGAAAATGAAAGCACAATGGTCCACAATCTCTGGGACACAGCAAACGAGTTATAAAAGGGAAGTGCACAGTAATACAAAAGGGAAGTATACCTACCTCCAGATACAAAAAAAAATTCAAAGAAGCAATGTAACCTCATTCTTAAAGGAACTAGAAAAAAGGAAATAATAAAAATGAGTGTAGAAATAAATGGCATAGAGACTAAATAAAATAGAAAAAATCATTGAAACCAAGTGCTCATCTTTGAAAAGATGAACAAAATTGACAAACCCTTAGCTAGATTCATGAAGGAAAAAAGAGAAAGGACTCAAATAAATAAAATCAGAAATAAGAGAGGAGAAATAACAAATGACACTACAGAAATACAAAGGATTATAAGAGAATATTATGAAAAACTATTTGCCAACAAATTGGACAACCTAGAAGAAATAGATACATTCTTAGAAATATACAATGTTCCAAAACTAAACCAGGAAGAAATAGAAGATCAACCAATTACAAGTAACGAAATTGAAATGATAATCAAAAAACTATCAAGTAATAAAAGTCCAGGAACAGACAGATTCACAGAGGATTCTACTACACATTTAAAGAAGGGTTAATACCTATTCTCTTCAAACTACTCCAAATAGAAAAAAGAAATCTTCCAAATATGTTCTATGAGGTCAGCATTAGCCTGACACCAAAACCAGACAAAGACACCACAAAAACAAACAAAGAAGCAACAAAAAAACCCCACTATAGGTCAATATCCCTGATGAACATACATGTGAAAATCCTCAACAAAATGCTAGCAAACCACATACAACAACACATTAAAAAGAGCATCCACCACAACGAAGTGGGATTTATTCCCCAGGATGCAAGTATGGTTCAAAATTTGCAAATCAATCAACATCATACACATCAACCAAACAAAGGATAAAAATCATATCATCATCTCAATACTTGCAGAAAAAGCATTTGACAAGATTCAACATCCATTCATGACAACTCTCAATGAAATGGAGTTAGAGGTAACATACCTAAACATAATAAAGACCTTATGTGAAAAAACCACAGCTAACATCATCCTCAGTGTGGCAAAACTAAGAGCTTTCTCCCTTATGTCAGGAACAGGAGAAGGATATCCACTCTTGTCACTTTTATTCAACATAGTACTAGAAGTCCTAGTCCCAGCAATATACAAGGAAAAGAAGTAAGAGGTATCTGTATTGGTAAAGAAGTTAAACTGTCAGTATTTGCAAATGAATGATACTATACACAGAAAACCCTAAAGATTTCACCAAGAAAAACCTCCTAGAGGCAATAAATGAATTCAGTAAAGTGGCAGAATACAAAATTAATAGCCAGAAATCATCATCATTTCTATACATTAACAACGAAGTCACAGCAAGAAATTTTGAAAACAATACCATCTATGATTGCACCAAAAAGAATAAAATAACTAGGAATAAACTTGATCCAAGAAGTGAAAGACCAGTACTCTGGAAAACTATAAAACACTGAGGAAAGAAATTAAAGAGGACACAAACAAATGGAAAGGTATTCTGTTCTCTTGGATTGGAGAAATTAAGATTGTCAAAATGTCAATATTACCCGAAGCAACCTACAGATTCAATGCAGAAGACCCTGAATAGCCAAAGGAATCCTGAGAAAGAACAATGCTGGATGTATCACAATTCCAGATTTCAAGATACACTACAATGTGATAGTAATCAAAACAATATGGTACTGTCACAGAAAGAGACACAGAAATCAATGGATCAGAAGGGAGATCCCAGAAATAAACCTACACTTATACGGTCAGTTAATCTTTGACAACGTTAGGCAACAACATACAATGGGGAAAAGAGGGTCTTTTCAATAAATGGTGCTGGGGAAACTAGACAGCTACATGTAAAAGAAAGAAACTGGATACTTTCTAACACCTTATACAAAATAACTCAAAATGGATTAAAGACCTAAATATAAAAACTAAACCATAAAAACTGTAGAAATGAACACAGGTAGTAATTTCTCTGATGTCAGCCATAGCAACATTCTTCTAGATAGGACTTCTAAGACAAGGGAAATAAACATAAAAATAAACTACCAGCACTCCAAAATAAAAAGCTATTACACAACAAAGGAAACCATCAAGAAAGTAAAAAGACACTCTGTTACTGAAGGGGAGAAGATATTTGTAAATGACATAGCTGATAAGTGGTTAATAGCCAAACTACATAAAGAACTTTTACAACACCAAAGAAATAAACAATCCAATTAATAGACACTTTTCCAAAGAAGACATACAGATAGCCAACAGACACATGAAAACATGTTCAACATCACCAATCATCAGGGAAATACAAATTAAAACCACAATGAGATATCACCTCACGTCTTTTAGATTGGCTAAAACCAAGAACACAAGAAACAAGTGTTGGCAAGGATGTGGGGGAAAAGAACCCTCCTGCACTGTTCGTGGCAATGTGAATTGGTACAGCCACTATGGAAAGAGTATAAAGGTTGCTCAAAAAATTAAAAATACAAATGCTATATGATCCAATAAAATGACTTTGGGTATTTACCCGAGGGAAAAGGAAAACATTAGCTTGAAAAGATATATCACCTCTATGTTTATTGTAGCATTATTTACAATAGCAAGACACAGAAGCAATCTAAGTGTGCATCGAGAGATAAATGTGTAAGGAAGATGTGGTGTATATATATACATGGACAATTACACAGCCATAAAAAGGATGAGATAATGCCATTTGAGACAACATGGATGGACCTGGAAGGGCATAATGCTAAGTGAAATAAATCAGTCAGAGAAAGGCAGCTACCATATGATTCCACTAATAAACGGAATCTAAAAAAACGAATAAACAAACAAAAGGGAGAATGAGAACTACAAACAAAGAGAACAAATAGATGGTTGCCCAGGACAGGGGTGGGGGACTGGGCAAAATGTGAGAAGGGGACAGGGAGATACAGGCTTCCAATTATGGAGTTAAGTCATGGGAATAAATAGCAGAGCATAAGAAACAGAGTCAATGATATTACAATAGTGATATAATGGGACAGATAGTAGCTATAGTTGTAGTGAACACAACATAATGTATAAACTTGTCATATCATTCTGTTGTACACCTGAAACTAATGTAACATTGTGTATCAACTCTACTCAAAATAAAAAGGGAAAAAAAGGAGAGAGAAAGAATGAAAACCTCTATATTCCTCACCCACCAGCTCAGCCCAGCTCCCAGTTCCCCGAGCTAACACTTGGTGAAGCAGGAGAGATTAAGCAGTTTTTATGACTGTGCTTCAACATAAGTCACCGTTCATGTTGGCTCCACCTTTACCTTTCCTCACTTTCATCCACTGAGATCTTGCCCCTCCTAATAGCCCAGTTTATCTTTTAACAGCTTGGGTCTGCTACTAACACTTCTTGAGTGCATATTATGGCAACCTGTTTTTATTCACAACAATCACTTATCTGGATTCCCCACATTTCTGCTTTCTGTTCGCCTATTCAAACTTAGTAACACTTTATCTTGGTCTCTTATCATAGATGGTCTGCTCACCTGGGAGATGTTGCTATACCATCTGAAAGCTACATGTACTTGCTAAACCAATTATTACATTTGCATCTTCAGCTGGGGTTATTCCCTGACTATGTAAACCTAATTCTAGGCTCTGGTCTCCCCATCCATGGCCAGATATGTCCTGAGATAAGAGGGAATACGTCCATCTTTTCACAAAGTAGCAACTCAAGACTTTTGTCTAAGGTGACCATTCATCCTGATTTATCTGAGACTGCCCCAGAGTAATTATGAGCACTGCTCGCGCTCGCTCGCTCTCTCTCTCTCAGAAGTGTCCTGGTTCAGGCTATAAATTACATGGTCATCTTTCGGTTCTTGCCACTAAAGACTTCCAAATCTGTTTCATTTTTTTTAGCTAGAGTTAAAACTGGGCTATCAATTTTCAACTGCATTTGAGTAGTAATCATTCCAAATGCTTAGTGTGACCACTGACTGAGGACTTATCACCCTAGTTTAAAAATTATATAATAATAATAATAATAATAATAACATTTTAGTGAGAAGAAATCTAACACTAACTGATAGTATTCCAGGAATTGTGCTAAATATGTCACCTGTATTTTTTCCTTCACTATCACAAAACCAGGAGGTAAGTATATGTATTTTCACTACTTTATAACATGTTGATGTATAATGAATAATGGCCACTCAAAAATTACTAGAAAACTAGTAATAGGAATATTCTTACAGGAAACTAAGCTATTCTCTGGATTCGTTCCTCAATACTGTATTCTATGTTCCTGTACATCTCATGTATTCAAGATTCTCACTTCTGAAGCATTTACTCTGGTGCCTCTGTCTACATTTTCCAACTTAGGAAACTGACCATTTCTCCAAAGGACATCACTGAAATATGCATTATACATAACATTTTTGAGGAAACTTTGTTCAACTGAGAATCATTTTTTTATTGCTGTTTACATAGAGCTGATATGAGGTGTCTCTCCAGACTAACAGATTCAATTTTGTAAAGCATTAGGAAAACTAGAAATAGTTCAGTGTTTCTGAATATGGAGGAAAGGGCTTCATTTTACTTCATCTTGGGCTTTTAGCTCAATAGACCTATCTGATTGCCTCTAAATGCAACATTGCAGCACAGAGAGATACTTTTTGATTTCATACATCATTTATAACTTCTATAGCAATTCTACAAAGCCAATACATATTATTCTTCCAAATCAAAGAAGCACTGTCCCAATTTTGCTATTCTACTGGTCACTGGGACTTCTGTTCCAACGTAAACTGCTTTCATTTCTATAAATAGTGCCGACAAGTTTTTATAACACCAACACACAATTTTATCTCAGCCCAAACACTCCTCTCATTGTTTCTTTACTTCCTTTCTCCTTCCACTTTTTTTTTTAAATTTTTTTAATGTTTATTTATTTTTGAGACAGAGAGAGACAGAGCATGAATGGGGGAGGGGCAGAGAGAGAGGGAGACAAGATCGGAAGCAGACTCCAGGCTCCGAGCCATCAGCCCAGAGCCCGATGTGGGGCTCGAACTCACAAACCGTGAGATCGTGACCTGAGCTGAAGTCGGATGCTCAACCGACTGAGCCACCCAGGCGCCCCTCTCCTTCCACTTTTAATAACAGGTGTTTCCTCAGATATATCTCATGGTCCCCTCCTTCCCCTATATATAGTCTCTTTTCGTCACACTTATGGCCTCAAATATCACCTGTACTCAAAATTCTCTCCTATACCTGATTTTTAAAAAGAAAAAAACTTAAAATAAATAGAAAGAACTCAAGATATCTTGAACATGATCATGCTTAAAAGGAAACAATAGTGCCACTGTCCCCCAGTAAAGTCAAGAACAAGTGGAAATAATTCCACTGTTATGGTTACACTGTTCTGGAGGAACTAGCCAATACAATTAGGCAAGACAAATAAATGAGATGAATAAAAGTTATACAGAGAAAGGTAGAATTATCCCTCCTCCAGGTAAAATGAATCAACTGGAACATCATGTTTCACAACCCCAGGGACCATCTTCACCACTGTAGTCTGGTTGTGCAATGGAGCTAACTGGAAAACTGCATATACCTGGAAAACCAATAGAATCCACTGAAAAACTATTACCAACAATAAGAAAATTTAGTAGGATGATGGGGAAAAAATAACATACAGAAAATAATAGCTCTCATGTATAAAACATCACTAGTTACAAGATGTAATACTAGAAAAAAATAGCAACCAAAAAAAGTACTAAATACATAGTAATAAACCTAACATGAAAAGGACAATATAAGACTTCTGGTTTCCATTCCAGCATGTAAGGGGCTTGGAACTTGTCACTCTGCCCTAACATGTAAAAAGAAGAACAATCTAAAAATCGACAACTCTTTAGATCTGTCACAGTAATAACATAACAAAATTAGAGAGGTACACAGGAGAATACACAGATCACAATTTACCAGAGCAAAAACCCAGAAACCTCCTCAGAAACCAGCACCAGGGTAGGAAAACCCCCACCATAACTGAACAAATGCAGGAGGCTCAGTGCACAAAAGTATGAAAGCTAAAATCTCTAGGGGTCCCAAATCATATGGAGTACCCCCACAGTTTTGTGGGTTATATCTCCAGCAGCCCTACCAGGGTCTCATGGTGAAAATCAGACAAAATATGTGTTCCAGTGAGAGGAGAAGGAAAGCAATCATTTTTAAATACACCAAAGAGGGGCACCTGGGTGGCTCAGTCAGGTGGTAATCCTCCGACTTCAGATCAATCAGGTCATGATCTTGTGGTTTGTGGGTTCAAGCCCCACATCAGGCTCTGTGCTGACAGCTCAGAGCCTGGAGGTTTCTTCAGGTTCTGTGTATCCCTCTCTCTCTGACCTTCCCCTGCTCATGCTGTATCTCTCGCTCTCAAAAATGAGTAAACATTAAAATTTTTTTTAATATACCAGAGAATGCTGTTCTCCTGAACAAAATCTGCCCTCAAGCAAACTATTTTATGTGTTTTTTTTCATTTTATTTGAGAGTGAGAGACAGAGACAGAGCTTGAGTGGGGGAGGGGCAGAGAGAGGGAGACGCAGAATCTGAAGCAGGCTCCAGGCTCCGTGTTGTCCGCACAGAGCCCGACACAGGGCTCAAACCCACGAACCACAAGATCATGACCTGAACTGAAGTCGGACACTTAATTGACTGAGCCACATAGGTGCCACCGAAACTAATTACCAGAGCCTAACCTACTGGAGTTTTGTCAGAGCCCAACTGACCTAACTCTTAGAAAGAATAAATTATTTCAATAAATTAAGATACAAAATCAACATACAAAAATCAGTTGAAATTTAATATACTAATAATGAACTGCCAGGTAAAGAAATTAAGAAAACAATTCCACTTATAGCTGCATCAAAAAGAATAAAATACTTAGAAATAAATTTAACCCAGGAGGTGAAAGATTTGTAAGTTGAAAATTCAAAGACACTAGGGGGCACCTGGGTTGCTCAGTTGGTTAAGGTACCAACTCCAGCTCAGGTCTTGATCTCACAGTTTGTGAGTTCTAGCCCCGCATCGGGCTCTGTGCTGACAGCTCAGAGCCTGGAGCCTACTTCAGATTCTATGTCTCCCCCTCTCTCTACACCTCCCCTGCTCACACTCTGTGTCTCTCTGTCTCTCAATAATAAATAAACATTAAAAAAATTTTTTAATGAACAAGAAGAAAGAAACCTCAAAGACACTGATGAAAGAAAATGAAGACACAAATAACTGGAAATATACTTTATGAACCTGAAAGAATTTTTTAAAAATGTCCGTACTACCCAAAGCCATCTACTGATTCAGTGCAAACCCTATAAAAATTCCAATGGCATTTTTCACAAAAATGGAACAAACAACCCTAAAATTTGAATGGAATCACAAAAAGAACCAACCAGAACAGCTACAGCAATCATGAGAGGAAAACAATGCTGAAGGTGATTATGTTTTCTGATTTCAAAGTATATTACAAAGCTATAGTTACTAAAATAGTATGGAAATGGCATAAAAACAAACACAGAGAGCAGCAAAGGCGGTCATAAGAGGAAAGTATATAACAATCCAGGCCTTCCTAAAGAAGGAAGAAAGATCTCAGGTATACAACCTAACCTTACGCCTTAAGGAGCTGGAAAAAGAACAGCAAATAAAACCCAACACCAGCAGAAGACAGTAAATAATAAAGATTAGAGCAGAAATTAATGCTATCAAAACCAAAAAAATAATAGAACAGATCAATGAAACCAGAAGTTGGTTCTTTGAAAGAATTAACAAAACTGATAAACCACTAGCCAGTTTGATCGAAAAGAAAAAGGAAAGGGCCCAAATAAATAAAATCAAGAATGAAAAAGGAGAGAACACAACCAACACAGCAGAAATAAAAACAATAATAATAGAATATTATGAGCAATTATATGCCAATAAAATGGGAAATCTGGAAGAAATGGACAAATTCCTAGAAACATATACACTACCCAAACTGAAACAGGAAGAAATAGAAAATTTTAACAGACCCATAACTAGTAAGGAAATCAAATTAGCAATCAAAAATCTCCCAAAAAGGGGCGCCTGGGTGGCGCGGTCGGTTGAGCGTCCGACTTCAGCCAGGTCACGATCTCGCAGTCTGTGAGTCTGAGCCCCGCGTCAGGCTCTGGGCTGATGGCTCAGAGCCTGGAGCCTGTTTCCGATTCTGTGTCTCCCTCTCTCTCTGCCCCTCCCCCGTTCATGCTCTGTCTCTCTCTGCCCCAAAAATAAATAAACGTTGAAAAAAATTTTTTTTTTTTTAAATCTCCCAAAAAACCAGAGTCCAGCGCCAGATGGCTTTCCAGGGGAAGTCTACCAAACATTAAAGAAGAGTTAACACCCATTCTCTTGAAACTGTTCCAAAAAATAGAAATGGAAGGAAAACATCCAAACTCTTTCTATGAAGCCAGCATTACCTTGATTCCAAAACCAGACAGAGATCCCACTAAAAAGGAGAACTATAGACCAATTTCCCTGATGAACATGGATGCAAAAATCCTCAACAAGATATTAGCCAACCGGAACCAACAATACATTAAAACAATTATTCACCACGACCAAGTGGGATTTATACCTGGGATGCAGGGCTGGTTCAATATCCACAAAACAATTAAGGTGATTCATCACATCAATAAAAGAAAGGACAAGAACCATATGATCCTCTCAATAGATGCAGAGAAAGCATTTGACAAAATACAGCATCCTTTCTTGATGAAAACCCTCAAGAAAGTAGGGATAGAACGAGCATATCTCGAGATCATAAAAGCCATATATGAAAGACCCAACGCTAATATCATCCTCACTGGGGAAAAACTGAGAGCTTTCCCCTTAAGGTCAGGAATAAGACAGGGATGTCCACTCTTGCCACTGTTACTCAACATAGCATTGGAAGTCTTAGCCTCTGCAGTCAGACAATACAAAGAAATAAAAGGCATCCAAATGGGCCAGGAGGAGATCAAACTTTCACTCTTCGCAGATGACATGATACTCTATATGGAAAACCCAAAAGATTCCACCAAAAGACTGCTAGAATTGATCCATGAATTCAGCAAAGTGGCAGGATATAATGTCAATGCACAGAAATCGGCTGCATTCCTATACACCAACAATGAAGCGAAAGAAAGAGAAATCAAGGAATCAAACCGATTTACAGTTGAACAAAAACCATAAAATACCTAGGAATAAATCTAATCAAAGAGGTGAAAAATCTATTCACTGAAAACTATACAAAGCTTATGAAAGAAATTGAAGAAGACACAGAGAAATGGAAAAAGATTCCAGGCTCCTGGAGAGGAAGAACAAATATTGTTAAAATGTCGATACTAGCCAAAGCAATCTATGTATTCAATGCAATCCCTATCAGACTAACACCAGCATTCTTCACAGAACTGGAACAAATAATCCTAAAATTTGTATGCAATCATAAAAGACCCCGAATAGCCAAAGCAATCTTGAAAAAGAAAACCAAAGCAGGAGGCATCACAATCCCAGACTTCAAGCTATACTACAAAGCTGTAATCATCAAGACAGTATGATACTGGCACAAGAACAGACACTCAGATCAATGGAATAGAATAGAGAACCCAGAAATGGACCCACAAACGTATGGCCAACTAATTTTTAACAAAGCAGGAAAGAATATCCAATGGAATAAAGACAGTCTCTTCAGCAAGTGATACTGGGAAAACTGGACACCGACATGCAGAAGAATGAACCTGGACCACTTTCTTACACCCTACACAAAAATAAACTCAAAATGGATGAAAGGCCTAAACCTAAGACAGGAAGCCATCAAAATCCTCAAGGAGAAAGCAGGCAAAAACCTCTTTGATCTTTCCCATAGCAACTTCTTACTCAACACGTCTCCAAACGCAAGGGAAACAAAAGCAAAAATGAACTGTTGGGACCTCATCAAAATAAAGAGCTTCTGCACAGTGAAGGAAACAATCAGCAAAACTAAAAGGCAACTGAGAGTATGGGAGAAGATATTTGCAAATGACATATCAGATAAAGGGTTAGTATCCAGAATCTATAAAGAACTTATCAAACTCAACACCCAAAAACAAATTATCCAGTGGAGAAATGGGAAAAAGACATGAATAGACACTTCTCCAAAGAAGACATCCAGATGGCCAACCGACACATGAAACAATGCTCAACATCACTCATCATCAGGGAAATGCAAATCAAAACCACAATGAGATACCACCTTACACCTGTCAGAATGGCTAACATTAACAATGCAGGCAACAACAGATGTTGGTGAGGATGCAGAGAAAGAGGATCTCTTTTGCACTGCTGTTGGGAATGCAAACTGGTGCAGCCGCTCTGGAAAACAGTATGGAGGTTTCTCAAAAAATTAAAAATAGAACTACCCTAGGACCCAGCAATTGCACTACTAGGCATTTATCCAAGGGATACAGGTGTGCTGTTTTGAAGGGACACATGCACCCCCATGTTTATAGCATCACTGTCAACAATAGCCAATGTATGGAAAGAGTCCAAATGTCCATCGATGGATGAATGGATAAAGAAGATGTGATACACACACACACACACACACACACACACACACACACACACACACACACAATGGAGTATTACTCAGCAATCAAAAAGAATGAAATCTTGGGCGCCTAGGTGGCATAGTCGGTTAAGCGTCCGACTTCAGCCAGGTCACGATCTTGCGGTCCGTGAGTTCGAGCCCCGTGTCAGGCTCTGGGCTGATGGCTCAGAGTTTGGAGCCTGTTTCCGATTCTGTGTCTCCCTCTCTCTCTGCCCCTCCCCCGTTCATGCTCTGTCTCTCTCTGTCCCAAAAATAAATAAACGTTGAAAAAAAAATTAAAAAAAAAAAAGAATGAAATCTTGCCATTTGCAGCTACATAGATGGAACTGGAGGGTATGATGCTAAGTTAAATTAGTCAGCCAGAGAAAGACAAAAATCATATGACTTCACTCATATGAGGACTTTAAGAGACAAACAGATGAACATAAGGGAAGGGAAAAAATAATACAAAAACAGAGAGGGGGACAAAACAGAAGAGACTCATAAATATGGAGAACAGGGGCACCTGGGTGGCACAGTCGGTTGAGCGTCCGACTTCAGCCAGGTCACGATCTTACGGTCCGGGAGTTCGAGCCCCGCATCGGGCTCTGGGCTGATGGCTCAGAGCCTGGAGCCTGTTTCCGATTCTGTGTCTCCCTCTCTCTCTGCCCCTCCCCCGTTCATGCTCTGTCTCTCTCTGTCTCAAAAATAAATAAAAACATTAAAAAAATTTAAAAAAATATATGGAGAACAAACTGAGGGTTACTGGAAGGATTGTGGGAGGGGGATGGGCTAAATGGGTAAGGGGTACTAAGGAATCTACTCCTGAAATCATTGTTGCATTATATGCTAACTAATTTGGACATAAATTTAAAAAAAACAACCACACACACACAGACATCAATGGAACAGAAGAGAGAGCTCAGTAATAAACCAACACATACATCATCATCTAACTTACAACAAAGGAGCCAAGAATAAATAATGGGGAAAGGAGAGTCTCTTCTATAAATGGTACCAGGGAAACTGGACAGGCACATGCAAAACAATGAAACTTGACCACCATCTTACACTGTACACAAAAATCAACTCAAAATGGATTAAAGATTTGAATGTAAGATCTGAAACCATGGAACTCCTAAAAGAAAACATAGAGCTATCCTATGATCCAGGAATTCCACTTTTGGGTATATATACAAAGGAAATGACAACAGGATCTTGAATAGGTATCTATACTCCCCGTGCTTATTGAAGCATTATTCATAATAACCAAGATATGGAAACAACATGTATGTGTCAATAGATAAATGGATGAACAAGATGTGGTATATATATACCATGAATTATTATTGAGCTATGAGAAAGAAGGAAATTCTGCCATTTGTAACAACATGGATGGACCTTCAGAACATTATGCCAAGTGAAGTAAATCAAAGAGAGAAAGACAAATGATATCACTTATATGTGGAATCTAAAAAATCCAAACTCATAGAAACAGAAAGCAAAAGAGTGGTTACCAAGGACCAGGAGTAAGGTGGGGAAAATGGGGAGATGTGGTTCAAAGGGTACAAACTTCCAGTTATGAGTTGTGGAGATCTGTGTATACCATGGAGATGATAGTTAATAATATTATCCTATATACTTGAAAGTTTCTAGGAGAGTAGATCCTTAGAAGTTCTTACCACACATATACAAAAAAATGGCAACTATGTGATGTGACGGAGGTGTTGTCTAACACCAGAGTAGGTATCGTTTTGCAATATATAAATGTACCAAATCAACACCCTGTACATCTTAAACAACATTAAATATCAATTATATCTCAATAAAGCTGTCAGAGGGTGGGGGAGATGCTTTCACAACAGCAAGTTGCAGAAAATTTGCAGATATAATCTTTGCCCATTTTGTTTTCCGCACCTGCCATATTCATAATGAAAACCTTACATCAAAAGTTCAAGTCTCTTATATTTTAATGCCTTCCAAAAATAAAAACATGGGGATGATGGGAGACAGAAGAAACTTAATGTGCATGTGCCCTGACATTGTTTATTAGCTAGTCTGATTTTATATTTGCAGTAAGGGTAAAATTACTTAATAGCAAACACACAAGAGTATGTCTAAAAAATTTGTGTTTCCCAAAAAGTATTAAGAATCTCTCTGGCTTCTTTGTGCTATGAGAGATAGAATAATACCATTAGCTAGTTATCTACTGCTGAAGTGACCCATGGCTTTATTTTGTCTGTGTAGCTCAGAAAGAGAAAGTCTAGTTGTCATTTTTCTAGTATTATATGTGAATTACAAGAACAATTTTTAAAAAGGGATTACTCCAGGGAAGGAAAAAGATCAAATGGTGAATGGACATTCATTTGATAAGATGCCTTTCAGAGATAATAATGTTAATTTCTTAGAGATTTAACATCCTGTTGGGATAATTATTTTCTGAACACAAAAGAGAAAGATAAAAAGAGAGAGAAATTCTATATCAAAAAGTATAACTAAATTCTAAGATCTTACAAGATTTGCAAAGTATTTTATGTTTTCATAGCAGATAAACTTTTTTGATCCGGTGAGCTATGATATAATTTAATCTATAGGTAACATATAACATTTTTTTTCTCAAGAGATTAGTTGTAATTTAAGAATGCTTCTAACCACTTCAACAGTGTAGTCTGCTAGTTTTCCTAAGTGTTTTTAGGAGCTGGTACTCATAAACATACTAGCTAAACATGATTGAAGGTGAGTGACAAAAATATTTTAAGGACTTAGAGCAGCAATATCAACAACAGATCACATCTTAGTTTGAAAATAGTACTTATTGGGGAGCCTGGGTGGCTTGGTCGGTTAAGTGTCCGACTTCGGCTCAGGTCATGATCTCACAGTCGGTGAGTTCGAGTCCCGCGTCGGGCTCTGTGCTGACCGCTCAGAGCCTGCAGCCTGTTTCAGATTCTGTGTCTCCCTCTCTCTCTGCCCCTCCCCTGTTCATGCTCTGTCTCTCTCTGTCTCAAAAATAAATATACGTTAAAAAAAAATTTTTTTAAAGAAAAAGAAAATAGTACTTATTAAGATAATTGATTTGGATTTTATTAAAATTCAGAGATAGAGGGAATTTTTTTTTCCCCAAATAAGATGATTCCATTATATCACTTGTAAATGGAAAAACTTTCCTGGAGACTCCTATCATCAATTAAACCAATTTTACACTTGAATGGGAACTTGAATGGGAAGAGCAAGTCACAGGCTATTTTCTCATTTCCCGGACATTGCTTATTTCTGGTTTCAGAAACTCTTTTCTGAAAGTACAAACTCTTTTCGCACACATTACTTATTTCTGAAATCAGAATGTGATTTGCAGTGACGTGCAACTTAACTGAGTGTATCCTTTTACCCATGATCCTCATCTCCCTGAAAAAGATCTATCAATTTGACGATCACCTTAGAATAAACAGGGAGTTAAAATTCAAGAAATATGGATGAACCTATTTATAACCAAAAGGAACAAAGGGAGTCAAAGTATACGAATGAGCTGACAGAAAACAGTGGTAATGTTATTTCTTGCCTAAAGGGAGTTGTGCTTCAAGACACTATCAGCCAGAATGGTGGTCGTCATCTTCCTTGTCATAGTGGTCGTAGTCCTCCTCCTCCAACTCCTCCTCCTCCTCCTCCTCCTCCTCCTCCCCCTTCCTCTCCTTCTTTTTCCTTCCCCTACTCCTCCTCTCCCTCCTGCTCTTCCCCTACTATGGTCACCTTCATTATCATCATTCCTCCCATTAATTGAACAACTGCTTGTAGTAGGCACTGTCCTTTTGACATACTACCTTTACGTGCGTGATTCAAAACAATGTATCCTTGGGGCACCTGGGTGGCTCTGTTGGTTAGGCAACTGACTCTTGGTTTCAGCTCAGGTCATGATTCTTGGTTTCATGAGTTTGAGCCCCGCGTTGGGCTCCACACTGCCAGTGACTGCTTGGGCTTCTGTCTCCCTCTCTCTGCCCCTCCCCCACTCGTGCTGTCTCTCTCTCTCTCTCTCTCTCTCTCTCTCTCTCTCAAATAAACTTAAAAAAATAAAGTGTCCTCAATCCCAGCTTCACCATAGAACTAAAAGGAGCTTTAAAAAATATAGCTGCCCAGGCCAATTACAGACCAATTGTTTCAGAGTCTTTTAGGGTAAGGCCTAGACTTCTGTATTTTTTAAGAATCCCCCAAGTGATTCTGATGCACAGTGAATACTGACAGTTGCTCTTTTCTATACTGCTGTCAACCAGCAGCATTACTTGAAACAGAAGCTACACTGACTCAGGTCATAGTCTTTGCAATCAAAACAGATAATACTTCCCAAAATTTATAAAGTACAAGAGAAAAATAGCCCAATAAAAGGAATCACTTCCCTGGTATTTTTTAAAGAGGAGAAATGACCAGAGAATTAATAGGTTTGAAATTAATTCTTATAAGAACCAGAATGACATTAATAACTACCAGGACCTCGTGCATTCAGCCTTGGACCCTTTCAGTATATTTGTCATTCACTGTAATTAGCGTGTCAAATTTTTAGTCACATCTAGCAGATTAAAGACATTGGCTACTAGTAGCTAATTATCACAATAAAACCAACTATTTGCAACTCTGAGATTCCATGCTGCTCCATAACTCCAACTGTTCCTGGAAATATACCCCTCTTCACTTACTCCCCTTTACCATGAGACCCACTTTCAAAAGAATGTGTCATTTTTTATTACTATCCCTGCTCATCAATGGTGGCTCCCTGCTGGCTTGTGTTTCATACAGTAACTTTCATCTATTTCCTATAGCACTATCCCTTTCCCAAAGAGATAAGATAATGATTTCAGCCGCCCTGACATTAAATTTTCCTTTGCCAAAGTGGCTTCTCACAAACACCCAAAAAAACAAAAATCTCCCAATTCTCAAAGAATGTGCTCTGTTTTCTCCTTTCTCTCAATTTAGAAAATGTTGTCTCATGCATAGCTTGTGAGGGACACCAGGGACCACTTGCTGGTATTCTGTTAGAAAATGGAGAGAGAAAACCTATTTTCTTATTCTGATTAATTTCAGAGTAATGCAGTTTTAAAAGCATGTTCACAGGCAAGCCAGGATCTCCCGACCAAGGAGTTTACTCTGTGCAAGCATATGATGCCACCATCACGCATTCATTCGAGAGTTGCCACCACACACATCATTGGCCTAGTAAGCACTGCCAACATGCGTGATCCCGCACCCTGATGCAGAATAGACACTTCCCTTTCTAAATGGCTGCTACTCCATTCTCTAGTGATCAACACTTCTCATTTTCTCAGGGTAGAATGGTGGACCTGCTTACAAGTTGTTTTCTACAGTCCACAATGGCAGGAGTGCTGCTGGTATAGCATGGGTTGTTTCCCTCGGGACCTGCATTCCATTTCGAACCAGAACAATAACAAATTCGATAAGCCACGCTATATAGACAACTGTGTTGTTTTCCCCTCCACGGTTTACTGAATGCAAACCTTGTTCACTTCCACAATTTTATCCATGACTAGTAAGGGAAACAATTCAAATGATGATGGTTTAAAGACAAACACGTTGGAAAAATAAGGTTTAAATATTTACTTGTAATTGTACTAGTGCATGGGTTTGGGGCAATCAGTCACTAATCAAGAAGACATTGAACATTTTCTAGGCCAAAACACAAGACATGATAATATCCAAACATTTCTCAGCCGTGATCCTCTTCAAGGAACTTAGAGTAAAAGAGATTACTATCCTGAAAGCAATTGTTTTCAGAAATAGCTTCTATGGAGAACAGATCAACAAACTTCGTATGCAGTGAAGTTCTTCATTATTATTATTATTAAAATATCTTTTATTATTAAAATAAATTAAAATATCTGCTGGTGACACATGAAATCTCTGAAATCAAAGAAGAGAATAATGTATGTTTATACAGTGTCTTACCTTAATGCAAGGTGGCTTACATGAGACTGCTGAAGGCAGGATATCAGGATATATCAGGATACATATGATATCAGGATAGCATAAAAGTTGCATTGGTTTGTGCATGGTTTTTCTATTTTAGCCTATTAATAATTTGTGCCATCAAGTATCAGTAGATGAATTCACACAACACTAACAAAGCTGAGAAAAGCAAGCTGGTAGGCATGTGTCCCATGTCCTCCCTCTTGACTCAGTTCAGTCAACTATTTTGTCTTAGAAAAGCTTACTGTAACTTCTTCCAGATCTCTGTACCTTTTGCTCATGTCTCCCTAATTCAGCAACCTTTTTTTCTTAACTTTTCAATGTTTATTTATTTCTGAAAGAGAGAGAGGGACAGAGGGTGATCAGGAGAGGCAGAGAGAGAGAGAGGGAGACAGAGAATCCGAAGCAGGCTCCAGGCTCTGAGCTGTCAGCACACAGCCCGACGCAGAGCTCAAAGTCACGAACCATGAGATCATGACCTGAGTTGAAGTCCGACGCTTAAATGACTGAGCCATCCAGGCACCCCCTAACTCAGCAGACTTGATCTTGTCTTAAATCTTCCCCCACTGTCCCTCCATCAAAGTGCCTTTTGTTTTTTGTTTCTTTGCTTTCAGGTAAAGTCCTACATTTACTGTAGCATTTCTCACGTTTCAGAAATAGAACACGTTTTTTGAAACTACTAAAAGCTATAATAAGATCATTCTTGTTTTCATTAGTGCTGCAGTCACAAACCTGCATAGGTTTCTAATGATCTACCCCAAACCCATTTTCCTATAACTGTTGGTCTTTTTAGTGCATGATGGTGCAGAATACAAGGTTCCCCAGGAACACCTATACTGGCCAAATGGGAACTCAAGGGAGGCAAAGTGTTGGAAGATGGGTGGAAGTTGGGTGTTGGAAGATGATCAGACATGGTGCCACAGGCACACAGCCTAATTCAGATACTGAAGGAAGTGAAAGACTCAGTTAAACACAGAAGAGAAAAGTGGTGAAAAGAACAGCAGGAGCAAAAAGGGAAAAGCAATCAGGGTAAATCATATGTATAGAAATAGAAGTAAAATTAGATCAAATAGGAGAAAAGTATTTTAAATTGGCATTGTCTGGAATATAAAGAATATAAAGACCTAAGATCCTAAAATTTCTCTTTTAAAGAGTGAAGAGCCATTAGAGACTTTGGGGTGGAGGTGGGGGCTGGGGGAATGCCAAAGCAATTCTCTTTGGGGGCAGTAAGGACTCCCAAAAACATTCTAGTCTATCCCCATTCTTTTATGTTCAAAAACTGAGGTCCAGCTAGGTAAATGACCTGTTCACATTCACATTTATTCATGACCTGTGTCTCCTGGTTCCCAGGCCAAAGTTCTTATGCCTATCCATGGAGCACTAAAGGCATTTAAAAAATAATATGATGAATACTGCAACAGTCAATAGTCCATGACCCAGGGAGGACCTGGTCTATGAGGGATTAAAAGAAATACAAAGAAAGAAATTTATTTGTGAGACTCCACAGAAAAAAGTGTGCATTGAGGCATGGTGAATGACTACCAAACAATCAGTGTTTGCTCAAGTAGTAACCTTATATGTTATTCTGTATACAACCAAGTATGAGAGGTAATTCACATGTCTCTTTGGTGATATAACTGTTAAGGTAGTATTTGGTATTACTTACCAGGTATTTGCAGGGATAAAATGGAGACAGTATGTGGATCATCTCTAAAAAGCACGATTTTAAAAAGGAACAGGAAAAGCTAAATTGTGCAAAGGATAGTAGAATTATTCCATGAAGCTGGACCAAGGTAGGGCTCTACTCTGTTTTGCCCAAGATGGGAGATGCCAAGTGAGAAAACCCTTTCCTCTCCATGATCTGGCTGGCTAGGAAGAGAGACTCAGTGAAGACCCCAGTTCAAGAAAGCAAATCCTTCAAAGTCACAGGTAGCATTTCAGAGCAATTATATCCATTTGGATTTCCAGAGATTTAGGGGAAATTGCCACCTGGTGCAATGATCTAGTGCCTTAAGGACACCTTACCAGAGTGACATTTCCTTGGGGCAGTCCAGTGGTTTTTTTTTTGGGGGGGGGGCAGTCCAGTGGTTTTTTTTGGGGGGGGGGCAGTCCAGTTTTTAAAGTCTAAAATTATTATTTTGTCAATGCACCCAAAGTTCACCATTCTTTAAGGAACTAACACCATGTTAGTTCTCTCATGTTAATCAGATTCATAAAACACTGCTGCAATCACCAAAATGCCAATGAGAAAAAGTGGACCACAATACACAGGGTCACTCATCAAAGCATGCATTCTCTTTGAAAATCTATTTAGGACGTCAAACATAATCAAAAAATTGTGTAGTGTGCATGGAGGCAGAAGAAGGAGAACTATGCAAATGGCCTTGAAGCCCACTGAGCAATCCACATGCACATCCACATAGATCCGCCAAACAGGAGAGAACACACATGTTCACTGGTCAGGGCTGAAGTAAGTTAACAATTTTTTTTCATGAAGTGTTTTATATTATTAAAAAAAAAAACTTGGAGGTAGATTTTTGAGCAATTCTAAGCAACTATGTAGGAGGTGCAATTAGAATCTTAACATGATAAGTGGGTTAAAAATACTCAAAGCAAAATGTTACTTGGCTGAAAGTTTGTGTTTGTTAAAACTATTCTATGAACTCTTTCCAGGTAATTTCAGATTAATATGATAACAGCTGATAATTAGACTATGAAGGAAATTAGTGAATTAATTGCAGTTATCTTGGAACAGCAGCCTTCCAGAAGATCGTGGTGGGAGGGGGACTTGCTTAAAATTGCTTATTTCAGAAATAGTTTAGAGAGTAATATAGTAAGTAATACTAGAGAGACAGAAACACACAGCATTGTTAGAGAAAAAGCAAACACTTTAATACTGCCTATAAAAGTGATTTATGAAAATATTAGATTAAAATAAAAAAAACAGATACTTCATTCAATTGGATTTAAAGTGTACTATTAAAATAATTGTACAAATATATGCACCAAGCTAAAAATCTTATGTAGTCTCTGCAAAATCTCATAATTTGATGTTTGACCAAATGTTTTCATCGTTTCTGTAAGCCTGACTTGGATCTTTTGGGTGTTTTCAAATTCTTAAACTGTCTAACTAAAATAAGCTTCCATTTTATCTATTCTGGTGCAATGATCAAAATATCAATGGAGGTAATGAGCTCTACTGTCTGCTAATATAGCCAGGATACCCACTCAGCCAGATAACTTCAAGATTCACAGATCCTTTTATTCATCTTCATGGTAACTCTATCACAGCAATACACTATCCGGCTGGCCTTCCTGATTATAGAAGAAATGGCTTTATTGCAGGGATGTGTAGATACGTGGGTATAACCTATATACAAGAGATACAATCCCAGAGGAAAATCCAAGCCAAGCTTTGTCCTTCTTTCAGTTAGAAAGAATTCTGACCATCAGACTTATGCTACTATTTTTCTGGTCTGAAATGCTTCCACTTAGAAGTTGGTAGTTTCTTTCTTTCTTTCGCTTTTTTCAGAATTTATTATTTTTTTTTATTTTTATGGTTTTTTCTATTCCTGCCCCCCTTTCAGGCTGAACTTTTCTCTCACAGATATTCAAACAATCTTCCCCTCCTTGTTCTTCAATTACTACTTTCATTTATCCATAAATGTACCATAAAAATAGTTTCTAGGCAAGAAGACTTTAGAACTGCGCTAAAGATTGGAAACAATATAAAAGGGTAAGACATAGTCTCTAGCTTCCAAATGCTATACTCTAAGTAGGAGAAGAAAACAGGCCCATGGTACAGTTAAACAACAGCAACAACAAAAGACTATTCAAATAAATTCTAATCCACCAATGCTGACCAAGCACAGAAAGCAGTGCTGGAATTCAGATGCAGAGAAGACAGGCCGTCAACAAGGAGGAGCTCACAAAAGTGTGGGTGGAGCAGTGACAGCCTAATTTGGGGTGGTGGACCTTCTGCCACTGCCAAATTCTCAGGAAGGCTAGACTGTGACACCATCAAAAAAAGAAAAGAAAGGAAAGGAAAGGAAAGGAAAGGAAAGGGAAAAGAAAAGAAAAGAAAAGAAAAGAAAAGAAAAGAAAAGAAAAAAAGAAAGGAAAAGAAAAAAATCCTTTGTGTGGAACAGAGGACGAGAGCCCGAATTCTGAGAGCCAGATCGTCTGTTCACACCACGGATTCACTACTCAACAACTACTGGCAAGTAACATACTTTCACCGTAACTCGGTTTCCTCACCAGTCACAGAATTTGCTAAGTTAATGTACATAAAATACTTAATACTGTGCCTTACACACAGTAAGTGCTATATACACATTTGCTATCATAACCATTAATTAACTGCTGAGGATGCCAGGGGTTTCTAAAAGCACATTTCTAGCAATACCATAAGGATGTATGTCTAGTCTTGAATCACAAGACTTGTCACCCTCTTTTTTTAGTAAGCAGATTCAATCAGCACAAATAGTTATTTTGAAGAGGGAGTTTACAGGAATTTAAGTAGGAGAGAGGAAGAGAAGAAAAAGTAGAGATGGTTATCAGATCTTCTCCAATTTCAGGTCATACTAACCAAAACAGCCCAAATGATGATTCCTTGAGCTTTGACTTAGTATCAGAATGTGCACAGCTTTCCTGTTCATGTTTTGAAAAAAATTCACAAGTTCTAAAGTAATTTTCAAAAAAAAACCTGTTTTTTGCCTCCACCTTCCTATGTTGTGTATTAATTTCAAGAGCTGGCTCAAAAGCACAGCTTGTTTTTCTAAGCACCTTTCTCATTTATATATAAAACTCTGTCTCACCTTTCATCCTTGAGGAATATCAGTAAGAGGCTTTAAAACTTATCACGAGAGTCCCAGAAAACTGCCACATACTTTGCTCTTGCAGGCCATGACTACTATTTAAAAGCGTTATTGAGGCACCTGATGGCGCACTTGGTTAAGCGTCTGACTTTGGCTCAGCTCATGATCTCATGGTTCGTGGGTTCAAAGCCCGAGTCTGGCTCTGTGCTGACAGATCAGATCCTGGAGCCTGCTTTGGATTTCTCTCTCTCTCTCTCAAAAAATAAAAATAAGCATTAAATAAATAAATAAATAAATAAATAAATAAATAAACAAAAGCAATGTTGGTTGCTGCTGGACAAAGGCTCTTTGGTGACAGGAGGAGTGGATAGAGTTATGATATTTGCAGTAAATGACTCAAACTGTGATTTTTTTGTTGCAACATTTGAAGGAAGAATTCGAAACCTGGGACAGCCTTTGAGCCAGAAAGGCAGGGTGTGTTCAGATGTAGATAAGAATTATAATCAGTAGTAAATACCAATATAGGAATGGGAGCCAGGCAACAAATTGGAAATCAAATGTTTGTTTATTTTTGTTTTAATTTTTTAATGTTTATTTATATTTGAGAGAGAGCACAAACAGGAGAGGTGCATACAGACAGGTAGGCAAAGAATCCAAAGCAGGCTCCAGGCTCTTAGCTGCCAACATAGAGCCCCACGCAGGGCTTGAACTCACGAACCATGAGATCATGACCTGAGCTGAAGTCAGACGCTTAACCAACTGAGCCACCCAGGTGCCCCCAAAATCTTCACTTTAAATGTGCATTTCAAATCACATTTATGTGTCATTCTGCTAGGGAGACCTAAACAGTTCAAGTAACCTGAAATAATTAGCATGTGGAATACTTCAGAAGAAAGGTAAAACAAAAATTGAAAGTATCATTGTTGTCTACAAAAATACAAGTATTATCTGTGCTGTGTATCACGTACTTTGATACAAGTTTCAGATCTTGAGGAAGCTGATGTATTTTATAGAACATCTCTTAAGAGCCCTGTATATAAAGCTATAATCTTAAAAAAAAAATCCAAAAAATGACAGGAGAGAGCAAAAAGGAACAGATGGAGGAAATGAAAGGAACCAAATGACAAAGGCAAGTTACAAACATATGAGAATTAAACAGACTGATACTGCTTTCCTTTGTAGCTAAGACTTACCAGTAGGAAGACTAGAATGGGTTTCTCCTAACATTCTTTTAAAGCTCATCATTCCATGGGGCGCCTGGGTAGTTCAGTTGGTTAAGCATCCAAGTTAGGCTCAGGTCATGATCTCACAGTTGATGAGAACTAGCCCTGCATTGGGCTCTGTGCTGTCAGCTCTGAGCCTGGAGCCTGCTTCTGATTCTGCGTCTCTCTCTCTCTCTCTCTCTCCCCCTCTCTCTCTGCCCCTCCCCCACTCATACTCTGTCTCTCTCTCTCACACACAAAAATAAATAAAACATTAAAAAAAATTTTAAACTCATCATTCCTGGGCTCTTGGGTGGCTCAGTCAGTTGTGCAACTCTTGGTTTGGCTCAGGTCATGAGCCCAGGGTCATGGGATCAAGGCCCGTGTCACACTCCACACTGAGGGTGGAGCCTGCTTAAGATTCTCTCTCTCTCCCTCTGCCCCTGGCTTGTGTTCTGTCTCTCTCTCTCTCAAAAAAAAAAAAAAAAAAAAAAAAGGTTTTAATTAAAAAAAGTAAAGCTCATCATTCCTATTCAAATTGTTGAAACCAGTAAAAATAAGTGAAAACACTACAAATCTAAATCTAACATACCCTTCAAAATTCCTCACAGTAGGACAGAACATAGAATTTAAACCCTGGATTTACTGGATTCTAGAGATGTGTGTGGCCAAGGGAGATGTAATAGCGTATGTCAGAACATTAAAATGATTTATTATTCAGAAAAATAACAATGTTTATGAATTTTAGATTGAGGGTAGGGTGCATACTTAAAATAGCTAGGATAAGTACTACAAAAAGAATACATGCAGTACATAAATTCAAAACAGTAAAGAGGGACTAGACAGAATGAAGAAAAGAAATCTGAAAGAATATAGGAAGGAAAAACAATAATCAGACAAAGAGAAAATGGATAATATACCAGGAAAATATTAACCACCAAAAAAATGAGGTAGCTATACTACTAGCACATAAAACAGCTTTCCAGACAAAATACAAAACCGCAATTAAAAAATTTTTTTATCGTTTACTTATTTTTGAGACAGAGAGAAACAGAGCGTGAACGGGGGAGGGGCAGAGAGAGAGGGAGACACAGAACCGGAAACAGGCTCCAGGCTCTGAGCCATCAGCCCAGAGCCCGACTCGGGGCTCGAACTCACCGAACGTGAGATCGTGACCTGAGCTGAAGTCGGACGCTTAACCGACTGAGCCACTCAGGAGCCCCCAAAACTGCAATTAAAAATGGCTACTACATAATAATAAAATGGTCAGTTTACTCATGCACACCCAATCACATGGTCTTACAGGAAATACAACAAAAACTGACAGAAATACCAGGAAAAAAATAACAGTGGGGTATTTTCACACATCCCATTCTTTTTCATCAAACAAGCAAAATATACTCAGAAAGAATAAAATTAATTTAAACAGCACAACTGACAAGTTTGGAAACGATGAAAATATATGGAATATTACACACATTTGGAGAATAAATCTTTTGAAGTACAGATGGAACATTTCAAAATTTGACCACATACTTTACCACAGAACTAAGTTAGAAATCAGTAACAAGAAGGTATCTTAGAAAGAAAACATAGAACATTTTTAATCCACGAGAAAGTGAGAAAAAATCATAATGGATATTAGAATATGTTTATACTGAATGATAATTAATATAAATTCCATAAATCAAAACATGAGTGATACAATTTAAGGCAGTACTCAAAGGGAAATGCACACTTTTCAAAGGTTACATCAGAAAAATTAAGGCTTATAATTAATAAGAAAAGTATCCTATCTAATAAGGTAGAAAAAAACAGTATAACCAATCTTTAAAAAAATTATGGAGGCAGGACTTCCAATTATAAGCATGCTAAAAGTTCAGCAAATTATACCCCCAAAGAAGCAAGTATAAAATGGCAACATTGTCTAAGTCAGCTCAAGCTGTACTCTGGAAATTGACTAAAGGCACACAACTAAGGAAGACACATTAGCAAAGAAGCAAGAATAAAATGGTAACATTGTCTAAATCAGCTAAACCAGGACTCTGGAAACTGAGTAAAGGCAAACAACTAAAGAAGACACGTCTATTCATGAACTACTGTGGGAAATGTGGAGGAGGATGCTGTCAGTCTGAGGCCTCTATAGCGAGGACTGCTCCTTCTGCCTTTCCCCAGCTCATTTATTAAGAATGACAGTTTTGCCAGCATGGGGATGGGCATGAAAACCCACCTGTTTGTGGCCACAGGAAAAGGATTTGATTTGGGGTGGCAGACGCAAAGCCCCGTGGACACACTGACAGTGAAGGTAGGGAAACAAGTGAAGAAAATGTACCCATCTAGAGTCTGAATGCGTAGTTCTGGGTACAGTGACAGACGACCAGAAATTTAATGGAGAGATCCTGGAAATGAGAGAGCCACGGGAGGGCTAGATGTGCTCTCCACACATTCCTGGATCTCTGTGAAAATATGTACATGTGCAGGAGAACACCAGAAGAGCTAAGCATAACAAAAGTCAAGACAGACTTGTCAACTGGTTCAACTTTAAATGAACCCATATTCAACCAGATGAGCGGAGGCGGGCAGAGGGGTCTTACACGTTTGAAGTGTCTGAGCAGAATCTCTGCCCCAGTCAGTGACTTATCCATAAGCTATGGAAACACAGGAGTGACCTTTCAGAAGTCAGGCTATAAAACTAGAAATAGCACCAAACTACCCACTAGGATGATTATAATTAAAAAGACAGATAACAAGTGTTGGTGAGAATATGAAGAAATTAGAATCTTCATTGTAAAATGGTATAGCCACTTTGGAAAACAGTCTGGCAAATTCTCAAAAAGTTAAACAGAGTTATCATATCCCAGAAATTCCACTTCTAGGCATATACCCAAGAAAAACTGAAAACCTAAGTACAGTAGCCTCCCTTCATCCAGGGTTTCTCTTTCTGCATTTTCAGTTAACCATGGTCAAGCACGGTCTGGAAGCAGATGATCTCCCTTTTCTTTGTTTGTTTTTTTAATGGTTATTTATTTTAGATAGAGAGACAGAGCATTAATGGGGGAGGGGCAGAGAGAGGGAGGGAGACACAGAATCTGAAGCAACTCCAGGCTCAGAGCTGTCAGCACAGAGCCCCACATGGGACTCCAGCTCACGAACCACAAGATCATGACCTCAGCCGAAGTCAGACACTTTACCGACTGAGCCACCCAGGTACCTCAGATGACCTCCCTTCTGATGTACTGTCACAAGCTCAGTAGTAACCTGACGCTACATCACAGTGCCTGTGTCATTCCCCTTATTTCATCTAGCCACTCAGGCCTTTTGTCATCTCACATCATTACAAGAAGAAGGGTGAGTACAACAAGATACTTAGAGAAAGACCACATTTACATAACCCGTATTATAGTATATTGTTATAAATGTTCTATTTTATTACTGGTCATTGTTGTTAACTTCTTCCTGTGCCTACATGATAAATTAAGCTTCATCAGAAGTTTGCATGTATAGGAAAAACACATGGTATACATAGGGTTAAGTACTATCAGTAGTTTCCAGCATCCACTGGGGTCTTGGAACATAACCCCTGCAGAGAAGTGGGAACTACTGTATACACAAAAACCTGTAGGCAAATGTTCATAGCAACATTGTTCATAGTAGCCAAAAAGTGCAAACAGCCTAAATGTCTACCTATTGATGAATGACTAAATAAAATGGGTCACATTTATACAATGGCATATTATTTGAAATATTTGGCAGTAAGAAGGAACCAATTACTGACATAAGCTACAACATGGATGAACCGTGAAAACCTTATTCTAAGTAACAGAAACCAATCACAAAAGACCATATTATATAATCCCATCATATGAACTTTCCAGAATAGGCCAATCTATAGAGGCAGATAGATTAGTGGTTACCTAGAGCTCTAGGGAACAGGGAAGTTTGGGGGGAAATGGGGAATGACTGATAATACATACAGGTTTTCTTTTAAAAGTGATGAAAATGTCCTAAAATTAAGTGTAAATTTTATTGTTGCTGTTGTTGTTATGATCTCAACAGACTGATTAAACCTGCTTCCCTTCCCCTACCTACTCCCTCTATATTCCATGAGAACAAGCACTTGGTTGGTTGGTTGGTTAGTTGGTTGGTTGGTTGGTTGGATGATTGGTTGGTTTTTTTCACTGATGAATCCCCAGCATCTAGAATAGCACCTGGAACACAGGATGAATCAATGTACACAATATAACTTTTTATCATGCCATTCATAAAGTCACAAGTAGCTTTTATCACCTCCTTTGTCCTGGTCAGCCCATTACTTGCGCTTCTCCTCTGTCAATCAGGTGAACAATAGCTACTCAGCTGTCCTCCTGCTACCAGTGAATTGTGAAAAATCTCAACGTCCTTCCTCCCTAGTGAAAAGACAGAGGAGGTTTAAATACATACCAAACTCACTGGAGTTATTTGCTTATGTGTTATTAAAAGAGTACTAAACGTTATTCAGGCTGCCTGTTGTTCTTTGTCAATGAGGTTTAAATCATCCTCCCATGCTTTCTTTTTGCAACATCGGTTATTTTATGAAGAGATAACACTGTGAGTAAAAAATGGGAGTGCTCCTTTGATTTATGTGTGGGTTTGGGGAGGGGTAAGGTATGCTGAGCCATTTATGTTAGACATATTTCACAGAATTCAAGAGAGCCCATTTTAGAAAATCACTCCATTCGCATCCCTTCCTATCTTCGGAATTAAATTACTTATGTTTCATTTTATTCTGAAAATAGCTTGTCATAAGCCAATTCTTTGTACCTTGGAACCTACATTTTGCTTGCAGAGGGAATAAGTATAAAGTCACATTTGTTAAATCTGAAGCCCTTCAATTGGTGGTTTGATGGTTTTTTTCCAGAATTATAGACAAATGTTAAATTTTGAAATGTCATCTCTTCATTGTCAAATAGCCAGGCTTTTCCCTGAGAAATTGCTAGTTCTGAGATCACTGATTGTATTTTTTTTATTGTACCATATTCCAAATATGAAATTTTAACAATTGTAACTTTTCCAGAATGAAACACAAAAAGTCTCAGAGCCAGGCATTTTATAAATAGGAGATGTCTTATAGGTTAATAAAAAATAAAGTCTGTCTCCCTTGCTTGAAACAATATATCAAAGTATATTCCAAATTTTAAGATATTATCTGCAAATTTTAAGTTTAAAAAAGAAATTATGCCTTTATTATAAAAGAGACTTGAAATAGTTCATTCATCTTATAATGTCTCTCAACAATGGGAAATTTTTAGAATTGTGCCTTTCTTTCTTCAGACTACTGTCTCAAACAAGTGTGTTCTCTTATTTCATCCATAATGTCACAACTTGTGACTAAAATTACATACTGTGCCAAAATTAAAAAAAAAATTACAATTGAGCTCCTTAAGTTAAAACTACATGAACAGTGAGAAGAAAACATAAGGACAAAAATATTCCTAACATTGGACTTGGACTGCTTGGGTATGACACCAAAAGCACAGGTAACAAAGGCTAAAGTAGACAAATGGGACTACATTAGAATAAACACCTTGTACATCAAAGATGCACAATGAAAATGTTCATTCATTATACAATGTACAGATGTTCATTCTGTACAACGAACAGAGTGAAAAGACAACCTATGGGTTGGGAGAATATTATTCTGCCTTATAAAGGAAGGAAATGCTGTCTATGACACGGATGAACTTTGAGGACATTATGCTAAGTGAAATAAGCCAGTCACAAAAAGACAAACACTATATGATTCTATTTATATGAGGTACGTAAGTAGGCATATTCAAAGTTTAGCAGGAGCAAGGGGAAGTGGAATAAGGGGAGTTGTTGTTCAATGGGCACAAAGTTTCTGATTTGCAAGATGAAAAGGTTCTGGAGATCTGTTTCACAACAATATGCATCTACCTCACAATGCTGAACTCTATACTTCAAAATGGGTTCACGATGGTAAACTGTGTTATGTGGTTCTTACCACAATTTTCTCTAAAGTTACATGAGTGGTTTAACAGGCCTCATTGTCCAATTAAGGTGATCCCTCATGAAAGTGTGTTCTTAACACATGTCCAAAAAGTCCTTCAGAGAAAGAGGCCATTGCTGACTGCTTAACACTCAGCCCGGAGCTATGCGAGCGTAAAATGGTAGGAAAGTACACAAAATTAAGGTTACCTATGCAACACAATTTAAAGAAAGTCAGGGGGCGACTGAGTGGCTCAGCTGATTAAGTGTGCAACTTTTGTTCCGGTCATGATCTCACGGTTCCTGAGTTTGAGCCCCACATCAGGCTCTGCGCTGGCAGCTCAGAGCCTGGCCCCTGCTTCGGTTCTGTCTCTCTCTCTCTCTTTCTGTCCCTCCCTGGCTCACTCTCTCACTCTCTCTCTCTCTTTTCCTCAAAAATAAATAAACATTAAAAAAAATTTTTTTAAGTCAGAAAAATTCTGTATGACTCAAAATACCTGCCCCTTTGTAGTTTCAAAATTCCTCCTCTACTTTTGCATGATGCCTCAGTTAACTTCAGTTAAAATTAGTATGTGTCAGTAGCATCTACTTCCAAAAAGGAATTTGCAGGAATGAATTTGGTCCTATGGTATTTTTTCTGCAACTCACAGAGATTTGCCAGAAGAGATATTATTGGAGAAGAGAGGATAGAAGTTTAGGTTACTGAAAACTTCAATGGAAATCCATCCCAGGTGGAATGCTATGAGTCAATGCTATCTATTAGCACTGAAAAGCTTATGTTAGACAAAAAGCACTAAATAATAGGGAAGAAAACTCAGACATACCAATGAATTGTCTAGTGGACATCTGGAAGCTCATTGAGGCTATCCGGTTCTATCCAGCAAGTAGGGAATTTGAAGTTTTATTCCATTTAAATAATGATAGGCTAATAAAGTAAAAGTTTAATTACAGAGTGGGCTGTCTTAATTGCTTGGCGTCTGTGAAGGAAACATCATTTTTCATTTACTTTAATACAAATGTATTATTTTGTGTACTTTGTATTTAATATTTCAATACTTTAATTATTATTTTCTTACAATGAACTGACGAACTACTAAGAACATTCTTATGGACATGCATACTGTGCTGAATTTTACTATAAAATTAGTGCCAATACAATACATATAAATAAAAAGTTCAGGAGCACCTGGGTGGCTCAGTTGGTTAAGGGTCTGACTTCGGCTCAGGTCATGATCTCATGGTTTGTGAGTTCAAGCCCTGTGTCAGGCTGTGTGACGAGTGGAGCCTGGAGCCTGCATCAGATTTTGTGTCTCCTTCTCTCTCGGCCTCCTACCTGCTCGCACTCTCTCACTGTCTTTCAAAAAATTAATATATTTTAAAAATAGATTTAAAAAAATAAACAAAATAAAATAAAGCAAATAGAATGTGATTCTAATGTGGTTCTCAAATTTAAGCCAACATTAGAATCACATTAGAGGGCTTGTAAAAATACAGACTGTTGGACCTAGCCCAAATTTCCTACTCAGTAGTTCTGGGGTAAGGCCCAAGAATTTGATTTTCTAGCATTTGAATTTCTAACATCTAGCTGATGTTACTGATGGTCAGGAACCAGAATTTGAGAATCCTTGCTACAAAAATTATGTTCTTGTAGCAAGCTGAGTGAATGCCACGAGACAAAATTTTGAATAAAATGTATTTCTCATTAAAAAGTATCATCAACCTCAAATTCATTCACTGTTTATAAATGACATGGCTGTTTGGTTGCCTAGGCTTACAGCTCAGTAGACAGTCCAAATGTTCCAGCATAAGGTTTTGCAAAAGACTGTAATCATTTCCACAACGGCTCCACTACTGTGTGAAGGTCCAGCCTGAGGCACGTGGGCACGGTGGATTTTTGTGTTGGTAGTTCTCTATTATACAAAGCACATCACATTCCGGCAATACCCTATGTCACTTCACAAGTTCATAAACAAATGATAAAACAAAACTGAATAGCGAGTTGTGCATCAATAGGAACCACTGCTATTAAGTGGTCTGTTTAATGTTGCCTTGAAATACACCAGTATACACATTTTATTTATTTCAAAGGTCATACTGAAGTTCTCTGTAGTCTCTTTATTTTGTTTTCTATGAGGTGATTTATAGAAAAGCAAGGCCAAAAACGTGATTGTGTTCATCAACACGATGTAAGGATAACACTAATTAACTCTAATTCTTGGCAAGAGAACACACATTCGTACCTCTTCAAGAACACATATATAGCACTGCACGTAATATTTTCCTCTCATTTATCCTGACAGAATTAAAAACAACCTGTCTGAGAGTATACAGATCACAAATCACCATCTCTTTAGGCTACATTTCTCAGCTTTTGGTTGACAAGATTAGTAAACAAGCAACTCAGTCGGCTCTGAGATGACTTCTCAAAAGTTTTCTGCCATGATCTTGCCACCTTCTCTTCCAAGACTAAACACAGCTTCTATCATGATACGTCTCTACGCTGACAGATACCTTGATTGGCATTTTTCCCATGGGAAACAATTTGAAATAAAGGACTGAAGTGTTAGTCAATGCTAATGAGACTGACGTTGTGCTAGGGTCCAACAGCTGAAAAGTCAGGGTCTTTGCCCTTGTGTAGCAGATATGAGGGTTGGGGGACTGGCATCGAGCCTGTAGGGAGAGGCCTTCTGCACCTGTAAGTGAGCCTACCTCAGGTAGAGATGGGGCAGGAAGGGATTGTCATAGTGTGCCCAACATGTTCTAGAATATACTATAGATTTCTTTTAAAATATTTGTTGATGGATTCTATTGTTTTGTGATTGAAAGAAACGTAAAATGTGCCAGACAAAGCCCTCTGGAGTCATTCCATCCATAAATATTATATGAACTGCCAGAAAATTCACTCATATGACTTTGATTTCTTCATAAATTTTAAGGTTTCCAGGAAAGGAAGTATTTCAGATGCCAAATTTCATATAAAAGTTGTCACTTCCTTCATGATCTAAAATACATTTTCTCTAATATAAAACATAAATGTGATAAAGATACATGCTTTTTACATATTTCTTTATTTTATTCAACCAACCAATATGCCTCATATTTTTAGCAAACAGAACAAACCAACTGGTGACTTTTGTATTAACTGCCAATTTGACTAAATTGCTCAGTGAGTCAATTTGCTTATAAACCTAGCCAATAATTTTAAGAGGATGCATGTTTCCTTATGTACCTCCAAAATACCTTTAAGCCTAAAGACAACATTTGGTGGGGAGGTGTTTGTTCCATTTAATTGAATAAGGACTTAGGTATGACCTGATTTTCAGTTTGCATCCCCTTAAAGGAAAATGGAAACCAGAGCTACCATATACTTTCTGTCTTATAACAAATGCTTTCAATTTCCTGGCTTTGAACTTCTTCTTCTGATCTTGGATTCATTCACTCATTCATTTATTCGGACAATATTTTTTTTTAATTTTTTTTTTCAACGTTTATTTATTTTTGGGACAGAGAGAGACAGAGCATGAATGGGGGAGGGGCAGAGAGAGAGGGAGACACAGAATCGGAAACAGGCTCCAGGCTCCGAGCCATCAGCCCAGAGCCTGACGCGGGGCTCGAACTCACAGACCGCGAGATCATGACCTGGCTGAAGTCGGACGCTTAACCGACTGCGCCACCCAGGCGCCCCTCGGACAATATTTTTTAACAGAATTGTCTGCCAGGCACAGAGTTAGGTGCTAGAGGCAAAATGATAAACATTAAAATGACACAATCTCTTTCTTCATCATAGAGCCATATATAAATCAAATTATCACCAAACATATAAAATAACATCTGGAAGGGCTACAAAGGAGAAGACCATACTTTCATGAGAGAGCATATAATAGGGGGAATTAGCTTCCCCAGGAATGAAATGCTTGAACTACAATGAGGAAGAATAATATGGACACATGAGTTAGCAAGGGTGGTAAGGAAAGGTGGTTGTTCCAGTTACCAGACTAGGAAAAAAAAAAAAAAGCTTAGTAGCTTAAATTAACAGTTAATCATTATATCTTACAAATTTGTGGATCAAGACTTTCACTAAACAATTTCCTGCACCGTGTGGCATAAAATGCAGTTATTCCAGGATATTCAATTGGCAGCTAGGCTCTAGATGGTCCAAGATGGTTTCATTCACATGGCTGCATTCTTAACAGGAACAGCTAGAAAATGGGGCTTACCTGGGCTCCTTTCCATCTTCCCCTTCTCCCTATTCCATTCCACATTTTCTCTACAGACAGATAGACTTCTTAAGTGGTAACTCAAGGCTCTATGAGGCTAAGGTGGAAGCTACAGTTTGTCTTAAAGATTAGTCCCAGAAATGGTATAGTGATACTTCACTATACTTCTCTGGTCAAAGTATTTACAGTCCAGCCCAGATCCAACAGAAGGAAAATGGACTCCATTTCTCAATGGGAGGAGTGTTGAGGAATTTGTGCACATCTTTAATCCACCATGGTGGCAAAAAGAACATTCAAGGTATAGAAAATTACACACAGAAGGCCCCATGGCAGGAGGAACTAGGGTACAGCTGGGGAACTGGGAGATCTATCTGTGTGATTCCAATGCACAGATCCAAGTTGAGGCTAGAGAGGTATACAGAAAGCAGCCTTGGAGAGTCAAATAAGAATGGATTCACTGTCCTATCAGCAATGAGGAATCATTAAAGGATTGTAAGCAGGGCATGAAGTGATCAGTTGTGTAGCTCAAAGAGATCACTCTACACAAGGTATGAAATAACAATGAGAGGGAGGCCACAGTGACTGCATGGAGGGTAGAGAAGAAAAAACAAAAAAGAATGATTATTAGGTCTGGTGTATGTAACAACATGATAAAGGTTTCTTTTCATTGTGCCAGAAGTGCTAGAAGATGTGTGTGGGGGAAGTACATCATGAGTTCAAACCATTTTTTTTTAATATATGAAATTTATTGTCAAATTGGTTTCTATACAACACCCAGTGCTCATCCCAAAAGGTGCCCTCCTCAATACCCATCACCCACCCACCCTCCCCTCCCTCCTACCCCCCATCAACCCTCAGTTTTTTCTCAGTTTTTAACAGTCTCTTATGCTTTGGCTCTCTCCCACTCTAACCTCTTTTTTTTTTTTCCTTCCCCTCCCCCATGGGTTTCTGTTAAGTTTCTCAGGATCCACGTAAGAGTGAAACCATATGGTATCTGTCTTTCTCTGTATGGCTTATTTCACTTAGCATCACACTCTCCAGTTCCATCCACATTGCTACAAAAGGCCATATTTCATTTTTTCTCATTGCCACGTAGTATTCCATTGTGTATATAAACCACAATTTCTTTATCCATTCATCAGTTGATGGACATTTAGGCTCTTTGCATAATTTGGCTATTGTTGAGAGTGCTGCTATAAACATTGGGGTACAAGTGCCCCTATGCATCAGTACTCCTGTATCCCTTGGATAAATTCCTAGCAGTGCTATTGCTGGGTCATAGGGTAGGTCTATTTTTAATTTTCTGAGGAACCTCCACACTGCTTTCCAGAGTGGCTGCACCAATTTGCATTCCCACCAACAGTGCAAGAGGGTTCCCGTTTCTCCACATCCTCTCCAGCATCTATAGTCTCCTGATTTGTTCATTTTGGCCACTCTGACTGACGTGAGGTGATACCTGAGTGTGGTTTTGATTTGTATTTCCCTGATAAGGAGCGACGTTGAACATCTTTTCATGTGCCTGAGTTCAAACCATTTTAGATTTTTAGGTGTGAAATCAGACCAATGATCTGCATTAGAGGTAGAATTCCTGTATACACATGTAAGAATAATCTCTCTGTAATAACACATTCATCCCAGCTTCTTTAAGAAACTATTGTGGCTCCTATTGTTTTGCAGTTCAAATATCTAAGGTTATTACCAAGCTCTGAAGTCTACCCTCCCTTTCACTGACACCCATATACGTCTCCTATATTATTCTCTACGTGACTTTTCTGTCACACAAGCCTTTATTTATTATTATCCATGACAATAACCTTCTTTAGGAACCAGCAGATACCTCACGTCTTTTTCGTGAACATTTTTCTGATTAATCCAACTCTCACCCACTATATTTTGTCATCATTCTTATTGTTTTGGAGGCTACCTCATGTGAACTAAGGTTTACCTTTATTCTGTTTCATTTAGGTGAATCTTATTTCACCAAGCAAAGCACAAACTTTTGGAAAGCAAAAACTGTGGGTTCTACTTCTTTTGCAGTCTTAAATAGCATATAGTAGTCTGAACACAGCAAGCATGTCAAAATTGAATTAAATTGCATTTCAGCTTATGATTTCTCTACTTATGGGAGTTTCTAAGAAATCTTTCTTAGAAATGGAATAGAGGGAGAAATGGAGATTGCTGGAAAAATAAAGCAAAATCTTTGCAAAGTATGATGCTCTACAAGTAAGGAAGAAAAGCAAGTTTAATACTCTACCATGCACTATTCTAATTGTATTGCTTTTTAACTTGACCAAAAGATGATAGGGCTACTGACAGACACAAATAAAAACAAAAATGAGTGTACCACCATATAACACAAATGCAGATTAAACTCACTGAGATAAATAGCTATCATCATGTGGACTTCATTCTTTGCCTGCCCCTTATGCTTTTGTAATTCTTCCACGTTACTATATGTCATTGAAAAATTGTGCTAAACGGAGTTACAAAATTCTTGAAGTATTTCTAATATTTCAAGAAGTCGAATTTATGTCCTAAATTAAATACTCTTCTAAGTGTGTTTTATTTTTTTCAAGCTTGGAAATAGCTTGAAATGTTATCTGTGAACTTTATTTTTAGATATAATTTACTTTTCTAATTTGCTTCACTGAGTTTTTATAATTTTCAATAAAAGTTCTAAATGGGATAGATTTTGTGGGTCCTGAGCAGCCATTCGAAGTAGCCTTCAGAAAGAACAATGACCAGTTGTCTCAACCTATTCCAAGGGCCCAGTTTCCACGCCAGGGTAACTTTACTGAGGTTCAAAATCACCAACTTTCACTGCAGTCCAAAACTGAGTAATAGGAATGGATTTATTCTTAAAATGACATTTTGAATTAGAAACTAACTAAAACAAAATCTACATTTTTTATACATTGGGAAACACGTGGTAATGGAAAACATACTCCCTTAAAATAAGGGAAACAAATGAGATTAGTAGAAATCCAAACGGAGCTCCGCCAACTCACTGAGCTGGGAAGAGAGAAATATGGTATTGGAGGGGCCAAGATGTCCAGAATTTGTGGGATGAAATAAAAGAAAGGAAGGAACTGCACAGAGAGTTATCTGCAGAGGTCTTCAGAAGGGTTCCTAAAGTCTTTGGCTGAGTACTGATCTTTTCATATATAAGAAGAAAGCACCAAAGGCCCTGGAAAACAACTTTCTGGAAGAAGTAGGCAAAAAATCTTTAGAGTTCACACAGGACTAAGGAAAATTTTTATTCCTACCACCCAGAGTGAAAATACTTCTAATACCTAGGGCTTTGGTAGAATCCTCCAAAAGACAGTACTTTGGTAGTGGGGAATAATTAGTCCTTGACTAAGGGCTGACCCAGCACACACAAAGTTTTAAAAGAAGCTTTGGAAGGATCAAACCAATTTCACATAATTTTCCTATGTCCCAGAACAAAGCCCAACAATATATAAAGGAATACGACAAAATCTATGAACTATCAACGTGAAATTTACAATATCCAGCATCTAATCTAGAATGACCAGGCATGCAAAAATATCAGAAAAATACGAACCATAACCATGAGAAAAGTCAATCAATAGAAACAGATCCAGAAAGGACAAAAATTACAGAATTAGCAAATAGCAACATATTATATCTCTATACATATAGTCCACACATTTAAGAATATATCTATATGTAATATAGATAATCTGCTATTATCTCTATACTCTCTTGTTTAAGAAGTTAGGAGAAACTAAGAGCATGAGGAAAAGGAAAATACTTAATAAACTTTTGGAGATAAAATATACAATATGAAATGAAATAACCCAAATGAAATTATCTACATATAGCAAAAGAATAAAAGATCAGTGAACTAAAAACATAATAAAAGAAACTGCCCAAATGGAGGCCCATCCTTGCCTCTGTCCTGGCAGTTGTACCTCAAGAACCACTGTATCTTGATATTCAAGACGTGCCCTTGGCAGATGTCTGTGCCCTCACCCTAGGGTGGACAGCCAAGAAGGGATTCACCAAGTGTCCGACTAAGAGTAGACTCAACTTGGCCTAGTATTTCTTCTGCTTCAAGAATTTGGAAGGATGGGAGAGAGATGGTGACCCAAAAGAAAACCAACCAACTATACTCAAATGAATTAGAAGAAACTGCACAGAAAGTACAATATGCCATTGAACATCTGGCTGCCTTACAGGGCATCTCTTGCCTTATTGACTCAATCTCAAATTTGAAAGAAAAAAAAATTACTCCCAAGGCATATCCTCCTAGGTTACCAATCTTTTTGTGAGACTCATTAGCCATGCCTTTGCCTTCAGAAGAAAGAACTTCAAAACTGAAGTAAGAATTTTTAAACTATTTTTTCTTAAAAGTGGCCACAAAGACTACTTCGCTCCATAAAGCTAGTGATGATTTCAATATATCCTTTCTCTGTCTCTGTCTGTCTCTCTGCCTCTCTGTCTCTCCCTTGAGTAATTTTTACTTTATTGACTCTTGAACTCAATTTTACTTTGCTTCCTGAGAGGTATGTCTGAGGGAATAATCATAATTCCCCTTTTTCTAAAACTGATGGATTCGGACACGTTGATATAGTAACCCTTTGCACAGAGAATGTGAACAGACTTCATGCTGTTAACTAGAGGCTGCTCACTCACACCAGAATTTGAGAACTAGATTATTTGGTATGTAAATGAGATCACAGATCCATTGTGAATGAACAAATACAGAGTCAGGGAGGAAATTTCACAATTTACTCATACAATAACTTAAATTTACAATGTGCATATTCTCATAAAATATTACGTCATTTTTCACATTCATGAAAACTTTGTCTTCCTCTTATTTCCTTAGACCTCTGATATTACAGCAGCTCCTCCTTACTCCAAAGTAGATTATCTAAAATCACATCACTTGACACACTTCTGAATTTACCACACATCCAAGGATTTTCCTTGCTTGTTTGTATTGGTTTCTGCCTTTTTCATCACTTAGAAGTGCAAACATTTCATCACCTGAAAATTCCACATATGAGAAGGAGGCAAACCTTAAGAGACTCTTAAATACAGAGAACAAACTGAGGGCTGATGGGGGTGGATTAAATGGGGGACAGGCATTAAGGAGGGCACTTTTCAGGATGAGCCCTGGATGTCATATGTAAGAAATCAATCACTGGCTTCTGCTTCTGAAGCCAAGACTACCCTGTATGTTAACTAACTTGAGGATTAAAAAAAATAAAATAAGAAAAAATAAATAAAATAAAAATTCCACATATGAAGAGTGACATTAACTAGCAGGACCTTGCCTCTGGAGTTGATGTGTTTGGTCACATTCCTTATCAGGTGACTATAGCATTGAAGGATAGAAGAAATGAAGGAGGACCAATGTCTTTGTCTCTTCCTTTAAGGTCAATTGAAAATATTTATTTTATTATAATTTCCCTCCAATGGGCTCATGGCAAGGCTCCAAAATCTCTCTAAAGCAGACCAGAAACTTCCTGAATGCCAGACAAGTTATTTTCCATAGTCAGCTCACTATTCCTTTCTCTACTTAGGAAAGTGTCACAAATTAGACTACTCACAGCAATCATGGCAAACAGGCCCAGGTTATTCTTGAAAAAGGTCAGTCTAAATGAGGTTACAATCTATTGGTGGTGAAGTGGAGGGAGTAAAAATTAAATCCCCATGTTAAAGACTTCCTGGTCTTCATATTCCCAATTTTAACCAAACAGCTGTTCCTCACTGATGACATGGATTAGTTGGTTGATAATTGATCTATGTATGAATCTTCCTCCCAGAAGGCAATGAGTCTAATTATTTGTTTAATGAACTGGGGGAAAAAAGAAACCATCCAAAATAAAACACAGATAAAAGAAAGGCTTAAAAAACATGAACAGAAAAGGACTTGTATACCAATATCAAGCAAACTAATGCATGGAATTGTAGTTTATAAAAAGTAGTTGTAAAATAAAGGCCAAAATGATCTCCAAATGTGATAAAAACTATAAAATCACAGATCCAAGAATCTCAGTGAAATCTGAGCACAAAAAGCCTAAAGAAAACTACATGAAGGCACATCATAACCAGATTAATAAAAAGAACTCTTAAGAGCAGCTGGAGTAAAAAGGACACATTACATATTGAGGAACAAATACAGCTGTAACAGGAAACTTATCAGAAAATATGCTAGATAGAAGACCATGGGGAAACATCTTTAATACGTAGAAGAAAAAACTTGAAACCTCTAATTCTGTGACCAGCAACAATATCTTTCATTAGTTAAGCAAACATAGAGATTTTGTCAAGAAACAAAAGCTAGGATTTTGATTTCCAGCAGAGCTACTGCCTAAGAAATGCTAAGTTCTTCAGACAGAAGAAAAAATGATACAACATAGAAATTTGCATTTACATAGAGGAGTCAAGGAAACCATAAATGATAAATGTGTAGATAAATATAACATTTTTCCTCATTTAAAAATTTTGTTTCCAAGATGATTGGTTGTTTAAAGAAAAACAGTAACATTTTGAATATAGAAGTGATATGTATGACAATAATACCAAAGAACATAGAAAGGAGAAATGACAGTGTGCTGTCTGGGATTCCTACAATACACAATAATTTGTGTAATATTACTGTAAATTCATATAATATTAGTGAGTGTAGAATATAACGATATATATTATAACCCTAGAGCAACCATGAGAAAAAGAGAGAGACACAAAATTAGTAAGTCAATAAGAGCTATATAATTGGATTCTAAAGCAATGCTCAATTAACCTAAAGAAAGCAATAAAAGAAGGGAGGGGAACAAAGACAATGGGACAAATAGAAAACAAATAGCAAGGTAGTAATGTAAACCCCAACCATACCAATGATCACATTAAATGTTAAATGGTCTAAACCAGAGCTGTCCAGTAGAAATAAAATGTGAGCAGTGGCTGTGATTTATATTTTGTAGTAGACACATTTAGAAAAATGGGGGAGAAAAGTGTGTATTTTACACTTAGATCACATCCCAGTTTGGGCTAGCTATACTTCAAGTACACAGTTTAGCCATGTGTAGTAAATACAATGTTGGACACCAAATATATAAAACCCTAAAAAAGTCAGACGTTGTAAGACTGGGTAAAGAAGCAAGATCCAGCAATACACTGTCTATAAGAAACCAGTATCAGACATAAAGACAGACTACTTCATTTTTTTATATTAAATATAATTTATTGTCAGCTTGGTTTCCATACAACACCCAGTGCTCATCCCAACAGGTGCCCTCCTCAATGCCCATCACCCACTTTCCCCTCTCCCCCACACCCCCTCAACCCTCAGTTTGTTCTCAGTATTTAAGTCTCTTATGGTTTGCCTCCCTCCCTCTCTGTAACGTTTTCCCCCGTTCCCTTCCCCCATGGTTCTATGTTAAGTTTCTCAGGATCCACATATGAGTGAAACATATAAAGACAGACTACTTCAAATTTAATAAGTATAAAAGGACATAGTGTGCTCTAACTAATAAAAATAAATCCAGAGTGGCTATGTTAATAGACAAAGTGGATATCAGAAAAGCAATATTTCCATGGATAAAGAGAGGTATTACATAATGATCAAAGGGACAATTCATTAGCAGAAGACTGTAACTTTATATTCCATTTATATTAAATTCTAGAAAAGGAAAAAATGTACTGATATAAAGCAGATCATTGGTTGCCAGATCTCAAAGGGTCGAAGCAGTACAATGAATATAAGAGGGCACAAGAGAACTTTTTGAGATGATGGAAATACTCTATCATATTAGGGTGGTGGTGGTTATGTGATTCTAAATATCTGCCAAAACTCATCAAATTATACATTAAAAATTAACAGTTGTCATCAGGAGGCTTTTTAAAAAATAATGAACATATAGTGGAATGAATACCAATGCTGAACTTCTATATTTTTTAAAAGCAGTCACACATGTCTAGATCTAAAGGACTATTTTCAAATGTCATTATTAGGGAGGCCTCCCCTCCCTTAAAAAAATGCTTCCAAAAATTGAAATGAAGATACCTTAAATCCTTGGAAAAAGAAAAAAGGCTGTAGATATCTGTCATCGATTAAAGAAAACTCCCATTGAAAGATGTGAAAAGAGCCTCCAATGTGCTGGCTTCTCTTCACTAGAGGAGAAATCTGCTCACTTATTCAAGAATCAGAGAGGACACTATTGCAGGAATTTGCTGATCAGAAAATTAGTCTTCATATCCAAAATGTTGTGGTGAATAACATTACTAAGGGGAACATATTTGACTACCTAATTTAAAGCTTAAGAAACACTTCTACATTACTATCCTTGAATTCAAAAACTCATTTCATTATAATTTCAAGCTACGTCTTATCAGACTAAGGCAGTGAAAAGCTCCAATATCATAGTGCCTAGAGATGGCCTACCATTCTCTGCACACTTGTGCAAAGAACCAAGATGGTGTTTTTGCAGTAGAAAAGCATATGAATGAAACAGGCATATTTTTAGGACCTTTCAATTGGTTCTGAACTCCATGTCATTTGAACCAAGAGTATCTAAAAAGAAAAACTTCAGCCTCTGAAAAAAACAAAAACAAAAACAAAAACCAACCAACCAACAAACAAACAAAAAAATCTGAAGAACCAGAGCTCCAAGAACCAACAATATGTGTGTATATTTAATGGCATGTCAAATACCAAAGTAAAAATCAGTTAAATAAAAGAAACGGCTTAAAAATTCATGAGTACGTACTTCTGAAAGAGAAGCTGTGTAACAAGGATGACATTCAGCCAGTGAGGACCAGTATGATGAAGAATGGAGAGCCAAAGAACCCAAGATGTGAGAAGAATCTAAGCCAGGCTGACTGCTTGAAACTAGAAGCAGAGAGGGGCTGCCCTCCCTCCAAAAGGAAACCGAAACAGTACCAGCTGAAACCACTGCCTGAGGAGGTATGCACCCTGGACAGACAGAAACAAACAAATTAGCTTCCACATCAAGACCTTAGTCCCAGGTCCACAGCTCAGTGATACTGATAATCAGAGTGCGAAAGAAAATTCAAAAGCTGAAGATACCTGGACAGTTGCTAAGTGAGAAAGTGTGAATGCAGAGAGAGAAAGAAAATACAACTCAAGCTGAGACTGCAAACTAAAAACTTCCAAACACTGCAAAACTTCCAAACACTGCACAACCAAACAAATCACTAGAAAAGTAAGTTTATCCCAAGCAAAATTAAAATGAGAAAATGAACTAATCTGAACTTAATATTAAGCAGAAATGGAGAACATTTGTATATCCGTAATTCTGTAGAATATACACTGGTCCACGTATGAGAACATTTACTGCAGCATTGCTTGCAGAAGGAAAGAGTGGAAAGACAGTTGATTAATTTGGGGTGGGAAAGGAAAATGTAGCACAATGGAGAAGTATGTAGTAATCAGAAGCAATATATAGCATGGATTAAGGTCAACATTAATGGTTAGTGAAATATAATTAAAGTTATGTAATAATATAATTGCACATAATATATAATTTTGCACATTAAAGCACAAATACAAAACCAACACTAAATTTATAAAAGCTCACACAAATATTGGGGACATCTGAGTGTCTTAGTCAGTTAAGCATCCGACTCTTGATTTGGCTCAGGTCATGATCTCATGGATTATGAGTTCAAGCCCCACATTTGGCTCTGTGCTGAAAATGTGGAGCCTGCTTGGGATTCTCTCTCTCCCTCTATTCTTCTCCTCCCCTGCTCACATGTGTGCTGTCGCTCTCTCAAAATAAATAGGTAAATGTTTTTAAAAAGAGGCAGGGGGTGTGACTGGGTGGCTCAGTTGGTTAAGTGTCTCACTTTGGCTCAGGTCATGATCTCAGAGTTCATGAGTTCAAGCCCTGAATTGGGCTCTCAATTGTCAGTTCAGAGCTGCTTCGGATCCTCTATCCCCCTCTCACTCTGCCCCTCCCCTCCTCTCTCTCAAAAAAAAAAAAAAAAAAAAAAAAGCTTAGGGGTGCCTGGATGGCTCAGTCAGTTAAGACTCTGAATCTTGATTTCAGCTCAGGCCATGATTTCTCGGTTCGTGATTTGAAGCCTCACATCAGGCTCTGTGCACTGGCAATGTGGAACCCGCTTCTCTGCCTCCCCCTCTCTCTCTGCCCCTCTCCTGCTTGTGCTTTCTCTCTCAAAATAAATAAATAAACCTGGGGCGCCTGGGTGGCGCAGTCGGTTAAGCGTCCCACTTCAGCCAGGTCACGATCTCGCGGTCCGGGAGTTTGAGCCCCGCGTCGGGCTCTGGGCTGATGGCTCAGAGCCTGGAGCCTGTTTCCAATTCTGTGTCTCCCTCTCTCTCTGCCCCTCGCCCGTTCATGGTCTGTCTCTCTCCGTCCCAAAAATAAATAAACGTTGAAAAAAAAATTTTTTTTTAAATAAAAAAAAAGAACAAAAAAAGATCTGTAAATAGCTGAGTGCTTTTCATTCCAAAATACCTTTCACCACTATTGTGTTCAATGATAAAATCATAACAATGTTGTTTGGTAACAGATAGTGACTGCACTTATTGTGGTGAGTGCTGAGTAATGAACAGAATTGTTGAATCATTGTATCATACCCCCAAAGCTAATATAACACCAGACGTTAATTTATTTCCATTAATAATAATGAATAAAAATACAAACTTTTTAAACATTATATGCTTTGCATAACAGAATCTACAGCACGTCCCTTCAGTAGCCTACAAGGTGACTATCTAAACCCTTCATGAGAGAATCAAAATCTGACAAGCCCATCACACTGCCCTTCAGAATTTCTGTTTAGAATAATCTCATGAATCACTGAAGCACCTTGGTAAGTATGTGTCTGTGCTGCTGCCTAAGAAAAGCAGAAATGGTGCCTGAATTTTGCAGACAGTGAAGCTTATCCACAGAAAACTGGAAAAATATTTTGACAAGGAATGATCTAATGATGGTTTTTGAACAAAGGGTACTGGGCTGAATTAGCACACAAAATTGTTTCCACCATTTAGTCTTAATTAAAGAGTTCACTTAGTAAGTAATATTCTACTGTTGATAATAAAACCAATTAATAGAGAATTATTTTAAAGATGGGAGTAACTCATTAAAATGAATCTGACAGGCTGTTTGACTAAATTAATCTGACAGTGTAATCAAAACCACTGAATCATTTAGGATATTTATTTATGCCACCAATATTACCATCTTTGTTTAAATCACTTTCAAGCAAAAGTCTCTCCAATCTGTAAGTAAGTCACTTTTTTAAATTAGTGTTTTCAGGGGCACCTGGGTGGCTCAGTTGGTTAAGTATCCGACTTCAGCCTAGGTCATGACCTCGCGATTCATGAGTTTGAGCCCCAAGTTGGGCTCTGTGCTGACAGCTCAGAGCCTGGAGCCTGTTTCAGATCCTGTGTCTCCTTGTCTCTCTCTGCCCCTCCCCTGCTCATCTCTCTGTCTCCCAAAAATAAATACATGGTAATAAAATTTATAAATTAGTGTTTTCATTTTCTTTTGGTAAATACCCAGTAGTGAAATTATTGGATCATATGGTATTTCTATTTTTAATTTTTTGAGGCACTGTTTTCCATAGTGCCTATACCAATTTACATTCCAAAGAGCAGGGCACAAGTTGTCCTTTTTTTTTTTTTTTCACTTATTTGCCAATACTTATTTCTTTTTATTTATTTATTTTTTGTCTTCTTTATTTTAGCCATTCTGATAAGAGTAAGGGGATATCTTGTTGTGGTTTTGATTTGCATTTCCCTGATGACTGGTGATGTTGAGCATATTTTCATGTGCCTGTTTTCCATCTGTATGTTTTCTTTGGAAAAATGTGTATTCAGGTCCTCTGCCCATTTTTGAATCAGATTTGTGTGTGTGTGTGTGTGTGTGTGTGTGTGTGTGTGTGTGTGTTGAGTTATATAAACCATTTATATATTTGGGTATTATAATACCTCTTATCAAATGTTTCATTTGAAAATATCTTCTCCCATTCAGTAGGTTGTCTTTTCATTTTGTTGATGGTTTTCTTTCCTGTGAAAAATCTTTTCATTTGGATATAGAGGAAACATACCTCAATATAATAAAGGTAATATATGAAAAACTCACAGCTAACATCATACTCAATGGTGAAAACCTTATAGTTTTTTCTCCAATATCAGGAACAAGACAAGAATATCTACTCTCACCACGTTGATACAACATAGTATCTGAAGTCCTAACCGCAGCAATCAAACAAGATAAAGAGGCATTCACACTGGTGATGAATAAGTTAAACTGTCCCTAATTGCAGATGACATTATACTATACATAAAAAAGCCTAAAAAGACATTATACTATACTATACACCACCAAAAAAGCATTAGAATAAATTAATTCAGTAAATTTGCAGGATACCAAATTGCCATAAAGAAATCAGTAGTGTTTCCATATACTGAAATGAAGTGACTTTAAGAAGAAACAGTCCCATTTAAAATTGCACTGAAAGGAATAAAATACCTAGGAATAAAGTTAAACAAGGAAATAAAAGATTTTTACTCTGATCAAAGCAATTGAAGATGACACAAATGAAAAGATACTCCATGCTCATGGATTCAAAGAATCAACATTGTTAAAATGTCCACACTACCCAAAACAATGCACAGATTTAATACAATCCCTATCAAAATGCCAACAGCATTTTTCACAGAACTAAAACAAATATTCAAATTTGTATGGAACCACAAAAGACTCTGAATAGCCAAAGCAATACTGAGAAAGAAAAACAAAGGAGGTATCACAATTCCAGATTTAAAGATATACTACAGAACTGTAGCAATCAAAAGAGTATAGTACGGGCACAAAAAAAGACACAGATGTCAATGAGCAGAATAGAGAGCCCAGAAATAAACCCACACTTTTTGGGTTAATTAATCTACAACAAAGGAGGCAAAAATCTGCAATAGGGAGTAGACCGTCTCTTCAATAAATGGCACTGGGAAAACTGGACGGCTACATGCAAAAGAATGAAACTGGACCACTTTCTTATACCATCCACAAAAATAAATTCAAAATGGATTAAAGAACCTAGAACACAGGCACCAATTTATCTGATATTGTTTGTAGGGATATTTGTCTAGAGATGTCTCCTAAGGCAAGAGGAAAAAAGCAATAATAAACTATTGGGACTACTCTCAAGAGTTTTTGATCCATTGAAAATATATGTATTTATGTATCATGTGGTTTGATCTTCATAATCTCAGGCTGTAAGAAAAAAAGGTATTCTTATTGACAAAATCAGTTATAGCAAGTTTGTGGCTTACAACCTGCAAATGTAACTAAAGCTAAGGGATGCATAAGAATCACTAACAAATCAAAATTGCCTTCTCCCTCCTCTGCCTTTATCAACAATTGGACATGTCAACCCCTCCCCATGCCATTGGTGCATTATTTTATATTTAACAAAGTGCATTCCTTTCAATTGTCCTATATGTTTGTAACAACCAACTCTGAAAGTAGATGAAATATATTTATATTCTCAGTTATTAGATAAGGAAATAAAGACAAGGAGATAATTTATTCACTTATTCAACAAATACTAAGCCCACAAAGGAACAGGGGGAATGTGCTAAAGCTCTAGAAATACAAATATGCAAAAACATAATCCACACTGTCTAAGGTCTTGTAATCAATAAAGGGTAAACAGATAAATGTAGAAAAAGAAAAACTACCATTTAGGAAGAACCCCTATATGATGTGTCAAATACTGTACTAGTCAGCTTACACACAATATCTACTTTAAATTTCACAAGAACCCAGAAAGATAATTTTACAGTTAAGAAAAATTAAAATTTGCAGAGCTTATCAATTAGCTCTAAATCTTACAGCACAAGATCATATCTGCAAACTCACTGCATGATTCCAAAGCTTGCCTTCCAGAATAATAATTAGTGCAACAGTGAGCTCTATATGTTCTGATAAAAGAAGAGAGTACAATGGGAACTTGGGGTATGGAGACAAAGAGCAGAGAAGGTAGAAAAGGAAGATTTATAGAAGAGACCTTTTATCAGTGTGGTAGGTGGAATTTCGAAAATGATCTCTGCCCAAAATTCTATGTCTTAATCCCTAGAACCTGTAGATTTAATGACATACTGCTCACACAATTAGGTTAAGTTTTCTCACACAGCTGATCCCAAGATAGGAGATTATCCAGATGAACCAGATCAAATCATAGGAGTTCTCAAAAGCAAAGAGCTTTCACTGGCTGGTGGCAGAAAAGGTAATCAGAGATAACCTAAGCATGAGATGGATGCCATGTGTCACTGCTGACTTAAAGATGGAGGGGGCCACATGATAAGGAAGGTTGGCAGCCTATACAAGCTGACAGCCAGCAAGAAAAGGACTTCAGTCCTACAAACACCAGGAACTGAATTCTGCCAACAATTTGAATGAGCCTAGAACAGATTTTTTCCCAGAGTTTTTAGCTAAGAAAAAACTGAACACCTTGATTTCAGCCTTGCGATCCCCTAGCATAGAATCCAATTGAGTCCACCCAGGTTTTTATAAAACTACAGAACTATGACAACCAGATAACAATTAATATAATATCAATAGTAAGTCTTTACCTATCAATAAGTACTTTAAATGTAAATGGATTAAATTTTCCAATTAAAAGATGTATAATGACTGAATGGATTTAAAAAAATAAGATCAATGTGCTGCTTACAAAAGACTAATTGATTGTAGCTTTTTTTTTAATTTTTTTAAGTTTATTCATTTATTTTCAGAGAGACAGAGACAGTAAGAGTGGGGGAGGAGCAGAGAGAGAGGGAGAGAGAGAGAATCCCAAGCAGGCTCCACACTGGTAGCGCAGAACCCTATGCGGGGTTTGAACCCATGAATCCAGGAGATCACGACCCGAGCCGAAACCAAGAGTCAGCTGCTTAACTGACTGAGCCACTCAGGCGCCCTGATTGTAGCTTTAAAGACAAACAGCTTTAAACACTGAGAATGAAGGGATGGGAAAGGACATCTCAAGCAAATCATAAAATAAAATCAGAGGAGAAAACACTTCCAAACTTATTTTACAAGTCCAGCACATTCTGATACCAAAACCAACAAAGGACACTGCTAGAAAAGAAAACTGCAGGCCAGTATCCCTGATGAATATAAATGCAGAAGTTCACAATAAAGTACTAGTAAACCAAATTCACCAGAACATAGAAAGAATTATTCATCATGATAAAGTGGGATTTATCTTGGGGAGAAAGAAATGAATAACAGCATCATCCCAATAGATGCAAATAAATTATTTTTCAAAATTCAGCATCCATTCATCATAAAAACTCAACAAACGAGGCATAGAATGAACATAGCTTAATATAATAAAGGCCATATATGACAAGCTAAGTTCACAGGTAATATCATACTCAATGGTAAAAGTTGAAAGTTTTTCCTCTAAAATCAGGAACAATACACAGTTTCACACTCTCACCCCTCCTATTCAACATAGTACTGGAAGTTCTAGCTAGAACGATCAGGCAAGAAAAAGAAATAAAATATATCACAATTGGAAGAAAACTAGTAAAACTTTCTCTATTTGCAGACAATATGATTTTATGTATAGAAAATCTTACAGACTCAATCAAAAACTGTCAGATCTAATCAGTGAATTTAATAAAGGTGCACGATACAAAACTAACATACAAAATTAGTAGTATTTCTATATACCTAATAATACATTTTATAAAAAATAAAGAAAGAAGGTGCCTGGGTGGCACAACCAGTTAAGCATCCATCTCTTGATTTTGTCTCAGGTAATGATCTCACTGTTTGTGAGACTGAGCTCCGCATTGGGCTCCACACTAAGAGCACAGAGTCTGCTTGGGATTCACTCTCTCCATCTCTCTCTCTCTGCTCCTCCCCCCTCTCCTCTCTCTCTCTCTAAATAAATAAATAAATAAATAAATAAATAAATAAATAAACTTTAAAAAAATTAAAAATTAAAGAAATAAAATAAGAGAAAGAAATACATGACATTTACAATAGCATCAACACAATAAAATACTTAGAAATAAACTTACTAAGTATGTGAAAGATCTCTACTCTGAAAATTATAAGACATTGATGAAAGAAATTGAAGAACACAGAAAAAAAGTGAAGAGTTTCTCATGTTCATAGATTAGAAGGATTATATTGTTCAAATGTCAAAACTACCAAAAGTTATCTATAGATTCACTGTAACCCCTATCAAGATTCCAATGGCTTTTTTTTTTACATAAAGAAAACACTCCTGAAGTTTATATGGAGCCACAAGTTTTTGAATAGCCAAATAAATCCTGAGGGGGAAAAAAAACAGAAGGCACCACACTTTATTATTTCAAGTTATATTATAAACCTATAGACATCAAAACAGTATAGTTTTGGAATAAAAGCAGAAATACAGACCAGAAAAACAGAACTGAGAGACCAGAAATAAGCCCAAGCATAAACAGTCAATTAATACTTGACAAGGAAGCCAATAATCAAGGGAGAAAAGACAGTCTCTTTAATAAATGGTCCTGGTTTAAGTGTACATTCAAATGTAAAAAAAAAATGCAATTAAACCCATAAACTTACATCACTCACAAAAATTAACTTGAAATGGATTAAAGACTTAAAAGTGAAGTCATGAAACCATGAAACTCCTAGAAGAAAACATAGGAATAAGCTCCTTGACTTGATTCTTGGTAATAATTTTTTAGACATGACACCTAAAACACAAGCAACAAAATCCATAATAAACCAGTGAGACTATATCAAACTGAGAAGCTTCTGCCCAGCAAGAGAAATTATCAACAAAGTGGAAAGACAATCTGCAAAATGAGGAAAAAATACACACAAGCTACATACCTGGTAAAGGTTAATAAGCAAAGTACATGAAGAATTCATACAACTCAATAGGAAAAAAAAATAACCCAATTAAAAAATGGGCAAAAGGTTTGAACAGACATTTCTCGCAAGAAGATATGCAAAAGGCCAACATGTAAATGAAAGGATATTCAACATCAGTAGTCAGGAGGTAAATGCAAATTAATACCACAATGAGTTATTTCTTGCTTGTTAGAATGGCCATCATCATAAAGACAATAGATGACAAATGCTGGATGTGAAGGCAAGGAAACCCTTGTGCACTGTTGGTGGGAATGTACACTGGGACAGCAACTATGGAAAACAGTATGGGAGATGCTCAAAAACTTTCCACAAGAACTACCACATGATCCAGTAATGTCACTTCTGGGAATACATCCAAAAGAAATGCAAACACTAACTCAAAAAGGTACCTGTACTCCAATGTTCATAGTAGCATTATTTGCAATAGCCAACACATAGAAACAACCTAAATGTCCACTGATGGGTAAGTGGATAAAAAATTTCTGGTATATACATAGAAAATAGATTTCAGCCACTCAAAAAACAAAAAACAAAAAACAAGGAAATCCTACCGTTTGTGACTACACAGATGGACTTTGAAGGCATTATGCCAAATGAAATAGTCGAGAAAGACAATACTGTATGATCTCACTTTTATGTGGGATCTAAACAAACAAAACAAAACAAACTCATAGGAAAAGAGAACAGACTTGTGTTTATCAAAGGCAGGGGGGAAGGGTGGGAGAATTGGAAGAAGGTGGGTAAAACCTCCAATTTCCACTTACAAAGTAAAGAAGTACTAGGGATGTGGGGAGCCTGGGTGGCTCAGGCAGCTAAGTATCTGACTTTGGCCCAGGTCATGATTTCATGGTTCGTGAGTTGAAGCCCACATTGTCAGCACAAATCCTACTTTGGATCCTCTTTACAAACCTCCCCCCACCCGGCCCCCACTTGTGTGCTCGCTTGCTCTCTCTCTCTCTCTCTCAACAAGAAACATTTTTTTAAAAAGTACTAAGGATGTAACATAGAACACAGTGACTGCAGCTAACACTGATGTATGATATATATGAAAGTTGTTAAGAGACTAAATCTTAAGAGCTCCTATCACAAGGAGAAAATCTGTCTTTCCTTTTTACTCCTGTTTATTTTTATTATTGTATCTATATGAGAAGATGGATGGTAACTGACACTATATTGGTAATTTCCCAATATATGTAACCAAACCATAATGCTGTATACCGTAAATTTATACAGTGATGTATATCAATTATTTCTCAATAAAACTGGAAAAAATATATATTTTTAAAAAACCCTATAGGACTGTTAGCTAATAAATGAGTAGTTTTAAGCCACAAAGCTCATGGCTATTTGTCATGCACCAGTATAAACTAACATATCAAGGAAGTAACTCTTCCTAGGGTTATCCTGTGTGTTCCTCAGAACAAGAGAAATAAGGAGAAACACATTCACAAGTATGGTGGTGTAGCAAATGCTTTAAATGTCCACACCTCTTGGGCTTTACCACTGGATGACTTTCCACTGCCAGAATCTGAGTTTCTTACATTCAGGACTTTTCTTTTCTTTTCTTTTTTTTAATGTTTATTTAATTTTGAGAGAGAGACAGACAGAGGAGGAGCAGAGGAGGAGCAGAGAGAGAGGGAGACACAGAATCCAAAGCAGGCTCCAGGCCCTGAGCTGTCAGCACAGAGCTTGATTAGGGCTTTGAACCCACAAACTGCGAGATCATGTCCTGAGCCTAAGTTGGACACTCAATCAACTGAGGTACCCAGGCGCCCATTTGAGGGCTTTCTAAGAAGTTGGTAAAGGCTGATCTGCAAAGGGCGTGGCAGATCAGAAGAGCTAACTGGTTAATACAGCCAGGTAACAGCCCCCAACCGATGGCTAAGAATAATTGTGTATGGGGTGCCTGGGTAGCTCAGTCGGTTGAGCATCTGACTTCGGTTCAGGTCATGATATCACTGTTCATGAGTTTGAGCCCTGTGTCAGGCTCTGTGCTGACAGCTCAGAGCCTGCAGCCTGCTTCAGATTCTGCATCTTCTTCTCTCTCTTCCCCTCCCTGGCTAGCTCTTGCTCATTCGCTCACGCTCTCTCTCTCTCAAAAATAAACATTTCAAAATTTAAAAAGCAAAAGTTTTCAGGGGACCTTCTGAAAAATTCCTTTTACCACTATGCCCTTCCTCCTTCCAGCTTAATAGGAAAGCAGACACAATAGCTGAAGCTTCAGCAGCCAGCTTGGGACTATGAGAGAAAGAACAAAAGAACTACAGAGACTTTGGACAGGAAATTCATGAGTCAGTAAACCAACACCAACAACTACCTACTTCAGACTTAGTGTTACATAAAAAAAAAAAAAAAAAAAAAAAAAGAAAGAAAGAAAGAAAAAAAAACTTTCAAGCTGCTATTGTTATATGTCTATCACTAGCTGAGCGTAGTTAATAAATGATAAGGAGATAGATCTGGAAAAGGAATTTGGATGTTGATTGTTTGCCTAATGGTCTGACCCAACAAGGTCAGAGAGATTTATCCCAACTTGCCATGTAACCGGAGAAATACACCATGAAATCTCAGGATATACTTTAGAAACAGCAGGAAACCCAGCAAGAAATTTCAGGACACATGGCAGAAACATCAACAAAGCCTTCCAAATTTTAATTATGAAACTTCCATGCCAACTTTATATTGCCATTTCACATTTACTTACACAGAACCTTTTGTGTTTTCAAAGTCATTTCCAATAGTATTAATGAGGCACTAAGCGACCACGTTTGGCGATCTCTGCATTTTTTGATAATGCCAACAACACATATTTCACTTCAACATCATTAAAAAATATCCTACCACATTCTAAGATCTCTAACTATATTGAAAAGAACCCCCTCCAACAGAAAACAAAACAATACTATTTTTACAACTCTGAAAAGGATAAATATAGTTCATTGTTTTCTAATGCATGGGGGATGGGGTCTATTTCTATCACAGCATCTTACTACTACCGCAAAAGGTGAGATGAAATAACATATAAATTTTGGCACATGTTTAGACAGACAGATGGATACATAGATGACAGATAAGGTTGCTGAACGTTTTATCATAATGCAAAAAAAAAAAAAGCTTCTATTTCACCAACATTTGCTCAAGTCATCTTTTGCTGCATTGATGTCATCAAATTCAATAAATGGCTCCAAGTCGTGCACTGTTTTTTCCTTTGTGTATTAATGCTTGTGTTTCTGTTCCTTCAGAGGCATCTGATATTAAAAGCAAGGAGGAAAAATGAGCAGAGGAACCTTGTGCCACCCAGAGCAGATATCTGACGTTCCTCAATATTAAAAGATACTTATCATATATATTGCCGGGAGGCTAAGAAACCTACCTATGTAAATATGCTATCTGTTGATCTAAAATCATTTCTCATGTGTACGAGATCATTTGTATAAATGATGCTTGGAGTGGCATAAATACATTTTTCCTCTCTGCTTCTCATATTTATTCAATTTAGAAACCCCAGCAAGCCTTTATTCTTTTCAACACTGCAACATTAACACTGAGATGAAAAGACATGATGATATTTCTGCTTCATGCTTCAGTCCTAAGAAATTGCTCCAGAGTTGTACAAACTTTTCTTATCTTGTTACCTTTGTGACTTTAAGTGGCATTAAATAAGGAAAGCCAGGGTCAATTCAACCTTGAAGCATTTAGAGACACATTCCTGCCCCAAACTAAGGAAAATCCATTGTCAAGAAAGGTAGTGCCATTCTCTAACGCACAGGTGAATGGTAATCAAATGAAAGAGAGGGAAGAAAATCAAAGGGATCCAGGAAGAGGTTCTATAAATGAAATCAAACCTAAAGGATTAAATTTGTCCTAAGGAGGTTTATTATTTCTTTGATTCCAAGATAAGAATAATTTTAAGAAGCCATTATCATTACAATAATGCTTCTGAGGTGAAAATCACTACATTTTATTGTCAGACACATCCTATTTTCAGGGGGTAAATATGGGGGGGAAATCAGATAAAAAATAATTAAAAAGAAAGATGTTACTGATCAGACTTTGTCTTCCTGGCTGTGCTCAATTTCAGGCATGGATGAGTCCAACCTGCTCACTCAGATGCTTGTTGCATTTATTTGGTAGCTATTAGAATCCCACATCCTTACCTCAAAGTCAGTGGGCACTGAGCTGTGCCACAGCCTCCTTCCAGCTCATGCAGCTGTTCTACATTTGCCCTACCATCCCTCCACATGACACAGCAGCCTGCTCTGGGTTCCAGAACAATAGACAGAGCCCCAATGACAACTGTGTCTATCTCCACTCCTGTCTGATCTCAGGTGCTGCCTGAAAAACATACAGGTGTGGCCCTGACCAGCAACAGTAACATTAGCGAGAAACTCGTTAGAAATGCAGGTCTGCAGGACATCCCCTCTACCCTCCCCCAGAACTACTGAATCAGAAACTCTGAGGGTGAGGGTGTAAAAAGCCTTCCAGATGATTCTGATGAAGGCTGAAGTCTGAAAACCACTGATCTCAATCATTTCAGTATTTGCAGAGTTTTGCTACCAAATGGGAGATTCCCTCTGTAACAGAAAATAAACAGACTGCCATCCACTAGCAATAGTAGCTGACACTTATTGAGGAACTGCTATAATCCAAGGACTGTTTTAAGCTCCTGATGAGGGAGTTACTGTCATAATTTTTCCCACTTACACTTTGAAAACTGAAGCAAAGAGGTTCAGTTATTCCAGGACGCAAAGATATGACATAAAGAAGCAGGATTCAAACACAACTGTCTGCTCCAAAGACGGGGCTCTCAGCCTCTTGGCTACATGGCCGCTGACCACCCGTGTGTCTTGGCATTACATCAGTGACTTCCATAAAGAGGACCAGGCACTCCAACACTAAAGGACTTTAACACAGGCTTACTAAACCCTCAAGACAAAAAAGTGAGGTAAGCATTAATGGCCCGATTTCCCAAAGGAATAGGGAAATCTCACTAATCTGAACTTTGTTGATTTAGAATTAACAATAATTGGGTTATATTTTAGCTAACAGTTAGAATATGAAATTTTTCCGTAAGAATTTTCAGACTTCTGCTTACAAAGGGAATCCAATTTGAAAATCAATCACATTTTACAAACGAAGAACCCGAAAGATGGACATTCTCTTCCTGGTGCCTTTGGTCCTAAAAATACATACATACATACATACATACATACATACATACACAAACAAACCTTGAGTTGTATTCACCCTGTGTCGAACACTCTCAAAAGAGTCAAAAGAATATTACAAGTGGCAGTCTATAGGGAAGAGATCAGGAGAAACTGCCTGAATAAGTGACACACCTATTGGGGACGAGTGGACATACAGGGCTGTCCGGGTGATAGTGCTGACAGTGCTGTTCCTATAGGACATTGGAAGCAAACTCTGATGGCACCGGTACCAATATGAAGAATGCTCCTCATTTCTGCACAGAACTAAGTGTAGAGCTCCAGGAACACTACAGTGTGGTACCCATGGGGTACCCATGGGGCACTACAGCACTGAGCAAAAGAGCAGCAGCATCTGGCAGATACAAGCACCCCCTGTGTGGACGGTGATTCCCAGGAGAAAACAGCTCCCCTGTGGGCTCTTCTGGCAGCTTAATCAACAGCAGACACCTGAGCAGCAGGCCTGAAGCGAGCGCCAAAGGAAGACGAGAAATGGCAGGGGCCACCCCTGAGCTCAGGAAAAGTGAGCCACCATAGCAAGTCCCAGAAAAGAAAGGGGGGGTGGGGTAGGGTGTGGGGGAGGGGGAGGTCATTGGTTCAAAAAGACCCGCATCAGCAAGGAAAGTTAGGACAGCGGAAATTTCATATTGCATATTTATACTGCACTATTAGTTTACTTCTGTTAAGTGATGTCATATCCTTTTGGGGAGAGTTCAGTTTTTAGTCATTCCAATCGCTACCATAAAATGACTGTGATGTTTAACTTTCAGATTAGTGATCAATTCTGTTGAATTTTTACTATAACATGCAAAGTAAAGCATTATCCTTTAACTTGTCTGCTTCACCTGATTTTGTATCTGCATTATACAATTATCTAAAATGCTCTAAAACACTTGAAGGTATATTTCCTAGAAAAAGAAAATGGAAATTGAAATGTTGTACCATGACTCATGTGCCTTTCCCCATCATGGTGAACTATTCACTGAGTGTGCTTTATATGCTGCAATCTTACTGCACTCGTGAAGAAACTATAAACCATTTAAAAGAAAAAATTATGTTAATTGGTAATACATGTGACACATGGGAGACTTGATGCTATCTCATGCTGCACCTGAGTAACACAGTCAGTTAAGCATCTGTCTCTATTCTCAGCTCAGGTCATGATCTCAAGGTTTGTGGGTTGCAGGCCCTGCATCAGGCTCTGTGCTGGCAGCATGGAGCCTGCTTGGGTTTCTCTCTCTCTCTCTCTCTCTCTCTCTCTCTCTCTCTGTCTCTGTCTCTCTCTCTCTCTCTCTCTCTCTCTCTGTGTGTGTGTGTGTGTGTGTGTGTGTGTGTGTGTGCCCCTTCCTCATTCATGCATGCTCTCTCTCAAAATAAATAAACTTTTAAAAAATTAAAAAATATTTATAAAAATGCTGTTTCATTTATTTCATAACACAAAAGAAAACATTTTAACAAATGGAAAGAACAAAATAAAATGGTGCAAAGTATGTTGTATTAGGATTATTTTGCAGCAAAGGGCCATGGAAATTATTCTAGAATGACATTTTTTCCCCTAGCATGGCATTTTTTATTTCACATCCTATGACCAAGCAAGAAAGTTTGAATTCTGTGGCGTTTCAAATTATATTTCCTATGTCACCTCCAATTATATAGAAAGAATTCCAAAGGCTGTTGCCTGAATAAGACCATTTGGATCACACAGAAGCTTCTCTCGTTTGAAATAGATTAGCTTCTCAAACACTGTTCTAATTAAATCTATAGATTTGTAACTTCAAGATAAGAGGGGTTTAAGTTTTCAGTTTCCAAATCCATTTCCTCAACATAAGAGCACAAATTAGTCCTTTGAAGCACTAAAGCCAGTCACAACCTACTTACCCTTCAGGTTATATAATCTGTTGCCAGGTTTTTCCCCCCAAATTTACCACTTTCATCCACATTAAAAGCCTGCAGAGGCAGATTTGAAGGGAACTCCTTGGCATCTTTGATGGGCAGACTCATTAACCCCAGTTGACCCCTATTAGTCTAAAGGGGTATAGAACAGAAGGGACTTTAACCTAATGAGCCCTTTTGAGTACACACACCAACTTTCCACCAGCAGCTCTTCCTTGTCCTGTTTTAAGTTCTCACAGTCTCAGAGCCCCCACCACCTGACCAACAGTGGGGGGCTACTATGCTAGCAATCTCTTGAGCCCTCAGCCCTAGTCCTATAACGAAATAGGCAGCCCCTCCACACCCACTCAGATGCAACTGGTTTTTGTTTTGTTATATTTTTTAATGTTTTTAATGTTTATTCATTTTTGACAGAGAGAGACAGAGAACAAGCAGGGGAGGAACACAGAGACAGGGAGACACAGAATCGGAAGCAGGCTCCAGGCTCTGAGCTGACAGCACAGAGCCCATGCAGGGTTTAAACTCACGAACCGTGAGATCATGACCTGAGCCAAAGTCGGACACTTAACAGACTGAGCTACCCAGGCGCCCCTAGATGCAACTGTTTTTTAAACACTGCCTCAAGATGAGTCCTAGCTTCCAGTTTTCATTAATCTAGCCATACACAATTTTTTATAGCTACTTGATCACTTGTCTTTGTCTCTTTCTAAAGGACTTGGCATTTTTTCCATGTGGCTTGAATCACAGGCACCTACAATGTGCATCACTTTTTATCATATTTTTATTTTTAAAAATTATCTTACTAACTATTTTAGTTATTTTATTTTAATGATTTTGGTTTCTGTCATAATCCTAACATTAATGCCAGGGTTTTTAACACTCTAATTAAAGTGTTGCACTTCTTGGACACGAAAGAGTTAATGTTTGAACTAACCTCAAAATAAAGTTCAAAGAGCAAATGATCAATGACCACAAACAACTAAACTTGCTATTTGTTGAGAAGAGACAGAGCTATTTCCCTGGCACGCAGCTGCGTTCACATCTGTGGAAGTTACTACATAGAAAGCTATATTATGACAGCTAAGAGTTTGTTAGGATGTCACTATGAGCTAGGTGTTGTGCCAAGGACTTTGCCTGCATTATCTCTTTTGAAACTCATCACAGTCCTAAAAGGTAGGCACTTTTATTGCCAGTATTTTACAGAGTTGGAAACTGACACATAAAATAGCTGTTAACAGTCCTAAGCCACATCCAGGTTGAGCGTTGGCTATGAATCCAAGTGTCTGTATCCAGTCTGCAGGCTCTAAGTCTCTATGGACTTAATACAACTCAGAGCATACAAGGTTTTATTATTGGAGGAAAGCCAAATTCTCAAATATGTAGCTTCTTTATTACAAATCATGCATTCAATACAGCCACTTGCAAAAATCATCTCACATGATGAATGAAATATACAATGCAAAAATCTGTATTTCAAATGTTTCAGTTTTAAGTTTTGGAAAATAAGTAGAGGCTATCTACAACTTGGTAAAAATCATTAACAATTTTCTGATGACATTCTTGTGAAGATGAAAATGCATCCCCAAGAAATATTAGAATAGATCAGAAAATACGTGGATTAGGTTTTTACATACTAAAGAAATGAGTAAAGCTAACGGAATTATGAAGGCTATATAAACAGATGGAAATCTCTTTTAAGGGGAGAAAAAAAATTTAAACGTATAAAACTCAAAAATATTTAGTCTTTTATGTATATACAAAAAAATTATAAGAGAAATACCAGTATTCACAAGGTTATGCCAACTATATCCCAATAAAACTGGAGGGAAGAAAAAGATCATCTAAAGAATCTTTTAAGAGGCAGCAGTTGAGAATTTAATGAGAAAAATGTATGACAGGATCTACATGCCTCCCTGAAAGCTTGCACTCCAAACCTGTTCAGCCAGGGCATTGTCATCCAGACTGTATTTGAACGCATGGGCATGAGCAGGAAAGCACTTCTGCCCACAGTCAGAAGTGGTGGCCATTTGTGCTAGCTACTCAAGTGACCAGGCAAATCTTCTCTAAAAATACTCTACGTGTGGACAACAGACCCTTGTTTAAAAACCTGTGACACGGAAGCTACTGCTTTCAAGACAATTCATCCTTTGACTCTTCTTAGTTAAAAGTTCTTCCTCATTTTTAGGGAAAATTTACTTCCCTGAAACAATCTATCCATCCTTGCTCTCTGCAGGAGAAGTTGGGCTGCTGGGTGGAGAAGAACCACTGTGCGGGGGTGAAAGAAACACAACCTGATGACTAGAAACTACCCCCCCATCCCCCGCCAGCAGGGTGGACCTTACACAACATGTGGGAAGGGCAGAGGAGAAGCATCGTCATTACCTGATTGGCTCTGAATTTCTTTCCCTGGGGGAATGTAACATCGTATGTGATTTGGGAAGAAATGTCATCAGAATCTTCCCTCCCCCTACCACAGAAGTCAACCCAAACTGGTTAACCACTATATTCTATCACCCTGGATCACCAGATCTTTTGGGGTACAGATCCTGGGAAGGAAAGAAGGAGCCTCTCCCATGCTGAGATTGCAAGCTGTGCTTGAGAACTGTGCTGTGCAGTGCCCAAATCTGAACATAGCACAATAGGAGCCTGACCTCATTATTTGAAACTCTGGATGCCTTCAGCTTTGCCTTCATCCTTTGGACCTTCTGGTTAAATGAACCAATAAATCGTGGGTTTTTTTTTTTTAAGTAATTTCAGTTTAAGTATTTTCAATCACTTTGAACCCAAGGAGTTTTGTCAAATACATCCCAAAGGGACAAATTTCACCATCCTTACATGTTTTCCTAGCATAAACCCTAACTGGAGGAGAATGCTAGGCAGGAGGACTGGTGGGTGGAATAAGCCAAGTATAGAGAGATTAGCAGTTGAAAGAGTGGCACAGTAGAGAATTGGAAAGGTAAGAGATGAAGAACTGTCCCGTGAACCTACCTTACTTATCTAGAAACTTGCCTGCCTGATAGGATTTCTGGAGTATTAAGGAGTATCATTACGCAATAAAAAGATCCTGCATTAATGATCCATGACGTTCTGAAGTCTCTTTACAAAGTAGAGAGACCTTCATGAGAAGACTGGAGATGAACTGCTAATATATCTGACAAGCCCAAGTGTGAAGAGGACAGAAATCACAAAAACATTAGGAAAAGGGTTGTCATTAAGGTGCCTGGGTATTGAAGAGACACCAGGGACTATCTCTGCCCACTTCACGATTTTCCTGAGGATACATCATGCTGTCACAGCCCAGCTCTCTGAAGCAGGCAAAGAGGACCCCTGCCTATAGCTTATCTCCACTAGAGGATTTACATCTGACTGATGCCTTGGCGTTAATTAAAAATGCCCATAAAGATTTTCAGAGAGGTTTTCAGGACAAAAGTCCTATCCCCAAACATTTTATTTGCTTGTCCCAGAAAATGATGCTATACAGTGTAATTTAAAAATTTATACTAACTTTTTAAAAAATTAAATAAAGATAAATCTATCCATTGACAATAATTAAATCTAAGCTGTAAGTAAGGAAAAATATGAAGTTTCACCCAAATGCAGTGTCTCATCTAGTACTCTCTGCCTCTTCACAGATTTACTCTTCCCCTGTGGTTCTGCATATTTTGCTGTCTTTCATCAGTACAGCTAGAGCGTAAGCTACTAAATATATGCTGGGAATAAATTGTCTTCTATCAGCTACTTCCGTTTCCCTTCACACCTTCTGTGCTGAAAAGTCACTTCTACAAATATTCTCCATGAAAGGTAGCAAAGAATCAAAATGACATTTCACTAGGAGTGAATCAGCATCTCTTCTCATTGAAACAGCCTAGGCTCTTCACACATATGACATAAGTGCCACCATACATGGGCTTGAGGAAATAATGGTCCAGAGTGTGGGAAACACCAGTGCCAGCTCCCTTTACTAACTGATCCACCACTGGATGCTCCAGTGAGTTTCCAAATGGAGAAACTCCTTGGGCAAGTCTGAATATAATACGAGTAAAGTATGGCCTTGTTAATAAAAAAAAAAAAATCCTCAGGCATTTGAAATGATTTCCAGAGCCATTAGCCACATTTCTGTGTTAAGGAGGATTCTATATTAAAGAAGTAGTTTGCAGGCAGTCTGTTTGGAAAAAAACAACTGTGGGGTGATATATTATATTATATTATATCATATTATATCATATCATATCATATCATATCATATCATATTATATTATAATATTTGAGTAGACAGGATGATTAAAATAATTATTCAGTGCTACCAGGTTCCAGGCACCATTCAGGCACTGAGGATAATGAGGAGCAGCCCAGAAGAGTCCCTCTTCCCATGTAGCGTACATTCCTGCCAGGGGTAACCTTCAGACATCAACCATTATTTACAGGGTGTTATAGGCACATAAACCTAGATAAAGAGATTGAGAAGGATTCTTTGAGCAAGTAATAGTTGACCTGGACCTTGAAAGACTAGAGATTAGCCAGCAAGTGGGGGGAGCAGGGAGGGCATTTCAGAGATGGGGGGAAATATGTGAAAAAGTCCTAAGGGGAAAGGAGATTGCTGGTCACTCATGGAAGTGAGAGATCAGCAGGACTGAAGCATGGAGGTATGGGTTCAGGGCATCAGGATATGGAAAGGTAAATATGCCCTTGAAGGTCATGTTAAACATTTTTTTTAACATGCCCAAGCTGAACACTCCCCTAAATCTGTTCTGTGGAAGATTCCTCCATCTGGATAAATGGCAATTCTGTCTTGTTGGCTGCTTGATATCATCTGTGATTCCTCTTTCGTTCATACCCAATTCATCAGCAAAACTTTCTCATTTTTATCTTCAAAACATACTCTTCTAGTGAACTACTTCTCACCATTTTTACCATGCTATCCTGGCCCAAGCCACCATCTCCTCTCTCCTAGATTACTGCAATTGACAAATAAATGGTCTTTCTATTTCTCCAATTGCTCCCCAAGAGTATGCATTTAAAACAAGAGCCAGACCACATCACTGCCTTTCCCAAGGTCTCCAGACACTCCCCTGTCTCACCTTACTATGGACCACAAGGCCCTACATTATCTGGTCCACTAGTAAACCTGTGACTTGATCCCCTACTTGTCTCCTTCTCATTCTGTGTGCCCCCTACCCAACATTCCAGCTTTCTTTGAAAGGCAGACATGCTCCCCTCTTAGAGCCTTTACACTTACTATTCCCTCTACCAACATTCTTTTTCTTCAAATATCCACATGAGTGTCACCCTCTCAGTAAGGCTTTCCCTAACTATCTTATTTAAAGTTGTAAATCACTCTTCCCCTTTTCTTTACCTGGTTCACTTTTATCCCTAATAAATCGCGGTAAATATTTGCCCTTATTTACTGTGTTCCACACACATGCTAGAATGCAAGCTCCATGAAGACAGAAATTTCTGTCAGCTGTAGTCGCTGTGGCACCCCTAGGGCCTGAAATATTGCTTGAGACAGAGTAAGTATTCACTAATATTTGATGAATGAAGGTCTTTATCCTAAGACCAATAACAAGCCACTAAAAAGCTTTGAACATGAAGATTTATGATCAGAAACAAACTGTTAAGGTCTCTTCAGCTTCCCACGAAAAGAGTATTCTGGAAGAAGGGGGCTAGGTGTGGTGGGCAACAGTGGACGCCTTGGAGAAAACTAACTTGTCTTCATTTCTAAGAGGAGTGAGTACAGTGAACAGAAGAAGCGAGGCTCACTATCGTTGGTGACGACTTACTGTGGTAGCCAGCTTCCAAGATGACCCACACCCCTTCTCCCAGTGATCCATGCCATCTAGTATTCACATCTCCATGAGGTCCCCTCCCATGCAGAATGGGGGCTAGCCCTGAGGGACAAACTAAATATGACAGAGTGATGCCTTATGACTTTCAAGAGCAGGTTACCAAAGCCCTGACACCTTTCAGCCTGGTGTTTTAGAATACTCCCTCTTAGAACACTGAGCCCCTGTATAAGAAATTGTGCTACTCCAAGACCACCATGGTGAAGAGATCACTTGGGAAGATCACATGGAGAAGCCCTGAGACTACATATAGAGGAAGATGACTTACTAGTCCCCAGCTGTTTCAGCCTCCAGGCATGTGAGTCATCCTGGTTGAGGCCCAAGACCCTGGGAACCAAAATGGGCTTGCCCACAGTATCATATCTGAATGCCTGACCCTTAAAATCAAAACAAAAGTAGTATATTTGGGACAGTATGCTACACAGCAATAGATAACCAGAATGCTCAGTAAAGAGGATTCCTTTTCAGTGTAACTTCACCAACCAGGCAGAAGTTCCGGGTAAAAAAAAGAAAAAAGAAAGAAAAAAAAAAAAGAAAACTTGAAGGACAGAATATCTCAAGGTGCCTTCTTTGTTTAAGGGCCTAGCAAGGATAAGCAAAATGGATCACTTTAATAAAAGAAAATGCAGCTGCATGCAGGTAGATTTTAATCTAAACTGTCAAAACTGTAGCTGCCTGATTTTTCCCCAGACATATTTTTATTGCATCTAAGCCATTCAAGAAGCTGACAATTTGCTTGATTAGCTGAAGGAATTGGATTACCATGACACCTTCCTCTTCCAACCCTCTGGAATACGTTAGGGCAGTATCTCCTGTTAGAGCATAAATGGGAATGAACATTACCTTCTCTCAAGGACAAGTTGTTAATTGTTTGCTCTGAATTTCATCAGAGAACTAATGGGAACTGTTATTTCAGGAATATTTGATACCTAAACTCTTTATGCTTTTTTGTACAAACCCAAGACTAAATTATTACATCTGAGGCCTTAAATTGTAAGTGGAAACAGTAGAAAATGAACTCCCCTTTTAAAATCATGAACAGAGTGTATGCAATAGTTTAAATGACAAAAAAAATTAGTGAAGTTTCATCAAAACATGAAGAAAGAAAGAAGGCAAGAGTTCTACAAGCAAATATCAAGATTTTGCATAAAATTCAAGTAGAGTTATTCTAGAAGCACTAATTAACATGGCATGTTGGAAAGCCTGTATCTGCAACAAATCCCACCCATGATAAGCTTATGCCAGGTTGTTGTCCTGCCCCATACTCTTAGCTTTATGAAAAAAAAATGCCAAAATTCTCAAAAGCATAAACCTGAACTACCTCAAACCCCCGCCCAGAGCAACACTGACACAAATGTACATATAGTTCGTATCTTACTTAGATTGTGATGTTCTCTCCAAAGGTCACGGTGGGCCTTTGTGTAAGGGTGGCTAAGCTATTACAGAAAGCCCATGATGGAGATAGGACAATAGTAAGAGGTCAACAACCTAAGGTCCTATTTTTTAGCAACACACACAAAACCTATGAGCTCATCCTTGCTGACACCTCCAACATCATTCTTGTTATAACTTTTCAAATCAGCATTATCCTTACCCTGCCTCTACAGCATACCTACAACATACCTACCTAGTACTGTGCACATGTACACACGTGCCTACACACAATCTTCCACCACTACTGAATGAAGCTGCTGTTTCCTGGATATACTACACTATTTCAGGATTCCCCGACTTTGTTCACATCTCTCTCCTTTCCTAGCATGTCCTTCCGCATGTTTTAAGATTCAGTTTAAGCATTGCCTCTCCTCTGAAACCTTTCCTCTTCCTTCCCTGCAGGCAGACCCTAGCCATTGTGTCCTCTGAGCTGAAAGAGGCCCCATACATCATTCTTTCACTTTGTCTCCCCACTCCTACTTGACATTTGGGAGAGCAAGTAACCTTATCTGATTATTTCCCTGTGAGAATCCCCTAAAACAGAGGCCAGGTCTCATTTACGGAAAGAAGAGAAGGAAGTGTAAGAACCCCTCCAAATGAAAGGAAAAGATTTGAGGACCCCACCTTTCAGAGACAGTACTGTTGACCCTTTCCTTACACAAAATAAATCATTTCCTAACTCCCATCATCAGCATTACTTTCTAAATAAGGTAATCTAAAGTGCTTCCAGGAGTTACCTTCACATCATGACATTTATTAGACATAATTTTGACTGACAAGTATAAATCCATGCCACACCATTTTGTGGAACAGAGAAACATTGTCTGTTTTACAAAAACTACCACAAAACTGCAAGAGAGACAAAAGTGCAACTAACCACTGTGCATGATTCTATCCAGCATGCATTGTATAACAACACAGAATTCTACTCCCAGACACTCTGTGGTTACAGAAATACACATAATATTTTATGGACAAAGTGTCTTTAAATTATTAAGAATTTTTAAGGTAATCAGAGCAGCTGAAAGAAATACCAAATATGCCAATCTGATGAGTAAGTAAAGAGAAAGGGTCAGGATGCATATTTAGTAAGGAGAAATGGCTGACAGAGTTATTCACCTCTATGCCTGGGAGCAAAACTGGAGCTAAAAATAGAGACCCCAAGAGGATGAGGTACACTTGCTTTGTCTTTTAGTCTTCATCCATTTCAGGCAGTGACTATTTTTCCAGTTCTATGGGGATTCTAAACATTTGAATACTTAACAGAAGATTTGCTTGTGGGTGGAAAATACCATAAAATGTTGAATTCCATAGAAAGTTTCAAGGTAATATGGCCATCAACTTTCAGCTCAGCCTTTCAATTATGAATATGACAGTCACAATATAAAAATTGTACTCCATATTATAATCTAGTCAATTCTTCCTATAACAGACCTCTTATTTCGATGGACAAATAACCTTGAAGAAATGAATGAGGCAGAAAATAGTTTTAAATCAGTAACTATTAGAAACCTTTGTCATTTCAAAGAACCTCTATCCAATAAAAGCCATCTTAAACAGAAATTGAGCAAAAGCAGTACCTGGGAATTATGGAAGAAATCTCTGAGAAATAGAATCATTTCTCTCAGAAGTAGAGGCATTTCCAGTGCTGGAGCATTTATAAAGGGAGATGACTGGCAGTCTTACCTTCTTTGACTCTTTATAGTGGGTGATGGTACCCTTCAGAGGAGAGGACAATCAAACGAGTGATGTGAAACAGAATATACACCTTCTTTACAGACTGCTTGACCCGCAACCTCTCAAATATACCCAAAAGTATAAAGAATGAATCTACAAAGAATGAGCACCACCCACCCTAAGATTTAGCAACATTCTATCATTTGTTTTGTTTTATCTATCCACCTTCTACTTTCTTTTTCTTGAGAAGTATCAGATATGATATCATTTCGTTCACAAGTATGTCAGACTCCATCTCTACAGATAAAAACATTTAAAATAACAGTACCATTTTCATAACCAACACAATTTATAATTATTTCTTAATATCAACTGAGCCCAAAATCTACTCAGTTTTCTCTGATCATCTCAAAAGTGTCCCTTAACATGAGTAGTTTGAAGTAGAATCCCAACAAAAGTCATATACTGTATTTGTTGATATGTTTTGTAAGTCTCTTTAATCTATAACATTTACTCCCCCCCACCTCTCTCTCTCTCTTTTTTCACGACATTTACTTGCTAAAGATTCTAGATTTGGCTGATTGTACCTTCATGATATTATATAAGATGATGCTCTATTCCTCATGTTTCCTATATATAGTTAAGTTTGAGACTTGATGGAATTCAGATTCAATTTTTTTGGCAATAATATTTCAAAAATGGTGCTGTACATCACTAAGGAGTCACGTAATACCTATCTATCCCACTTTTAGTGATGTTAACACTGATCAGTGGTTCAAAGGGTATCAGCCTGAACCACTCATAACAAAGTACCCAAATATTATTTCACCTAATGATTTAGCATCTAGATTGCCTAAATCCATTATTTCATTAGGGGTTGAAAAGAGATTATAAAAACCCTTTATTTTTTCTGCTCTTATTTTGTGTTATTCTTCTGTTAAAAATGAAAAAGATGGAAAAAAAAAACCCTCTTTCTCATAGGAACAGAAAAGCAGTCCCTAAACTCTAAAAGCTGGCCTGACATTCATTGCTAGACCTCAGGGTTCTTTTGCTGGATGTAAATAAATTCATAGAACATCAAATCACCTTGTGACTTTGAAGAAGTGAGGTTAAAAGAAAGAATAATAACAAGACCATTTCATAATGTTCTTTAACCACAGGCAAAAACAAGGTCACTGTGCAGACCACAAAAATATCAAACACTCACCTTTTCCAGATATGAATGACTGCTGCCTCTATAATAATTACAGCTTTAGTCTTGCTCTAGCCTTGTAAGATTTAGTAAGTACCTAATCATATCATTCTTTAAATTAGATGTATTAAAATATCCAACCATAGATTTATCTTCCCTTCCAATCCGGAGCAAAGTACCTCTTCCTTGAACCCTCCCCAGCATCATCTACACCCTCAAAAACACAACAAGGAATAATATTTAAGCAGTATTTGGGCACCCCAGGGCCCAGTCAAGTTGACACATAAAATTAACTATCACCAAAAAATCAGCCATTTCTCTATAATATTCACTTTAAACAAAATTAAAGTGGTGATATCTTGTGTAAAGATAAACTTTGTATTATACTGAGGGGAAGAAAGACCTATACATGAACATCATGGGTAGTTTCAGTTACTACTCCTTTACAGGAATGTAGAGGCCAGGAAATCTCAGGGAAGAACTATTATAAATGATGAAAGAAAAAGAAAATGTGTCCAAAGAGGAAATATTAAGGAACTTACTCAAAAAAGAGAAGACTAAAGAATTTTTTTTACTGTCCTTAAATAACAAAGATTTCTCCAAAGAGAGGTGTTGGGCAGTCAGTGCTGTGTTATGAAATATTCTACCAGAGAAAAAATAATAAAGCCAAGGGTATTTGGCTACATCTACAGAATGTCAAATCATCCAGTCTTGGGTATAGAAGTGGCCCATTCAAGTTTCGAGAATAACTCTAGATGATTCAAAAATTACCAAAATGTTAAAACCATATGCTGTCAAAAGATACTTTTGGGGATGCAATTCTATTGTTTATTTCAAACATATCCTCCCACCTGACAATGTGGAAAGTAGATAAGCCCATCTCTAATCCATCCCCAAAGGATCCACTGCAAGCTGGCTGAGGGCTGCCTCTAAAAAGAGAGGATAGTTCAATTTTTAACTTTTTGATTAACCTCCATGCTGTTTTCCAGGGTGGCTGCACCAGTTCGCACTCCTCTTAACAGTGTAAGAGGGTTCCCCTTTCTTCAAAGTCTTACCAACACCTCTTGATTCTTGTGTTGTTATTTTTAGCCATTCTGGCTGTTACCTAATTGTACTTTTGATTTGTACGGCCCTAATGATAAGTGATGAATGGATAAACAAGATGTACATACATACATATACCCACAATGGAATATTACTCAGCCATCAAAAAGCATAAAATCTTGCCATTTGCAATGACGTGGACAGAGCTAGAGTGTATTTTACTAAGTGAAATATTCAGTCAGAGAAAGAGAAATACCATAATGATTTCACTCATATGTGGAATTTAAGAACAAAACACACAAACACAGAGCGGAAAAAAAGAGAGGAAAACCAAGAAATAAACTCTTAACTATATAGAAAAAACTGATGGTTCCCCACGGGGAGGTGGGTGAGGGATGGGGTAAAATAGGTGATGGAACTTAAGGAGGATGCTTACTGTGATGAGCACCAGGTGTTGCATGTAAGAGATGAATCACTAAATTCTACACCTGAAACTGATATACTATATATTCACTAACTGGAATTTAAATAAAAGCTATAAAATAAAGTAACGTAACATAACATAACATAACATAACATAACATAACATAACATAACATAACATAACATAACATAACATAACATAACATAACAATAAGAGTAGAATGGCAAATGGGGTGGCCCATTGTTCCCTGCGTGGGAAGGCAGGCCAGCAATTTCAGAAACCACTCTGAGGGTGGAAGTGAGCAATGAGCTTCTCCATGAGCTAAAAAACCCAAGAGGAACCCCTTTTATCTTCCTCCAGGAAGCTTGAGGCTTCCCTCGTAAAATTTCTAGAGCCCACTCTTGTTTCCAGGGGTGAGGACAGGGGCAAAACAAGTGAGTTTAGTAATTGCAGATGCTGCTAAACTTCACAGAATACAGGTCCCTGTATTAACGTCCCTGTTTAAAGTCAAATTAGGTAGACTAGATGTAAACATGTAGATGGTGCTTCTCAGAGGAAACAACTCTGGGGTCTTCAGACATCCCAGAAGAGAAAATCATTAATTAGATGCTTAGAATAATTCCTCTCCTCTAATTTAGTAGGTGGAACTTAGGAGTTAAATGGCTGAAGAAAAGAGCTCTGACAAGAATAACTATATCAAAGGAGGATTTCTTCCAGAAAGGTGGACCCAAGGACAGCACTGTAACCGTGCTTTCCTGAGCTAAGACAGCAGGGTAAGGGAATTGTACAGAGAACACTCAATGTGGCAGAGGAAATGACTCCAACAGCTTTAATAAAGCTACAACTATTCTTTCTCATCCCCTTCTAACTCCAGAAGCTACTTCCTACTTATATACCTGTTTTCCCTTTTTCACTGACAAGAAAAGACAGCAAGGTAAAGGCAGACTGTTCCTTTAAGAAACTGTTTTACCACACTTCGCGATAATGCCTATTTAATCAATTTCTCTTCCACAGTTATCTGCTGCTTTTGTTCTGTATATACAATATTCAACAAGGAGAAAACAGGTTTGGTTCAAATGCATTCTCTCATTACATAACCAAAACAGTGCCAATGAGTGCTATTTTTCAGTGGGACTATCAATCAATATTTAAGTTACCACAAATCCTTTTCGTCAGATGGTTTACTCAGAGACTGATTCAGGCAAAATATTGAATCCAACACTTGCATCCTTTATCCCCAATCTTATCCTTTAGAAAATGCTTGTCAAAGGGGAATGCCTGGAAAACATTCTCAATAGTTCAAGTACCTGTGTAGAGTGGGCTGAACGGCAGCCCTAGAAAAGTTATAGACACATCCTAATCTGTAGAACCTATGAATATTACCTTATATGGCAAAAGAGTGAACACTACCTTATGTAGCAAAAGATGCACTTAAGGATCTTGAGAAGATGACCTCTCCAAATGATGCTATTGGGCCTGAAACATAATCATATGTAACTTTATAAGACAGAGGTAGAGGGAGTTTTCCAACAGACACACAGAAAAGGGACCCACCTGGAGGAGAAGGCAATGTGAAGGCAGGGATTGGAGTGATGTGGCCACAAGTCAAGAAATGTCCAGACATGCCAGCAGGCACTTAGAAGTAGGAGAGGCAAGAAATGATTTCTCTTCTAGAGCTTCAGGAGGGTGCATGGCTCTGCTGCTATCTTTATTTTGAACTTTAGGCCTCCACAACAGTGAGAGAATACATTTATGCTGTTTTAAGACACCAAGTTTATGGTAATTTATCAAAGGAGCCACAGGAAATTAATACATTGTCTAATCCACACTGTCTTCTTTACAATAGCCCATGATAAAGAACTTAAGTCTACACTGCGTGTTTGTTCAAGGTCTCCAAGACCTTCAGCTATAGCTAATGGGATCAGAAGTAGACAGTGACCCAAAGCTAAGATACTACAATGAAGCATTCAGGTTTTCCGTCTCACCATTCTTAGCAAGAGACATAAAAGCCATTGTAAGACCATTTTGATCACCAGAGTTATAGAGTCTCATAGATTTGAAGTTAGAGTTGGTCCCGTGGCAAACCAAAGTCATTTTCACGCTAATGTTATAGAAGAGTTCAAGCACTAAGTAATCTGGGAAATGAGAAAATGAAGAGCTGAGCAGAAAGAATCAAATACCAGAGACCTCACCTCATACTTCACAGAGAAACTACATGCAATCAGATGAGAAGGATATTTTCCCACCATCAAACTATCATCCTAACTGGACCTATGCCCACGCATGCTGCTGTCTTCCTATTACTAAGGAGAAACTGTCCCTGCCCCTATCTATACAAAAACCTTTCACCTAAGTTACAAATCCCAGTCCCTCAAGGACTTCACTCCTGCAATTATCCTCTTTCTCTCTTCCTCCTTTATCCATCTCTTCTGCATACTTCACAGTGGAAATCAAACACATCTCAGTGTTTGTTATCCTTCTTCAGAATCAGTCCTTGGAGCCCATGTCCTCCCCAGTGACCACCGATCATCTATCTCTGCTCTCTTCTAGCTCTTCAAAGGGGTTGTCTATACTCACTGTCTCCATTTACTTGCCTCCAATTTTCTCCTCAACCCAATGCAAAGAGGATTTCTCTCTACTGCTTTTTTGAAATAAACCTTGTTAAGGTCACAAATGACCAATGAAATCCTCAGCTTATTTCAACTCTCATCAGCATTTGAAAGAATTTGTATTTCTCCTGGAAACAATTTTTTCACAGTTTTATGACACCACATTTCCTCCCACCTTCTGTAGTCTCTTTGTCTTCTTTGCTGGCTTGTCTACCACCAGCCCCTAACCACTGTCATGCTGCCAGGATTCTGTCTTTGACTCTCTTCTGATCTCTACCCTTCTTCTCTTCCTAGATAATCTCCCTTGGCTTCAAAAATATAAACATACTCTGATAATTCAATTTTGCATCAACAATTTTACTGTGTTATTGAACTTCACACTCAGATATCCAACTACTTAATTCTCATCTCCCAATGGGTGTCTAACAACTCTCTCACCCTTAGTGTGGCCAAAGGAATTTTTTGATTCCCCAGTCCACACCTTCCTTGTCTTTCTCTTTTGAGCAAATGGCACCAATGTCCACTCGGTTGATCGAATCAAAAATCCTCAAGTCATCCTTAATTCCTCTCCTTCCTGATATTCTGTATCTAATCCAAAGCAAGTTCGGGGAGGTCTATTCTAGAATCATTCCTGACTCTACCACCTTGCACCAACTGTGTGCCACTATCTGTCAGTCAATTTCTGTAGCTGCCTTTTAACTATAACCAGTTCTACAAATAGCAGAAAGATCATTTACTACATCACTTATTACTCGTTGATGAATTTCTACTGTACCCACATTAAAATACAAGTTTCTTACCAAAGTCTAAAAGGCCCTGTATAATCAGTTCTCTGCTTATTCCTTTAACATTATCTCCCTTACTTTTCTCCTCAAATCTTAAATTTGAGCTACATCAGCCTACTTCTTCCCCTCATACATTTCAAGGTCAGTTTTGTTTCAGAGCCTTCACCATTCTTGTTCCTTCTAGTCAGAAGTATCTTCCCCAGACTTCAGGTGCCCAATTTCCTCTCATAATTCAAATGTCATCACAAAGGACTTTCCTGACTACCTGAGGTGAAGTAGAACCGCCTGCCCCATTACTGTCTGTCACATCTCCCTCTTCAATTTTCTTCATAGAATTTATCAGTATCTGAAATTTGCTCCATGAATCCACTTGCATGTTTGCTGTTTGAATTATCCCATTGCAATGTTAGCTCCTTGAGGGAATGACTTTGAGTTTTCCACTTTCATGTTCCCAAGGACCTGGCAGCACCCACCCCCCACCCCCTCCCACCCCCCGCCTATGCTGACCCTTGTTTCCCTAATTCAGGCTTAAAAGATAACTTCCAAAGCCCATTTGAGGAGTTAAGAATGTTATCTCTGTGGATTATACCCTACTTTCTACTACTTTATACTTCTCCCCAGGAAAAGGAATAAAACCTTAGATATGTATAATCTATTTTCTGACTTGTCAAGGACATTGAGCATAAACTAAGTGTAAGAGTTTATGTAATCATTAAACATAAGGCAGCATAAAAATAACACCTGCCTTAGAGACAGAGACCAGTTGACATGTTGGACGAGTTGACCACAATGTTTTCCATGACTATTATCCATCTTGTTCACCTATTTCTTTTTTGTTGGTTCTATTTTAAAACCTGCTTTTTTCTCACTTTCCTAAGAGAATTATAGCTCTGGAAAAGCAGCTGGCTAAGTTTCACTTGCAATGCACTGCTGATCACACAGAAATGCACACTGCTCCCCCGGCAGAGAAACGTGTGATGGCTGATTTGTGTCTTGCTGGTTGGAAACACGCAATGGCAAGTGGGAGTTTTACTGGGTTCCCCGCACTGGAGTATAGCAGGCATTCTATTCCTTTTAGCTCATGGGTATTTTTGTTTGTTTGTTTAGTTCGACGAGAAAACACATTTATTCAGGTGCTCAGTTGCAAAGTGAAATGTGGCTCCACGCAATGAAATCATGTTCAAAGAAATTCAAACTGAAAGCTATAAACCTCCACATATTTAAGCTGAGCAAGCCAACTTCTTCTCAGAGATTTTCAAAGGCAAAGTGAAATGCACATTGCAAATGCCAGGCTGTACATATCTTGAGCAACATAATACACGTTTGACTAATCTTACCATGAGTGCAGGTTAAATTGAAGCCCCCTCCAAAGAAGATCTCTGGGTACCAAGCCTTACTGAGCAGATATCTAAGGCAGTTTTCACTTTCATTGACCACTTTCTGCAGTTTTATGGGCTTCCCATAAAATGGGGTAGGAGCAGTAAAACAGTGAGTAGTAGGTCACCCTGTGTTCATACTCACACTTGGGCACAGATCTTCATTTATCCTATCATTCTCCAATGAAGAGAACCAGGACTCTTCAGAACAATGGCTGATTCTAGGACTAATACAAAAAATATACAAGATGAGCCTGGAGGTTCTTGTAGTAGAAGTAAGGAAATTCTTTAAAAAAGAACAGTAACAACAACAACAAAACTTAAAAGCCACAATCATGGGAGTATGTCAACAGGCATAGGAGCCAACTTAAAGAACTCTGTATGGTCAAATCTCAAAATATTTAAGCAACAAAATAAACAAAATAATGTTGAGTTATAACTCTAAGTATAAAATAAATATCCATGAGTCCATATTAATGTGAATAAACTATTGAATAAATAAGTAAATGAGGAAGAAGAGACAAAGCACCTATGCAGAATAATTTCAAATAATCTACGTAGATGCTCCTCCCTCAAGGAGATGGAGTACAACTTTCCACTCCTTAAGTCTGTGCTGCTTATACTGTCTTCCTTCCAAAGAGTATGGGAAAGGTAAAAAGATTAACTCTACAGCAGAGAAGCCAGACAAACACACATTTCCCCAGCCATGTGGTCAAGGTTCACGTCAACAGTGATAAGTATGTGGTGAGAATGGCACTTTTCCTCTGTGGTCTTCCTCCTCACAATTTATAATCCCAGTGTAATCAGGAGAAACACACCAAGCCAATCCCAACTGAAAGACATTTCACAAAATACTTGACCAATATTCCTCAAAACTTTCAAAGTCATCAGCAAGGAGAGTCTGAGAAGCTATCGTGAACAAGAAAGGACCAAGGGAGACATGGCAATGAAATGTCCTGTGATATCCTCGATGGGATTCTGGAACAGAAAGAGGACATCAGGGGAGAACTTGGGAACTCTGAATGAGGTATGGACTTCAATCAGTGAAAATATAGATAGATAGATAGGTAGATAGATAGATAGATAGATAGATAGATATAATATTAGGAGATATATACATTAGGAATATATTTTTCTGTATATCAAAACCTATTAAAAAACTGAGTACTTATCTTCAAAAATTCTGCTGGTTCCAAATAAATTTCTTAAAACATAGATATAAAGCTACTTTTCTTCTTCAACAGTTACTTCCTTTATCTATTATCTTGGTTACCAAACACCTAAAAGTTACTTTCTTGCCTGTTCCAATAAGTCTTTCTCTCTGGCTATCTATCATACCACTGCATTTCATAGAAAGAATGTGATTCTTTTTTTTTATTGAACTGCAACTTTTCTTTCCTTCGCTTTGCTGTGAAATGTGAAACCCACAGTTTGTTCTAGTATTGATGTGATCCCATTTGTAAATTTGACAGCAGTACAGATTTGCAACATCTTCATTTATCTCTTTCAACATTAAATCTCAGGTGCGTCTCAAAGCCATTTACCAAAACTCCTCCACTTGAGCTCCTGATTGATTTTCTAGTTTGTTCCCTCCACCAGTAGTATAGAATCTCTCCTGGCTCTCCTTAAATACTACGGAGAGCTGAGGTCCTCTATTTCTTCAATTTCCATGAACAGAAAGGTCCATTTTCAATAATAAACAGGACTGTTATAGTTAAGGATTTTCCCTGCTAGGAAAAACCATTGATAAAACTGTCTTTTGGTGAGAATGGAAGAAAAGGGAAGCTGGCATTTTTCTTTTCTTAATCACTAAATCCTTGACAGTTAGCATATATTTTTTTTTTTTTGAAATCTTCTTGAGACTAGCTTAAGAGTCTCCTCTATTATTTGGTAACTTTGGACAAGAGTGACCATTAAGTTTACATTACAAATTATCAATACAAAGTTACATTTCCGGAATTTCCCCCAGACTTCCACAAGGAGAAAATGTTCACACATCTGGTATGTAAGCACACATGACAGTGAGCAAGTGTACATGTTAATAAGCACTGGCAAGGATTCGTACAGTAGGAACTGAGCAGAAAGTCAAATCCTGTTGTCCCTTCCATTCTTCCAACAAGTCTGAGATAGCACTGCCTATTGGAATCTTCACCATTAGAACTGTTCTCCTAGTTTAAATGCTTTTTTTAGCCTTGAATCCCTGTTCCTCCTGGGCTCCTAGAGCCTTTTTAATATCAAAATTCTCTTTGTATGTCATTCATTTATTCAAACTATAACATATTTATGATGCTCAGGCTAAAACACCAAGAATGCTGATACTTATTTCAAGCCAAATGAAAGCTCTAATTAATAGCGAAATATATCCTTAGTTATATTTGTTCAGTAGACAAAATTCTCATAAAATCTTGAGTCAAGGGAAGAAAATTATAAGACAGACCGTCAGCGGTAGAAAGACAGGGAAACATTGGGTTATAGTCCTTAAAGATGGAGTTTGGTCTTGAAAAAGCCCCTAAAATTGTATAGAACTGGGGGAACTGAAGGAGAGCCCTTCAGGTCTCCTCCAAGCTTCTCCTGTGAGAATTTAAGAGACTGATGAGGGACTACCTCTAGCAAGGGCAGAGGGAGGATGGGATCCAGAATACATACTTGTCTAACTGAAGCCCAACTGTCTGGAAAGCCAGTATGACAATCCATGCAATCAGAGGGAAGGAAAGCAAGAGGGATGACACAGTAGGGGGCCAGGGTGAGGGCACCATGAGGACACAGTCAGGAAAGTGGGGCTCCTGGCTCAAACAGCTGGTACAGGAGGGGTGGAAGAAGATAGGGGGAATGGTAAGGAGCTGTGTGACAAACTGGGAGGAACAGTGAAAACAGCTTTTCCATACACACGTAAAATCGCTCATAAACATATTTAAATCTTCACAAGCTTGGCAAAGCTTCTGTTTTGTTCTAAAATGTTAGTGGTTTCATACAAACAGATCTTGGGAAGAGCTATGGAATCATGCGTTTACCAAAAATACCCTACCAAGGTCGTAAGGTTGGAAAAAGAATGAAATCTAGAATTATTATAAAACCCCTCAATGGAGAAGTTGAAAATCTTAGAATATAAGTGTGTTGAGGCTTTATACAGCTTTTCAAACACTACCTGAATGCCAGCTGTTCCTCTTATTCTAATTTTTATTAAATTCATATCACTTACATATACATTTGTATATAAATTCATTTAATTCATAATAGTCCGTAGAAAAAATAGTTGCTTAATGCTTACTCCCCAAGAAAGAACCTCTCATGCACTTTCTCCTTCCCAGAATGACTTCCTTATCCCTCTTTTCTACCCATTGACATTGTATTCATCTTTAGGTCCAATGTGAATCCCACATGGGGAAGTATAATCAACAGAAGAATGGTAGCTTCAACTGCAAATTTCCCTTCTTCCTAGACAGTCCCATAAAACATGTGTAATACGGACTCAAAATTTACAAATCAAATTGTGCACCAAATCACATGTGCACCAAACTGCCACAGCTTTTCTTAGATAGTCATACTATATCTTCCCAAAGTAAGACCCTGAGAAGTCCTAGAGTGAAACCATCACAGCTTTTTTTTTTTTTTTTACCAACTTGGCTTTGGAACTCTAGAAGTACCAAACACTAGTGAATACCACACAAACACACTTGTCTACCCCAATATTTGTTTGGTTTTTTTTAGTTGAGGTACAGTTAACACACAATGTCATGTTTGTTTCAGGAGTACAAAGTAGTGATTCTGTAACCCTAAACCTCAATGCTTTTTTTTTTAAATGCTTGTTCTGAGAGAGAGGGAGAGAGAGGGCCTGAGCAGGGAAGAAGCAGAGAGAGAGAATGAATCCTAAGCAGGCCCCACAGTGCTCATTTAGACCCCGATGCAGGGCTCAGACTTATGAACGGTGGGATCATGACCTGAGCCAAAAACAAGAGTTGGAGGCTCAACCAACTGAGCCACCCAAGAGCCCTATACCTCAATGTTTTTTAACTTAACCTTGGGACTTTGACTACTATATATAAAGATTTATGTATTATTTATTTATTCCTTTATAGATAACAAGTATAACATATAAGCTTACGTACATTATAAACCCTAACCCTGAGGCCATACTAAAAGTCATTAATGCAAAGGCCCTCTACAAGCCTGAGGTCAGCGACCCGGTCTCACTCAGTCCTGTCATATTTAGTAGCTAGCAAATGTTAGGCACACAGTAGGAATTCAGTGGGATGGATGTAGTAAAAGGAGAGCAACATAAAAAATAACTAGCACTTATTGAGGGACTGTTTTATGTCAAGCACTTAGCTGGAAGTGTCACATTTAATTCCTACAAGTCAATAAAATAAACATTGCTATCTGTATTTTATACAAGGGAAAACAGACTCAATGGTTAAGTAATTTTCCAAAGCTCATACAACTAATGACTATTTGGGTCAGGATATTTCTGTTTTAAAATATTGGAGCTCTAGAATATTTCATTCGAAAAATATTTCTGTTGCTTTGAAAACCCAAGTCTACATAGGAAATATTCTAGTAAAGAAGAAAATACACTGAAATATTACTAAACTGGTTTCTGATGACAAAAGCATTTTTTTAACTTTAATTAAAAATTAAAGTCACCATCTAATAAAATAGTCTACGCAGCCATTCCAAGAATTCTTAAAAATAAATCTCCATCTGACATTCATTCTTTTAAAATTGCTTTAGGGTTTGAAATAAATGTATTATATTTATCGAATATATCTATCATCTGAAAGTAAAACGTAAAATGAAAACAAGACTTTTTTGTTTAGTGTGTGATGTTTACCAGCTGCTCCAGGGCTTAAGAAAAGCATTTAATTGAATGTCTAAAAATATAAATTTTTAACGCTTCAAGTCCAGTTTTATAGTCATGGAGACCAAGGTATACTTTCTTACTTTAAATTTAAAATTTCCCCCCAGTGGAAGAAAACAAGCTTTAACTTTGCAAGTTTAAAAAAAAAAAAAAAAGAAAAAAAACTTTGTAAGTTTCATCTAAAGATGTCATTACAGTAAACAAAAATGGTACTTCATTTTATAGCTAAGAGCATATCTTAAAAGAACTAATGAACAAAAATACGGCCATATTTTTAGGGATATGTAAGGGCTAGCACCAGCTGCTATTTAACCAGAACAATAAACATGTGAATGTCTATGAGATACCAGGGGGTATCTACAGACACTTGGTGGAAATGCCAGCCACTGTACTGGGCACTTGGTGATAAAACAGCATTCTTGAAAAAGATTTACTCTCCAAGCAAGGCTAGGAACAAGTTATAAATAACTTGGCATGATCTCTAAAAATAACATACAACAGGAAGATGTGCTATAGCATGTAAGGAAAGGTGGTATGTGGAGGTGTTTACTAAAACGAGGTCCAGAAGAAGAGTTCTCCAGGCTAAGGCCCTCAGCCAGAAGTAAGATTGTCATATTCAAGGGCAGAAATAAGGCCTGTGGGACCAGAATGGGGTGAATGAACCAGTAATATGAGGTCAGAGAGCAGCAGGGATGAAGAAACCATATGGATCTACTCTCAGAGTAATGGGAAATCACGGAGGGCTCAAAGTTAGGGGAATGAAACACTGTGATTTCACTGTTCACTGTGGGGGGCATGGAGGTGGGCAGGTAGGTTGCATCATGGCTTAGGATGATCTGTTTGGAGGGCAGAACTGAGAAGACAGAGAGAAGTGGATGAGCCAGAGGATACAGTTTAGAAATGGGGGGGGAGAAGACTTGCTGGTGGACTGGAAAGCAAGGGGTAAGGGAAAGAGAGAAGCAAAAGGGATTCCTATGTTTTTGACTGGAACAGCCCAAGGCAACAACAGTCCATGTCCTGCAATGGGAACTACTTCCTAAATGTGTTTGACCACAGAATCTTCTTCTGCTCTGCTTCTTAACAAGTTATGACACCAGTGTCTGTGAAGCACCAGAGGACAACGCAGTTACGGGTCTAAATAGGCATCACTTCATCCTCTCCTTGGAGTCTTAACATATGCCTATTCTCTGGGGAAAAGTACAGTGCAAAATGTCATGTTGCCTGGATTTTAATTTTCCTTGTGACAGGCTCTATCAATAGGTACAGGGAATTTAAAGGGAATTTAAAGGGAAATATATGTTTTATCAAACATAAACAAGTCTCAAATCTGACAATATTTTAATGTGACTATATTCACTGGGACTACAATCCCAAATCTTACTGGCTAATTAACCCATTACTAAATAATAATGACTGCCATTTTTGTTTGTTTTTTCTTTTTGTATTTGAACACATTTTATTGAACTATATAAATAAAATATGAAGTCTTTTGAATGAATTATATTCTCAGTGTGACTATGCCAATAATTTTTTATTAAGGTATAATTGGCATGTAATATTACTTGCAGGCGTTCAACATAATGATTCAATATTTGTATGTAGTGTCAAATGATCACCACAATAATGTGGGTTAACATTCATCACCATACAAAGTCACAAAAAATATTTTTTCTTGTGATGAAGACCTTTAAGTTGTACTCTCTTAGCAACTTTCAAATATGCAGCAGCATAATTAACTATAGTCACCATGCTTTAAACTATATTCCTATGACATCTCTACTATTTAACTGGAAGTTTGTACCTTTTAACCCCCTCCACCCATTTCACACAACCCCTACCCTTGCCCCTCCACCAATTTGTTCACTGTATCTATGAACTTGGTTTTGAGTTTTGTTGTTGTTCTAGATTCCCCATGTAAGTGGGATCATACGGTATTTGTGTTTCTCTGACTTCGTTCAGCTAGCATTATGCCTGCAAGATCCATCTATGTGGTCTCAAGTACCAAGATTTCATTCTTTTGTACAGCTAAATAATATTCCATTTTATGTATATAAAATTTTTCTTTATTCACTTATCCATTGATGAACACCTTAGCTTGTTTCCAAGGCTTGGATACTGTAATAATTCTACAATTAACATGGGGGTGCCTATTGTCTTTGTGAATTGGTGTTGTTTTCTTAGACAGAAATGAAATTGCTAGATCATATGGTAATTCTATTTTTAATTTTTTAAGGAATCCCCATAATGTTCTCCATACCAGCCAGACCAACAGTGCACAACGGTTCCCATTTCTTCACACCATCCACAGCATTATCTCTGTATTTTTTATTATAACCATCCTAACAAGGTGATATCTCATTGTGGTTTCAATTTGCAGTTCCCTGATGATCAGTGATGGTGAGCATCTCTTCATGTACTGTTGGCCATCTCTATGTCTTCTGTGGAAATATATCTATTCAGAACTTTTGTTGGATTTTGTGCTATTGAGAAATATGAATTATTTATATATTTTGGATATTAACTCCTTGTCAGATGTATAACTTGCAAATATTTTTTTCCACTCAGTAGGCTGCCTTTTCATTTTGTTGATGATACAACTATTTATGTTACATTTATGTTACATGCACCATGCTAAGGGCTTCACGTAGATCAGAGCTTTTAATCAACATTTCAGTCCTGGGAAGTAGGTAGAATTACTTTAATTTTATAGAAGGGGAAGCAGCCAGAAATCACACAAGCAGGAAGGGAAAAGTGTCTATCTGTGTTTAATCCTGTGACTGTTTTTCCCAAAAATTTGGCTACCAGAGCTCCAGAGTTCCAAGGAGACTTCACCATTGAACAAAAAGCAAAGATAGGTAAGAAAAAAAAAAATGACAATTTTATCTAGTCCATGGAAAGTTAACAATTAATTGTTTCAAATTTCTTTTTCCTCTACATCTATCCTAATTGACAAAAATAATGAAAACATCTAAAGACGTGGGGGAAATCCACCAAGTAGGTGAGAATTCTTTTTTGTTTCAAGTTGTAAGTTCACTGGCCTGGGTTGATTTTATTTAAAGCTTACCAAAAGAGTGTGAAGCACTTAAAGAAAACACTTGAAAGAGGAGGCAGAATGAGAGAAAGAACTGCTTGAGACAGCGTCCAGAGGTCACAAAGCAAAAGAAAAATCCAGAACTTGATATAAATATGAACTGGCTGTTTTAGGAAAGAACAGCCCCCAGAAAAGGCCAAAGCAGACCATTCCTTTATTTAGTTAGTTTTTACTTCAATTCCAGTTAGTCAACATACACTATAACATTAGTTTCAGGTGTACAATTTAGTGATTCAACACTTACATACATCACACAGAGCTCATCACAACAAGTGCCCTCCTTAATCCCCTTCACCTATTTAACCCAACCCCCCCATCCACCTCACCTTTGGTTATGTGCTTTAATTCCACCTATGACTGATATCATATGATATTTGTCTTCCTCTGACTTATTTCGCTGAAGCATAACACTCTCTAGCTCCATCCACATCATTGCAAATGGCAAGATTTCATTCTTCTTTATGGCTGAGTAATACTCTTTTACATAGCTGTGCTCTCTCAGGTCACCTAGCATGGTAAACAGTGAACAAACATACCCTTCCACCTGAAATTCATCTTCTGTTTATTATGGTTCTCGGCCATCCTCTCCACTCTAGAGGATCTTAGATATTGATCATTTCAGTACGTTTGTCTACCAACTGTGTTTGCAGCATAGGAGAGATTATTATTATCCCAGAATTAATGAGGACCCAGAACTTCCTCACAGGTGGGGGAATTCTGTGTAAACAACAAATGGGAACAAAATCTACCACAAATCCAAATTAAAAGTTAATCAGCATCTATTGTAGCTTCAACCATATCTTCAGGATAAGGAGGAAATAAAAGGCATAAAAAGAACACCAGCTTTTGTTTCTTTATTGTTCTATAAGGTATTTTGTATTGTTTTGTTTTGTTTTTGAGGTTTTGTTTTAGCAACTAAAGCAACTGACACTGAAGATAGGTAAAAATTACAAAGTTTGTTTTTTTAGTTAATTATTAAAAATCCTTAACTTTGGATATCTTTGTGAACCAAATTGCTAGAAGACCTGTCCTAATATTTTTGAGGTAATTTTTGTTAGATTATTTCAAATAAACTGATACTTATTCACTAATTACTCTGTGTCAAGCATGGAGAGATACAATGATGTCATCGTGTATATAATGAGGATATATAATGATGTCAGACTCTCTTTTTGCCTCTCTGGCTCTCACTCTCTCTCTCTGTGCATATGTGTGTGTGTATTTGTGGGTGTACATTCATAAAATCCTGCGTAAATTTCCACTATGTTGGATTCATTCTCTAAAGTTACTCTGAAATCTAGTCTTTGTCTCCCAGGTACTCAAGACACTTACTTAACATGATCTAATTTGCACACTTAATAAAATGTTCTCCAGTCTGCCTTCCAAATCAAAGTATGAAATGGGACTGGGACAGTGTGACCTTATGCAGTGTCACATGACACATGCAGGCATTCAAATCATAGCCACAGGGCTCTAATTTCCAACAAACAGTTGTTGAAATTCATATTGTACCTATTCACAGGGAAACTCAACAGAAACCTTGTAATGTTGACCCATAACCCCCTGAGCATCTACTGAGACAAATCTACTGATTTGTCCCCTAAGAAGTGACAGAGAGTGGGTCAGAAGCTTAGCTGGCACCTGGTCACCTAACTTGAAGGGATCTACACAAGAGACTTGCACTGAGAGGGGTAAAGAAGGAGCCAAGATTAGAAAAACAGAGCAAGCACACATTTATACCTATGAGCACTTAACAAAGTACAGGCTTTTTGTGAGGACACAGATATGTGGCCCATGGAGGTCAGACACTATCTGCCTTCTGAGCCTTTAAAAATTATTAATTTTTATTTATTTTTTGAGAGAGCCCAAGTGGGGCTTAAGAGAAAGAGGGAGACAGAGGATCCAAAGCAGGCTCTGTGTTGAGAGCAGCAAGCCCAGTGTGGGGCTTGAACTCATGAACTATGAGATCATGCTCTGAGCTAAGTCAAAAGCTCAACAGATTGAGCCACCTAGGTGCTCCTGCCTTCTGAGCCTTTTATACTGCGAGCCTTTATCACCTGCTTTGAGTATGTACTGTACAGATATGCAAATTAGTACTTGTCTACTAACCAAGGGTATTAATGAAATCACTCCTTCTGAAAATCTTAATTTAAATTAAAATTAAACCTACAGCCTCACAGGTCTCTAATGTATTCCTCTAAGCTATGGATGTGGTTTTCTATCATATGGTAACCCAGGGTCTTGGTAGAGCCTGGGGAAGCATCTGTTGGTCTAAAGTGTTTTTGTTTCATTTGTTTCGTGCTTTTTTTCATAAACCTAAGATGATCAGGTGTATGTCCTGGCTTTTAGCAAAAAGTTCTAGGATTATATTTAAAAATTACTCAAAATTAAAGAAGCCATTAGAAATCCTACACTGAATGCCTAGTAGGGATAAAATGTAGCCAAATATATACTAATGGAATAAATGTTTGTGATGACACTAAAGGCATTAAGGAAAAAAGGACAGCTCTCTGTAATGTGAGCAAGTGACATTTTTACCAAAATTATCAGTAACTTTGTCCAGACATCCAATGTTAAATGAGTGTTTGCTCTACCCTGAGCACAAGCTTTGTGATTATGCACATAGTTTCCTCTGCTTTTCCCAATAAAATTGTGAAGGAAATACTACTCTCCCAACTCATAGAAGAGAAAAAATAAAGCTTAGTGGAGGTAAGCAAATCACCCACAGTGATGATACGACTTAAGTAACAGAGCAGAGACAACTGTCCATCTTATTCCCAAATATGCAACAATCACAAAAAAAACACCAGCATGTGATCAAGCTGCCATAAGTGTGAGGTTGAGTACACCTGGTCTAAAATAAATAAATAAATAAATAAATAAATAAATAAATAAATAAATAAATAAATAAATAAAATTAAAAAAAAAAAGCAAAGCACCCAACTCCTTTCCAGAGATACCCTTGGAATATGTCCCGAGAGGCAAATTTCAAGCCAAAGGTGAAACCACAGCAATAGCCAACATGGTCCTGGACTGACCACTTTGGCCCCAGTGGATGTTTATTCCTGGAATTTCACTTTGGCATTATTAACTTAGCTGGTGTGCTAATAAGCTGACACTTGGAAATACCAATTGTGTTTACTGCTGGAACGTGCTATGATGTTGAGGCTATGAGTCACTATTTCACATGGTTGTCTGGTATGACACAGAGCAAAAACTTTTCCCAGGTTTTGAAACCAGGAAAAACACATACCTTTCTTGAAGAACAGATATGTTTCTGGGGCTCTCGTGTGCCTGGGGACTGATCACGTTGCCCTGTTTGCTCTGACAGCCAGGAAGCCGAAGACCAGCTGACAACAATGTTAGGTATTGCCTCATGTACTAACAATTTTCCAGGTGTAATTTTATCACCCTGACCTTTTTACCCCCCTTTTCCTCATAACTTTACATTGGTTTTCCTATGGTATTATACTGCAGATGTTTACAAACTGATTTTCAAACCCTACTTGGGATAGAGGCACTCACACATTTCTCTATTTCTGAGTGTGACAGGATCTCTACATTTGTACCTGGAACAGATAAATGACCCCCATTAGACTGGGACCTCTTCAAGGAGAGGAAAGATGTCTTAATCACCTCGGTCTCTTCAGTACAAGCCCTCCACTAGGCATATTGTCAGCACTTACGAAACACATACTGAGTTGAATTTTGAAGTATCCCCAGGGAACCTTCAGGAAGGTCTGAAAAATGATTTAGAGCTTTGAACGACTGTCTCAGCACTTCGGCCCCCATTAGATGAGGGATCTCTTTGTTTACACTCTGGTTCTTGGTATAAGTGAGAAGACAGAAGATTCTGCTACCCTAGAGTCCATGTCTGAAAGTGCCAGTGCGCCTAATAGAGTGCTCATGACACAATACTCTTAACACAGCGCCTCTAACACACCACCTCTCTGAGAGGTAATATCCTTCTAAGTGCCCCCAGGTACCCCGGGGGACTTAATAAATGTTTCCTGAATTAATGTTGACAAATGGGCATCTCCTTATTTCTTATATATAAAATGAAGAAATGCTTCCTCTGGTGCCTTCTTTTGACTCCCCTCAATAATCTATGTGGAGTGAATGGAGCACCGCATGGGTGCTGGACTCAGACATATGTGTTCAAATCCCGATATGCCACTAACCAGCTTTGCAACCTTACCTCTCCTAAATAAGCAAGTTATCTGATACATTCGCCCATGCTTAAATGGTGAACAATCATGGGGTGCCTGGGTGGCTCAGCTGGTTAAGCATCTGAGTCTTGATCTCAGCTTAGGGTGTGCTCTTGTGGTTCCTGGGATCAAGCCCTGCATCAGGTTCAGTACTGGCAGCACGGAGCCTGCTTGGGATTTTCTCTCTTTCTCTGCCCCTCCCATACTTGTAGTGTCTGTCTGTCTGTCTGTCTCTCTCAAAATAAAAAAAATAAACTTTAAAAAAATTAATAAATGAGAAATCTTAATATTTACCCATGAGATTACTATAAAGATCTGATACAGTGAGTTCTGTGCACTCAGACCAACACCATGCACATCGTGAGTACTCAGTAAATGGGAGGTTGCCTTACCTGTTTTCTTATATTCATTCCAAAGTCAAACAGAAAATACCTACCCTTAGGGAAGTGATCTCTGGCTAGCACACTTGTAACCAAAACACCCTCAATTTCAACCCCTGACAGCATCTCAGATTTGCTCAGTCCACTCTCTTTCCCCAAATCTAGGGTCAAATAAGCATGCACCCTCCTTCTTGCTCTAGAGAGATGCTGTGGGGAGGGAAAGGAGGGGAGCAGCACTCATTAATAGATAGCTTCAAAATCCTCTTAACATACTAGGAATAGCTGGAAAATGGCAGAGCTTCTTGACTATGTCAAAGAGATATTGAGAAATGGGATTTGAATTTAAAGCAAGCATCATTAACAAGAATGAAATATTTGGGAAGCTCATGGCTGATTTCTTAGGATTAGATTTAGAAAAACAAACACTCTTCTAAGTGAAGCATGGACTGAATTTATGAGCTAGAGATAATTCTTTGCTGTGAAAGATAAATCTCTTCAAAGTGATGACAATATAAAAGTATGTTTGCATTTAATTTAGTGTTTATGAAAAACATTGTATGCTTACCTACGTAGAACTCAAGCTCACAGGCGTACGAGTCAGTGATTAGTATAATCTCCTGCTGAAGCCTTGTCCTCGAGCCACCACAAGTCCATCTGGCTCCTCTGTATGCTCCATCTGTATGCAGGGAAAAGAGAATGACATTAGCATCATGTCTACACAAAGAACAACTTTGCGTTTAGAGACAGGATGAGGGAGCCACTGAATGCATAATTACCCAAAAGGTTGGGCCTCCTGAGTAAAGGAATGTACATCCCTGGGAACTGACCTCAAGGTCATGAGTACCATTGTTGTCGGGGGTGGTGTTCTGCAGCTACCCACAGTGGACTACAAAGAACTCGTGTTCAAACACTTCAAGTCAATCTCATTTTTAAAGAGCCAAGCTAAGTGTTCTATCCATCCCCCCAACCCCACAGCCCTAAAGGCCTATCCTCTGGGCTCAAAAATAACACAGCTATTGTTGTTTTCTGTCCTATAATTATAAGTGAGCAACCAAATGACTACACCAGCTGCACTACACCCTGTCCCATGAGGAGCCACAATATGAAACATGAAGGCATCTCACTGAGCTGGCAGTGAGCCTCCTAGAATGAGCTCGTCAGTTCTAACAGATGGCTTATATTTGAGATTTTGCACACTGTTTTCATATACTGCACAGTGGTTAAGAGCATGAGTTTGGAGTCTGACTGCATGGGTTGGAATCACGGTGACCTTGAGCAAGGATTTTATTCTCCATCTTCAGTTTTTCTATCTGCAGAAACAGACTAATAATATGACTTATTTCAGAGAGCTATTGTGATTATTAAGTGAATTAATATGTGAATTAATAGGTTTATTAGTCTGCTTGGGCTTCCATAACATAATACCATACACTGGGTGGTTTAAACAACATAAATGTATTTTCTCATGGTTCTGGTGGCAGGAAAATCAGAGATCAAGGTTCTCAAAGTCTTTGCTTCCAGGTGTGGACCCTTTCTGGCTTACAGACTGCCATCTTTTCATTGTCTTCTCACCTCTCTCTCCTCCTCTTCCTAAAAAGCTCCTGATACCATCATAAGGGACCCACCTCCATGACTTCACCTCACCCTAATTAGCTCCCAAAGATCCCATCTGCACATACAGTTACATCGCAGGTTATGAATTTGGGGGGAATGCAATTCCTTTCATAGCAATATACATAAAGACTTTAGACCAGGGCCCAAAAATGGATTAAGTACTAAATAAATATTGACTATTATTATTCTTGTGCCAGCCACTTCATATAGAATAGTCTTACTTAAAAATTACAGTAGTTGGGGCGCCTGAGTGGTTCAGTTGCTTCAGTGTCCAACTCTTGATTTCACCTAAGACATGATCCCAGGGTCATGAGATCAAGCCCCATGTCTAGACTCAGCATGGAGCCTGCTTGGGATTCTCTCTCCCCCAGCCCTCTCTCCCTCTCCTCCTCTCACCTATTAGTACTCTCTTTTTAAAATATGAAACAAGCAAAAAAAAAAAATTAAAAATCACAGTAGTGCAGCAATCCCTATGAAAATAACACCAGCATTCTTCACAGAGCTAGAACAAATAATCCTAAAATGTGTATGCAACCAGAAAAGACCCTGAAGAGCCAAAGCAATCTTGAAAAAGAAAAAGAAACCTGGAAGCATTACAATCCCAGACTTCAAGATATATTACAAAGCTATAATCATCAAGACAGTATGGTACTGGCACAAAAACAGACAGATCAATTGGACAGAATAGAAAACCCAGAAATGGAGCCACAAATGTATGGCCAACTAATCTTCGACAAAACAGGAAACAATATCCAATGGAATAAAGACAGTCTGTTCAGCAAATGGCACTGGGAAAACTGGACAGCGACGTGGAGAAGAATGAGCCTGGACCACTTTCTTACACTCTACACAAAAATAAACTCAAAATGGATGAAAGGCCTAAACATAAGACAGGAAGCCATCAAAATCTTTGAGGAGAAAGCAGGCAAAAACCTCTTTGACCTCAGCCGAAGCAACTTCTTACTCAACAAGTCTCCAGAGGCAAGAGAAACAAAAGCAAAAATGAAGGTCCCAATAGGGACCTCATCAAAATAAAAAGCTTCTGCACAGCTAAGGAAACAATCAGCAAAACTAAAAGACAACTGATAGAATTGGAGAAGATATTTAGAAATGACACAGCAGATAAAGGGTTAGTATCCAAAATCCATAATGGACTTATCAAACTCAACACCCGAAAAACAAATAATCCAGTGAAGAAATGGGAAAAAGATCTGAATAGACACTTCTCCAAAGAAGACATCCAGATGGCCAACCAACACATGGAAAAATGCTCAATGCCACTCATCATCAGGGAAATAACAAATCAAAACCACAGGGAGATACAACCTCACACCTGTCAGCATGGCTAACATTAACAACTCAGGCAACAACAGATGTTGGCGAGGATGCAGAGAAAGAGAATCTCTTTTGCACTGCTGGTGGGAATGCAAACTGGTACAGCCACTCTGGAAAACAGTATGGAGGTTCCTCAAAAAATTAAAAATAGAACTACCCTTCGACCCAGCAATTGCAGTACTAGGCATTTATCCAAGGGATACAGGTGTGCTGTTTCGAAGAGGCACAGGCACCCCAATGTTTATAACAGCGCTACTGACAATAGCCAAAGTATGGAAAGAGCTCAAATGTCCATCGACGGATGAGTGGACAAAGAAGATGTGGTATATATATACAATGGAGTACTACTCGGCAATTGAAAAGAATGAAATCTTGCCATTTGTAACTACATGGATGGAACCAGAGGGTATTATGCTAAGTGAAATTAGTCAGAGAAAGACAAATATCCTATGACTTCACTCATAGGAGGAATTTAAGATACAAAACAGATGAATATAAGGGAAGAAAAATAATATAAAAACAGGGAGGGGTACAAAACATAAGAGACTCTTAAATATAGAAAACAGGGGTTTGGGAGGGGTTGTGGGAGAGGGGATGGGCTAAATGGGTAAGGAGCACTAAGGAATCTCCTCCTGAAATCGCTGTTGCACTATATGCTAACTAACATGGATGTAAATTAAAAATTAATTAAATTAAAAAAAGAAAAATTCCCTAGAGGAAAAATAAACATTAAAAATTTTTAAAATTTTTTTTTTAACGTTTATTTATTTTTGGGACAGAGAGAGACAGAGCATGAACGGGGGAGGGGCAGAGAGAGAGGGAGACACAGAATCGGAAACAGGCTCCAGGCTCCGAGCCATCAGCCCAGAGCCCGATGCGGGGCTCGAACTCACGGACCGCGAGATCGTGACCTGGCTGAAGTCAGACGCTTAACCGACTGCGCCACCCAGGCGCCCCAAACATTAAAAAATTTAAAAAAAAAAAAGAAAGGAGAGGGGCGCCTGGGTGGCGCAGTCGGTTAAGCGTCCGACTTCAGCCAGGTCGCGATCTCGCGGTCCGGGAGTTCGAGCCCCGCGTCGGGCTCTGGGCTGATGGCTCAGAGCCTGGAGCCTGTTTCCGATTCTGTGTCTCCCTCTCTCTCTGCCCCTCCCCCGTTCATGCTCTGTCTCTCTCTGTCCCAAAAATAAATAAAAACTTAAAAAAAAAAAAAAAAAGAAAGGAGATTTCAAATAACACAGAAAAAAAGGCACCTTGTTTTTTGTATCTTGATTTATATAAACTATGAAGAAGTTTTTATATAAACTATGAAGAAGAAGAATTATGAAGAAAATTGGTAAATATCATCAGTAACTGGATATTTAATACTATTTAGGAATAACTGTCAAATTTGTATGTGTAATAATGGTATTATGATTACATTTTTTTAAAGCCAAAAATAAAAAATCACAGTAGTGCAGATATAGGTATATCCTCTTCATCTGAGGAGCTCAGGGAATTATCTGCTTTGACCTTGATGTAACAGAACTGTCTTGACCTCAGCCTAAGTCTAAAACTAATGTGCTTTGTTTTACCATACTACACTTTAAAAAAAAAATTACCAAAAGCTATAAATTTTCTATACCATTTTTGCTATTAAAATGTAAACATTTAAAAAATATTTTTATAAAAACATATCATCTAATCCTACAAATACCCTTCTTAGATGGAAAGAAATTTTCACGGCTTAAAACAAAAAAGGCACCTTTTACACTCATACTCTATGTGCAACCACGGATAGGCAGGGAGACTTTGCTCATCATCATCACTCTGGGACTCAGAGTGGCAAAGCAGCCACCTTCCCTGAAATTACAGATCAATGCACAGAGGATGGAAAGAGTTCCGATGATCTCATACCAATGGCTCAATGTTCCAGCCTAGAATTGGCACACGTCACTTCTCACAAATCTTTGGCCACGACTGATCCTTTGGCCCCAGATAGCCACAATGTGGCTGAGAAATACAGCCCTATCATGGGCTTCAAGGGAAGAAAACCAGAAATATTTGGTGGAAAGCCCTAAAGCCTACACAACATAACATCTGACAGTCAAATGCTGGAGCATAATTTTTCTAACACCGCAACAGTATTAAGGACCTACTTATAAAACAAAGGGAAAAAAATGTCTACTTTAGTCCCAACTGACGGGGTGATTTTTGTCTTTCCCTCTGGGTTGGTAGCTGAAAGTAGTATAATTATTCTTTTACTCCTGGACAAGCCAGCTATGGGGAAAAACTATTAACTTATGGGGTTGGGGCAGTGGAGAGGGGGATGGGGAAGAAGGTCAGAGGATGGGTAAGAGCCTCATTTCCTATGTTTAATGGATGATCTCTTCATCCATTTAGGCTGCTACTGAATGAATATATATTTTTTAATTTTTTTTTCTTCTTTTTTCTTTTTTTTTCCTGAAGGCTGGGAGGTCCAAATTCAGTGCCTGGTGAGAGCCTACTTCCTGGTAGGCTGGTATAGACAGCTGTCTTCTCACTGTGTCCTCACATGGCAGAAGGGGCAAGAGAGTTTTCAGGGTTTCTTTGATAAAAGCACTAATCCCACCCATGAGGGCTTTGTGCCCTTCATCTCCCAAAGGCCCACCTCCTAATACCATCACATTGGGTATTAAGCTTCACGATATGAATTTTTAAATATTCAGTCCATAGCATTTCACCCCACTGAACCCCAAAACGTATGTCCTCCTCAGACACAAAATACATTCAGTTCACCCCCAACATTAGCACATAATTAATACATAATTTGTGTTAATACAGTCATTAACCTGAAAGTGGCTTGACTCTTCCCAGCGTCAAGTCTAAGTCTAAAGTCCAAAGTCTCCTACACATCATCTCAATCAGACCTGCAGCAGACTGGAAGTACAATCCATCCGGAGACAAAGCTCCCATCCAGGTGCCAACCTGTGAAACCAGACAGGATATGTGCCGCCAAACACAATGGTAGGACAGGCTTAGGAAAGACAGTCCCATTCCAAAAGGGAGAAAGAAGAAAAGAGTGACAGACAGATTCCAAGTCCAAAACCTAACAGGGCAAATTACATCAGGCCACGAGGCTCAAAAATAACCCTCTTTGGCTCAATGCTCTGTCTTCTGGACCCCCTGGATTGGGAAGGTTGCTCGTGGCTTGGTGCGGTGCTGCCCATATCACAGCTGTCTTCCAGAGCCCTGCCCGTGCCACAGCTCTGTGCGGGGCCCCCTCGCTCCCTCTGACCGAGACCAAGAATGGGGCAACTTGGTCCCCTGAACTACAGAGGCAGCCCCATCCTTTGAAACCATTGAGCCTTCTGGCCCATGCTCTCTGGGCCTATGGTGGCAGTGAAATCCCTGATGATCCCTCAGTCATTTAGGGAGGTCACTCCTCCCTTGTCTTGAAGAATAGCACCTGGCATCTCAATCACAGAGATTAATGTCCTACACTGCCACACATACAATGTCTGAAGACCACTGTTTTCTATATTTTGTCCAATTTTTAGGTAGGAGGATAAAACCAGTCTCTATTACTCCTTCCTGTCTAGAAGAATTTTCTTAAGAGAGAAATTGGCTATTTACTTTTTATTTTGTGCTTCATCATCACAAATTCATGTTATATAAAATGCTTTTCTCTTACAGAAAATGAAAGATTGAATTAAACTAAGAAATACAACACTCCGAAGATTAACTCAATTTTTATTTCCATATATCAGAAGCCTTACTTACATTTAAAACTGTCTTTTATTTCCAGTTTTCATTTCTCGGGTTATTCTTATCTTCACTAATTTCAATCCCCATAGGATATGTTTAACCTTCTAAAATATTTCTGGCATGTCTATGCCGTATTTTTAATAGGATCTCATAGAATTCTCAAACTAGAGAAAGTCTTAGCCAAGCTGTATTGAAATCTCTTATTTTTCCACCTGACAAGTGTACCTAGCAAGGTTTTGGGGGCAATATAATATAATGTGGTTACCCACATGCATAGTAAAAACAAAAATCATTCTTCCTTTCATTAAATCCCTGATGCACTAAGCAATCAACTAGGGAGCTCAAACGAGTGCCAGGCACTGATCTAGACATTTTTTGCAAGCTATTTTCTTTCCTACTCTGCTGGTGGTCACAGTCTAACAGTGGTGACAGTTACATAACAGATAATTAGAACATCCTGTGGAAAATGCAATAGTGGAGGTATGCACAGGATACAATGGGAATAGAAGGCAAGGGATTTTGTTGTTGCCACTGTCACCAAAACCATGACTGCATTTTCCTCCTTAATATCAGACGCCAAACATCCTCTTAACTTTGTATTTAAGTGTTGCACACAATCAGAAAAGTATAGACATAATTTTCACAAAATGAACGCCCTTAGGTACTCAGCACCAAAATCAAGAAGCAAAATGTTACCAGCGACTGAGAAGCCACCTCCAAGTCATACTACCCCTCAAGGACAATAATACCAGTGATTGGTTCTGCCTAGGAAAGTGGGGTTCCTCAACCCACAGGAGGTGCCACATAGGGTAATTTCTACTTCACTGCTCTCTTCACTGCACCAAATGTCCCTCTCATTAAAACCCTCTAAAATCTTCCCAGAGTCACAGATTCCACAGAAGCCTCTTCTATATGATTAAATGTAGGATGTTACTATATTATAAAGTGTACAAACACATGTGTATAATTTGCGTAACTCCTGTTCAAAAAGATTTTTAAAACACCATCAAGGAACTTTCTCTTTACAACTTTCCCGGAGACACTTACACACTTTTAGGATAATTACACAGATGATCCTCTAAACAGCAGCAAATGCAAGTCTAAAAGTTAGGAGACACTAATGATTCTACTTATCAGGCATAAATAGTTTTATCTTATCTGAGAACAAACTCTTCAATCCTCCCTTTGTCTTCCAAAGTCAAGATGACTCATCAGTTATGAAAACAGAATAAATAAATAAATAAATAAATAAATAAATAAATAAATAAAGCAAGCCAGCCAGCCAGCCAGCCAGCCAGCCATGGGCTAATCCAAGTACCAGACAAGTTATTTACTGCAATCTGACAAGAGCCTTCTTCAAATTAAAGAGGAGGTGTGAGCATGGCTCTGTGGCTATGGAAGGAAATGCCACATTCTGAAGAGGTTTATAATGAAGTAACTCATGCTATTGGGGATTTACTTTAAGTACAGCAAGTTAAAAAAAAAACAAAAAGAATAAAGGGATTAAAAAAGCAAAAAAAAAAAAAGAAAAACAGAAAACTATAAAAAAATTTTCCTGTCAAAAAGGAAGTAAAATGCTAATTCTAACAAGAGAATGTAATGGGAAAGGGTAGATGTTCCTTGGGAAAAATGATTATGACAGTAAGCATACTGAAGAAACTGTTCCAGTACTGACAGGGGTTCTCTCTTTTTCCTGATCTATTGTCTTTACGATATCATGCTAGTTTTTCTCAAGCTTAATGAAATGCTTTTATCCCTTGGATTTGATCTGGGTATATAGCTAGTAAAAAGAAAAGGGAGATAGAAGGAATGTCTAATAATGGGAAAATGCCTAAGCCCCAAAACACAGGAACAAGTAAATTTCTATTTTAATAAATGTAATGCAAGGTTGCTGTGGACACCAACCCTAATTAATCATTAAATTAATTCTTAATGTGGGTAAATTTCCTTTTAAATTTGCACTGGAAAATGAACATGTGGTATGATAATGGGGATCAAATTACAATAAACAAAATGTTGCCAATGAGGATTTAATTCACATTTACTGCTTGGTCCTTGGTTGTATTTCACAGGACCAAATTTGCCTTCCATTCCCTTGTTAGTTAGATTTTTTTCATTAAAAAGAATTTGTAACACTTCACAAATTTTGTAATCCCATAACTCAAACAATTAGCTAGCAAGTCAATACAACCAGATGTCACTGTATCAAAATTATGTGAAAAATGCTAGTCATTGCCCAAGTTTATATCACTCCAAAGACCCCAGTTAGTGACATTGCTATGACTGAATCTATTTAAGCCCTTCAGGTAGCTCTGGCTTCACAAAATATCTTTTTTTTTTTTTAAAGTTTGTTGTAAAAGTTTTGATACCATTGGATTTAGGGTTATCTCCAGGAAACAAGATATGACACCTCAAATTCCAGAACAGCATTACTCTCCGTGTTCAGATAATACATCTATTTTCTCCCTGATAATCAAGCTCAGGAAAGAAACTTCAGCAATTCTTCAAGTTATAATCCATACCAAACTTTTACCTCTAAAACATACCACTTGACAAAAATAAGCTTAGGAACCAGAACTATCTGAAAGAGGATGAAACAGATCTCAACACATGCACAACACATCTATAGTTGTGGTCTTGCCATCTCCTACCCACCATGTGGCCCAATCTAACAGCTTGGCCAAATTTCCCATCACCAAATATTCCTCCCTCTTGATAGTGAAATCAGAGGCTCCAAGTTACAATCTAATACATATGATTCTTCTTCCTCAGCATTATTCCAACATCTTGGCTATATGTTAACTCCACTAAGCTTAAGGATCAGACCTCCTGAGGTCATGGCAGAAAACTGCCTGCAGGGTGACCCTGCTAGTTGGCTGCTTTCTCTCTTAGGCTTCTTCCTCACTCTTTTCTGCCAGGGAAGGGTCTTCTAACATCCTTTTTCACTCCTGCTCTCACGTATAAGCACTGCACTCCCAGCCTTTAAAAGTCTTGCTGTGTATATGAATATGAAAAACCAACCTTTGAATTAATCCCCCAAGTGGGAGTCCACAATTTGAAAATGCAACCATTCAATCAGATCTCTCCATCATTCCCAGTAATTTTGTGAATTAGTACAATGGTGCCTTTACACATATGTACTCCTGGCAGGCAGAATTGAGAAATAATTCTGCAATAAGTGGTATAAAAGTAATGGCTGAAAAAGGGACAAATTGCACACTACGGACCTATTCATAGAGCAAAGTCCTGTGTAGAATGTGCAGTCTTGAGTTCTCTTAAAATAAAGATCAAATGGTCTATTATACTAGAGCTTCAGGAGGCACAATTTTTAAATGGGTTGATTAGGGCTGGAGACTCTATGCTTTTCAGGCTTTTTGCCTATGTGTGTGTGTGTATGTATATATATATATATATATATATATATATATATATATATATATATAGTGTCTATGGAGTCCCTCTTGCACAGTTATGATTTTATAGTTCGTTTAAAAATTCTCAAATTGGTCAGGATCAGCTCCATAGAAGCTTATTTTTCTTTTGGTGAGATGATTACTTGATTCAACCCACAGTCACACTAAGACTTAGTACTAACATAATGTGCTGTGTACTGAGCCATCTGCCCAGAAGTCCCATCAACTTTCTCTTCCTAAGGCTTTGTAAATTCTGAGATACTGATGAGAAAGAAAAAGGCATGATTCTGGTAGAAACCATCCCTCTCAAATTGTCACTTTCTACTGAGTTCCCCTCTGGATGCCACCAATACAAATGGCATTTCCTGTGTGGGAAGGACTCTGTGTCACATTTCTTCCAAGTTCCTTGGTGGACTCACTCACTCCTACTCACTCTTGCCTACCTGAAAGGTCAATTGTAGTAAATCAGGTACTGCAGAGAACATGCCAGAGAGAGTGAACTGCCCACAATTTCCTATGCTATTTTGCCATTTGATCCCATTCAGCTTTCCCTCTCACCTTTTAGGGACACCAAAGTCAAGGCAGAATCACCCAGGGACCTGATTAAAGATGCATACCCCTGTGCGCTAGGGCAAACCTACAGAATCAGAAACAGTGGGAGAAGTGGCCAGGAATCACCTTTTTGACAAGCCCCTATATCACCCTTAGCACATTAATCTTTTAGAATTTCTAGCTTATGTAACACCTAAAGAAGCAGTAAATAAACGAAATAATCCAGGTCTCATTGCTGATAATCCATAGCCCAAATAATTGGGTTCTCATTGGCACTGTCTAGCAAATCAGCCATAGCTGAGGGCACAGCATGAGGGGTGCCCAAAACTTGGAAGAGAAGGCAAGAAATTACAACATCCTTTCATTATAACACACACCCCAACCGAGCACCCCCACCGCCCTGGTTTTAAAGCTTGTCTCTACCTCTATTCTACCTGATTTGGCCCTGTGTGGCTCCCATTCTGCCTCAATAAGAAATCTATTTTTATATGTTTCTTCACTCGTTCAAGAGTGGACTTGTTTATAATGCTTCATTCTCAAATATGAGGGATCACACTAAATTCTCCTCCTTTCTCCTCCCCTTCTAGCCCCTCTTTCCAGGGTCTCTTTCACATATCAGCCACTTTACAAAACAATGTTCTTACTGAAACTACCTCAGAACTTGCTCTTAATATCTACCCAGGTTTTAGCTCAATAGCAGAGAGAGCACTTTACATGGCAGTCCTTTATGTTAAAGCACCAGGAAAGAGGTGAAGGACTAGAATCTCTTTGGACCACCCTGTTGTTTTATTTATGAAAATAAAGGTTTTCTGCAACACAATGATACTTCATATGATCATTAGGGCTAGTATCTGCCTTAAAACATTATTCAAAAGTAGTAACACAGCTTCAGACAGTAATCCAGAATTCATCGCCACTTGAGAGATGCACTTTCTTCCATTAGTACAACATCAAAGCTTGTGAACTTCATTTTGTTTATTTAAAAGATTTGCTAAATAGAATTTGGAACATTCTGTTTTATTGTGGATGGTTAAATATTCAAAAGATTACTCTGCTAAAAATTGCTCAAAAAAGTAGCTGTGACACTTTGTAAATGAGCAGCACATTTCCAATGTGTTAAAATGTTTGAAATACATCGAACAAATGCTGAATTTCATTCTGATCCGGCGGCCACACTCATCTCCCATCATAATTTTTTCTGAAAATACAGCAGAATAAATTGACATATGTTGGGCAAAATGTTATGCAAATTTTGATATTTTCTCGACAGTACAAATTGAAATGTGGATTGCTGTTGCAATCATCAACTTACAAGTGATGTTCTTAGGGAATCTGGCAATCACAGATTATAGCATATTTAAAATTATTTGTAATTTGTCTTAGACTATAGAAAGCTTATAAAATAAAAAAATAACAAAGATCAAATAAGAAAGATTTTTAAAAGATAAAAAGAAGGGAGCCTGGGTGGCTCAGTCAGTTAAGCATCCTGACTTCAGCTTAAGTCATGATCTCATGGCTGGTGAGTTCAAGTCCCATGTCAGGTTCTGTGCTGACTGATGCTCAGAGCTTGGAGCTTGTTTCAGATTCTAAGTCTCCCTCTGTCTCTCTGACCCTCCCTTGCTCACACTCTAGTCTCAAAAATAAATAAAGAAAAAATTTAAAAAATAACAGATAAAAAGAAAATTAAAGCAGTAATTTTTAGTATGCAACATTATCCTATCAATGAGAACTACAGTTAATATTTAGAAAGCTATTGTTACCATCTTTTGTGTAACACAGTTTAATCTCTTCTTTCAATATATTTGTAGACCACTTTCTGTCCATTAAACTATTTTTTCAATGTTTATTTATTTAATTTGAGAGAGAGAAAGAGAGAAGAGCAGAGGGAGAGGGAGAAAGAATCGTAAGCAGACTCCATGCTCAGTGCAGAACCCAACACAGGGCTGGATCCCACCACTGTGAGATTGAGATCATGACCGGAGCTAAAATCAAGAGTCAGAGGCCCAACCAACTGAGTCAGCCAGGTGTGCCTCTATTAAACTGTTTATGAAGATAAATGAGACTTCCCTTTTCTTCTGTCTGGTTTTCACTGTACATAGGGAAGGTGTAGATATTTTATATACTTATTTTGTAACTGAAAACCCTGCTAAACACCTCCCTTATTACTCATAATTTTATTCTGAGTAGGCAGTTATATCATTTGAAAAAAATATTGTACTTTTCCCTGGTTATATTATTTTCTTACTGAAATGTCCAGAATCTTGTCAAATGAAAATCCTGGGTATCTTTTGATATCCTTGGAATATCCTTTTATCATAAATTTCAAAGGAATTAGTCCAGAGGTTTCTATCACGTATGATGTTAGCTATTCATTTCCAGTCATCTTAATCACTTTGGTGAGATACCCAACGATGTCTACTAAGATATCTTAAAATTGGAATTGAAATCTAAAATCTTTGCATATCTACTAAAATGGTTAAGTCTACTTTCTTTTGACTTTTGATAAACTGTAAGTAAATTTTCTAATATTAAATTATCCTTGAATTCCTGCAAGTAATCCTCCATCACCATAATTTAAGCTTTGTAATATAGTGTCTATATCCACTATGAGTGTTTATTTTGTATTACAAGTGTGTTTTAATACTTACAGTCTTATTCTAAAAATAATTTTTAAAAAACCTCATTTTTCTTACTGCAAAAGCACTACTTTAATATTGCATAACAGTAAAACAAAGACATGCAAGAAGAAAAAAACTGGAATTCCCCCATGATCCTCTAGTGCCCCCTCTGAATATCATCACTATGAATTCTTTGGTTTATTTTGAATTTAGTTAATTTTCTACTGATGAAAGTTTGGATGGCTTCAAGCTTCTTGCAATTATAAACATTATTATAATGCATAATCAGATATCTATGTATCATATACTGAAAACACACACACTTTGGCATATATGTGGGGATATTTCTATAGATTCTCAGATATGGAATTGCTTTTTTAAAAGTTCAATTTTAAGATATAGGTAAACTGCCACTTTAAAATGGCAGTTTTGAAGTTGCCACCGACTAATAATGTATAAAAGAGGAACTGCTTTGCTTCTCCATACTTTTGACACAAACGTATTACCAATGATCCTTAATAACATGATCATTGAAAAGCTATCTAGTTATTTAATTTATATTCCTTTTTTAGTGGGAATGAGGGTCTTTTCATACATTTATTAAACATTTGTGTTCCTGATTTATGAATTATCTTTTCATGAAATTTATCCCTTTGTCTATTGTGGGTTCTTTTTCTTATTAATTACTAACTGTTTATCATATGAAAGGCATACTGGCTTTTGACTGTAAGTGTTGTTAACAATATTGTAATTTTTCTTTTGATTTTATATGAATTTTTCTGTGTGCATTTTTTGTGTTTTGTGAGGTGGTATTGTGTAATATATATATTGACTTAGAGTGAATCTGGGGTCTAAAATCAAGTCGGGTCCACAATTCCATGAGTAAAAGAACATTTAAAGAACCCCTTGAGGCGCCTGGGTGGCTTGGTTGGTTAAGCTTCCGACTTCGGCTCAGGTCATGATCTCTTGGTCCGTGAGTTCGAGCCCCGCGTCGGGCTCTGTGCTGACCACTCAGAGCCTGGAGCCTGTTTCAGATTCTGTGTCTCCCTCTCTCTCTGCCCCTCCCCTGTTCATGCTCTGTCTCTCTCTGTCTCAAAAATAAATAAACGTTTAAAAAAAATTTAAAAAAATAAATTACCCCTAACAGTGCCTAGCACCTAGAAAATTCTTCATAAGTATTGATAAGTCTTATTATTGCCCATACTTACCCAAATTTCCTTTATGGGTCTTGGGTTTCATGTCAATTCATAATTAGGAAGACTTATCCACCCAAATATGATTTAAAAATACAAAGACATCGAGGCTTCTTTCTATTGCTTTTATAGTTGCTTGTTTGGTTGGAGAGGATTTTTGTTGTTTGCTTGTATGCATACATCTAACTCTGTGGTCTATCTAGAATTTATTGGACTTCATTATTTTCTTTTTTCTTTTTAATTTTTCTTTAACGTTTATTTATTTTGAAAGACAGACACAGAATGTGAGGGGGGTTGGGGCAGAGAGAGAGGGAGGCACAGAATCCGAAGTAGGCTCCAGGCTCCGAGCTGGCAGCACAGAGCCCGACGTGGGCTTGAACTCACGATCCACGAAATCATGACCTGAGCCGAAGTCGGCCGCTCAACCGACTGAGCCACCCAGGCGCCACGGACTTCATTATTTTCTAAGTAACTATACAATTTTCTCAGCGCTCTTTTTGTTTCTAAATGATCCATCTTTACTTCATAGGTCTGAAATGCCATCTTCATCATATAAATTTCCATATATTTTTGGATTTGCCTTCTGAGTACTGCAGAATTGCATTATCATGACACATTTTAATATTTGCTAATTTAAGTCTTGTTAATATTTCCTGTTTTAGAATTTCCTTTTCATCTCACAAGTAGTTTCTTTCAGATAATCGTCAGCCAGCTTGTCAAGTTTCAGAAAAAGTCTGTTGATAATTTAGCATTGCAGTGTTTGTAGATTGATTTAGGGTAAGTTTACATTTTTATAGTACTAATTGATTCTATTTAAAGCCAATTTCTTCCAGTTTTTCAAAAACTCGAATCTGTTTTTTCTAATCATTTCAATCAAGTATGAAATGATTTTTGATCGAAGATACAGATTCTAGAATACTTTTCCTTCTTTCTTTCTTGTACCATATTATACCTGCTTCTCAGCCTTGGCAATATTTCTGGTGTTTTCTCTCAATATTATATATGATATTTAAAATAATGTAACATTAATCTTTAAATTGTAGTTTCATGTTTTATTTTTATAAACAATTTAAATTCATAATTATTTTCCAAATATATAGAGTGGAATTTCTTTAAGTCCCTGTTATCAGTTTGTTTTTAAATGTCTTTAGCTTTTATAGCAGTTTTAGGTTTACAGCAAGGTTGAACAGGAAGTACAGAGACTTTCCATGTACCTTTATCCCCCCACACTAACAGCCTTCCACACTGTCCCCCACCAGAGTGGTACATTTGTTACAGTCAGTGAACCTACATCAACACATCATCGCCCAAAGTCCATCTTTTACATCAGGGTTAACTCTTAGTGTCTATACTATGGATTTTGACATGTATCTACCATTATAGTATCATACAGAACAGATTCACTTCCCTAAAAATCCTCTGTGCTCTGCCTATTCTTTCCTCCCTACCTGCCCCAAACTGTGGCAACTCACTGATCTTTTAACTGTCTACATAATTTTGGCTTTTCTAGAATATCATGGAATAGAGATCATATAGTATATAGCCTTTTCAAATTGGACTCTTCCACATAGTCATATGCATTTAAAGTTACTCCATGTCTTTTCATGGCATGGTGGCTCATTTATTTTTACTGCTGAATAATATTCCATCATCTGGATGTACCACAGTTTGTCCATTTCGCCTAGTAAATTAGCTGCTTTCAAGCTTTGGCAATATAAATAGAGCTTCAGTGAACATCTCTGAGCAGATTTTTGTGTGGACATAGTTTCCAACTCCCTCAAGTAAATACCAAGGAATACAGATGCTGAATTATAAGGTAAAGGTATGTTTACTCTTTTGTTAAAATGTTTATTTATTTATTGTCGGGGGAGAGGGAGAGGGAGATTAAGAATCCCAAGCACACTCCATGCTCAGCATAGAGCCTGACACAGGCCCAATCTGATAACTGGGACATCATGACCTGAACCAAAATCAATAGTCAGATACTTAAATGACTGAGCCACCCAGGCACCCTATGGTATGTTTAGTCTTGTAAGAAATTGCTAAACTGTCTTCCTAAGCTGTTGTGCCATTTTGCATTCTCATCAACAATGTCTGAGACTTCCTATTGTTCCTTGTCAATATATGGTGTTGTCAGTGTTCTGGATTTTGGCCATTCTAATACATGTCTAGTAGTATCTCACTGGTGTTTTAATTTGCAATTCCCTAATGACCTATAGAACATCTTGTCATTTGCTTATTTTATCATATATGTATCTTCTTTGGTGAAGTATCTGTTCAGGTCTTTTGTCCATCATTTAATGCAGTTGTTTGGCTTTTTATTGTGGAGTTTTAAGAATTTTTTGGATATTTCACCAGTATGAATAGTCCTTCACCAGTATGTCTTTTGCAAGTATCTGCTCCCTGTCTGTAGCTTGTGTTCTCATTCTCTTAACAACGTCCTTTGCAGAACTAAAGTTTTAATTTTAAGGACGTCCAGCTTATCAATGATTTATTTTATTAATCATGCCTTTGATTTTGAATCTAAAAATTCATCACCACACTCACGTCATCTATACTTTCTCATATTTTATCTTCTAAGAGTTTTATAGTTTTGCACTTTACATTCAGGTCTATGGTCCATTTAATTTTTGTGAAGGTAAGGTGTGTGTCAAGATTCTTTTTTTTTTTTTTTTTTTGCATGTAATGTCCAGTGGTTCCAGCACCATTTGTTGAAAATAATATATTTTCTCCATTATGTTGCTTTTGTTCCTTTATCAAATATCAGCTGACTGTATTTATATGAAGCTATTCCTGGGATCTCAATTCTGTTCCACTTATCTATTTGTCTATTCTTCTGTTATCGATTTTTTTATTGCCTTTTGTCGAAGACTGTAGTCTATATAATAACATGAACTATATTTGTAGAAACTTGTGTTATAGCCTAGAACATGATCAATTTTTGTAAATATTTTATATAGGCTTTTAATGGCATCTTTTCTAATTTTGGGGTTCAGAATTTAACCAATAAGTTCAAAGTGTTCAATTTTTTAATTCATATTTTCTTGTGTAGGTGACTTATCATGAGAGGCTTATTAAAAGTTTCCATTATTATCAAAGAATTATAATTTTTGTGATACTTTCCAATTTTAATTTATATAATTTATAAATATGTTGTAAGAACTTAAAAGCTCAAGATTATTGGGGCACCTGGGCAGATCGACTTTGGCTCAGGTCATGATCTCACAGCTTAGAGCCTGGAGCCTGCTTTGGATTCTGTTTCCACCCCCCCCCCTCTGCCCCTCCCCCACTCACACACTGTCTCTCTCACTCTCTCAAAAATAAATAAACATTAGGGGTGCCTGGGTGACTCAGTCAGTTATGTATCCTACTCAGCTCAGGTCATGATCTCGTGGTTTGTGTGTTCAAACTCCTCATTGGGCTCTGTGCTGACAGTCAGAGTCTGGAGACTGCTTTGGATTCTGTGTCTCCCTTTCTCTCTGCCCCTCTCCTTCTTGTGCTCTGTGTCTCTCTGTCACTCAAAAATAAATAAATGTTAAAAAAAAAACTTTTAGGGGCTCCTGGGTGGCTCGGTCAGTTGAGCGTCTGACTTCGCTCAGGTCATGATCTCACAGCATATGAGTTCCAGCCCCACATCAGGCTCTGTGCTGACAGCCTGGAGCCTGGAACCTGCTTCAGATTCTGTGCCTCTCTCTCTGTCTGCCCCAACCCACTCTCATTCTGTCTCTGTCTCTCTCAAAAACAAATAAACATTAAAAACAAAATTTTAATAAAAAAACTTATAAACATTAACAAAATTGTAAAGCTCAAGATTATTATATCTTCACAGTGAATTGTTCCTTTTAACATTATAGTGACCTTCTATTCCTATTAATACTTTTTTTTGCCCTGACAACTGGTTTGAATGATACTAATTTGGCTGTCGCAACTTTCCTTGCATTAGTGTTTGCATTAATGTTCAACTTGTATAGATTTTCAAAATTTTTACATTTTGTTTTCTGATATGCAATAGACACAACATGAACACAGTGGGATTATGTATTTTTAATCGATTTACTAATATGTTTTTAGTTACCCTGAACATTTTATGTATTCTATTTAACATTCTTTAGTTGCAGAGGGAGGTACTTTTTTGTCCTTCTTTTGTGCTTCTTTAAACTAACCACATTTTGTTCACTCCTTTTTCTTCCACTCACTGGTTAGAAGCAATCATTTTATTTCTCTGCCTCCAGTGGTTGTCCCTAAGTTTTTAACATAAGCACTTGAATTATCTTCAGTAGTTCTACCCTCCTCCTCCACAATACAAAAACCTTAGAATCTATCCTCCATGTGTTTGAATGCCTAATATTTTTATCCAAATTTAGCTTTTAAACACTCCAAATTAGTCATAATTATTACTTTTTTAGTAAATATTTAGAGTACCCACATGTTTAGGAATTTCTTTGCTTACCATTCATCTTTACAACCAAATACTTTCTAGGTTCACTTTCTTCCTTCCTGATGTATTTGTTTTCTTTTGCTTGGTTGGTTTTCATAAGAAACTATATTTTAAAAGGGATAGCAAGCACAGGATACACAGGCTTTACATCTGATTCTCTACTACCTGGAGGCTGTTCAGTACAACAGCTGAGAGCACTGGCTCCAGAGGCCAGCTGCCTGATTTCAAATCCTGGCTCTGCCGCTAGCCACCTTGACCTTGAACAAGTTACTTCCTCTCTCTCTCTCTCTCTGGGCCTCAGTTTCCTCAACTGTAAACTGAGATAAAAGCATCAGTTAGTGCACCTGTTCCTCTTCCCTGGAGGCTGTCTCTTGCAGATCATGAAGAATCATGCTGCTCATTTTGATGATATCATCTAACTTTGGGAACAGGATATCCAGATCTCCCTGGGGCAGCTGCTACAGGCAGCTCCTGATGTCCAAGGGGGAGAGCCCGAGCACTGTCCAGGTAGGAGACCTTACTGTCAATGAGCTCCCTGACAGTCAGCCTCTGATAGAACAACAATCTGTCCTAAGAGACCCGACAACCCCATTCAGAGTCCCTGTCCTAGAGGACAGCACATCAGTCCCACATTCAGCCATGACAGAAGGCATGGAGCTTGGCCATCCTGGAACGATACACCTGCAGGGGGCCCTGATATATATTTTTAAGGTTATTTTTTTAAAAAAGGCCCACACTTTTTTGAAAAAAAAGCCCTTAGAGACAGTTTAGGGGAGGAGCCAAGATGGCAGAACAGCATGCAAGGTTTTTTTGCATCTTGCATCCATGAAATACAGCCAGATCACCATTAAACCATGCTGCACACCTAGGAAACTGATTTGAGGATTAACACGACAATCTGCACAACATGAAACACAGAACTCAGCAGGTACATGCCACAGAGAGGTGAACTGGGGGAGAGAGAAACCATGGAAGGCAGGGAGCTGTTTTTGCTTGCTTATGTGTGCGTGTGTTGTTTTTAATTTTTTAATCTTAATTTTTTTTTACCTTATCAATTCCTTTTCTTCCTTCAAAATGGTGAAATGAAGGAATTCAACCCAAAAGAAAAAGCACAAAGAAACAACAGCCAGCGGCTTAATCAACACAAACACAAGCAAGATGGTTGAACCAGAATTTAGAATCACAATAATAAGAATACTAGCTATGGTCAAAAATAGATTCAAATCCCTCTCTGTGGAGATAAAAGAAGTAAAAACTAGTCAGGATGAAATTTAAAAAAAAATGCTATAACTGAGCTGCAATCTCAAATGGATGCCATGGCAGCATGGATGAGGCAGAGCAGCAAATCAGTGATATAGAGGGCGAACTAATGGAGAATAATGAAGCAAAAAAAGAGAGGGGGACTAAGGCAAAAGAACATCACTTAAGAATTAGAGAAATAGGGGCGCCTGGGTGGCGCAGTCGGTTGAGCGTCCGACTTCAGCCAGGTCACGATCTCGCGGTCCGGGAGTTCGAGCCCTGTGTCAGGCTCTGGGCTGATGGCTCAGAGCCTGGAGCCTGTTTCCGATTCTGTGTCTCCCTCTCTCTCTGCCCCTCCCCCGTTCATGCTCTGTCTCTCTGTCCCAAAAATAAATAAACATTGAAAAAAAAATTAAAAAAAAAAAGAATTAGAGAAATCAGTGACTCATTAAAAAGGAGCAATATCAGAATCATAGGGGTCCCAGAGGAGGAAGAGAGAGAAAAAGGGGTAGAAGGTTATATGAGCAAATCATAGCAGAAAACTTTCCTAACCTGGGGAAAGACACAGACATCAAAATCCAGGAAGCACAGAGGACTCCCATTAGATTCAACAAAAACCGACCATCAACAAGGCATATCATAGGCAATTCACAAAATACTCAGGCAAGGAGACAATCATGAAAGCGGCACGGGAAAAAAAGTCCCTAACCTACAAGGGAAGACAGATCAGGTTTGCAGCAGACCTATCCACAGAAACCTGGCAGGCCAGAATGGAGTGGCAGGATATATTTAGTGTGCTGAATCAGAAAAATATGCAGCCAACAATCCTTTATCCAGCAAGGCTGTCATTCAAAATAGAAGGAGAGATTAAAAGTTTCCCAGAAAAACAAAAATTAAAGGAGTTTGTGACTGCTAAATCAGCCCTGCAAGAAATTTTAAGGGGAACACTCTGAGGAGAGAAAAGATGAAAAAAAAAAAAGAACAAAAGCAACAAAGACTAGAAAGGACCAGAGAACACCACCAGAAACTCCAACTCCCCAAGAAACATAATGGCAATAAACTCCTATCTTTAAGTACTCACTCTAAATGTCAGAGGACTAAATTCTCCAATCAAAAGACATAGGGTAACAGAATGGATAAGAAAACAAGATCAATCTATATGCTGTTTACAAGACACCCACTTTAGACCTAAAGACACGTTCAGATTGAAAGTAAGGGGATAGGGAACCATCTATCATGCTAATGGTCAACAAAAGAAAGCCGGAGCAGCCATACTTATATCAGACAATCTAGAATTTAAAATAAAGACTGTAACAAGAGATGAAGAAGGGCATTATATCATAATTAAGGGGTCTATCCATCAAGAAGACCTAACAATTGTAAAAACTTATGCTCCAAGTGTGAAAGCACCTAAATATATAAATCAATTAATCACAAACATAAAGAAATTCATTGATAATAATACCATAATAATAGGAGCTTCAAGACCCCACTCACATTAATGAACAGATCATCTAAACAGAAAATCAACAAGGAAACAATGGCTTTGAATGACACACTGAACAAGATGGACTTAACAGATATATTCAGAACATTTCATCCTAAAGCAGAGGAATATACATTCTTCTCCAGTGCACATGTAATGTCCTCCAGAATAGACTATGTACTGGGACAGAAATCAGCCCTAAATAAGTATAAAAAGATCAAGATCATACCGTGCATATTTTCAGACCACAAGACTATGAAACTCAAAATCAACCACAAGTAAATTTGGAAATATAACATATACTTGGAGACTAAAGAATATCCTACTAAAAAATGAATGGGCTAACCAAGAAGCTAAAGAGGAAATTAAAAAGTACATGGAAGCCAATGAAAATGGTAACACCACAACCCAAAATCTCTGGGATGCAGCAAAGGCACTCATAAGAGGGAAGTATATAGCAATCCAGGCCTTCCTAAAGAAAGAAGAAAGGTCTCAGATACACAACCTAACCTTACACCTTAAAGAGCTGGAAAAAGAACAGGTACTAAAACCCAAAACCAGCAGAAGACAGGAAATAATAAAGATTGGAGCAGAAATCAATGCTATCGAAACCAAAAAAAAAAAAAAAAAAAAAAAAAAACAAAAAAATAAAAAACAAAACCCACAGTAGAACAGATCAATGAAACCAGAAGCTGTTTCTTTGAAAGAATTGACAAAATTGATAAACCACTAGCTAGGTTGATGAAAAAGAAAAAGGAAAGGAACCAAATAAATAAAATCAAGAATGAAACAGGAGAGATCACAACCAACACAACAGAAATAAAAACAATAATAAGAGAATATTATGAACAATTATATGCTAACAACATGGGCAATCTGGAAGAAATGGACAAATTCCTAGAAACATATATATTACCAAAACTGCAACAAGAAGAAATAGAAATTTTGAACAGACCTATAACCAGTGAGGAAATCGAATTAGTAATCAAAACTCTCCCAAAAAACAAGAGTCCAGCGCCAGATGGCTTTCCAGGGGAAGTCTACCAAACATTTAAGGAAGAGTTAACACATATTCTCTTGAAGCTGTTCCAAAAAATGGAAATGGAAGGAAAACTTCCAAACTCTTTCTATGAAGCCAGAATTTCCTTGATTCCAAAACCAGACAGAGACCCCACTAAAAAGGAGAATTATAGACCAATTTCCCTGATAAACATGGATGCAAAAATCCTCAACAAGGTATTAGCCAACCGGATCCAACAATACATTAAAAAATTATTCACCACAACCAAGTGGGATTTATACCTGGGATGCAGGGCTGGTTCAATATCCACAAAACAATCAATGTGATTCATCACATCAATAAAAGAAAGGGCAAGGACCACATGATTCTCTCAATAGATGCAGAGAAAGCATTTGACAAAATACAGCACCCTTTCTTGATAAAAACCCTTAAGAAAGTAGGGATAGCAGGATCATACCTTGAGATCCTAAAAGCCATATATGAAAGACCCAATGCTAATGTCGCCAACTGAGAGCTTTCCCCTAAGGTCAGGAACAACACAGGGATGTCCACTCTCGCCACTGTTATTCAACATAGTATTAGAAGTCTTAGCCTCAGCAATCAGAGAGCACAAAGAAATAAAAAGCATCCAAATCGGCCAGAATGAGGTCAAATGTTCACTCTTCGCAGATGACATGATACTCTATATGGAAAACCCAAAATATTCTACCAAAAAACTGCTAGAACTGATTCATGAATTCAGCAAAGTTGCAGGATATAAAATCAATGCACAGAAGTTGGTTGCATTCCTATATCAACAATGAAGCAACAGAAAGAGAAATCAAGGAATAGATCCCATTTACAATTGTGCCCAATACCATAAAATACCTAGGAAACAAAACAATAGAAAAATATTCCATGCTCCTGGAAAGGAAGAACAAATATTGTTAAAATGTCAATACTACCCAAAGCAATCTAATATTCAATGCAATGCCTATCAAAATAACACCAGCATTCTTCACAGAGCTAGAATAAACAATCCTAAAATTTGTATGGAACCAGAAAAGACCCCGAATAGCCAAACCAATCTTGAAAAAGAAAACCAAAGCAGGAGGCATCACAATTTTGGACTTCAAGCTGTATTACAAAGCTGTAATCATCAAGACAGTATGGGACTGGCACAAGAACAGACATTCATATCAATGGAACAGAACAGAGAACCCAGAAATGGACCCACAAATGTATGTCCAACTAATCTTTGACAAAGCAGGAAAGAACATCCAATGGAATAAAGACAGTCTCTTCAGCAAGTGGTGCTGGGAAAACTGGACAGCGACATGCAGAAGAATGAACCTGGACCACTTTCTTACACCATACACAAAAATAAACTCAAAATGGATGAAAGACCTAAACCTAAGACAGGAAGCCATCAAAATTCTTGAGAAGAAAGCAGGCAAAAACCTTTTTGACCTTGGTCACAGCAATTTCTTACTCAATATTTCTCTGGAGGAAAGGGAAACAAAAGCAAAAGTGAACTATTGAGACCTCACTTCTGCAAAGCAAAGGAAACAATCAGCAAAAGTAAAAAGCAACCGACAGAATGGGAGAAGATATTTGCAAATGTCATATCAGATAAAGGATTAGTATCCAAATTCTATAAAGAACCTATCAAACTCAACACCCAAAAAACAAATAATCCAGTAAAGAAATGAGCAAAAGATCTGAATAGACACTTCTCCAAAGAAGATAACCAGATGGCCAACCAATACATGGAAAAATGCTCAATATCACTCATCATCTGGGAAATATAAATCAAAACCACAGGGAGATACAACCTCACACCTGTCAGAATGACTAACATTAACAACTCAGAAAACAACAGATGTTGGCAAGGATGCAGAGAAAGAGGATCTCTTTTGCACTGCTGGTGGGAATGCAAACTGGTGCAGCCACTCTGGAAAACAGTATGGAGGTTCCTCAAAAAATTAAAAATAGAACTACCCTATGACCCAGAAATTGTACTACTAGGTATTTATCCAAGAGATACCAGTGTGCTGTTTTGAAGGGGCACATGCACCCCAATGTTTATAGCAGCACTATCAACAATAGCCAAAGTATGGAAAGAGCCCAAATGTCCATCAATGGATGAATGGATAAAGAAGATGTGGTATGTGTGTGTATGTATACACACACACACACACACACACACACACACACACACACAGAGACACATACATACACAATAGAGTATTACTCGGCAATCAAAAAGAATGAAGTTTTGCCATTTACAACTACATGGATGGAACTAGAGGGTTTTATGCTAAGCGAAATTAGTCAGAGAAAGACAACTATATGACTTCACTCACATGAGGACTGTAAGGTACAAAACAGATGAACGTCAGGGAAGGGAAGCAAAAATAATAAAAAACAAGGAGGGGGACAAAAACAGAAGAGCCTCTTAAATATGGAGAGCAAACAGAGGGTTACTGGTGGGGTTGTGGGAGGGGAAATGGACTAAATGGGTAAGGGGCATTAAGGAATCTACTCCTGAAATCATTGCTGTACTATATGCTAATTAACTTGAATATAAATTTAAAAAATAAATTTAAAATTAAAAATAAAAAAAGCTCTTGGGTCCTAGGAGCTGTGCTTGTAATTTATCATAAATGAAGAAGTCCTGGCTTGCTTATGTGGGTATATGAGAAAGTAAGGCAATCATTTTTACAGAAAGTGGAGTGAAAAAGGTACTACAAAAGAGTGAAGAGTACTGATCCACAAAACACAAAGTCCAAAGAAGGAATTTATCTTCAGTGGAGATGGCAGTTGAGAAAAGACTTAAACAATCAGTAGGCTTTTGACTAAGGTGGGAGAAAGAGAAATTAATTAGAGAAATTAGAAATTAGTCAGATGAGGGACTACACAGGGCATATTCAGAAACCAGCCATTTGGATGTCACTTAAAGTAATTATAAAGTAATGAGATATGACTCTAAAAATAGTGTGAAATGTGAGATTAGAAGTCCTTCGACCCAAGATAAGAACACAGGTAAATACTTAATCTGGAAAGACATAGGGATCTGTTGAAAGTTCTAGAGCAATGGGGGCAGCTCAACAGGCTATTTATTTGGGGAAGACTAATCTGATTCCAGAGGTATGATGAACTGAAGAGAGAAGAGAGAGAAGGGTGGAAACCATTTCAAAGGTTATCCATACTGTATGATCAAGAAATAACAGAATCTAGGGGCGGCCGGGTGGCTCAGTCAGTTAGGCAGCCTACTTCGGCTCAGGTCATGATCTCACAGTTCCTGGGTTCAAGCCCCGCATCGGGGTCTGTGCTGACAGCTCAGAACCTGGAGCCTGCTTCGGATTCTGTGTCTCCCTCTGTCTCTGCTCCTCCCCCACTAACGCTCTGTCTCTCTCTCAAAAATAAATAAACAAGAAAGAAAGAAAGAAAGAAAGAAAGAAAGAAAGAATAACAATCTGAGACATGAATGGCAGCTGTGGGATAGAAAAGGAAAAGTCAATTAAAAGAGCTATTGTAGCACTGAATTTCTACAGAACCTTTCTGTGCTTTCAGTCCTGCAGGTTTTATGTCTCCTGCCCATATGCCTGGAGTCTGGGCTCTCTATCACATATCCTGTTGAGTAACTGTGTTTCTCTGGTTTTTGTCAGTCAAACTGGTGTCTCATACCATCAGCTTTGCCCCCTACTCTGTAAGGGAAAGAGGACTCATATGGGAGGTTTATGCATCTTGTAGTCATTTAGGTACAGGATCCATAAACCTCCACACGTGTAAATCTGACCTTTACTAAAAGATGCCGGGTGTCTGATTAATCCAAATTTCTGTGCCTGTTTCAGTAAAGAGACTTCCTAAGCAGGATTCACCTGCTGGAAATTTTCAATAAGATTCAGAAACTGGATGCTTTCCATGATCGCAAGGAGTTCTTTTTCAGAGTCATTAACACTCAACCACAGGGTGCTCATCAGGATATCTCGCTTGGGCTGCCTGCAGGTGAGAGGAGTGAGATGCCAGAATCATTTTTAAACCTATTAGGATCTTTCTGCTTGGGATTTCACAAATGGTGATAAAGGAGCCCCTCATTTCACATAAGCCTTGTGGTAAGTTTTCTGAAAATATTTGCAAAGTAATTGTGACAAATCATCCAAAAGAAATCCCTGCTTGTCACTGAAAATGGCCTACAGGTTTTTTTTATTTAACATTACTTCTGTAGTAAACCTTTTACCTAAATCACAGAGATAAATGAAAAAGACAGGTGTAAGCCTTAGTCAGCCTATTCATTTCATAGGTAATAGAATAAATATTCATAATACCCAGACATTACACTTTGATAATAAGGTAGTTTTTACTTCCTAGGGGAAAGCCATGCTTTCTATTCTTAGGAACATTTAATTTGATCAGTCTCAACTGTATACACACACACACACACACACACACATATATATGTACACATATATATGCTACACATATGTGTGTGTATATGTGTGTGTGAACACATAATATATATTCTATTAAGCTATTTTTATAACTATTTTTTCTTAGATACTGTAACAAACCTCTAAACAGAGTTCTTGCATACATCAAACCAGATAACAATGTTTCTAGAAGGAAAGGTATCAAGGCTCCACATGTAAAGAAAAGTATGAACACTTAATGATTCAAAATATAGGTACCAGAGTAGCACCTGGGTGTCTCAGTCAGTTAAGCATCCAACTTCAGCTCAGGTCATGATCTTACGGCTCACGGGTTTGAGCCCCGTACTGGGCTCTGTGCTGACAGCTCAGAGCCCAGGGCCTGCTTCAGATTCTGCGTGTCTCTCTCTCTCTGCCCCTCCCCTGCTCTCACTCTGTCTCTCTCATAAATGAATATTTAAGTAAAAAAAAGAAAGGCTAAAATAAAAAAAATTTTAAACAAAATATAGGCACAGAGGGATAGCCCATCAAAAGCAGAGCCAACAAAAAAACAAATACATAAATAAATAGGTAAACAAAAAAACAGGACTTCATCAAAATTAAAAACTTTCATGCACTGAAGTACACCAAAAACAGAGCAGAAAGGCAACCCACAGGATGGGTATGCAGAGAGCAGGCAGAAATGCCGAATGGTGAACCATAGAACACTTTTTTCTTCACAATACAGGTATTTCTACTACATCAAAAGTTTCCCAGATGCAATTTAAGTATAATACAATTATCCTGCATTTTACAAATCACTATCAAAATTAAAACTTGCCACAGAGAATAGATGAAAGATATATGGTACTTACTGTAACTCAGCTTGCAGTTTATAGTTAACTCAGGTTTAGTTCCCTTAAGTAGTAGACAATAAAGGTGATTGTTGAAAAAACGTGCAAGAATAGTGCCAGATGGGGTAGGAAAACACAGGTCAGTACTAGGAAGAAAATCTTAGCTATAAATTCTATATAAGCTCAGTGATGCTCAGGATATGCAGCCATATACTCATTTTCTTAAATTTCAACAAGAAATAGGGGCACCTGGCTAGCTTAGTTAGAAGGGCACACAACTCTTGATGTTGCGGTTGTGAGTTCGAGCCCTTATGTTAGGTGTAGAGATTACTTCAATAAATAAAACTTTAAAAAAATTTTTTTAATTCAACAAGAAATATAACTTTGGGGGTGCCTGAGTGGCTTAGTCAGTTGAGCATTGAACTACTGACCTCAACTTAGGTCATGATCTCACAGTTGTGAAATCGAGCCTCGTGTTGGCTCTGCATTGGGCATGAAGTGCTTAATATTCTCTTTGTTAATTCAAGTCTCTATCTCTTAAACCACCTTTTCCCACTGAAACTATTATTTATATCAAATCTCATGTTTTCTTCTATAAAGTTCACCTACCTCATGGGCCATTTTAGCATATGGTCTTGCACTCAAGGAAAGAATGGTCCAGATAGTCAAAAACTAATAATAAAAAAAACTACAGCATTTTTGAAGTGACCAAAGGAGTATAACACACACCATCTATAACACACACAATTTCTTAAAATTCCCTTTCCCCATCTCTTCTCTCAATTTTACTCATTCATGGCAGGTGCTCTATTTCCTTTTCCCATTTCTACAAACTCCCAAATATCCCCCAAGCCCTAACCCCAGGAGAATCTCACCTTTCATTTATCTTATCCATTCTATTGTCTTCTTCCAGTTACTCCATCCTTTCCAGTGGAAATCTAGCTCAACTGTCAGGCTTCTCCAGGGTTTTTTCCTTTAGCCTATCACTTCCATTAAACAATTACCAGTCCACTACTGAGTGGGTCTCGGTAACAAAGGCTCTTTCCTCCTGGAAGACTAGGAAAGGAGAACAGGCAATACCCATTTAACTTTAGTACCATAACAAGTGTATTTCTCATACCAGAAAAGATTGCCCTTATATAACACTCTGGAAACATAAAATTATAGACATTTAGTGGTGATCAAGGGCTGTCAGATTAGTGGTTGTCAGGGATTAAGGAAGGGGTTAAGTGGGACCAAAGGTGGGGTAGTTCTAGAAGGGCAGCATCGGTCAGTATACATAAAAAGTTTAAGTTTTAAAATGCTACCATATTTTTAGCTGACCGTAAACAGTATTTCAGATTTAAAGGCTTGCAACAGCTATTAAATGAAGATGATGAGCCAAAAACTATCTTTGCTGTAGGTCGTGGGATTGTGTAACACATTCGGAGTAGAGCGGCCATAATATTCAGACTGTGTATGATCGTGTGCCTACCATAAATTTGCCTGGCATGCTATGGAATCCATTTAGTCCTGACAACAAGGCAGAGTGATGGCTATTTCAGCTCCATTTTACCATGAGAAAACTGGGGCAAAGAAGTTGTATAACATGGCCCCATGTCACAGGCAGATTCTGAACTCTGATCCCTTGGGCGACAACTCCTGGCCACCCATCAGTAATAGCACGTAATCTACTGCCTCAGAGAACTCACTACGACCACAATAATGAGGAAATGGCTGGGGAGCCCATAGCGTTCACATTCTTCTCAAATGTTCTCAACTCCTCTTGCTAAGACTCCTTGGCAGAAGAGAGCACAGATTACTCAAATCTGCAGGGGTCACTAGGGCAGACTCAGGCAGAATCATGAACTGCTTTGCCTAAAAAGGCAGCAGCTCTCTCTGGGAACTGTTGGACCAACTACCACTATGACTGTCAGACCACACATGAGATGAAGAGACCACTACTCTACTACCTTATCAGCCAGGTCCTGACATACCCCTACTGGTCCCAGACTGGGAACTAAGCATCCAGCCTCCTGCCATTCCTGTGCTAGGACATCATGACATTTGTTCTTGACAAATTGGATAAAGAGGATGCTAGTGAATTAGAAGCAGATCATTGGTCAAACAGACATGACACTGCCAGTTACCCATTGGCAAGCATGCTCTTTTATTTACCGTCACTAAGCATCAATATCTTCATTAGAAGAATGAGAAAAATAGTGCTGATGTCACACAGTGGTTGCAAGGATGATCTTAAATGAGGCATGGGGCATATACAGCAGAGCGCTGGGCATATGGTTAGGGCTAGATAAATGAAAGCTGTTATGGTTATTATTGTTGTATCTAAATCAGTGCTATACAAAAGAACTTCTATGATGGTGGATATGTTCTCTATGTTCACTACCCAACATGTTAGCCATGTAGCTAATGTGCACTTGAAATGTGGCTAGTGTGACTGGGGAACTAGAGTTTTGAATTTCATCTAAACTTAAATAGCTACATGCACCTTGTGGTTACCATATGGGACAGCATAGGTATAACACTCAGCCAGTAACCAAGCCAGCTGGTCCAGATTAAATGGAACAAAAATTGTTATGATCAACCAAAATGATTACACTGGCATCATAAAATGAGCAAAATATCATCTCCTTTAGAAAAGATTTAAGTTTACAATACAGAGGAAGCACTGCTTTCTATAGAACCTGCTACATTTGTGGTAGGCTTAGAACTGGGTTTAGAACAGGATGCTTATATATTTTTTTAAAAGCTTTAAAAGAGAAAGAAGGTTAATGTGGTAGATTAAATTATTATTTAGCAAATATTTACCCCTCCCCACCTATGACTTGGGGTAGAGTCACGGAAGAGGAGTATTCTCTGCCCTGATGATTTTGGATTTGGTTATGGGATTTACTTTGTTCAGTGGAATTGGAGCAGAGACCTAACTGGCCTTGCATGTATCTGCTTGTCTGTCCGAAGTTGCTGACCACCACCAAATGAAGACTATGTCCCAGTAGCCTCTGCCCCTCCATTATGGTCCCAGAGTTTTTTTCACATAGAACAAACAGGAACCTGATCCACAGCCTGAGGCAGACACACCCACAGACTATATGAATGAGAAATAAATGGTTATTTTTGTTTGCTATTATGATTTTGTAGGTCTTTACCAACCAGAATTATTTTAGTAAAAATCTCTCTAATACATAATCGTTAATCCTCAGTACCTCCTATTCCAGTGTTCTCTGTAGAGAATCTTGTACTCTGAAAGATGAAATAATTGGCTCAAGATCATGATGGAATAAGGGTTCCTTATGAGATGTTTACATCCACATGTTTAGATAAATGCACAGGTAAAGTATCCATGGTAAGTCATTAAAGGAGTGAGGGTACTGGAAGACCAAGCGCTCAGATGGTTGAAGCAGACATCATGACAGATGGCCATGGTTTTCTCCAACCTGACTCTCACAATCATGCCAGAGATGAATGGTTACCCAGCTGGACCACGATCATCATCATTTTTCTATCTCCATCAATGTTCTCATTCTAGCTTCCAATTTTTTTTCTAGAATTTTTGCTATTAGAATACCAACTACACAGATTTTTGTTTTCAAGACCTCTTGCCACATTTTCTAAATATTCGAAGAACACCCACTGGAAAAACTCATAAAGTATGATTCTATTAGAAACACATTCTGCATTAAGCATACATCTTTTCCACCAAAAAGCACTCTTCCACTTTTCATAAACACTGAATTTGCCTTAATATAAGTTTTTTTATATTTTTTTATTTATTATTGAGAGACAGAGACAGAGCATGAGCATGGGAGGGGCAGAGAGGGGGGAGACACACAATCTGAAGCAGGCTTCAGGCTCCGAGATGTTAGCACAGAGCCCGACACGGGGCTCAAACTCGCAAATCACAAGATCATGACCTGAGCCGAAGTTGGACACTTAACCAAATGAGCCACCCAGGCACCCCTTAATATAACTTTTTTAAATGTTTATTCATTTTTGAGAGACAGAGCATGTGAGCAGGGGATAGGCAGAGAGAGAGAGAGGAAAAGAGAATTCTAAGCAGGCTCCTCACTGTCAGTGCAGAGCCAGATGCAAGGCTTAAACTCATGAGCCTTAAGATCATGGCTTGACATGGATGTGGAGAAACAGGAACCCTCTTGCACTGTTGGTGGGGATGCAAACTGGTACAGGTGCACCACTGTGGAGGTTCCTCAAAAAATTAAAAAGAGAACTACCCTATGACCCAGCAACAACACTACTAGGAATTTATCCAAAGGATACAGGGGTGCTGATTCATAGGAGTACTTGTATCCCACTGTTTATAGAAGCACTTTCAACAATAGCCATATTATGGAAAAAGCCTAAATGCCCATCAACTAAGGAATGGATAAAGAAGATGTGGTTTATAAATACAATGGAATACCACTTGACAGTGAGAAAGAATAAAATCCTACCATCCGCAGCAACGTGGATGGAACTGGAGGATAATAGGCTAAGCAAAATAAGTCAGTCAGAGGAATACAGATATCATATGCTTTCACTCACATGTGGAACTTGAGAAACTTGACAGAAGACCATGGAGGAAGAGAAAGGGAAAATAATAGTTACAAACAGAGAGTGGGGGAGGCAAACCATAAGAGACTCTTAAATACAGAGAACAAACTGAGGATGGATTGGGGGGTGGGGAGAAGGGAAAATGGGTGATTGGCGTTGAGGAGGGCACTTGTTGGGATCAACACTGGGTGTTTTATGTAAGCAATGAATCACAGGAATCTATCCCCAAAACCAAGAGCACACTGTACACACTGTATGTTAGCCAACTTGACAATAAATTATATTAAGTAAATGAAAGCATATGCCCACAGTAATAATAATAATAATAATAATAATAATAATAATAATAAAAGATCATGGCCTGAGCCCAAGTTGGATGCTTACCTAACTGAGCCACCCAGGCACCCCTGCTTTAACAAAACTTCTATTCCCTCCATAAATGCTCGTCTACACCAAAGCTCCTACCAATATATGATGATAAATGTATTCCCATGATGATATGCTGACTTGGGCATAGTGTTATTGGACTTTATGCCAAATCAAGATAATAGGTAAGCCTTATTTTTAGGATGAAATGTGATGATAATAACATATACCTCAAACCACTTAGAAAGTAAATTTAAGAGGAAAGTCAGGCAATAACATGTGAAGCTGAGCTGTGAAGGCTGAACAAGTAGAAGTGAGTTTAGTTCCTTTGTGTAGACAATCACCTTCCAACACTTTCTGGAACCATGGTCTTCACCCTACTGCTGCCTATTCTTGTGCCGCTGCCCAGGCCACAGGAGTCCCAGATTACAACAGCAGTCAGCTTCTGAGGGGCCTTTTCATACTCCCACACCCACCTTCCTCCCACCCCTCATGCTGTCATCTCAAAGACTATGGAGCGTGCAGGAATGCAGGTCTCCCTCCATTGCCACACTGTCTTCAAGTTCTCTCTCTTCCAGCGCCCCAGGGGAAGCCGGTGTGCCCTGTAGAGGTTGTTCTGGAAGCTAACAGAAAGATGGAGAGGCTGCTGCAGGAGGCCTGTGGGGTAAGGGGCTGCTGCTGTCTTCACCAAAGCAGAAAGGAGATTTCTCCCCCACATGTGTAGTATATTCTGTCACATGTCTCCCCAAACTGTGTTCCTTGTGAACCTCACATCTTACAGCAATTTCTTCTAAGTGGCATTTTCGGGTTTCACTCCCAGCCTGTTTTTGCCTTGACTCAGAGAAGACACTATGACTGGTGCTCAGAATTACCCAGCCTCCCTGATGCCAGTCTGTCGTCCTTGACCCCAGCCTGAACTCCTCTGCTCTCTTGCCTCGAGATGGATATTCCTGTAGAAAGATCACTGACAAATTCATCCTCCAAGAATCAAATCTGGGATGGCCAAAAATGTCTGAACCCTAGCACGAACACAATTTAGGCTCTCATGCTAGATGGAACCCCTGCTACCTTGGCACTTTAAGAAAATTATAGGAAATACAATCTCAATTTGCAGTTTCAGTCATTTATTGGAAACCTTGTTCAAACTATCAGAACAAAATATCAAATTACCAGAGTCCAGTTTACTTTAATGAATGCCTCAGCACCGAAAGCATCAGGGTGGAAGCTTCCTGTCAACATGCCAGATTTTGAGAGGCACCTAGGTGGCTCAGTCAGTTAAGTGTCAGACCCTTGGTTTCAGCTCAGGTCATGAGCTCGAAGTTGGTGAGTTGGAGTCCCACACTGGGTTCCATGTTGACAGTGCAGAGACTGCTTAGGATTCTCTCTCTCTCTCTGCTCCTCCCTTGCTCATGCTCGCCTGCTCTCTCTCTCTCTCTCCCAAAATAAATAAACTTGAAAAAAAAATTTTTTTAATGGCAGATTTTGAGTGCCCTAAAGTGCACACAGAGGGATGCTTGGCTACAAGAACATCACTTAAAAATAGATGGCTGGGGGGCACCTGGGTGGCTCAGTCGGTTAAGCGGCTGACTTTGACTCAGGTCATGATCTCGCGGTCCGTCAGTTCGAGCCCCGCGGCGGGCTCTGTGTTGACAGCTCAGAGCCTGGAGCCTGTTTCAGATTCTGTGCTCCCTCTCTCTCTGACCCTCCCCCGTTCATTCTCTGTCTCTCTCTGTCTCAAAAATAAATAAACATTAACAAAAAATTTTAAAAAAAATTTAAAAAAAAATAGAAAAATAGATGGCTGGGCTTAAAAGCAAAACAATGACCACAAAACAAAACTACCATGTGCAGATCTGCTAGAGACAAAAGGGAAGTTGGGAAAGCCGGAGTTAAAAGTCAGGCCCCCTCCATAAAGCTGAGAGCCATTAAAGAGTTGCCTTATCAGCAAAGGGATGGCTGGAGAAAAACATTACAAAGAATTGGAAAAAGAAAGAAAAAGAAAGAAAGAAAGAAAGAAAGAAAGAAAGAAAGAAAGAAAGAAAGAAAGAAAGAAAGAAAGAAAGGAAGGAAGGAAGGAAGGAAGAAAAAAAATGCAAGCACTTGACCTGTGCTGCTCTGTGGCTGGACGAGAGTCACACTCACATGATCAGTAGCCATAGCCCGTCCTCCGCTATAGGTCGGCGGAGTTCACGCTCCTTCACCATGAGCTACCAACACACCACTACTTCCCGGCCTGTCGGTTTGTGTCTGAATTTTACCCACCTCCCTTGGAAATACTATCAGGATTCCTTTGTATTCCAAGCTGCAACAGTAGTAACAAAATGAGTCTAATCTTTAATATTGTCTTCTCATTTCCCTTTATTCTTCTTGAATTTTTAAGGTGAACATAGCTTGTTGGTGTTTACTTTCACACCTGACTTCCCGTGGCTTCTGTCAAAAACGGATTTCGTCTTATCTGCCTGTGCACTCCCTAGCACCCATCGAAGAATGTTTGTCACATGTCTTAATGAGGAAGAAAGGTGAGGAAGACAACCTTCTTCACACTTTTTCCCAGAATCAGGCTTACAAAGCACAATCATTGGAAGGAAGAAATTGCTCACATTTAACGTCCATTCATGCTCTATTTTAGTAAAGTCCATTTATCAGGAAGGCTTGGTAAGGCTTCCATTCGTATACTTACCATGACTCATAGTCAATAAATCAGAATAAGATTACATTCTATTGGCAAACGGTTTTAACACTGTTTTTAGTCTCCTTTGGCTCTGAAGGCCTTGTAGCATCTTGTTAGGCCTCAAGCTAACATATTATGAACACTACTTACATGGTTAGGTGCTATGGGGAGAAAACAAATACATAAGAATTTGGGGGTGGGGGAAGAACCTGTTCAGTGTTTGGTATGGATCCTGAATAAAAAGGGGATTTGCTGGGCGCCTGGCTGGCTCAGTCAGTAGAACATGCAACTCTTGACCCTGGAGTTGTGAGTTTGAGTCCCATGTTGAATACAGAGATTCTTAAAAATAAATATTTAAATAAAAAGGGGCATTTACTACGGCTTTATATGCTAGATTCAGCCTCACCTCCAAAAGAGGAAATCACCTCATGATGAAGGATGACCCATCACAGAAGGTGGCTCTGCATATTTCCACCTGACAAGCCCAAGTCAATTCCCACCTCTTCCACAAAGCCTACCCACATCCGGCCACATCCATTCCTTCTTCTCCCCAAGCACTGCAGTTGTGCCTTCTTCTGGCACTCCCCATCTACTGGAGATCTCTGTGTATACGTTGCACTGCAAGTTTCTGGATGTAAAACCAGAATCATTTAACCTCTGCAATTTGTGCAGCCCTCCACACACCCAGTTCAGTGAATATTCTATTCATTTCACATGACCAATGAGATGAGAAAGTATCTCTGACCCATCCAGCTGTAACTTTCCCTCAAGCATTGAAAACCTATGTTGCTTTTTATATATTTAAATTTCTTAAGGCTTTCATAGGGTAGAAAACAAGGATTTTATATTAAAGGAAATGGAGAGGAGATAAAGGAAATAGAGAGGCACAGGAGGCTAGAAAACTAGCCAGAGACTCAACCAGACAGTAATTTCCTGAAGTCTCAAAGGCCCCAGAAGAGCAGCCCACAGCTGGCTCTGTCCTTTCCTCAACGCTTGAGCATCACCTGTATGCCATAAAGTGATGGTTCAAGTAGGATGGGGAAGCACTAAGCAATTGTGTGTAAATGTGGCCAAGTTGTTCACTTCTCCCTCCATCTCTCCAACCTGAGACTCAGAAGTCATGTCCTTAAGTTCTTTATCAAGCACAGAAGCCCAGAGTCAGGCGGATTCCGTCCCCACTACCACTGTCTTTCTCTTTTCCTTCTCTTGCCTCCACACTACACATCAGGACCCCAGGCCCCAGCAGACACCAGTGCCGCCCCCAGGCTTTGTGATGGGCACGGGAGTTAAGAGTCCCTGTTCTGCTTTCTCAGAGCTGCTGTTCCTAGTGATTGTAAACATTCACAGTTAAACAGACATTTCACGAGGACTTTGCCTCAGCTGGTGGTTTCCATATGATGCTCCAGATGCCACACGTCAGCCCTGAGGGAAATGTGACCAAGCAGATCCTCAGAGGCGTGGAAACCCAAGCTTGGCTGACTCATCCAGACTCCTGGGGCTTAAGCATTTCGCCCTCTCTTGCCATGCTGCCTGAGTTCCACCTTCATGCATGAAGCTGCTATTACAAGGAGGAACCCACTGCAGTGAAGAAAATTAGCTTCTGTCTTAAACTTTTGGAAAACTTGAGAGCTTATTTTTAAGGTGACATTCTGATACGGAGTGCATGGTCAGGACCAAATAGGGCATGGGAACCAGAGCGATGGGGCAGAGCTGGTCACTGCAACACTTTTGGTCACTGTGCCACATTGCACAGCCTCAATGAAGAACTGAGGAATTATCTGGAATCATTTGGGACTCCCGAATGGCATACCAGTCTCTTTCCTGAGTCATGGAAAGGCCCCAGTTACCAACGATGCCCCTCTAAGTTCATGTGGTTCATCATAAATAGTCTCGTTTCTTTTCCGGGCAACTTGAGTGACGGCAACAAGATCAGAACAAATTTGTCCGATATCCACTCTAAACCCCAGCCAAGCCCTCAGTCATATCTTCGATTTCGTTTCGATGACCACTGGGGATTAAAGTATCTAGGGCACTGATAGCTGTAGCAGGAAGGCACCGTCACACAAAGTGGTCAACATGAAACAGTTTATCTGAGAGAATTACAGTCCACTGACATGAGATGGTCCCTCTTTGCTAAGTCAAACTACTGATAAACATTCAATTATTCATGAAATGCATATAAATAAAATACTGACTTAAATATCACTATTTCAGCACATAATAATCAAATTTACTAATACTTTACCACTGCATAATTATACGTGTCAAAATAATTTTCAAAAAATATTTTATAACTATTTAACAAATGTAAACTTTTTTTTAAATTTTTTAAATCTTTATTTATTTTTGAGACACAGAGAGACGGAGTGCAAGCAGGGGAGGAACAGAGAGAGGGAGACACAAAATCTGAAGCAGGCTCCAGGCTCCGAGCTGTCAGCACAGAGCCTGATGCAGGGCCCAAAGCCACAAACCGTGAGATCATGACCTGAGCTGAAGTCGGATGCCTAACTGACTGAGCCACCCAGGTGCCCCAAATGTAACTTTAAAAAAAATTTTTTTTTTAAAGTACGATGGGCTTCCCTAGCTTTTATGGTTTAAACTGTTGTTCAGAATCTCTCTTACTGATTTGCAAAGTCTCTTAATATAAGAATATGAACCCTCTGTGATATATGCTAAAACTACTTCTCTCCTTTAATTTGCCCTATCTTGCTTCTGGTTTACAGAGTTTAAATTTTGGTTACTGAAATTGGTATGCTTTTCCCATTGTGTTGTTAGGTTGAGAAAGTTCTTCCCTTTCCAGAGGTGACATTTCCTTCTAAGAGTTTGAGAAATGTGTAGAATTTATTTTTAATAAATGATGGGAAGTAAAGGTCTAGCTTCACTGACTCTGAAGACTTTCCCATTTGTACCAAAATTAGCATGACCTTTGAATCTGGTGGCTCACACCCTGTCAGCTGACTCACTCTCTCCCCTTGTCTGGTTGGTCAGAAGTCTGCCTGCACTTTAGGTTTTCCCATAATCAAATACAGAATCATTTATCTCAATCAGGCAAATTAGAGGCTCATTTTCACTTAGTGATCTCGGCACTGAGACATTGCTTCACAGCTTCATCACCCTCACATGTTTTTTTTTCTTTTAAGTTTTATTTATTTATTTTGAGAAAGAGTGCAAGCAGGGGAAGGACACAGAGAGAGGGAGAGGGAGAGAATTCCAAAGAGACTCCGTGCAGTTAGCATGGAGCCTGACTCAGGGTTCAAACTCAGGAACCATGAGATCATGACCTGAGCCAAAATCGAGAGCTGGACGTTTAACCTACTGAGCCACCCAGGTGTCTCTACAAGTGTTTTTAATTACTGACATTCAATACCTTCCTTGGATCCTCACAAGTGAAAAGGTGTTTTGTCACATAATACATAACCAATTACACAGCAGTAACATGTTAACTGGTGGCTAACCTTGACTACCCCTCATTCTCTTATTCAGCTCTATTTTCCAGAGTCACGCTTACTAATTCACTTGAATAACCACGTACCAGATACTGGCTACAAATTAAATTTAAAAAGAAGTGCAAAGAGACATTTTTTCTACTCACAAAAAGGTTTCAATCAGATCGTTTGCCTATTTCAGTACAACAAATTACTCTAAAACTTAAAGGCTTAAAACAACACTGAACATGTATGGCACCTCACAGCTTCTATAGGTTAGGAATTCACAAGTAGCCTGACTGGGTGCTTATGGCTCAGGCTTCCTCAACACTGCAGCCAGGTGTTGGCCGAAGCTGGAGTCATCTCAAAGCTTTCCGGGAAACTGAAGATCTACTTCCAAAGAGGGTAACTGATGTGTCTAACAAGTTGGGGCTGGCTGTTGGTGGGAGGCCTCAGTTCCTCTACACGTGGGCTCTCTACAGAGCGACTTGACACCCTCTCAATATGGTGACTGACTTCCCCCACAGTGAGCAACCCAAGAAAACAAGATAAACAATGAAATTCACTTCCTGACCTAATCTCAGAAATCACATGGCCACTTCTGTTATATTATAGAAGTCATCCAGACCAGCCCTGATTCTAGATGGGAAGATTTAAAGGTGTGAACACCAGCAGACAACAATCACCAGGATCCATGCTCAACAGGAGAGGGCCAGTTATAACAGAAGCTTTCCTTTCACTGCTTTAAGCTCCAGTCCCTCCTCTCCACAGCGGAGACCACCAAGGCACCTACCTCACACAGTTTTGTCGAGACTGAGGAATACAGTGCATCTGAAATATGATAACATCCAGCACATGGTGGATAGTAAGTAATAATTAGCATGCATTTGTTCATTGATTTGTTATTAATGGTTTTATTTATCATTCATGTGTCCTGAAAAGGATCATTCAATGAAAACATCGATATACTAAATTTTTTTAACGTTTATTTATTATTGAGAGATAGACACAGAGCGTGAGCAGGGGAGGGGTAGAGAGAGGGGGAGACACAGAATCTGAAGCAGCCTCCAGGCTCCACGCCATCAGCACAGAGCCCGACACAGGGCTCGAACTCACAAACTGCGAGATCATGACCTGAGCTGAAGTCGGTCGCTTAACCAACTGAGCCACCCAGGTGCCCCGAAAACATCAATATTCTAAAGTCAACTGTAAATACCAATAGTTCTATGACTGATACACACAAGGGTGCACACTCTTGGTGAAGCCATTTATTGCTACAATCACCTTAGTGAAATCTGTTAAAAAGGTCAAGTGATCCTAAGTAAACAAGAGGCATTATTGGCTGGCTGATGAAATATCTAATAAATCCCAAGGCCAGTAAGTAAAACCAAACTTCCAGAAAACCAGTATGAGGAACCAGGAAGTCAGAAACAAGTTACTCTTCTATCGTTCAGGAACCACATGGTCTTTCAAGTCTGCCTCTTTAGTTGCCCTCCCCACCTCCCTCTGTCCCCACTATACTTTGGTCAGCTTCTTCTCTCAGGTATCTACAGAGATTAGAATATCTGAGTCCAACTACAAATTCCCAGGAAGAAGAATCTTATTGGACTATTTTGTTCACTCCTGACTCCATTTTCTCTCATGGGAGAGTAGGGAGTACAACTGCATGATCTATTGCCCACTCATCAGGATGTGAGGGCAGAGACTGTCTTTCAAGAAGGATATGTAGGAACTAAGATGAAGTGATTGGTGGAAGCAATGACTGGCCTTTCTGGTACAAACACTTGGCAAAGAAAAGCATTACTTTTGGTTGAAGTCTGTATGAACCATACATCCAAGTCAGAGTTAAAGAGCTTTAATTGAAGCTGGTCCCTTTCCAAAGAAATAAAAGTAAATCTGTATGGACACACAACTAGCAGCCTCACTTAAATTGTCACTTTGAATAGACGTAGGACAACAAATATCTACATACACACACACACACACACACACACACACACACACACTCACTCACAAATAAATTATGAATAATGCTGGCTGATGACCAAAACAGCAAAGGAAATTACCAATAAGTACTCTGTTTTGATGTTTACATTTTTATTCTCAAAATAGATTAGGTTAGCTATTCTTTTAACACATTTTCATGTAGACCTCTAATAAACCCTCTGCACTTTATAGCTGACAGGATCCTTCCAGTAAATGTATCTGCTCTAAACCATCTGTCTACTTGACTGAAAAGAATTCTAGAAAATATCTTGCTTTCAGAATTACTGAGAACTTCATCGGAGAGGTAGGACCCATTACTTGCCAAACTACTTATTCTAGTTGTTTCTAAGGCAGAATCTCAACTCTTTAATAAAATACTGTCCATTTATTTGGTCTCTGAATCAAACCATTTGATTCTCCTAGTTATAAAATGGGGATGAACAGAAACAATCTTTCATCAGATAAAATCCTAATGCTATGTGACACAGTTTAGGGTCATGTCCTAGCTATATTTCTTTTCACTTTGTTTTTTAATAACTTGGTATAACACCTATGTGCTATAGGCTAAATATGTCCCCTCCAAAATTCATATGTTGAAGTTAGGACAATACCTCAGAATATAACTGTATTTGAAGAGGGCCTTTAAAGCAGTGGTTAAGTTAAAATACAGCTATTAGGGTGAGCTATAATCCAATCTATGGATTATAAGAGAAAATTTCTGTGTCAAGAGTACATGTGCACCAGGGAAAGGTATAAAGACACAGACATAAGGCAGCCACCTGCAAGCGAAGGAGAAAAGTCTCATAAATCCTAGCAACACTTCTAATTGTTTAAGCCATCCAGTCTGTGGTGTTTAGTTATGGCAAATTTGGCAAACTAATGAAAGTAAATGCATGCTTGGCTTATCAAACAAGCAGAAACTTACCAACAAAAATCAACAAAGATTTATTTATTAGCTGCCTCATATATTTGGTGGAAAGAGGCAGGGAAACAATAAATAAATTACTGAGACCCCAATGCCAGTCCAGAAGACTAGAACACAAAGAACAATGAGGAGTTACCACATCCATCAGGGGCTCAAAGTCTAGCAAAGGAGCCCAAATCGTGGCTTACATGCCAAGTAGAGGTATGTTCATGTTGCTTGGGAGCTCCCTTGAGGAGATGAGTGTATGTTTCTGCTGGACTGGAAAAACAATTGGGAAGAGGGGACATGAGGTGACAATAAGTCACAGTTCAGAGAGGAAAAAAAATAATCTTCTTTCTTTTTCTGATATTGTAGAATTATTTCTGATTAAGAGTAGTCTTAAGTACCACATAAAATTCTAATTTACTTCTTCTAAAGAGTAGGTCAACATTAGCTACTCTAAAGAAAAATGGGATAGACATTTGTTGACAATTAAATTGAAAATACTAAATATCCACAATGAATAGTTTTACTTAAGTCTCCTTTTATATCCAATTTATCATGTTGGCTCTTTAGAAGATAGTTATCTCTTACACTATACCAGGTATTTTTCAAGGGCGATACAGTCAAGGAGCTTTCAAGTGACATCTTAATGGTCAAAATAGCTATTGTATAATGTTTGTACAGTTCTTTTTTTATGCCCAAACTATGTGTCTCAAGTTAAGATGAAACATAATTCCAGTTTTGAGGCATATATTTGTCCAAATTTATAGGCAATCCATGAATTCAAGGACATGAACACATCTAAAGAAAACATCACCACCCTTTTCAGTCAACTTCACATCCTCCAAAGATCATACCTCTAGAGTATCCCTGGTCTGGACAAGAATTCAACTCAGGCTCTGGGACTCCCAGAGAAGTCTGATTCTGCCTGCCTCATGCCTGGGATCTGAAGAATGAGGCACTTCCTTTAACCAAAACAGTAGAGCACCTGTATCACAAGGACTTGTTTCAGAACAGAGTCATAAATTGTTACCCTGTACTTGCCAAAAGCTTATTAAAGCAAATTGTATTTGAAAGGGATTCTATCAAACACATTAATCATCTAAACTTTAAACCTTAACTCAAAGTTTCAGGGAAAAAAAAAAAAAGGCCCCAAACCAGCTCACTTACTCCTTTACAGAAATGATCCACTGCCACAATCTGTTTCTTTGGTGCAAGAAATCAGTTTATAATGCAATGTATCTTTCATTGTCATTGTGTACCTTATGGTATTCCATCAATAGTCATTAGACAAGAGGTTCACGATGTGTACAAAGCATTTCTCTTTTCTTGATGTGCAATATAGTAAGAAAAGTATAATTATCTTTGTCATTTTCATCTCCCTCTTCTGCTCACTGTGTTAAAATGGGAGTTTTCCTAGGTTGGGGCCTGTCTTTCTTCTCTAATTACACCTTATTCACCCCAGTGACTTCATCTAGTTCCCAATTTCAGCTATCATCTCTATGTCAGTGACCCCAAACCTCTCCAACAACAGCCAGCCGCAACCTTAGGACTAGTGCTTGACCCAAAGAGCTTTCTGTGATGATGGAAACGTTTGATGTTAGATGTCAAATAGATTTCAATTTTAAAAAAAGAAATGTTCTAAGCTGCGCTGTCCAGGATGGTAACTACTAGTCATGGGTGACTACTGAGCACATAATTTAAATTAAAATTCAGTGGGGGCTCCTGGGTGGCTCATTCGGTTAAGCACCTGACTTCAGTTCAGGTCATAATCTCATAGTTTGAGTTCAAGCCCTACGTCAGGCTCTCAGCACAGAGCCTGAAGCCTGCTTTGGATTCTGTGACTCCTTCTTTCTCTGCCCCTCCCCCTCTCGTGCTTGCTCGTGCTCTCTCTCTCTCTCAAAAACAAACATTAAAAAAAATTTTTTTAATAAAAAAAAAATTAATTCAATGGCTAGCACTTACCATTTTGGACAGAACAGCTGTAGGCTTCTATTTGTAGCTGCCTGCCAAATATGTATCTCCGGGCCTGCCAGCACTCGGAAACTTACGTGCCTAATCAAAGAGGTTCAGTTTAGGGGCACCTGGGTGGCTCAGTCGGTTAAGTGTCTGTCTTTGGCTCAGGTCATGATCTACAGCTTGGAGCCTGGAGTCTGCTTCAGATTGTGTCTCTCTCTCTGCCCCCCCACCCCACCCCTCTCACACTCTGTCTCAAAAATAAATAAACATTAAAAAAAATGTTCAGTTTCAGCCCCAAAAGAGCTCCACCCCTTCATCTGGTTATTCCTGTTAATTAGACCACCATTCTCCAAACTACTGATACTAAAGCTATTACTGAAAATGATCCAACTTTTCCCCACATCCGGTTGGCTTACTACACTTATCACACAGTCACACTTCTGGTCAAGAAAGAAAAATTCATTTGCAAAAATTACTATTTAGAATGAATGTAAACAACAACAAATCTATGTGTTTTTTCATTGTAATTTTAATGACACTATCCACCCCCCTCGAAAAAAAATTAGCCAGTATTCAATATTGGATTAATATCAGGTAAGTTACATAGTCTACGCTGATCAGAGGGAGGATTTCAAAGGAGAAATCTATAATATATAGGAAGGGGGAAAGATGTCAAGGTTAGGCAGCAGAAATAATGTGAGTTAAATTGTTTATGGAGAAACTGCAAGTCAGTAGAAACAAAGAATAGAGGGAGAAGAGTAAGAAGAGGAGAGACAGAAGACACAATTCTTTTGGCTGGTAACATGAGGAAGGCCATGCTGAGAATTTAATAAAGTAGAGTTAATGCTTCAGTGAGATTGACACAGGAAGTCCAATGGGTTAGTGACTTTAGTCACTTGCATCCTATGGTAGCTATTTTATTATGAGGAAAAAACAGATAAATGGGAAAGAAAGAAAGAAACAAACAAACAAACTACACTTCATCTGGAGTAACACTAATAGAAATATAATGAATGTCACACATGTAGCTTTACATTTTCTGATACTTATTTAAAAAGCAAAAAGAGAGAGAGAGAGAGGGGGAGGGAGATTTACTTTTAATATATTTTCTGTAATCCAACTTATCTAAAGTATTATCATTTCAACATGAATTCAGTATTTTTAAGGTTATTTATGAGATAATTTACCTTTTTTGTACTAAGTCTCTGAAATCTGGTCTGCATTTTACCCATACAATGCATCTCACTTTGGATACTAAATTCTAATTGGAAATACTTGATATGTATTTAGATTTCATAAAATTAACAGTTGGAAAAAATAGATTCCCATAGATACCATGTTGTTCCAAATATTCACAAAACATGTCCAGTTCTAAATTCTAAATTATCAGTTCAAAATTCATTAAAATCAAATACAATTTAAAATTTAATTTCTTGGTCACACTAAACACATTTCAAGTGTCGAATAACTACATGCAGCTAGTAGCTAGTATATGTGACAGCACAAGTCTAGAGTTTGTACCACTTTAAGAACATTTTGCCAGAAAGGTATGCTGTAGACAAAGGCTGCATGATAAAGGAAAGGATTAGACGTATCTATAAAACAAGAGTTAGCATGAGCGTGCACACCCAAGAGACCTTTGGATATTGCACACCTATTTTTTCTCACCAACTGACTCTCTGCAGGCCAGCAGAGGTTACAGTTCCACATTGTCACACTGTTCTCTACCCAATGGCTTCATACCTAACACAAACACTGACTAGGGAAGTAGAAGCAGCTTCCTCCTGCAAAGTGTTCCACCCTCTGAGTAAGGTAATGGGGTGGAGCAGGGCAACAAGAAAATGAGGCAGATGCACACTCTTGGTTATGAGTCCACAAAGTTGGTATATTTCTGCATTTAATTGTCATATTACTACCCAACTAGAAGAAAGATATCATATTAGAAGAAATCATATCAGTATCAATAATCTTCACAAATTTCAAGATTCATACTAACTGAAAATAGTAGCATGCCAGCTACAAGAGGACAGGAAATCTTGTCTGTTTTATTCACTGCTATATCCCTAGAACCTGGGGCCGAGGCCCATAGTAAGAGACCGGTAATTACTTGTGTAGCAAACAAATGAATAAACAGCTTGATAGCTTCCCACACAATAGCCATGTAACAGCAATAATACCACAAAGTCAAGTCCCAAATCTGCTATTCATTCTTCTCAACATTTTTAAGTATTCACTATGTGTCAATCACTCTATTAGATGCTGTGTATATAAAAATAAAACGCATTAAAAAAAAGGAAGGAAAAGGAAAAATGTCTTTATTGAAGCACTCAATAATTTAAAGAATCATCTTTATATCAATTAAAATATGTGATTGACTAATAGTGCTTTTATTTTCTTCAAATACTCTATCAAATGTTAAGTTGTCATTTAATCAGAGACTATCAGAGTCCACCTCTTTTTTTTTTAGGCTAATTTATGTATTTTGACAGAAAGAGAGAGGGAGATTGAGAGAATCTCAAGCAGACTCCACATTGTCAGGGCAGAGAGCCCGACACGGGGCTCAATCTCATGAACCATGAGATCATGACCTAAGCCAATATCAAGAGTCAGATGCTCAACCAACTGAACGAGATGCCCCCTAACTCACCTACCTTCAACCAACTGAGCTCCAGATTCCACTTAACTCTCAAAACCTAACACAAGTTCCATCAATAGAAATAAACATTCTCCCTACAAAAAAAGTATTACGAATTTGACTCTTTCTGGTTTTATTGATTGTGCCCTAATTAGGCCATCTCACTTAAGTTCTCTTTCCAAGTTCATATGGGAGTTTTCCTTTCATTTCTTGCTTACTCCAAGTTTTTTTTTTTTTTCTATTTTGAGGCTTTTCAGGGCAAGCTAATCATGGGCACATTTCCAAAATGTATAAGAATTAGAGAAAGGAGTTGATTGCTTAATTCTTGCCTCTCACTCGGCGCTTGTGTTAATTAGCTAAAGCCAGAGTCCTCAGCATGCTCTCCAGGGCCTGTGATCCACTGATTAGCAATGACAAGGCCATCTGGCCTTCCTGCTGCATATTGGAGAAAGTGTCTTTTGGCATAAATATCAGGGATGCCTATAATTTACAAGGAGTTAAGTGCTGCCACCACCTTTGAAAGACATGGTGTCTGACTACAGTATGAGGCCTGTCGCAAAGGAAACTGCCTATGCCCACTCACCAATGGCACAGTCTTAAAACTCAGCCCTGCCCCCCATCAGCAGAGCCTCCTCTTACCTACCTTCATCAATTCCACTCCTCAACACCCCACTTCTGACGATGTTTCTTCCTCCATCAGTCACTGCACCAAAGTTGACAAACTGTGATTTGAGCCTTGTGTGTGCTTTCTAGTTGCTTTCTAAATAGCTATTCATTAAGGAGATGCCAAACTGGAGACAATAAAGGAGTTGGAACCATCAGAGGAATGTGGCTGGGAAGCCAGGATTTGGCATGTGAATAAGCATGTGAATAAGATGAGCAGAACTAGCTCTGTCCTGCTTGCTCTTCATTCCATGCCTGGAACAGAGGAAGAAAGGGATGACATGGGGAAAGACTGGTTAGGTACCCACTGGTCTATCTTGATGCAATCAGCAGCATGCATTCTGAAATGCTGAAGATCGAGGCACCTGGGTGGCTCAGTGGGTTAAGCGTCCAACTTCGGTCCAGGTCATGATCTCTCAGTTCAGGAGTACAAGCCCTGGGTTGGGCTCTGGGCTGACAGCTCAGAGCCTGGAACCTGCTTCAGATTCTGGGTCTCCCTCTCTCTCTGCCCCTCCCCTGCTTGAGCTCGTGGTCTCTGTCTCTCTCTCAAAAACAAATAAACATTACAACATATATGAATGAAAAGAAATGTTGAAGATAGACAGCACTCTTGGCTTCTCCAAGCCAATGATTTCCAGCTGGTGCTTCCAGACTAGGTTTATTCCAGGAAAACCAAATAACAATATGACCCTTGGTCATTAGACCATGTGTCCAGTTTGGGATCAAAATAAAAGCTCACTATAATGGTACCTGAGGATCTCTGGGTCTGGGAACATTGTCCTTATAAACCCCACTTATTAACTCAGGCCATCATTAGGCCAAGGATCGATGCCCATAAAAGGCAAGTGAAAACTGGGCTCCCCTGGGGAAAAATCCATTTGATGGCAAATCTTCACAGATTATTCTTTCATGACCTCATGGATGAGATTTTCAGGGTGGGCAGGCAAAACACTGTACAGCTGAATGGGGTAAGCACTGTATGCTGGATTCATTAAACATACAGTGGTAAATACACTGTATCAGTTACAAACAATTTGCCTCAAGTCTCCCTCGGGATCTCAGAGTACTGCCCCTCGTGTATATTCACTTAGGTCTCTCAAGTCACTCTCTCCCCGTGAGTTAAGGAGGCTTTACACTGTATTACTTTAAAAGTTTGCCTTTTGAAGCTGCCCCCATATCTTTAAGTCACTGGGCTTCTTGTTGATAAATTATTTTGGTTGAGCGCTTTTGTGAAAACAGTGTTTTAATTTGGACTAAAACTTTTCCTTGTAGTCAAACAGTCTGGATAGGTCCAAAAAGCCTGCAAATAGCCCCAGATCCTTCCCATTCAGGCTCTTTGTCAACCGAATGGTCTCACGTGATCCAGTGTGGGCATTCTACACTCGTGTGGGTGAGAAGAGACACAAAGACACAAGAACCCTCTTTCTGATGGGAAGAACTCGGCACCTAGTGCTGGAAACTACATCCCACCACGGTGGAAAAATTACAGTCCTCAGGGAACCAGGGCCAAAATTCACACCGGCAGCCACACTCACTGCCCTTGGTTATAAAAAGTGGAGCAGGTTTAACGGTCACACATCTGACAAAGTCCCATTCAAGTTCAGATGTTCTCCCAATGCTGTACACATCATCTGTGATTTCTTATATTCAGTTTGACGAACGTCTGTTACCTACAGAAATTCCTCTAGGTGTGTCAGTATCCATTCTGCAGATTACGTCTCTTCCCTAGGCCTCATGGCTCTAATTAAGAAAATAAAGCTAATTATGTTTGTTTTTATAGCTTCTCTCTTATAAGGAACCCAAGGTTGTGAATAAATATTTAGGCAGAACAAACTTAAAAAAAGGAGTACATTGCTCTTTGGAGAGGAACATTAATTCTTTCAACTGTCTTATGTGTCATTTAACAAATTACCCATTCCAAGGCACTAAATGGCTCTCTTAGCAGCCAGGCTGAATTAACGGTCCTACAAGCAGCAGCCTTTTATTTATAATTTACTAATGACATCCATTATATCATCTTGCCAAACCCTCATAACTGTGAGAATAGTAAGCAGACAAGCCAACTCTGGAAATGGGCAAACTAAGAGACTACCCACCCACAGGTCTCACAGGCCAACCTACAGTGATTCACCCCTCTTCCCTGAAAGAAAATCCCAGAAGATCATTCAACAAATAAGCATTTAGTGAGGGTCTACCATGTGACAGGTCTAGCTTCTCTAAGTCCCTGGGCAATACATACATAACCTGAGAGGGTTGGAATAACTTTTAGCTTTCTTCTTTTCAGACACTAATTGACAGGAGAATGCAACCCTAAAGAATGGACTATTGTGTAACTACAAAGGAGCTACCATTACTAAATACCTCCTAAAACTCTCACACTTTTTATGCATAAACTGAATGATTACAACAAGCAAGTGAGAAATAAATTAGATTATATTAAGAAAACTTAGGCTCTGAGAGGTTAAATGTAATATGCCCAAAGACAAATAGCTAATATATGGCACAATCTGAATTTAACTTCTCTTTTGAGCAAGGCATAGCTTTATTTGCTTATAATCTACATATGAATTAAAAACAGGATACAGATCAACATTTCCCAGCTTTGGCTTCAGCACTGAAAAGGAGAGCGTCCCCATCAAGGCAGCACAATACTCAGATCGTGGGAGATTTCACCCTTTCACCCTGAGACTCAGCAGATCATATCCAGAACAGCCATTCAGTTCTAACTATCAAGTTTTTAAAGGATTTTGACCATCAAAAGGGTATGCAGAAAATAAGCAACAAAGAAATAAGGGAGTTGGAAACAATGTCACAAATTTTTGAGAGACCCAAGAGACTGCGCCAAAATGAAGAAAGGGATTGTACAAGAGCTGTCCAGAAACACTGGAAATGCCCTGTTTAAAAAACAAACAAAACAAAAAACACCTAAAAAGAAAAAAAAGGCATGAGTTTGTTCTTTGTGACTCCAAAAGGCAAACTAGGAAAACAGAATGATCTTCCTTACAATCCCTTGGAAGACCAGAGGATCACAAATAAATATGCTGGGTTGCCTAAAAATTGAGGACTGAACAAAGGAGGGCCAGTCACAGAGGAGACTGATACTTTGGAGTGTAAGCGCACGTGGCCGGAAGCGCGTCACCAGCCACACCATCACGTGAGCAGCCACGTGTACTCTGAGGGCAACTGCAGTTGCATCTCTGACATGCGCCGTGGGCCAGAGCGGAATTGCGTTCCAAATGCAGTGGCAGGAAGACCTTGGGTTTAACACTGAGAGTCTGAACTCCCAACTCAGCACTTTGCCCTTGGCTGTTGCCTATTCCTGGGATGCTTATGTCCTAGACGTGTATTTGCATGGCTCACAGCTCTCCTTTATTCAGGTCTCTGTCTTAGTGCCCACCCCCGCCCCCCCCTCCGACTTCCTTGACCACCCTCTCCAATGTGTGCTCCATTTATTTGCATGCTTTATCTTTTACAGCATGTTTATTTTAGCGTCTGGCGTTATAAAAATGTTTTCCCGTCTCACTCCCTGAAATAGCGGTTCCATGAGGCAGAAACACCACTTTGTTCACTGGTGCATCTCATGCCTAGAACAGCACCTGCCACCTGGTGCTCATGCAGTAAATGGATGTAAAATGGATGAATTTTTTCTCCAAGTGTAGCTTCTATCTCTTCAGGACAAGTATTTTCCTAACCCTGCCTCTTGATGCGAAGATTACTAGTCTAGGTATCCATTTCTGTTACAGATCCTATTTTAATGCAACAACTCAACCTTAAAAATGAAAGCAGCCACGGGCCGGCAGTGTCAGCTCTACACTGGGTTTTTCAGTGCGGCACCAAGAGATCATCGTTAATGCCTGACTTTTCAACAAAAATCAGCATATAAACTATGTCATATTATCAAGAACAAAACACTACCCATATTTCCGTTTTCCAGTTACACGGGATGAAACAAAAATCAAAACTAGCCATTTTTTATTTCAAATTCCAATTCTAAAACTTGAGTATTTAAATGGGAATTAAAAAAATCATTGTTGGGGCACCTGGGTGGCTCAGTGGGTTAAGCGTCCCACTTCAGCTCAGGTCAAGATCTCACCATTTGTGGGTTCAAGCCCCGTGTTGGGCTCTGTGCTGACAGCTCAGAGCCTCAAGCCTACTTCGGATTCTGTGTCTCCCTCTCGCTCTCTGTCCCTCCCCCACTTGTGGTCTGTTTCTCTTTCAAAAATAAATAATAAAGATTTTAAAAATTTAAAAATAAATAAATAAATCACTGTTTATTGAACTGATTAAATTTGGGTAACCCTAGATTAACTCCGAAGATGCCATGCACCCATTTAAAATCAACTAACTTAAAAAGTATTCTATTTACTTGCATCTATTCCCCCAAAAGGAAAAGAACAGATAACTAATGTCCATTGCACACCGTTTCTCCCCTAAGGGTTCATCAACAGTTTTATCCCTGACAAGTACAACAGGTCAGAGGAAGAGCTGCCCACAGCTCTTAACACAAGGAACCTAGAGGGGGGTTTAACACAAGGAACCCAGAGTGGGGCTTACCCTCCGGGCATATCTCTTCAGTCACTCCTCCGAGGAGTTACTCTGATTCCATTTGCTAGTCACAGGTGCTGCCCACACACACTTTACCTGAAGATGCCTTCCTACTCTTTTGCTACTTTTGCTATTTGGAGATAAAATGCATGCTAAAATCGGTTGTAAAGCAGCTATAGAAACCTTCAGGACATCATAAGAGACTCTTAAAAACTGAGAACAAACAGGGTTATGGGGATGGGAGGGAGGGGAGGGTGGGTGATGGGTATTGAGGAGGGCACCTTTTGGGATGAGCACTGGGTGTTGTATGGAAACCAATTTGACAATAAACTTCATATATTGAAAAAAAAATAAATTAAAAAAAAAAAAAAGAAACCTTCAGGACGTGACCAGAGTCTGACCACACTGCACCACATACCATATGAGCCGCCAGATCTTTCTACTAGATTACTATGCCCCCCTGAGTGGGTTCCCTGTCTCTACCCTCGCCCCTTTCATTCCACAACCGAAGTCAGATCACATCACAATGCTGTTCAAAACTCTGCACATCTCCCAAGGTACTCAGAGTGAAAACCCCGCTGTGCACAATGCCCTACAGGTCCTTCTTAATTCACAGACCACAAACCTCTTCTCCTGCTATTCTGCCCCTCACCCATTTTGCTCCAAATAGGCCTCCTTGCTGCTCCTTCAACACATGCCTGCCTTAGGGCATCACAGTGCCACCTCACAAAGCTGGGAAACCCCTCCCCCATCTGTTAGTTTGCCCAACTCCTTCACCTTCTTCATGTTTTTGCTCCAATACCATCTTCCCAAGAAGGCCTTGCCTAGCCATCCTGTTGTCACCCCCTGCTCCCCACCATCCCAGCACCCTTCCACCCCCACCTTCTTTAGCAGGCTCTACTGTTTTTCAATTTTTCCACAGTACTTACCGTCTTCTAACACACTACATATTTTGCTTACTTTTTAAGTTTATATATATTGTCCGTCTCCCTCTGTGTGGACAAGGATTTTCATTTTGTTCAGTGATATATCCAAGGAAGCTAAAACAACCACTGGCACTTAACAGAGGGCTCAATAAATATATTTAAGTTAATTAACTACTGATTCTAATACAGCATATGCTATTAATCAGCCAATCAACAAGTATGCTTTGAACACTTAGTATCTGTTCTATGTAATCCTAGGCACTATGAAGGTTTTGAGGGTTTTTGTTTATTTTTGTTTGAGCATAAACTGTTCGATTAGAGCTTACAGTCTAGTTGGACAGACCACAGGTAGTTAGCAAGATGAAAAAGATTAAGGATGGAGAATATTGGTAAAGCTCATTGGCTACACTAATAAAGGTTCTATGTTGCCATGCATTTATGCAATAATTATTCACTGAGCACCTACTATGAGCCATTACGATGCTAGCCTAGAGATACCGGTAGAGCATGTAAACATGGTACCTGCCTTCTTGGAACTTTGATTGTAATGAGGCAAACAGACAATGAGCCAGTGAATAAATAGACAAAATAACTACAGAAATACAATGTGGAAATAAACAAGATGTGCTGTGGAGAACAGCAGGCACACCAACTAAAATCAGCAGATAAACGCAGGCAGGGAGGGAGCCAAGACAATGAGCATCCAACCTCAGGCTCGTCCCACCTTCCAATGTCTTATTGTTGCAGCCACTGGCCCACTGGAAAGCAGAGAGCAGGGGAGCAGGTGGAGAATATCTGGGGAGGCAAATGGAAGAGGTTAAGCATAATAAAGTGGTGTGTGTGTGTGTGTGTGTGTGTGTGTGTGGGTGTGGGTGTGGGTGTGGGTGTGGGTGTGGGTGTGCAAACATGCCCAAATATGCCCCCCAAAGTCCCAGGGACTCCTCAACCTTTCCTCATAGCCTCATCCACTCTTGTATCTACTGCACATTCACTTCCTCCTTATCTCTCTCCAGTGGGACAATCTGACTCCATTTTCCCCAGGTACATTTTCTCTAATAAACTTTATACTTTTGAAAATAGCCTTTGTCATCTCTTATACTTTCATTAGCTAGGCTCGCAAATCTCAGCATCTTCAACTTCTCTTCACAGATCACATTTTTATCTCTTTCAAATTCTTAGTCTTCTAAAGAGACTATTCAATGTCTCCCCATTATTTGAGTATGCAAAATAAAACATACAATTTTTATCCCACTTATTTGTAAGATGAAGGTCCTTTAGCATGAGAATGAACCTTTTCAAATTTGATTGGCATGTTAGGACTTAACTAACTTATTAGTGATTTATTTTAAAAAATTAAGTGGCCCGTTGGGAGGCCTGGGTGGCTGGGTCAGTTAGGTGTCTGACTCTTGATTTCAGCTCAGGTCATGATCTCACAGTTCGTGGGATCAAACCCTGCCCTGTCAGGGCAAAGCCTGCTTGGGATTCTCTCTCTCCTTCTCTCTCTCTCTCTCTCTCTCTCTCTCTCTGCCTCTCCCCCACTCATGCACTAAATAAATAAATAAATAAATAAATAAATAAATAAGAAAGAACAACATCTAAGTGGCCCATCAAGACCGGTGCTTTAAATCACCCATCTTAAAATGTACAAAAAATAAGTTCATATTTAAATTCTCAGAAACTGTTAACAAAGCTAAAACACATCTCAGACTCAATAATAATACCTAATATTTCCTGAGCACTTACTATGTGTCAGAAATTATGCTATTTTACAATATTTAATCCTCATGACCAAGTAAATAAATACTATTATTATCCCCACTTTACAATTAAAACAAAGTGAGGCACAGGAAGGTTAAGTAACTTTCTCAAAGTCACAGAGACAACTTGTGGTAGGAACTGAATTGAAACTTTGCTTAACTATAGTTGAGCTCACATTCTACCAGGAAGTAAGAGCACAGTTCTGTCCAGAGGTCTTTAAAATCCAAACAGACTCCTTACCCATCTTGCACTACCTAGATACTCTGAAGGAAAAGAACTCTGAATAAATATATTTACTGGCCATCTCATAATAATGATAATAGAAAAATATGTGAAAGCAGTACTGTTAAGTGAAAAAAAGCAAGTTATAAGACAACTGAGAGTACTATGATCTTATTTGTAAAAAAAAAAAAAAAAGATTGATATTTAAAAGATAAATGTAACTGTTATATATAATAGGTAAATACACGGAAGATATATACCAAGGTGATTATTAATACTCAAAGATAGTTTCTAGAAAAAGAAAAATCTTTGACTATATAGAGTTGTCTCCAAAGAATGCTCAAAGGGGGTGAGGGTGTATTTACTATCTACTATATCCTTCTATAACATTTAAATTATTTACTAAAAACTTAAGGAAGTTATCACATTAATTACACTAATATCACACCAAGAGGTAAAGGGTGAGATGACACTAACTTCGTCACAGGACAGCATTACTGGCCATCTCCAATGTACCCAGTCTGGAATTTTTTCAAAGGCTATTAATGTTAAACTTGGCTTTGTTAATGCCTTTTGAAAATTAAATATATCCAATCAAGGAAACAGTTACAAATTGTCCTACCATAGGCTTTAAAATCTATGAATGTTTTACAGCCAACAGGGAGCAAACACTCAACCAATGAAGACTGATAAAGCTGTAACTTAATGGCTGACTCAAATGGGAGAAGTATGGAGATAATAGCTTGATTCTTGTCTATTTTCCAGTTATATTAATTCCAGCAGTCTGTCTAGATGAGTGGAAACAAACAATTTCAGCATCAGGCCAGGCATAGACTTGTGTGGAAGCACAAACAGCACCTGGAATAGGTTCAACGACAGATCTTGGCTCGTATCTTGTTAACCAGCCATGTACTTATATGGAACATCATAGAAGACCTTGAATGCTGAAGATGAGATATGTAGGCGTAGGTTTTCTCCAATGCAATGTTCAATGACTGATGTGGTACCAAACTTAAGAATCTAACTGGGGGGTCCACAGATGGTGAAGTTCAAAGAAAAACAATTACTTACAGCAACAACTTGTTGGAGAACAAAATATATAGATATTAAACGCTTGGAATCTGTGAAGAGTGAACTGGTTAAATAAATTAAGGAGCGTTCATATAATGAAATGCAAAAGAGGCACTGAAGCCATGCAAAACATGACTTAAATCAATATTCTACTTTATCACAAAACTTGACCTACTTTCCTCCAATGATCATTCAACATTAGCATCCCAGACTGCAGAAGGTATAATATTCTCTCATATTATACACCCACACATTACTGGTTAAGCAAGGCGAGTCTGTTGCTTTTGCCAGCATTCTCAGAACCTACTTCTCCGCCAGTCCTAGGAAGTATATGGCATTCACGCCATACTGATTATGACCAAGGAGCCCCTATTTTGTCTCCTAGGTATCTTACATCATCTCAAGTGCCAAAGTCATCTTCACATCCCACTTTAACTAGTTCTTTTTGCTTGACTTCCTCCAATACGTGGCTCCTGAAGCAGTGGATATAATCCTTTCTTCAAGGAAGATAACATGGTGGAATTCGAGGATCAAATAAACCTGAATTGAATCCAATTTCCACCACTGACTAACCATAGGACTTGGAGCAAGGTATTAAACCTTTAAGAGACTCAGTTTTCCCATCTTTAAAGTAGGGCTGACCTCATTTGTAGTTTAATGGATTAAATGAGATAATGTAAAATGACTATAAAGTGCTCAACACAGTGCCTGGCGAATAATAAACTCACAGCAAATCATAGCTTTTAATTCTAGAGTTTTTGAACCTTCTTCATAGCATGCCTTTTCCACCTTTCCATCACACCCCCAAGGATCAAGAATGTTCAAACCATTATACTAATACAGTAAAAGATGTTCTTCGTCATAGTGCATGTTAAAGTAACTAGATGGCATTTTATCAGACATACACAAAAGGTCTGAATTTTACAATTAAGAAAAATCTTACAATGGTGCTTTCTTGAGCAGGGGCCATATAACAGTGGCACTCAGTTGGTGCCAGATTTGGTTAAAATTCAAACTTTAAACTAACATGAAATACATATGAGATTGCATCTGGGAAAATTCAATCAAATCAGTTTTCAATTTTCTGTGTTTGCAGGGATAGGAAACTGAATAAATAAAATCCTTAGATCACACAAACAAAAAGAAATCCAGTTTGAAACAACTTCGCCTTTCTAAAGCCTTTTGTCTGAAAGTTTGCATGCAAATGGTACTGTTTTCAATTTCATCATTAGCTGAAAAGAAAAAAAAAAAAAGGTCCCCAAGGAAAGGCAAGGAATAAAGAGAAGAAAAAATATTAAACAGTGCACACAGCCAGGGACTGTAGTGTGGACAATGCTCAGAGGCCGAGGAAGTACTTGGTGGTCAGCCACAGACCATAAGGAAGTCTCCCTCATTTCAGACAGTCCTATAAAAAGACAATATTCCCCAAAAAGCCCACACTAAACAGCCTACAAACCCAGAGTGGAGCTCTCCAGCTTTGCTCAGGCTTCAGGAAGAGGGAGCAGCTACAGTCTGGGTAAATGATGCTGACCTTCCCTTACTCATTCACTCCTTCTCCAAAATGCACATTTAAAAAAAAAAAGAAGGAGGAGGAGGAGGAGAAGGAGAAGAAGGAGAAGAAGGAGAAGGAGGAGGAGGAGGAGGACGAGGAGGACGAGGAGGACGAGGAGGACGAGGAGGACGAGGAGGACGAGGAGAAGGAGAAGAAAAGATGAAGAAGAAGAAGAGGGGCACCTGGGTGGCTCAGTCAGTTAAGTGTCCGACTCTTGTTTCAACCCAGGTCATAATCTCATGGTTTGTGAGTTCAAGCCCCGCTTGGGATTCTCTCTTTCTCCCTCTCTGCCCCTCCCCTGCTTGAGCTCTCTCTCACTCGCTCTCTCTCTCTCTCTCTCTCTCTCTCAAAATAAATAAATGAACTCCAAAAAAAAATTTATAAAAAAAAAAAGCTCATGTCACATATGGGCAGTCATGAGCTGAATCCATGTGATAGATGTTTTTTGCTTGGCTTAGAGTTTAAAAGAAAAAAAATTTTTTTATTTGCCATCACTTAAAACAGAGAGATTTCACATAAAATCTAGATTTCTGGCTCCTCTTAAAAATTTTGAAGATTTGGCAATGCCAGGCCAGTATATCCAGTGGAGACAAATAAAGGCACTCTGTTTCAAGTGGGGTGTATGCTCTCAAATTCGCCACAGTCCCCACCACACCCTGTTCTGTCACCCAGCCCACCACACTCATTTGCATTAGCTGCCTGGCACTGGTAGGTATGTGAATGCCTGGCCACTGGAAGGTCATCAGGAACATCATGCCAGATGTGACAATCAAATGTAACCAATATGCCTATTAATAAAAACTGAAAACCTAACAGCAGAGAACCTAATTATTTGGTAGAAAAACCCTAAGACTGGCTATGCAAATATATGGGTTTCCTTCCCAAGCCCACTACTATGTGAAATTAGGCAGTTATGTTTCTTTGATAAATTTCACTGTCGTCAATAAAGAGTGGACAAGTTAATACCAGTGTCATAATCTATGTTATGGAATATAATTTCTGTTATTTTAATTTTTTTTAATTTTTTTAAATTTTTTTTCTTCTTTTTCAACGTTTTTATTTATTTTTGGGACAAAGAGAGACAGAGCATGAACGGGGGAGGGGCAGAGAGAGAGGGAGACACAGAATCGGAAACAGGCTCCAGGCCCCGAGCCATCAGCCCAGAGCCTGACGCGGGACTCTAACCCACGGACCGTGAGATCGTGACCTGGCTGAAGTCAGATGCTTAACCGACTGCGCCACCCAGGCGCTCCTAATTTCTGTTATTTTAATTTGATTATGATACTAAATTACTCTAGGCAATAGTTGGCGTAAGAATAAATCAGGGGTGCCTGGGTATCTCGGTCAGTTAAATGTCCGACTCTTGATTTTGGCTCAAGTCATGATCTCAGGGTTGTGAGATTGAGCCCCGGTGCCAGGCTCCACACACATGGAGCCTACATAATATTCCCTCTCCCCCTCTCTCTGCCTCTCCCCAACTCAGGCCCTCTCCCTCTCCCCCCCCAAAAAAGAATTCTTTGCTATAAAGTAAAGAAAAAAGAAAGAACGAATATTCTTTTGTGGCTCATTATACTTAGATTAATTAAGTTTGGGTCACAGATTCTGGTTTTCTAAAGGCTAGTGGCAATCCAAGAAGCTTATATGAGGTTTTGGGTAAGGCATGAATCATTCACTGTATATTCTATCTAGAATTTCATTAAGCATGTATGGAGCTGATAGCATCCATAAAATTTCTGCACCCAAATGAATTTCAAATAATAATTCCTAAAGGGATCAGGACCCATTAAACCTCTTCCTCCTGGAACCCCCAGCAGGATTTGGGAGATGAGACAACTGACTAGGCCCCTCCTGCCAAGCTCCTTTAATTAATAGAAGAATCTAAAACCGTGAAACACAAAAGATATTGGCCAACTTACTTACACTAGCATTTCCCAAAGTAGATTTCAAAGAAAACCCATTTAACACTAAGTTAACAAATTTTATGTAAATAAAGGGTCCCCTGCCACAAAAATTTAGGAAACACTGGGTTACACGAAGTTCAGAAGTGTCCTTTGTTACAGGACTTCTCATAATCTTTAATACACAATGACTCTCCAAAAGAAGAGATAAGTAGGAAATGTTTCCCAAACTGACTTGACCACACAATTTTTTCAGGGCTTCCTCTTGGGACTATTTTAAGAATATTCTCTTAGAAACATTGCTCAAGTTGCTAAGGGGTGCCTGGGTGGCTCAGTCAGTTAAACATCTGACTCTCGATTTCGGCTCAGGTCATGATCTCATGGTTTGTGAGTTCGAGCCCCACCTCAGGGTCTGTACTGACAGCATGGTGCCTGCTTGCAATTGTCACCTTCTGCCCCTCTCCTGCTCACAAGGGCATCTTCTCTCTCTCTCTCTCTCTCTCTCTCTCTCTCTCTCTCTCAAAAATAAATAAACATTAAAGAAAAAGAAATAGAAATTGCTCTGTTTCTTTTTTTTTTTAATTTTTTTTTTAACATTTATTTATTTTTGAGACAGAGAGAGACAGAGTATGAACAGAGGAGGGGCAGAGAGAGAGGGAGACACAGAATCGGAAACAGGCTCCAGGCTCTGAGCCATCAGCCCAGAGCCTGACGCGGGGCTCGAACTCACGGACCGCGAGATCGTGACCTGGCTGAAGTCGGACGCTTAACCGACTGCGCCACCCAGGCGCCCCAAAATTGCTCTGTTTCTTGACCACAATCTCAGCAACCTAAGGGCAGATTTGAGATTCTTTCTATAACAATTTAGCCCAACATATTTCAAACAAAAGGAGGGAGTTTGGTGTGGGTTATCTGGATATTTGCTTCAGTTAGTCATTCTAATTGACACATATAATGAAAACTTCTGAGTCTCTGGTGATCAGCTCTGTGCCATCACCTAATATTTTCTATGCAAGAGAACGTTCATAGGCAAACAACATATGGAATCTGGATTTATACCTCCCAAAACAGCAAATAACTATTTACATCACAAAATGCGATTCCTCATAAAACCTCTTAAATCATAGGTTCTCCCAGCACATTTAAAAAATTACTCCACCTACAAAACAAGTTTACTCTCTTGCAACATTCTTTTTTTTAAAGTAAGCTCCGGACCCAGCACGGGGCCCAACGTGGGCTTGAACTCACAGCTGGTAGATCAAGACATCAAGACGCTTGACTGACTGAGCCACCCAGGCATCCCCACTCACATAACTTTTCAAGAAAACTGCCTGCCAAGTGCACATGCCATTGCACAGTGACCCCTGCTTTGAATATACACAGATGTAAAACATTTCTTTGGTTAAGAAAATTCATGAGAGTTTTGTTTTTCAATATGCCACCAAATATTTGTTTTACCATTCTACCTCTCTTTTGCCATCCTATCTATCCAAATACAATCTGCGTGACAAAAATTACAAGTCATGCCATTATGCTACATGGGTAAAGACTTTTGAGGCCATGTTGTTCCCACCAGTCAACACTTTGATGACCTGGGATGGCAACTATCATTTTTCAGGGGAAGGTACATCAAGATCACCAATGGCCCTTTTCAAATTGCAGTTTCCAGGGAGCTCCCTTCAGATGCTCCCCTCAGATGACAGCTATTGCTCACAGTGTTCAAATAAGAGGCAGTAAGAGCAATGGAGCCTAAAGAAATATTAGATAAGAACAATTATTACAAATCAGAAATATAAGACTGTGGTTTCCCAAATGGGGTGACATTCCTCAAAGAATGTCCTGGTTTTGTTTTATTCAAGTATACTTAACATCCAGTGTTAAATAGTTTCAGGTGTGCAATATAATGATTCAATAATTCCATACATTTCTCTGGGCTCATCAGGCTAAGTGTACTGTTAGTGGTGCCTGGGTGGCTCAATTGGGTAAGTGTCTGTCTGACTCTTGGTTTCAGCTGAGTTCGAGCCCCATCTCCAGCTCTGTGCTAACAGTGTGGAGCCTGCTTGGGATTCTCTCCATCTCTGTCTATGTCTCTGTCTGCCCCTCCTCCACTCGCATTGTCTCTGTCTCTCTCAAAATAAAGAAACAAACTCTTAAAAAATCTGTTTTAAAAAAAGGGTAAGTGTACTTTAATCCCCTTCACCTATTTCACCGAATGCCCCACCCACCTCACCTCTGGTAACCACCAGTTTGTTCTACTTAAGAGTCTGGTTTCTTGTCTCTTTTTTGTTTGTTTGCTTATTTTATTTCTTGAAATCCACAAATGAGAGAAACCATAAGGTGCTTGTCTTTTTCTAATTTATTTCACTTGGCATTATAGATCCATCCAGAATATTTTTTTTAATAATAGAATTTGTTCAGATTCTCATCTCAAAAATTAGAAATCAGATTTTCTTTTTAATAGGGAGAATGACAACAGTATATGTATATAATTTGAAAAAATAATGCACACACACACATTTTAAAGAGAAACATTTTCAGAATATTTTGCTAATGGGAGGCACAATTTAAAAGTTGGGAGACCAGTTGTATAGAGAAGATTATGCCTCAGAAACATATGTCAGGTTAATTAGAAGGTGATTTAGCCTGAAGTCCAGTGATGACCTCCCATTGTCAAATAAATGCCATGATGAAATTGAACTTATTTCCAAAATGGTTATTATTTCCAAAATGGTTCCATGCTATTATAGGAACAAAACTTTCATTCTGATGACACTGTCACTTGAGTAACAAATAACAAACATTGAGACTTGGATAGCTCCTAAGGAAGAAAGAAACAGAACTAAAAGTAAACTTTTTTAACTTATTTTTTAACGTTTATTCATTTTTGAGACACAGAGAGAGACAGAGTACGAGCAGGGGAGGGGCAGAGAGAGAGGGAGACACAGAATCTGAAGCAGGCTCAAAGGCTCTGAGCTGTCAGCACAGAGCCCAACATGGGGCCCGAACTCATGAACCGCAAGATCATGACCTGAGCCGACGTCAGACGCTTAGCCAACTGAGCCACCCAGGTGCTACTAGAAGGAAGTTTTTAAAACTATTAGGATCAAGATATGAATTCTTGGCTCAAAAAGAGCAACAATACATGAATTCTGGATAGTATTTTTCTATCAAAACAATTATTAGTCCAGAACAGTCTGAACATATTCACTTTTCTCATTTAAAAAGGAACGTAGGGGGCACCTGGGTGGCTCAGTCAGTTGAGCATTCAACTCTGGATTTCAGATCAGATCATGATCTCACGGTCCTGAGGGTGCCTGGGTTCCTCCATCATTAAGCATCTGACCTCAGCTTCCTGATCTCACACTTCATGAGTTCAAGTCCCACATGGGGTGAGCTAGAGCCCCACATCAGGTGAGCTGGAGCCCCCCTTCAGGTAAACACAAACTAATTCAGACAAAAAACCTGACCCCCACTTCAAGTGAGCCCTGCTTCTCTTTCTCTATCTCTCTGCCCCTCTCTCACTTGTACCCTCTCTAAATAGATAAATGAATGAATGAATAAATAAATAATTTTTTTTAAATATTCATTTATTCTTGAGAAAGAGAGAGAGAGAGAACAAGCAGGGAGGGGCAGACAGAGAGGGAGACAGAATCAGAAGCAGGCTCCAGGCTCTTAAGCTGTCAGCACAGAGACCTACATGGGATCAGAACCCACGAACTACCAGACCATGACCTGAGCCGAAGTCAGACGCTTAACCAACGGATCCACTCAGGTGCCCCATAAATAAATAAAATTTTAAAAAATGATCTCAGGGTCATGGGGCCCCAGGTCACCCCCCACACACACACACACACCCCCACACACACACACACATAGAGCACTGCGCTGGGTGTGAAACCTGCTTAAGATTCTCTCTTCCTCTTCCACTATTCCTTCCTCTCTTGTGCTCGCTCTTTCTAAAAACAAAACAAAACAAAAGTAACATGGATATGAAGCTTATAAAGCTTGGGTATAATTGGATTCCTTATTAATTACAAAATGCCAAGAAATTGTATGAGCTAAAAGTTAGATTCTTCTTCTAAGCCTATCTATTCAGTATCTACACGGTGTTCCAAGTTTACTCAAGCAGGTGATAAGTTGTCCTGAGATATTCTCTTCTATCAATTTATTTTCAGAATGTCAATTAAAAGTTCAGCCTTCCAAGATGAGTTATATGCAGGTGAAATGAGTTAAAATCTATTTTTCAGATAGAAACATCCTCATGCTTATATAAAAGGCTGATACAATAACTTCATACAAAATATTTTTGCCTCTATGTGAAAACCAGCTTGTCGATTGGCAACATTCATAGTATACTTTGGGGGATAAAGCGAAGGCCTGGAGATCAATCAAGATCTTCACAGTCCATATCATGTTCTAAATCTGGGAAAATCAATGGCTGATTATATATTACTTACTAGGTAAATACTAATTATGTATTATTGCTCCATTAGAATTCCACTCCTCCCCACACCAATATTCTTATTATAAAAATTTAATGAGAGTCATGTAATCGTATCATCATTTTGTTTGTTTTTATTTTCTTTACCATTGCTTTAATGCATTTTAAAATTTATCTACATTAATTGGGAACAAAGAAACAGAAATAGACATTTCTTTGTTTTTCATAAATAACTACTCTGCATATTTGATGAAAATCTCAAACCATTATTTTACCTTCCCACAAATATAATCCATACAAAATCTTTTCTGAAATAACAAGGTCAGCAAATTAAGTATCTTGAGACTAACATAACCACATACAACTGCTGTTCTACGGACTTCCAGGAACAAAACAAAACCAAAAACTACTTATCAAGAATGTCTGGGTTTCCTTTTGTTAATGTTACGGAGTCAAAATTATAATCCTTTGCCAATAATAATTTATAGATTCAAGTTGATGGTCTACAAATAAAATATCTCTGGCTCTGATTGGGGACTTCTGGGTCGGACGCGACGGCAAGGATGCTGCAGTGACAGGTACAATACATGTGTGAAAATCAAAAAAAGTACTGAATGCCCTGGACGCCACCTATTGACTCGGTATGTGCCTCATGTGGCTCAGTAATAAGTTCACCTGCATAAGCTTAAATTAAGGAACCAAAGTTTCTAGAAGAAACACTGAAAGAACCTTAGTAAAAAATGTGTAGCAGGCATCCTGGACTAGTGTTACTACAGAGAAGAAGTAACTGGCAGGTACCACTGTTATGAACATAGAAAGTCAACTGGGACTGACTGATGATTTCCAGAGCTTCTCAGTCCCAAAACTGAAGATTATTTGAGGCAGATGGCCTCATCCAATACCTCCCAAACCTCACCTCTTCAGAGGCAGAAAACACTGATTGCCATACAATGCTTTGCATGGCTTTCTTCCTTATTATCTTGCCTCTCAGCTGGTTCAGCATTACAAATTGTTAGTAAGAGAGCTCCATTTTTTCATATTAAATATAATTTATTATCAAATCGGTTTCCATACAACACCCAGTGCTCATCCCAACAGGTGCCTACCTCAATGCCCATCACACTTTCCCCTCGACCCCACCCCCCATCAACCCTCAGTTTGTTCTCAGCATTCAAGAGTTTCTTTTGGCTTGCCTCCCTCCCTCTCTGTAACTTTTTTCCCCTTCCCCTGCCCCCAGGGTCCCCCATTAAGTTTCTCAGGATCCACATATGATATATGTGATACCATACATGGTATCTGTCTTTCTCCCTGACTTATTTCACTTAGCATAATACCCTCAAGTTCCATCCACGTTGCTACAAATGGCCAGATTTCATTCTTTCTCACTGCCAAGTAGTATTCCATTGTATATATAAACCACATCTTCTTTATCGATTTGTCAGCTGATGGACATTTAGGGAGAGCTCCATTTGTAATCATGGGAATTTCAAGAACCTTACCCCTCACAAATCAGTAATTATTCAGACGGTGACAAAGCTGCACAATCCATAAACAACTTAAGGAAATACCCAAACCTTACAGAACATACAGACACACTTTGAACTTTAATACTAATTCTTGTCCTAGTTTTGCCTACTTTTAGGTGCCAAGTATGTCGTCTCCAGAGTATTTAATGCTGTTGTGCAGTCAAATGCCATAAAAGGTGATTCAGCAGCTTATCCTGCACCTAAAGAAACATGAGGGGCTAACTCTAACTGTCGATAACATTCGCTGACCACACTTGTGATCAGCAGGCTTAGGATGACAGTGCAGATCTGGGTTAATCATGTCCCAAAACTCATGGCCTCTCCTTCAGCTTAGGCTGAACGAAGACTAGAAGAGGGTTAGTGAGAACTGAAACAGAACTCACAGTCTGCAAAACTGTACCACGATCATGAAATAAATCAACTGAAAAGACTACGATATGCCAAGACCAACAATTTAAACTCAGACTCTTTAATAGCAGCTCATTCAGACCACACATTCCAAGACCAGAGATTCGCCTAGTTTACCAACTCTAACCAATCCCCACCAAGACCACTGTGTGGCTAACTCTAGTTTCCCAAATCCTGTAAGCATCCCTCCCTAAATCCCTTTTGAGACACCCAGCGGCACGCACAGTGGGCATGATTCCCTACTGAAATAAACCATTACATTTAACTTTTTTCAATCACAGGAATACTTCCAATGGTCTTTAGTCAGAAGGTCTTAACATAAAGTTACCTGGCCACATGCCCAGCCTTGATAAAGAAGGTTTATGAGTAAGAGGTATTTTTCTACGCAAATAAGAGAGAACAAAAAACAAACAAAATCCAGAAAAGAAGAAAAGGAAAAAAATGGGGCTGCTTCTTTAACAATATCAAATTTCTAGGCCCCAGGGATTCCTAATCTATGCTGTTTCCAGTGGCTAGAGAAGCCATATTAAGGTTCTTTGTAAAATGATTTGATACCTAAAGATTCTATGTCCATTCCCATGGATCTTAGAGCATTGTAAGCAATTAGCAGGTGCTACATAAATATCAATGAAAATAATAACAGCGGTAAAATTTTATATATGTATAGGTGTAAGTCTGCTTTTGTGGCATTACCTTACTTAATCACATCTGTGGTATTAATTTTATTTTAGAAATAAAGTCTCAAAGGATCTGGGTCCCTAAATCAGGGTCAGGCAGCTCAAGAACTAGGGTTACTCAATTACTAACTACCACAAAGAATCCCTTGCCATTTTGTCAGAAACTTCACAAAATAAGAACCTATGTTACCTTGTGCATAATCAATATTTAAAAAATTAAGAAGTCATTGTTCTCTTTTAGAAAAAAATTAGAGTTGAATTGGAGTTACTTTTTTTAAAATGTGGATAAAAACCAACATTTTTATCATCATTTTCATAAACCACAGCCTATATATGGTCAGAAGTGGTTTTAATTAAACACTGACCAAAAGTTTTCATAGGAGCTAATGCTCTCCATAATACCACCGAAACGTTGGGGCACCTGGGTGGCTCAGTAGGTTGAGCGTCTGACTTCAGCTCAGACCATAATCACCCTTTACATCGTCAGCGGTATTTGAAATGTATGCGTGGCCTCAAGTAAAAGCGATGGCCCATGAAGAAACTTAAAGCATTTTGTTATCCTGGACTATTAAGCACATTCATACTTCATAAAATTTAATAGTGTGTCTATCATGATTTATTTTTTAAGTCGGCCAGAGGCTTTTAGGAGACCAAAACATGACCAAACGGCACCAAATACTCTGTCAAGCTTAATGTCAGGACTTCAAGTCTCGCCCCAAACTTAAAAGTTAACTTTCTTCCCTCAGCATGAAATGAAAGTCTCCCCTTAAATAAATTAGAATGCTTCTTGGCCTACAAAGAATTTCTCTGAGCTGAAAGGATATATTCTTTGCAGGCTACTAGGTCAGAGATGTTACAAAAGAAGTCAAAGAATCAACACTATTCACACAAGGGACGCAGGACCAAGGAAATATCAGGTGCCAGATGGCATCTTTTAGAATCAGGACAGCTGTTTTTACTGGTGGGAAGAGGGATCCCCAAAGAAAGGAGTATTGATAGGGACTAGCTCTCAGCTGCACAGACTGTGTGACAGTCTAAATCCAGTTACCACTAACCAGAGAATGTGTGGAAAATGTGTCCTGTCACTACAGGCTTTAGCATTTTTGTGTGAACTGCTAGCTAAGGGAAATTGTATGTAAGCCACTAGCTATCTGTTAATCCATAAATCATCTAATGCACATGTACACGTTCTTTACAAAAATGTGCAGCTAACATATCATGGGACTCACTGTAACTTCTCTGCAAGACACTCCTTCGATCAGTATGTGACTAAATTAATGACTCTTACTTTTATGTGTGCATCCTTTCCCATATCCACACACTCCTAGCACATGGACTAACGAGCAATAAAATGATTCATAAGACAATAAAACTGGAGAGAAATAAAGCCCTCAATTAACCACAAACTGAGAGAAATTCCTAGCAAATAACCACGATAAAGCATGTTGTTGTTATAGTATGTAAAGCATATTCCTAATTTTACATCTGATACAGCATCTAAAGTAGGACTAGGCATAGAGTAATTACTCAGGAAATAAAATTGATTAATAATCATAGGGAAGAAAAATCTAAGCATGGGGAATAAATAAAAAAATTAATGTCTATTTATTACAAAGGCCCACATCTGCTGTACTGTGAAGCATTTCTTTCTTGTGGACTCAAGAAATGTTAAGTTTGCACCAAAGTATTCTTAGAAAACTTTTTTAAATGTTTATTCTTATTTTTGAGAGAGAGAGAGAGAGAGCACGTGTGAGCAGGACAAGGAGCAAAGAGAGAGGGAGACACAAAATCAGAAGCATACTCCAGTCTCTGAGCTGTCAGCACAGAGACCGACACAGGGCTTGAACTCACGAATCACAAGATCATGACCTGGACTGAGGTCAGACGCTAAACTGACTGAACCACCCAAGTGGCCCACACCAAACTATTATAATTAAAACTATAACTTTATTTAAATGTCTTTATCACAAAATTTTTAATTCATATTTTTGGATGTCTTATGTCTATATCCTGTTTTTTCAGCCTATTCCTTTTTGTCTCTTATCCCTTAATTTTAGTAGTTTTCCATTGTATATATAAGCCACAACTTCTTTATCCATTCATCAGTTTATGGACATTTAGGCTCTTTCCATCATTTGGCTATTGTTGAAAGTGTTGCTATAAACATTGGGGTACAAGTGCCCCTATGCATCAGCACTCCTGTATCCTTTGGATAAATTCCTAGCAGTGCTATTGCTGTGTCATATATATATACAGTGGAATACAACTTGGCAATGAGAAAGAATGAAATACGGCCTTTTGTAGCAATGTGGTTGGAACTGGAGAGTATTATGCTAAGTGAAATAAGTCATACAGAGAAAGACAGATACCATATGGTTTCACTCTTATGTGGATCCTGAGAAACTTAACAGGAACCCATGGGGGAGGGGAAGGAAAAAAAAAAAGAGGTTAGAGTGGGAGAGAGCCAAAGCATAAGAGACTCTTAAAAACTGAGAACAAACTGAGGGTTGATGGGGGGTGGGAGGGAAGGGAGGGTGAGTGATGGGTATTGAGGAGGGCACCTTTTGGGATGAGCACTGTATGGAAGGAAACCAATTTGACAATAAGTTTCATAGATTGAAAAAAAATAAAATAAAGTCATTCCTCATATTTAAGAATAAAAAAAAATTTAGTAGTTTTATTTCCCTTCTGTTTAAAAGACTAATTCATGCTCACTGTAAAAAACAAATCAGAAAATATGAAAAACTATAAAGAGAAAATAGAGGTCAACACTAATCCCACCGTCCAGAATTAACCATTGCTAACATTTTAGTAACTTCCCTTCAAACTTTTCTTAATTTGGATATTCAAACGAGACACACTACACACACTTACAGGTTTTTGTTCTGTTTTGTTCTTCAGAAACATTTTTGACCTAGTATTGTGAAATGAGCCTGTGGCTCCCAACCGATCACTGCATCACAACACTTCAACACTGGGTAAAAATGTTTTAATTTTCATTTCCAGGAATAGCCTATCCATCCACCAAAGTATCTATACAAGAAGATTTACTGTAGCTTTGTTGATATTAGTAAAAACAAAACTGGAAGCATCAATGGGAGTCTGGTTAAATAAATTATAAACCTCTGTACAAAGGAATCATAGCCATTAAAAAGACTTATTATAAGAGATTTCTCAGTATTTAATGAAAATTTCATCTTTTGAGAAGTTTAACTTAAAGCATAGAGTTACTGTGAGTGATGTGTACCACTAAAGAAATCTTTTCTTCATGAATTCATGACAAAACAAGTTACAGAATAATATGTACTTCTAGAAAGAGGTCTTGGTAACTTTTTATTTTTTCATCTTTATACCCCTCATTATATATTACTTTAAATTTTTTAAAAGCACTGGTAAAAACAGGGAAATAGAAAATAAAACCACAATGAGATATCACTTCACACCTGTCAGAATGGCTAAAAGCAAAAACACAAAACCAACAAGTGAAATAATAAAAGTTGGCAAGGATGTGGGAAAAAGGAACCTTCGTGTACTCTTGGTGGGAATGCAAAGTGGTGCACCCACTGTGGGAAACAGTATGGAGTTTCCTCAAAAAATTGAAAACAGAATTACCATACCATCCAGTAACACACTACTTATGGAATAAGAAAACACTAATTTGAAAGGATACATGCACCCGTCTGTTTATTAAAGTATTATTCACAATAAACAATGCAAGCAGCCCAAATGTCCATCGATAGATGAATAAAGAAGAGGTGGTGTATATACATATGTGATTCAATATTATCAGCCATAAAAAAAGAATAAAATCTCGCCATTTGCAACAACATGGATGGAGCTAGAGAGTATAATGCTTAAGCAAAATAAGTCAGTAAGAAAAAGATAAATACCGTATGATTTCACTCACACGTGGAATCTAAGAAACAAAACAAATGGATAAAAGTGGGGGGATATAAACCAAAAAACAGACCCTTAGCTGTAGAGAACAAACTGGTGGTTACCAAAGGGGAGATGGTTGGGGGGATGGTTGAGATAGGTGAAGGGGATTAGGAGTATACTATCATGATGAGCACTGAATAAAGTATAAAATTGTTGAATCACTATGTTGTACACCTGAAACTAACATAACACTAATATTGTATAGTAACTATACTGGAATTAAAATTGAACATAAACAGAGCTAAGAAAAATAATAAAAACATTGCAAAAATTAAATCAGGCAAGTTTTAAAAAATTTTTTTTCAACGTTTATTTATTTTTGGGACAGAGAGACAGAGCATGAACAGGGGAGGGGCAGAGAGAGAGGGAGACACAGAATCAGAAACAGGCTCCAGGCTCTGAGCCATCAGCCCAGAGCCTGACGCGGGGCTCAAACTCACAGATGGCAAAATCGTGACCTGGCTGAAGTCGGACGTTTAACCGACTGTGTCACCCAGGCGCCCCGTAAATCAGGCAAGTTTTAACTAGGGAAAAGGTAAGTCAAAAACTATGAAGGGTCTGACATTTTACACAATAACCTAACAAGTTCACATGGCACAATTTCATAAAGACACAAAATTCCTGGGTCAGAGATAAGACTATTACTCACAAAAATGGCAACAGCTAGATGGTCAGCATTTTCTTATACTAGTTCCCCTAATCTCACAAAGCACTGTAAAGAGAGCTACATGATACTTGCACACATCCCGGGTTGTATTACAAGAGAATAACCTTGAGCTTTAAGAACGTGAGTCTTTTATACTGGGCACATCTGTTCTTTACCCTCAAAGAAGAGATTTCTATTTTCCAAGGCTGTTTCTTACACAAACATACTTGAAAAGATAGTCTCTGGAACAAAGTCAGTTGGTGCTTCTGCTCTCTAAACATGGTCAAGTGCAAGAGACTCATGGAGAACCTGTTCCTAGCAGAAGACACACCCCACTGTTTTTAATGGCTGCATATTCAATTCTATCAGTGTTCTACAATGCATTTAACTAATACCTTAAGAGAAATTAGTTGTTTCTAAAGCCACTATTAACACCCTCAGACGTCTTATTATTTGAGTTTAATCTAGAATCGGGATTGGTGAATTAGACTACTATACACTCTTAGAAATATTTTCTTATAGGCACTTCACATTGCCCTCTAGGAAGCTTACAGGAATTGCTTGCACCCCTGTAATAAATGTTTGGTTCTCCCTACTTTCACTAACATGGGATATTTTCAATCTGATCTCTTCATACCTAATAAAGTAACATCTTGCTTTGTTTTCATTTTGATTTGTTGTTTACTAATAAAATTGACTATTTTTCAATATACTTATTAACCATGTATCTTTCTTCTTTTATATATCAAATAATGACATCCATCAGGCCATCATTTTTTCATGGAGAATTCATCTCTGTTTTATTGATGGGTAAGAACTCTTTATGCATATATTAAGACTATTCATCCTTTACCTGTTATAGGCTATCTCTTCTTATGGTATAGTCCATTAAGAATTTTTATACAATACAATGAATGTAGTTCAGTATGGACCCATAGACATTTACCCTATTCTTAAGGACAACCTCCTAGCCCCCAGATTATCAGCCTACCTCTGAAGGAAAAGCTACTATAATTACACGGCTATAACAGGGCTATAAACCGCTTTATTTCTTCATTTGGACATCCCTGACTTAATATGCTATCAAAAGTCTGTGCTAAAGAGCTTAACACTCATCCATTTGCAAATGTGAATTTTCACATAAGTCCTTCTTTCTCTTCCCAGCCAAATTTCATAGGATTAAGTTTGAAACTAATTATAAAAGCCATGTGGAACACTAAGAAACAAGACTAAAAAGGTTCTAATGGAAGAATTTGATCCAAGCCTATTTTAATAGAAATGTCTCATCTCTCTCAGTGTTAGAATATAAGTCATTATCCACTAACTTCCCTATTTCCCAGGCCAAGTAAACACAAAAGGTTGTTCTATCACCCTATGAAACACATGTGCTTTGCTGTAAATATTATAAAACTTAAAGAAGTTACATAATTTGTTAATCTTGCTGCTGATCTCCCTATCTGGAGAGGTCTTTTAATTACCTTTGAAAACCTTGTTCCAACACAAAACAAATCATTTCCTGTAAATCATAGCCAGAAATTACAGGAATATAAAAGGGAGAATATATTCGAATTTAAAGTAATTTTCAAAAGAGATGACAACATTAAAATCAAGTCCTTCTGCTGTGTAACAAAAGTACTTTTCCCCAAAGAGAAAAATGCAAAAAAAAAAAAATTTAAATGCTGTCAGGCAACTATATTCAAACAATCTACTAGAACAAAATTTGACAGGGTCTTTTCTGTGAAATGAAAGGGAATGTGTTAAATCAGAACTCAGTTGTCAATGTCAAATCTCAAAATTCTCAAGGAAACCTTTTCAATGATTTCAGGTAACTGATGTGCATACTTAAATATGATTAAAAAAACAATTTCAAGGTCAGGATAAAAAAGAAGTAACCTAAGAGATCCAGGTTCCTCCAGTGCTTGTGTTGGCTTGGGGAAATCAAAGTTGAACCAAAATCCCTTAAGACTTGGGAAACCATCAGGCTCTGGAGGCACCTAGCTCATGAGGCACAAAGAATACCTTCAAAACACAGGAGAGATGTTCAGGGTCCCAAATCTATATCCAAAAAATCCAGCATTTCTGGTGGCACCAGAAAGTGAAAGGTACTTTCACAGTCAGATGCTGTCAATATTCTCTATTCTCCGGGTCACAGAGAAAAGACTGCAAGGGGGCATTCATTGAATTGTTCTTCTTGACACTGTAGAATCAGTGGGGCCCACAGATAACTCCCTTTCTGTGTGTGTGTGTGTGTGTGTGTGTGTGTGTGTGTATCCATATATACACACATATTCATATATTTATATATATACCGATGTATGTACACATAACTTTAATCCAACACCCCCACCAACTTTCAGTTTATCTTCCTCATGTCCAAACTGAAATGTAAAAGAATAAACATGAGCTTGGACTAGTATCTTCTCATCCCCTCCCTTGTATTTACTTACTTCTCACAACAACTCCCATTACACATTGAGCCTTGAAGATTAGTGACTTACTTCTTATCACACCCCGAGGGAACAGTCAGTGGGCTTTCACTCTCAGAAACTTCCAAGACTTGGTTTTTCTTTGCCTCTCTTTTGCTACCTGAGTTTAACTACCTTCTGGAGCACAGGGAGGGGCTCTGTGTTATTCTAACCCTCCCCAACATGGTCACAGAGGCCCAACACAGCAGACAATATCTTTTTCCTTCAAATAAGAGAAGAGATGTTCTATTTGTGCACCCCAGACCAGGTACAGCTAAAATCCTGAGCCAAATGGCCCCATAAGTGAATGAGTCTTTCCATAACTCTCAATAACTGAATATGTAAACTGGAACCACAGGCTTATATAGCCCCTTGGATTCACAGAATCATGGAATCTGGGATCTGGGCAGTACCAGAAATCTCACTTGATCCAACCAAGTGACCATTTTCTGATGAGATAAAACATCAAAACTTGTTTATATTCCCTGTTCACTAATGTATTCCTCTGTGTACTGATACACAAAGCAAAAGCATGGCAGAGTCTTCTTTGATAGTTTGTTTAAAATCAACCTTCAGGGGCACCTGGGTGGCTCAGTTGGTTAAGCGTCTCACTCTTGATTTTGGCTCAGGTCATGATCTCACAATTCATGAGTTTGAGCCCTGCATTGGGTTCTGCACTCACAGCACAGAGCCTCCTTGGGATTCTCTCTCCTCCTCTCTCGCTGCCCCTCCCCTGCTCTCTTTCTGCCTCTCTCAAAAATAAATAAATGTTTAAAACAAATTTTTTAATCAACCTTCAGATTCTGTCTCCCTCTGCCCCTCCCCCACCCGCACCTGGTCTCTGTCTCTCAAAAATAAACAAACATTTAAAAAAAATGTTTTTTAAGGAATGCCTGGATGGCTCAACCTTTAAGCATCCTACTTTGGCTCAGGTCATGATCTCACAGTTCACGTGTTCGAGCCCCGCGTCAGGCTCTGTGCTAACAGCTCAGAGTCTGGAGCCTGTTTTGGATTGTGTGTCTCCCTCACTCTGCCCCTTCCCCCCTCACACTCTGGCTCTCTTACTCTGAAAAATAAATAAACATTAAAAAAATTTTATGGAAAAAAAATTAACCATGAAGCCTTGCACCACACTTTGAGACAAAAACAGAACTATATGGTCAAAAATAATGGGAGGAAGCATGCTAGGTAAAATGATATATGTCAGAATGGGGCCACATGATGTTTGGGAAGACAAATCTAAGAGCTAGTGCAGTTTTTTTAAATGTTATTAATTAAAACCACCTTGATTTTCACTCTTCCCTTAGGTTTTCTTTACAGTCAAAACTGTGGCATTCATCCAGTTTGAAAGAGGATGTAAGGTATGAACTGAACCTATGCCAGGTGGAGGAAAAGATCCTAATAAGAAAATGTCTCTCTTGGGTCACTGCACTTATAATTCTCTGACTTATGCTTGTTCTCCAGAGAAGTGTATTAATCCATTTGTTCTGTAAACACTGGCCCTGCAGAGACACAAAAAGTATTTAGCAGAAGCAGATTTGCTGTGAGGGTAATGAACTCGAAGTTTTAAGGTTCTCACTTGCAGTGGGAGGTATGCTGCCAATGTCACAAGATTATACATTTTGGTAAAATTGGCAAAAGCAAAATATTTTTTTTTATTAAATTTATTATCAGATTGGTTTCCATACAACACCCAGTGTTCATCCCAACAGGTGCCGTCCTCAATGCCCATCCCCCACCCCTGTCAACCCTCAGTTTGTTTTTAAGAGTTTTTAAGAGTCTCTTATGTTTTGGCTCCCTCCCTCTCTAACCTTTTTCTTTCCTTCCCCTCCCCCATGGTCTTCTGTTAAGTTTCTCAGGATCCACATAGGAGTGAAAACATATGGTATCTGTCTTTCTCTGTATGACTTATTTCACTTAGCATAACTCTCTCCAGTGCCATCCACGTTGCTACAAAAGGCTGTATTTCATTCTTTCTCATTGCCACGTAGTATTCCATTGTGTATATAAACCACAATTTCTTTATCCATTTATCAATTGATGGACATTTAGACTCTTTCCATAATTTGGCTATTGTTGTCTTGGTTGATAATAACATGACTCCTTTCCGCTCCAATGTCTTCTTCAATGCAGATGTTGAAGTGGAAAGAAACAGCAATCTTCATCAATCCTTACAGCACAGTGGTGTTGAAGTGGCTGAGTTATTTTGGGATCCAGCTAAAAGAAGAAGTTGAGTTGGAAAGATATTTTGTTTAACTGTAATGGGATGTAGTTATGCAGTTCACAGCCACTTCCATGTGTAGTTAAATTACCGCTAGCAGGGGCAGCATAGGAACAGCTTCCAGGATGGATATTCCTACTGCCACTGTGCTGGTCGCCTCAGCACCAGAGCATAAAGATGTGGGACCAGAGGTCATATTACTATAGAAATGGGTCCTATAGCACACAGTGCTAGAAGTATGTGGGTAATGGAGAATAAATAAGGACTGCAAGAAGCTCAAAGTTATAAGAAAACTTTTCCAATTATAAAACATAAAATTATAAAACAGAAGATTGGGCTCTCATGGTCCATAGGAATTTTGACATATGGGCCAAAGGAATTTTTCTCATATTAGGAATATATTCAATGATGCAATTCATGAAATTATAACTTATTTTTAATTTTTTTATTGGGAAATACGCTACACAGAATCTATACTATTCCTGTATTTATAGGGTAGAAATTGATAGTAACATATTAAATATCAAGTATGTTTATAAAAGTTCACATGTGAAACTAGTTTCTCACATTTGACAATACTAAAAATGTATATTATCAGTAAGCTCTTAAGTTAAAAAACTTCTTTAAATCATCAATAACAGAAAAACTTTTAAGCAACATGCTAGAAAAAAGATTGAATTTTCTGTCTATGCTCTCTATAGAAATGGTATCACAAACTTAATATCACGTGAAGAAGAAATCAAAGGATACGCAGCCTCAAGATGTGGAAAATAATAACACTGAAAATATTATTATGTTAACAAGTAATACATTTTTAAAATATAAGATATTTTTCTGATTTTATATGTTTATGCTACCTACCATATTTTTTATAACAGTACTCTGATGTGATTTCTTTTTACGTTCTAAGTAAAAACTGACTTTCATACTTCAATCTGTATTTGCAAGTTTGAATTCTTTTTCTCAACGAGTGCTCCCAAAATTATAAAATCTTTGGGGCTCATAAAACTCAGACTCTTTCCTAAAAGATCATCCCTAGAAGAATCAGGAGTTCTGAAGGGCCAAGAGGCCTGAAGAAGGGAGACAGGTCAATGGGCCACCCACCATGTGGGTCCCCTACAAGCTAAGGATGCTCCTCGGGATGGGTGTGGCAATCTTTCTGTTCTGGGCAGAGTGAGGGAAGAAACCTATCAGGAACTAAGAGCCTGGCCAAGCAGGTGGGAACAGAGCAGGGTGCAAAGAAGGGACCAGGCACAACACAAAATTTCTCTAAAACTCCCAAGGGAGAAATAAACATTCAGGGAACCAAGTACTGAGGAGAGGAGGCCAGTTGGTGCACCAATTCACAGTTGAGATAATACCAATTATGCCTCTGGCCTCAAGAACAAGACAGATGTGATGATCCTGGCACTGAGGGTGGTTGTGGTGAGGGAAATTTATAGTAGCCACGGTTTAGGCTAACTGCCCCCATGTAAAACGCTTCAGCTCTAATAACCTTATCGCCCATGAAACACCATTTTATTATGCTAACAAATTCCCCTTTTGGGATTAAAGTCTTACTATCAGTCACTCACAGAAAGGCACATAGCCTACCCTCATACATGCCTAGTTTTTCCCCATCTGGAACCTTTCTAGTCAAAGTCTTCATTTAGGAAACATTTAGTCTTCGTGACTTTCCCCATGTATTAGTTTCCTACAGCTATTGTAAAAAGTCATCATAAACTTGATAGCTTAAATCAACAATAATGTATTCCCTCACAGTTCTGAAGGCCAGAAATCAAAAATTGAGGGGTTGGCAGAGTGCCCCCCTCCAGCGGGGGATCCTCCCTTGCCTCTTCCAGCCCCTGCTAGCTCCAGGCATTTCTTCACTCATAGCCCCCTAACACCAGTTTCTACCTCCATTTTCACATAACCTCCTGTTCTCCTCTCTTACAAGGATACTTATCACTGGACTTAGGGTCTACCCAATAATCTAGGACAATCTCATCTTATGATCCTTAACTTGCTGTATATGCAAAGCTCCATTTCCCAATGAGCTCATATTCACAAGTTCTGTGAATTACGGGTAGTCGTATCTTTTGAGGAGCCATGATTCAACCCACTACACTCATGCGGGCACTTGACAGAGCAAAGAAACCTAAACCCTGACTCAGTTGCTGTTCGTTCATCAAATTTCCATCTCTAAAACAGAACTGTCCAATAGAACTTTCTACCATGATGAAAATGTTCTCTATCTGTGCTGTCCAATGTGGTGAACGCTTGCAGCTACTGAGAACTTCAAACATAGCTAATGAAACTAAGTGAACAATTTTTTTCACTGTTTTAATTTTAATTAATTTAGATGTAAACAGCTACATGTGTTTATGGCTGCTATATAGGACAGTCACAGCTCTAAAATTTTTTGTAGGCCTTGCTATGTATTTTTCCAACTTTATCAAGTTATGATAGATAAAAATTAGATATATTTAAGGTATATAATGTGATTTAATATAAGTATACACAGTGAAATGCAATCAAGTTAATGAATATATCCATCACCTCACATAGCTGTGTGTGTGTGTGTGTGTGTGTGTGTGTGTGTGTGTGGTGAGAACACTTAAGATCTATTCTCAGCAACTTTACAACACAGAATTATTAACTACAGTCACCCAGATGTACATTAGATATCTGGAATTTCTTCATCTTATAACCAGAAATTTGTACCCTTTGACCACCATCTTTCTATCCCCTAACCACTCTACCTCTTGCACAAGAGAACCGCATTCTACTCTTTGGATCTGTAAGTTCAACTTTTTTAGATTCAACATATAAGTGAGATAATACAGTATTTATCTCCCTCTCTCTCTCTGACCTACTTCAGTTAGTATAATGTCCTCAAATTTCATACAAGTCATGAATGGCAGGAGATGTGCTTCTTTTTCATGGCTGAATAATGTTTCATTGTGTGTATGTGTATGTATGTAGGTTCTATGTGTGTATGTATGTGTGTGTGTGTTTGCGTGTATATATCCATCCATCCACCCAATAATGGACATATATGGTAAAACCTTAGATTGTGAGAAACTTGTTCTGTGAGTGCTCCATAAGACAAGAAAATTTTCTAATAAATTTTTTTATTTAAAAAAATTTTTTTAAATGCTTTATTTATTTTTGACAGAGAGAGAGAGAGACAGAGAGTGAGTAAGTGGGAGGGAGAGAGAGTGAGACACAGAATGCAAAGCAGGCTCCAGGCTCTGAGCTGTCAGCACAGAGCCCAATGTGGGGCTCGAACCCACAAACCGTGAGATCATGACCTGAGCCAAAGTCAGGCACTTAACCAACTGAGCCACCGAGGCACCCCTTAAAAACATTTTAATGTTTATTTCTGAGGGATGAGGGGAACAGAGTGTGAGAGGGGTGGGGCAGAGAGAGGGAGGGAGATAGAATCCAAGGCAGGCTCCAGGCACTGAGCTGTCAGCACAGAGCCCAACACAGGCTTCAAATTTATAGACTGCAAGATGATGACCTGAGCCCAATTCAAATGCTTAATTGACTGAGCCACCCAGGCACCCCATAAATTTTAACTTGATAAACAAGCGATATCTTGCAACACAAGTAGTATTTGATGCTGAATGTCACATGATCACAACTGAGCCAATGGTTTTTCTCTCTCCTTCCCTCACTGTAGGATTGTGGATGATCATCTCCCAGGCTTGGATGCTCAGTCTCAGGCCATGGTGTTTGGCAGAAATCAATGATTTTTTAGAATGCTGGAAGGTGCCCACAACTGGCACCAGTGTATTTTTTGTCACTTCAAAGCACCTATGGACAGCCCTTTGCTTTTCCATACAAGAGTAAGCTTAGGAATGCTTTGCTTCATTCTAGGTCAGGCTGCCTGCAGATATAGACCCTTTCCTCTGCTGCCTTATTGCCAGTTACATTAAATACAGTATATGACAAGAGTTTATTAATACTGTACTGTAGTCAACATCCACATGAGCGTATACAATGGTCCCCATGTAGAAAAAGTTTGAAGAGAAGGGTAGTAGAAGAAGGAAATGATTACGGTGGAAGAAGGAAATCTTTGATAAGTACAAATGAGGTATGCGAGTGGCCACAATAGCAAGATTTTATAAGAAGTCTACATCTGCATCTCATCTGCAGAGGAGGGAGAGAAAAAGGCAGAATAATCCCTCACCTCAAATGAGATTAGGGAGATGTACAAAATGTGGGAAACAGGGCAAAATTTTGTAGAAAAGCATCCCCCGAATAAGGCTGTAGCAGTGCAAGCAATCAATCTGTTTAATGACAATGCAATGTCACATTTCCACAAAATACTCAAAAGGAGGCAAAAGCAAGTGTCATTACATAGGTTCCTTGTCAAAAGTGAATGCAAAGAAAAAGGTTCCATTGAGCCAACAGACAGCAGTGATTCCGTTAGTGATAGTGGAAGTCGTCCTACACAATAACCCTCCTCTCATTCCACAATCCCAAAATATTTATATAAAAATGATTACAATACTATAATATTTATAATACAAAATAATAAAGAACATATAAATATGAAGAAAAATAAACAAATGAACCTGCACTTACCTTTGAAAAGCTTCATGGCTGGTGTGAAGGAGACAAGAGAAAGGAAAGTTATGTAGAATGACTTTAAATATCAGTAACGGAAACACTGCTATCTAGTTGCTCAATGGCATCTTTTTCTCCTAGGGATTCTCTCTCTCCCTCTCTCTTCTGCCCCTCACCTGCTTGCACACACATGTGCACTCTCTCTCTAAAAAAAATAAATAAACTTAAAAAAATGAGAAACTTCACTTACCCTTGTCACTTCTGAAGCCTAGAGTATGAGACAGTGTGTACTTTTCTCTCATCCCGCCTGTGCTTACAGGCAGACTGGGGGGTATACTCTGGGCTTCGAGCCTGTAACTCAGGCAGGTCTTTAGAACAGCTTGATTTTTTTGGTTGCAGGCCACAGAAACTGGCTGCCCAGCAAAAAAGAATGTGTTTATTAGAAGGTGATCAAAAAACTGGAGAAAAGACTTAGAAACAAGCAGAACCCAACTGCTCCAGAAGCTGAGAAGGAGGGAGTCAGGGTTGATCCTTAACCAGGGCCTGTCTGCAATGGGATACGTGGATTCCAAACACATATGGTCTCTTTGTTCCTCTATTTAAGATTCTTAGTACGTGGAAGGAACATGCAATTGGTCTAACATGGGTCCAATCCCTTCTCTTGGCTAGTGAAGGCCAGTGTACCTGACTATAGTCCCACCAGGCTACTTCCAGGGGCAACAAGGTAATTAACCCACCATGATGCTTTTAGGAAGAGGGGAAAGATTTTAAGCAGCAGAAGAGACAAAATATCCACAAGACTAAGCGCATGCCATAGGTCTTAGAGTAACAGAATATCAATGCCATTCTCTAGAAAATAAAAATGTCAGTCTCCAGCATAATGGTAATGGTTCCATGTGGACAACAGTGGGGTTTTGACCCTAGCACACTGATGAAAGAACTTTCTAAGTGCTACCCACATATCATCTACCATAGTTGCAGCCTAAGCGTAGAAAACATTCATTCAACCACATTGACAGTGAGATAGCCTTCTCAAGGAGCAGAAACAGCATTTGTCATGTGACTCTGTCATTTGTGGTTTATCATTGCTACCGGTGGGTGGAGGGTCAGAGGAATAATAATAACATAATTGTGACTAGAGAATTTGAGTGGCAAGCACAAAACTAGGTATTTTATGGATATCAACTTCAATCTGCCACATGGCTGTCCTTGGCCAGTTTGTTCTCCTTTTTATTTATAGAAGTCTCTAATGATTATCTCTATCACCAGCAGTGGATACTCCAAGTCTGGTTGAAAACAATAAAGGTGTCCTGCAGGAAGGGCTTCCAGAGAATAAAAGTTCCAGAGAATATGACCTTAAGCTTTTTCAGGGGTTAGCTTCTGCAGACCTATAATATTTTCTCTGGCTTCTGGGTTGAAATATTCTGCTTTTTTATTGACTCCATTGGTGTAACATAAAAGAGAACAATGAAACTAACTTGCAGAAAAAGATCACAGGCAGACACGAAGCCCTGGTCTTGCTAGCGGACAGGTAACCTAGAGAATTTACTTTTGCAGTGAACATCCAGGACTAGTGTGAGATTGCTTTGCACGGGTTGCTGCAAGTCGTTAGCAGACAGGTGGATAGCCTGAGTCTCCAGGACAGCCAACAGAGGCCCAGAGAAAATAAACATTCCTGGAAGGGTTCCAGGTGAGTTTCTTGTACCTGGTAGGGATCCTCACTCTGTGCAGGTGGAGCTATCACCAGGTGGAAAGGTTGGGGCCACAGGGAAACCCAGATATCATCTAAGAACATCTTGCTTTGTCTATTTTGTGTAGTCACCATAAAGCAGGTGAGTTTTTACACACTTTGTAATTAAATAAACAGTATGTTGATAAATTATATCTGCTGGCGTATTTCCATCAGCCACAGCACAACCATCGTGGCTATAATATACACTGTCTCTTCAGAACATTCCTGATACACAACAAGGCAGATTGGAGGAGGAGAAGAACTACTGAATCCAGGAGTGCCAGTCAATTTGAGGGATCTTATCTGCAGTCAAGAGGGTAGGAAGAAAAATTTATCTCACCCAGAGTGAAGTGAAACCAGCTGAAAATAAAAAAGAGCCAAGAAAAGAATATTTGTCAAGGCATTGAGAGAACAGAAAAGATAGGGCAAAGACGAATCACAGAATACTGGGTTTTCCAAAACAAAGCAAAACAAAACAAAACAAAATGTTTGGAATAATTTCAGGAGTCATTATACTGTTAAGCACTGACAGCAGATACCTGGAGATAGAGAGATCACAGAGGTGTTCGTCAGTATCATTAAGGTGTGCAACTAGGTAACCATGGATGTTATTTAAATAAAGGTAAAAGAAAACAAACATAGATATAAGTATATTCAGTTAGACTCTTTTCCAAAAGTAAAAGTAAATAGGCCTCAGTTATATCCTACTGAGGAAGTATAGTATAGGGATAGGTGAAGAGTGAGAAGGCAGGAGAAAACACCTCATCCACCAAAGAGTCACTCTGAGGCCCAATGTTCACATTACAAGAAAGAAGAAGTATCACCAAGAACTGGAACCAAAGTTTGTCATGGTCCAGGTCCAGCAGCAGCTCTGGGAGCCCATTCCATCAGAAACAACAGTCCATAGCTCCCAGCTGCTTTATCGATTGCTCTCAAATTTCTATTTTTAAAGAAAAAGGGTTTGATCAAGTCAAATACAGAACACCATGCACGTCTGGAACTTAAGTTCCTACTAGTTCAGCCTATGTAAGGTGGCCTTTCAATCAACGATTTCAACAAATATTAACTGAACATTTACTATGTGCTCGTCCTTTGCCCAAGCACCAGGGAAAAAACCAGAATACTGAATAGAATAAACAAGACCCCTGCTTTCAAAGAGCTTATAGCAGGGAAGGGGAGGAAGCAAACATAAAAAATACAAAACAGTAAATAAATACAACAATCTAAGAAAGACATGGTGCTCTTAAGCACATTAGAAGGATACCTACCCCAGACTTGGTGGGGTCATAGAAGAAGTGACATCAAAATGGCCCAAAGTGCATTTATATATGTTTTGGAAGGTGGTGCTCCTAATGCAGGAAGAACAAAATATACAATTCCCATACAATTAAGTTCCTGGCCTCGACAAAAAAGTACATGAGATAAGTTTGGTGGGGCTGGAGCAGGCAGTGTGACTGGAGATTCAGGAAAGCTAAGAATGCAGGCAAATGCAGTCAACAGTACACACCAAGGGAGCCATTCAAGGGTGTGAGGCACAAGAGTGACAGGATCACACTAACATTCTTACAATTAAGGAAGATCACCCTGACTGGCTGTTGAGAGGAAGATGAGAGAAGAGGAAGAGTGGAGGCAGGGACGCCAGGTAGGAAACACAGAAGACGGTGGATGGGGGTGGACTTGGCGTAGGGGGAAGTGTACAGAGGAGGAAATAGATGCTTGTGGAAGATTACTGGGAGGTTCTCTCAGTGACGTGGGGCAATTGATTGATTGATAGGGTGAGGGAGAAAAGGAAGTCAAACATGACACTAGGGCATCTAGCTACAAACTACTGAGTGAACAGCTATGTCATTTATAAAGACTAAACATCAAGAAAGAGGAGCAGGTATGAGGACAAAGATCATGAGTTCAGGTTTCAACATGTTGAACTTCAGAAGCCTACAGGACACTGACATGAAGATTTCCACTAGGCACCTGATGTGGAGACACCACGACAAAGAGGTCTCATCCAGACAACAGTCTAACACAGAGATACGATTATGAGAGTCATCAGTGTGAAGAAGGTACTAGGTGCTAAAGACCTGAATGAACTCTCCCAGCTTGGGTCTGCTGGGACCAAATGGCAAAGTCACTCAGCACAAAGCAAAGCCACTTTTTACATGAATAACCACCTGGGATCACTCATTCGAGAAAGGGCTGTGAACAGACAGTGCTTCCTGGACTGTCTAACACAGCAAAGGGAGGGGCTGACTACCCTCTTCCACTTTCAAAATGTGGTTCAAAGCTCCCTGTCGCAGTGTATTCAGACTGCTGTAACAAAATCCCGCAGACTGGGAAGCTTATAAGCAACAGAAATTTATTGCTCACAGTTCCACAGGCTGGAAGTCTGATGTCAGGGTGTCAGGATGGCCAGGCCAGAGCCCTCCTCCAGGTCACAGACTTCTTGTATCCCCACAAAGTGGTGGTATCCTTGTGAGGATACAAGGAGACCTCTCTCTTGACACTCTTTCATAAAGACATTAATCCTACTCATGAGGGCTCTACCCTCAAAACTAAGTATCATCCAAAGATCTCGCCTCCTATTACCATCACCTTTGGGGGTTAGGGTTTCAACATACAAATGGGGAGACACAAATATTCAGACCTTAGCACTTTCTGACACAGAAGAGTCATTCATGGATATTCATGGATAATTGTTCAATATTTTGGCGTTGATTTATATAAGTTCTTTATGTTTTCAGATATATCATTTGCAAATCTTCTCCCATTTAGTAGGTTATCCTATGGAGGTTCCTCAAAAAATTAAAAATAGAAATATCATACGATCTAACAATTCCACTGTACAGTATTTACCCAAGGAAAATGAAAACACCAATTTGAAGAGATATATGCATCCTTATGTTTATTGCAGCAGTGATTACAATAGTCAAGGTACGGGAGCAACTTAAGTGTCCATCAATAGACATGTAATGGATAAGGAAGATTACGTGCACACTCACACACACACACACACACACACACGTGAATACTACAAAGCCATGAAAAAGGAGGAGACCATGCCGTTTGAGACAACACGGATGGAACTGAAGGGAATTATGCTAAGTGAAATAAGTCAGAATGAGAGAGACAAGTACCATAGAATTTTACTCATATGTGGAATCTACACCACCACCACCACCACAACAACAAAAACCCAAACAAACAAATGAAAAAGCAAATGAGCAGAATCAGACTTACAAATACAGAAAAACTAATGGTGGCCAGAGAAGAGGGGACTTGGGGCTTGGGCAAAATGGGTGAAGGGGAGTGGGAGATATAGTCTTCCACGTGTGGAATGAGTAAGTCAGAGAAATGAAAGGCACAACACAGGGAATACAGGTCAGTGATACTGTAATAGTGATGCATTGGGACAGATGGTAGGTACACTTGTAGTGAACACAGCATAATGCATAAACTTTGTCCAGTCACTATGTTGTACACCCAAAAGGAAAGGAAAGGAAAGGAAAGGAAAGGAAAGGAAAGAAAAGAAAAGAAAAGAAAAGAAAAGAAAAGAAAAGAAAAAGAAAAGAAAAAAGAAACTACTATGTAGTTCTTCTTAGAGCTCAAATCACAGAACATCCAAACCACTCAGAATGCCAGGACCCCCTCTCCACTGCCAGTGTGGATGTGTGTGAGAGAAGAAATGTCAAAATGGAAGGAACACGGGAGAATGAAGAGCCCTGGAAGGAAAGTGCCTTCAGGGTCCCCGGAAATGATCCCCTGCTGTGGGAACCCCCAGCACCACCCTTCCAGGTATCTGCAAGTCCTGGGCTACAGACTCACCCCGGCATCCACCCAGGTCACACCTGACCAGGAGAGAGTAGACAACATGTCCCTAGCACATCTGCCTTTCATTAGCCAAGCCAGAGACTCCAGGGGCTAGGAGTGCCCTGGACCAGTGCTCATCTGTAATGCTGCATATGAACTATTATGTTATACTATTGAAAAAAATATCCTTAAATCCACATCTTGGGGCACCTGGGTGGCTCAGTTAAGTGCCCAACTCTTTGATTTAGGCTCAGGTCATGATCTCACAGCCTGTGAGATCAAGCCCCCAGTGGGGATCCTTGCTGACAGTGCAGATTCTGCTTGGGATTCTCTTTCTCTCTCAAGAGAAATAAACAAACATTTAAATCCACATCTCTATCAAAAATGAGAAGATTTTAGCCTGAGAAGTCCTGGTGTTCTCCATCACTTATATTGGTTATTTTACTTTACACTCATGACATTCCATTGTACTCACTTACATTGACTGGCTGGCCCCTCCTTTATCAGCAGTTTATGGCCGATGGTCTAAGCACACTTTCAACTTGAGAATCCTTCATATTATGAAACAAACTTCCAGCGAATTTAGACAATGTACTTTGTCCAAGATAGTACACATCACAAACTTCTGATCCTTATTTTTAATAATGGCAAATAAAGTGGATTACAAGATCACGGCTATAGAGCTACAGTTAACCTAAGAGTATTATTACATAGGAAGTTCCAAAACACATTCTTAAGTCAACCCACAAGAGACAGATTTCAGTAAAGTAATTAGTAAATGTTCATTTCACACACACACACACACACACACACATACACACACACACATGCACCTAACTCCCCAAAATGAGGCAATTACTCTGATTATTTTGCTGGGAACAAAGTACTAGAAATAAGACAATGGAAATCTCAAGAACATCTGCTTGATGCTTTCAACATTATAACTATAAAATAAGTAATCATAAAATAGAAAAAAAATCAGGTCCCCAGCCGAAAGTAAACAATGATAAATAATCAAAAATCATCTCATGGAATCCAAATCTCAAAGCAAGAAATCTGTTATCATAAATATTTGGCAATTTCCATTGTCTGGTTATCCCAACTGAGAAATAACAGGTATTTGCATAAGGAAAAGAAAAACCAACACTAACCTCAGAACCTTTGTCTTTGGAGTATCATTTACACTTATAACAGTTAGCTCCTAAGGATTTCAAACCGCTATGCAAACAATTAGGAGCTTCCTAGTTGGGGCTGTCAAAGGGAAAGGGGCTTCTAGAAAAGAAAGCTTGCAAAAGGTGACCCCGCAAGACAATGATGGATACAGAAACTCTGAAATCTGAGTTTCTAGCCTCCTGTTTGAACTTTCTCACTTGCAGAAAATATGTATCTTATTTCCATATTCCTTTCAAACACACACCCCCAAGAATGTTTAAACATGAAATGAAAAGCCTCTTGTCTCCAGCTAAAAATCCAAGGACATACAAATAAACCAGAATAATATAGGGACTGCAGCCTAAGCATGGTTATGCCCAAAGCTTCCCCAACAATGCCTCGCACATAATAATAGATACTGAGTAATACTTTTTAAATTAATTAATCCAATTAAATCTCCACAAAAAAGCTACTCCTCACATATACAAATATATAATCAAATTGACCCAAATCCATAAATCACATGCTTGCTTATCTCAGATGGGAGGTTTTAAGGTTTCCTTCACTAAGAATTGAAATTTCCTTCACTAAATATTGAAAGCTCTTCCACCATCTAAAACAACTATGTCAAAATAGAATAGCTTCCTATATGAGTTCACAGTTCTCCATTAACACTTCAGAATATGGGTCCTGAACCTCAAGAACTGTTGAGATATTATTTCTTACCAAAGACTGAAAAAAATTAGGCCACTTGAATTGGTCCCAAAAATCATTTGGCACTTAAAATATGAATAGAAGAGTCAGAGATTTGATCCCCAAATGTGTTGAGATACAAGAAATTATCTTTTTTAATAAATAATTCAAATATCACCAGAATACTGTCAGAAAAAAGGCAGAAAAAGAGGAAATAAAAAAAAAGTGAATAAGTATTACATATACCAAGTCAAAAGAGCACATCCAGGGGGCGCCTGGGTGGCGCAGTCGGTTAAGCGTCCGACTTCAGCCAGGTCACCATCTCGCTGTCCGGGAGTTCGAACCCCGCGTCAGGCTCTGGGCTGATGGCTCAGAGCCTGGAGCCTGTTTCCGATGCTGTGTCTCCCTCTCTCTCTGCCCCACCCCCGTTCATGCTCTGTCTCTCTCTGTCCCAAAAAATAAATAAACGTTGAAAAAAAAAATTTTTTTTTTAAAAAAAAGAGCACATCCATTCCAAGCCAAAGAGACTATAGAATTGCTTTCTGGTTAAACTAAATTTTGATCTTTGATTCTATTTGCAGGAATTGATTTTTGTTGTTGCCTTTTTGTTTGTTTTTTGTTGGGTCCTGGTTCTTACCTGCAGGAGGTAGAGAGTCAGTTAAAATGACTCACTTAGGTTCCCAATGCCCTCTTCCTACAGACCAACCCAACAGTCACCTCCACCATTGCCGATGTGAAAAGGGTTCAAATGCCCTTGGATTTCTGGAACATTCTGCTCATTAGTCTCTAAGGAAAACCATGAGTCCAGGAGATGGACTAAGCAAGCATGCCACTCCCTCCACTTGGAGAACTCACGGGGCAGCCTGTTTGGAAACCGAGCACCCTTCATTCCATCAGGCAGCAGCCCTATTCTCTCCAGGCAATCATGTGCCAACAACAGCTAACAGCCAAGAGGCACTCACCAGGCCAGCGGAGGACTTCAGACTCTAGCAGTGGGACTAGGGGGGCCTTTGGACCGAAGACCTATAAAAGTTGTCATTAATGAATTTATCGGGAAATAACTGACCTGCAATGAATTGCACAGCTTACTTTCATGTGAAGCTCCAAGATGAGAGGAGCCAACTATTCTCACACTGCAAAATCAGTTGTGTAGACATCATGCAGGATGGACAAAGGTAGAGTTTGTGCCCCTTGGACACACTCACACTGAGGTACACAAGGTTTATATTGAAGGAGATCAGGGGGAGGTATGAATTCTACCCACCCCCCTCCATCTTCAAAGGGGAATGGATTGGGTGTTTTGTTTTTACCTCAAGCTTAGAGACAGGGTCTTCGTGGAAATCGCTCAGTGACTGTGATATGCCCTCCTTGGAACTTGATACACAATGGATGTGGGTCTCACTCACATCTGAAAAGTGGCTGCAGCTGAAGCTGCCTGCCTGGGAATTAGTGACAAGAGTGCTGTTTTTGGAAAGTCAACTCCCACAAATGTTAGGTGAAAGATGCATATCTCATGTGGATCAAACATGAAGAAACAGAAAGACAGACAGAGAGAGAGAAGGGGAAAAGGAAAGAGAGACTGAGAGAGTGAGAGGCAACACTAAGTTATCTTGGATCCTGCTCAAAATGGCATCTTGGAAGGTGTGGAAGATGAGCAGAAAGAGGCTGAAAGTAAAAAGTCACATAGCCCGGGAAGAAAACCCTAAGAAAACCCCAAGCAACCAGTCAGAGCAGGGACATTCATCCAATTCAAGGGAACTGTGAGAGATCCCCAACAATGACACAGCAAGTCTTTGAAGAACCCCAAAATTGTTACCTAAAAAGACAGCACTGATCACTTTCTTAGCCCAGAGAGCACCAATAGCAGATCATGGCATTACCAGTCAAGTAATTAATTTCCTGCCCTCTTAGCATCATCCCATGCCCAACTTCAAATACTAACTCCAAGTGTAGCCAGCGGGGAAGAGTAGAGACATAGAGTACAACTAGCCATCCTACTTCCCCCTTGCTGAATCACCAAGAGGAAATTCACCTGGGATACTGTAACAGACAATACTCACTGAACTGCACCAGTTTTGAGTGCTCAACAAGCCAGAAGACTTTTTATTAACAAGAGTGAGCAGATAGCCTACGGAATCTATCTAAAAATTTCATTCAAGAGGACAAAAGGAAGAGACTCACAGAATGCTTCTGCAGAGTCCAGTAGAAAACAAGAGTTGATTTTATGATATTATATTCATGATTTATCTTTCTCAATGGTGAATTTACATCAAAACATAGATATCTGGACCTCAAGAAACACACCACACACACAAAAACAGATCCCAGGGCACCTGGATGGCTCAGTCGGTTAAGCAGTTTCAGTTCAGGTCATGACCTCGAAGTTGGTGAGTTCAAGCCCCACATTGGGCTCTGCACTGACAGCAAGGAGTCTGCTTGGGATTCTTGCTCTCCCTCTCTCTCTGCCACTCTCTCTCTGCCCCTTCCACCTTCCTCTCTCCCTCTCCTTCTCCCTCTCATAAGTAAATAATAGACCCCATTTTTCTCCTAGGTACATCAGTGGTTCATCCAGCCACATGTTCATTCACTCAAAGTTATTGAATGCGTATTATATGCCCAGTACTCTACTGGGTGTTGGGGGACACAAAAGTTAAGAAGTTAACTCCTTCCCTTAAAGAGAAGCTGGCATCTTGACCCTGAAAAACCATGCAAGCTGTCCTTGGCTGTTTTAACAAGTCCTACCTCCATGGTAAAAATAAGTAAAACAATCTTAGCAGGAAACTGCCTAGATTGCTAGAAACCTAGGCCAGCTTCCCCAGAGCACCAAGAGGGAGCATGCTGGGCCCAAGGTAACCCTTAAGTACACAACCCCAAATCCCTTCCTTTCATGACCTCCTTTCTCTATGCTACAAACCCAGCCAGCGCTTCTCCCCAGATCTTTCCCTATGATGGATATAGTTAGACTATGTGCAACACCACTTCTGATGACTTTTGACTGACTACATTAAAATATAGTTTTTGCTCTCAATGTAAATCCATTAGTATAAAGTAGGAGGCCATTTCTAGGCCCAAAGAAGACATTCAGCTAAGTCCTCTGCTTTGTGGGTGGTGAGCTACATTTATTCATCTATTATTGTGGTTTGTAGAATGCAAACCATTACACCTGCCTTCTTTCCTCATTTATTTTTCCTATATATAAAATCATGGTACCTATACCAGTATCCCTAAATCTACTGACTTTACAGTTTGTATTTGTCTGGCTTAGCCCTGATACCTCCCGTCCCTTCTTCCAACATAATAGCTTTTCTTTCTCATCAATACTATCTATTTAAAAGAAAAAAGTATTTGGATCTCAGAAAATTTATTCTCCTACTTAACACCTAAGATGTGCACTTTTCTAATCTTTTTTGCACTTAGTATTTTCTAGGTATAGCTGATGCCTAATTAGGCAAACCAAGATGGTAACATGTATACAAATAACCCTAAAAGTTATCTCTGTCTGACTTAGTGTGCACTGTGAAATCTTTGTTCACATACAGTATATAGCATCGGTCAATTTATTTTAACAACTCTATTTTTCTTAAGCTGATGTCAAAATGAGTATGCAATCCACAGCACATGCTAAATGGGGCTGGGGATTTCGAGGTAAAGTGACCCAAGTATTATACATCTCTCTCTCTCTCTCTCTCTCTCTCTCTCTCTCTCTCTCTCTCTCACACACACACACACACACACACACTACCACCACCACCACCACCACCATCATCTATATATAGCATATATGTAGCTATATACATACAGTCTAACACCATAGAAAAATATGTATGTGGAATGTAACATGCCCTGAACTAATCTAGAAAGCAAAAGTGCCTATTTGCTTAGCTTATGAGATACTAAAACTACCTCATCGACTATAGCCTTCCACAACTGAATGCAATGCATTATTCATATACCTATATTGGATTCACAGGGATTATCAGTCCACTTATAACTGGTACCAATGACACCCTGAGTGCAAGAAATATCACGTTGCTTTTTTTTTTAAAGTAAAATTACATCTAATTCAAGTTTCAACTGACCAAGGTTGTCAACAACAAGATCAATCAGAAGCCTGTAATACCATGTAAGAAGGGACCAAAAACAACAAGCACACAAACAAATAAACAAACAAACAAACAAAAACACTGGAGCTTACATAGCCTAGAAAACCAAGAAGGCTTCAGGTTTTCATGGTCCATTCAAAGGCTGACAGAACCCCAAGTGCCATCCCAATCCATGTTTTGCCTCCTCTGAGAGGAGGGGGCTCTTCTGGTGGCATTAGAGCGCCTCAGCTTCTCAAAATTCCACTCCAATCCTATAGGAATCTCAGGGAAACTAACTGCATGCCTCTGGAGAATGGCCCACCATTCCCCAACCTTCAAACATAAAATTTCCTGTCAATAAACCATGTTAGACAATTTAACCAGACCATAATGGTGATATGCCACCTTCAAAATACAAAGGCTTCCCTCAGAGTTGTGGAGAAGAGAAGAAAAATCTTAAAAGAAATAACGTTTCAAACTATACTGGTCAGGGTAACACTAGTTATTATGAGAAATAAATGCCCAGTATTCCTGGTTTAACACAGTGTGTATGTATCTATGTATGTATATACGTGTGTGTGTGTGTGTGTGTGTGTGTGTGTGTGTGTGTGTGACACAGTGGAGTATTATTCATCATACACAAGAATGAAATTCCTACCATATGTGACAACACGGATGGACTTTGAGAGCATTATGCTAAGTGAAATTAGAGAAAGACAAACACTGTAGGAACTTCCTTATATGCGGAATCAAAAAACATCCCGTAAATAGAACAGACTGAGCTGGGGGGTGTAGGGGTATGAGAAATGGGTGAAGGGAGTCAAAAGGAGGATAAAAAGAGAGAGAGAGAGAAAATAAAAAAATAAATATAATTTTGTTAACAGATGGTTTATCAAACATTAAAAATCGTCACTGACTATTGGAGGCCTGGAACAACATGTTACCATTTATTTATAAAGAGGAAACACATATACACAAACAGCAGGAGATAACTACTCCTATGGTTGCAAAAACATTAAGGAGAGTTTATAGATTGGTTCTCTAGTGTAAGGGGGAAAGGGTTTAAATAATAATAATAATGATAATAAATTACATTAAATATAAAATGTTAACATTTATTATACTGGAAACAAAAAAGGAAAATCACAATGCTTTTAAATATGTACTTCATATTTGTAAGTAAAACATACAAATTAGAAAAGATCATGAGCTTACAAGGGACAATTACAAAATGACATATATATATGTCATATATATGTCATATTTATGTCATATATATATCATATATATATGTGTATATATATATATATGATATATATATATATATATATATATATATATATATATTTAAGTTACCTATGTAATTTTTTTTTCCTGGTGGGCATAGTGCTCTGTTTCACCCAGTCATTCAAGGAACAAGGCTAACAAAAGATCAGGTGTTTTAAACTTACGCTTCCAAAATCGCTCTGGGTAATGACATCCAAGCCAAGAGAAGGGGGAAGACACAATGGAGAAGGGACAACCCTTCCTCTCCACTTTGGCTGAACAGTGGCATCTATTAATTCGTATACCCTGGCAGCAGAAATGAGTCACAGAGCCTCACTTAAGTGTAGGAGCAATGATAAATTCTATCCTATGGAAAGTACAGCATGTATTTTGATTAATAATTAGCCATCTCTGCCACCAAATCATAGAGAATCCAAAATTAAACTTTACCTGCTCAGCCACTATTCTCATCTGCTAAGATGAGGGCCAAAACTGAGAAGGGGGTACAGAGAAGGAGCAGAAAATAAACTCAATCATGATTTGCATAATATACAGTGATGGACAAGGGACCAATCAGAAATTCACACACCATTCAAGCTGTGAAGAAGCATAGGTAAAATTGGCTGGTTCATCTCCTTATTTTACAACAAAGAAAGGACTCCAATGAGGTCAGGTTAGCTTCCATAAACCACAAAACCCATTAATGTCAGGGGAAAAAAATGAAAGGGATCTGAGGATCCCTTGATGCTTTGTCAGCTACTCTCCCACTGAAACTCAAGTTCACCCGTTTTGTTTTTACCAAAACACAGAGACCAAGTCTTTCCAGTCACAATGTGAAATTCAGAACTGCCTCTTCAAAGACAAGATGGAGGGGAAGAGAATTTCACATTCTAACCAAATGATGCCATAAGCACTTGATGACTTCTGCACATACCTATGATCAGGGTCTGACTTCCCATTCCCACTATGACAAGTTATCAGCAAGGCTTCTGTCTTTCATACTTAAAAAAGAGTAACTAAATGGTCAGCACACTCCCATCTCGAACCACATATGCTTCATTCTGCCAACAGCTCGTTTCCTTTTTGGCAGCACCCATACCAAAAACTTATTGTGCAAATTTACTGCCAACAAGAACTGAATTTAAAGTCACTGATGACTCATGGGGGAAAAAACTGAAATTTCTATTTAGGGATGATTCTGTTTCAGTATTGAATCGTGTTTTTTCAGAGTGACTTTCACTGTGTTTGAAGCAGGATACTCGGTCCCCTCCCTGCACCAACTTCAGTGGTTCCTGTTATTTATCCTTCACCTCAAGTCATCATCTCAGTTTCTGATGCTACAATTTGTTGCTATGGGAATTAGTATGTGGTGTCAAAAGACCAAAGGATAATGGATTCATGGAGAGCCTAAGTAACAGGAGCTGACGAAAATCTCAGTAACAACAGTACGATTTTCACATTGAGGCTGCTAGTAAAATGTGTTAGGAAAAGGGGAGACGGGTGTGAGAGGAAAGAAGATGTCACTTGAATGTGTCTGTGGTTTCTTGAGGAAAACCTTTGTTAAATCTGAGTTGGAAACTAAAAGTGTGTCATGAGCTCATGATTCCTCCACGGTGCTCCAGAAGTGCGGGACTGAGGTACAGTTTCACAGAATTTACCTGTCAGAGCCTCTCAGCCACTATCAGTAAAAGGCAACTGGCAGTTCTGTGTATCTTCTCTTCACAGAAGGAGGTGTCGACATCAAGACAAGAAAGCCAGGTAGACTCACAAAAATCACAGCAAAATTCAATGCAGGATGAAAATTTCAGCTATAGTTGCAAAGCAAAAAGCAATAATGACTTCATATAGCCCACATTCTCAAGAGATGCAGCCGCCAAGGGTACACCAGCCACATCCCCATGGCATTCACTACTGAGTGATGACACCATCTCCCCTCCATTTTCACTGTATTCCCTGGTTCCCAAACATGGCTGCACATTAAAATAAGCTGAAGAACTTTTCCAAAACACTCAGGCCTGCACCCTATCAATCAAATCAGAATCCCTGTGGATGGGCCCAGACACACTGGTATTCTTTCAAAGGCTCCTCAAGGCAGCCAGCATGGAGAACAAATGGTCCACAAGAACAGATGATTAAGAATCTTTGGAGTTACACACTGAATTTAAAATGAACTCTTACATCTTTTTCACGTGTGATGTTGTTAAGGCACATGTCTTTAAGCTGTGTTTTTGCCATTAAGTTTATGGACCTGTGAACAAGACTTTCTCCTTTGGCTTATCTCCTTTTGCCTTGTTCAGGTCAACATATCGATACATTTATGGAGCTCTCCTTAGATGGTGATGGCTATCAAGCCAAGCAGCTTAATCTCATATGTTCCAGCTTCATCTCATCATTTTCTAACTTCTATAATTGATAATCTCATGGCCTGTTTGCCCTTCCTGCTTCTCGGGCACCTTTTACTGAATGATTGGTTTATGGCATCCTATCATCATCAGTACCTGCCCGCCAACTATTTTATTTTTATTTTTTTGTTGTTCTTCCTGATACCCCATTTCCAGTCCCATTCTTCTCCTTACAGCTTCCCCACCACATTCAATCTGCACTAAAAAAATAAAAAAATACTTGAGGGGTCTACAGTCTTAACTTTTCCATGGATGAGAGGGGTATCTCTCTCCATTTGTTGGGATTCATTCATTCATTTGGTGAATTCTTCAGCGCTTGCCATGTTTCAAATGGTTCTCTAAAAGCTGTGATTACAATTAGACACGTTTCTTTGTGTCTTTTAATAGAGTTTTATTATTTTTCCAAAAGTATTTTCTTTATTTTCTTAGGTCACTTTCTAGTTAGATATTTCAAGTTTTGTTGCTTTAATGAAAGACATCGTATTCTCCACTATATTTTTAGCTAGTACAAGTATAGAAGAACTCTGTTGATATTTTTGTTGTTGTTATTGTTGGTTTTCTATATATTGATCTCATTGAACTCTTTCATTAGTTTTAATAGTCTATTGGTTGTCTTAAGTTTCCTGTCTCTTCCCTTCCAGTCCTTGAATTTTTTATATCTTTTCCTTGCTTTACTGCATTGGCCAGAGACCATTACTTTTGCAAGCATTCACAAACCACCCTCTCAATAATTTAGTCTAAATTGATAATGAGATCACCAGACTGCAGTTTGCATATTAACTTCTCTTCTTTCTTGGAAAAAAAAAAGTCTATTGAGTTTTCCAGAACCTCTCATTCTCCCCAGTATATGTTTTTAAAAATCTCAGTCTATACTGTATTGCATAAGTAAAACTTGCTGACAGTATATATTAAAAGTTCTCAACACAAGAGGGGCACCTGGGTGGCTCAGTCAGTTAAGCCTCCGACTTCAGCTTAGGTTGTGATCTCATGGTTCATGGGAGCCTGCTTCAGATTCTGTGTCTCCCTCTCTCTGTACCCCTCCCCAACTAATGCTCTGTCTCTGTCTTTCAAAAATAAATAAATGTTAAAGAAAGAAAAAGAAAATCTTTGGAGTTCAACAATATTGGCTTAGGGGAATGCTCCACTTTCCCCCTCTCTTTCCGAGCCTGGATCAGGGAACTCTGCATTAAATGCAACTTGCTATGCTTCCCAAAGGACCCACTCGTATACCCCCAAAAGAAACAGCACTTGTATACCAACCACACAGCAGCCATGGACAACCAGGGATGAACAACAATAGCAGCTGCGAAAGCAAAAGATTTTGGCTCTTTTCTGAGATCTCTCTCATCTGGTCCATCCATCCCAGAAGGAGCTAAGGCAGAAAAGGAAGAAAGGAAGGGAGGAAGGGTAGATAGTGACCTCTTTACCATCAATACAAATCCTTCCAGCTGCAGTCAGGGTGGCTCTAAGTCAAGGAGGAGGTGAGCACTAAAGTGGATGTGAGACTCAAGTTTTAACATAGACCAAATAAGATCAAACATTCCACTATCTGAAAATGACTGAAGACATAGAACCTGCCCAAGATGAAACTACTACAGTGACTGGCAACATGATCACAAGAACAGAAGCTTGACCTTCAACTGAGCCTTTGGAACCTGAAGGTGATAAGAGAGCTAAAAGTCCATTCAGAATGGACCACTCCATAGTTGTGGATTGCTGGGGCTTCCTACAATCTAAACTGGCTTGACCGCCTCTGTTTAGTGACTCTTTTTGTTATCTACCTTATAGTCAGCTTTACTCACGGGTGAGAGATGAAGGAAAAGTCACAGAGACCTACACCCCACTACAAAGCACAGACCACGAGGCACCTCCCTGGATAAGGGTCTTGACTCTAAGTAGGTGACTAAGCTGTCCTGAGGAAGGCCATTTGAGCAGGTACATAACTGATGACTAAATGGATGGCACATTTCTTTGTGAAACACATCAGATATTGAAAAAAGAGGAAAATAAAAACCTCTTTCCACAGTCAAGTCCAAAGCCCACTAGAAGTTGACTGAAACATATCCCATCAGCTGACTTTGTCTTCTTTTCAATCAACCAATTTCAAATTCCTTTCATAATCACTAACAGATAAAATCCCAAAAGGGTAGACATCATTTCTAGAAGGCCCAAAATGAAATGTATATATTTCTTAAAATTCATTCTATTCCATTCGTATAGCACATGCTAAATAAACCTATATGTTGGGCAGATGGACAGAGGGGTGAAGGAATGAGGTGAAGAACAAATGAACAGAGAACATACATGTTCGAGTGAGCACAGGCTGAGAGCAATTTTGTGTCGGGGGTGGGGCCTAAGAAAAGTAAAAACTAAAGGAAAGACACATCATGGGGAGGAAAATATCTAGAAACAAAATTTACATTATAATTTTGCCCAGAAATATGTAATTAATCATTACTGAAGCACAGTTAAGTGTCATCCCTTCATAATGAATAAGTTTCCAAAGTCTGTTTGCTTAATGATCCAAAATTTAAATAGCCCTAGTTTGGCCTTGAATGGTGACCTGGCCTTGGTCTTCTCATAAAACTGTCAGGCTTTTTTATTTCCTCATTCCACAGCTGGAAAACTGCAGAGTTTCAATATTTGGACCAGACTTGAACAACTTTATACATAATGAAATTTCAATTAAGAATGTTCTTTGAACTCAATCATTTCTCGCAAATTAGGCATATCCTACAAATCCGTGTTTGACAAAGTTAAGGTTGAGGCCCCTTAGATAGTCAAGACTGTGTATTTGAGGGGTTTTGACAATGCTGAATGCTGAATATGTGATTTTAAACAGGAGTTCTAGTTATTTTAAGCTATTCCTGTCTCCTTGATAGCACTGTAATGAAATAACTTCCAAGGGTGCTTATTCTCTCTTAAGTGTTTCAAGCAAATGAATGAATGAATGAATGAATGAATGAAAGGAAATTGCTCATTTTCTTTGTAAAAATTTTCCATTGCCTAACAAATGTATCCATCCCCCCAAAAGGATCAGTTAATAAGTTAATATATCATCAATATATACAGAGTGGAAGCCAACTGCCCAACATAAATCCTCATTAATCAAATATTACTTGGGCTTTCCAATTTCCTGGGAAATCAATATATAATTTAGCTGGTGATGGATGTGCAGCCACAAACCATTAACAACATAGTTGTGAATCTCTGATCACTTGAGGGGTTCATCAGTTCCCAGTGAGATGTGCCAAATGGGAAAGGCCATTCCAACGGAGTGTCTCCAGGCATTAGTAACCTATGTGGATGACCTAGGAAGCTCCCCTCAGAAGTCAAGATCCTAAAATACATACTGTGCTAATGTGAAAGGCTAAATTTATGCCATTCCTTTGAGTTAAGTAAGGCATTTGGAAGCAAATACAACTGCAATCTACACTGTTGGTGAATATTTTCCCCCAGTCCTAAGGAGATATTTCTCTAGAATGAAACACCTCCCTCACCCCATACTCTCACTCATTCCTTTCAGTGGGGGATTTTTCAAGAAGAAACAAGCCTCACCATACTCTTCTACCTTTGTCTACTTGCAGTCAGCTATAAACTCTCTGAAATATAGGAACAGACTACCAGGAACCCTAATTCTATTTTTTACATTATTTAACAACACTCTGCGTTGGAGTATAACATACTCACAGAAGAGTAAACCACAAGTATACAGTTCAATGGATTTGTACTGAGTAAAGACCAGTACAAATAACCAGCATCTAGATCAAGTAACACCAGCATCTAGATCAAGAAATTAAACGTTACCGATATCCTCAAAAAATCCTTTGTGTCCTGTGTTACTCATCCTCCCCCACAGATTAGTTTTGCCTGACCCAGAAAGGTATATAAATACAATCTATGTCTGCTTTCTTTTGCTTAGCCTTCCGGCCATGAGACCATACTGTTGTTTGGCCATGAGACCAACCATGCTGTTGTTTGTGGCTCTCAAGTGTTCAGCATCTGCTGTGTCACACTGCACTGTGTGAATATACCACAAGTCACCGAATGGATTGTGGACGAAGATAGGAGGTATTTTGAGGTTGGGGCTATTGCCAATAATGCTTATATATGTTTTGGTGACATACACACCACTTTTCTGCTGGATATCTAACTGACTGCATTTCAACTACTGACAAAGATGAATAAATGGTGCTCCCTGCCAGGGGATTGTTTATTTATCTAGCTCATACCTACTGAATGATACACTGTGGTATATTTTGTTCCTATGGATTCGTTCCAGAGTCGAAAGAAGAAACATTATGGTCCACAGAGAACTTGATCATCACTGTGCTCAGGCAGAAAAAAGAATGACATGGACAGCTCAGGTTTATTTTGCTAAGATGGAATTTTGTAAAAGAGAATAGCACCTAGTATGAATAAAAATGAGCGATATGATGAGATGAGATTTGATGGAAGGGACCTGACTCTTTGGAGGGATACATAGAGCATCAAAGCTGGAGTCCCACCTGATATTGGCCCACCTAAATAAAGAGCCTGGGGACTAGTGTGAAAGGTCAGAGGCTTGTCACACTCTGTTTTGTGGGTTGTGTTGTTTTACCACCTTTTTTTTCAACAAGTCAATGGGGAAAGAGAAAACTGCCTCAGAATGTGCCGAGGAACACAGAGCCACTCAGCCAGATACGCATGCACATTGGCCAGGGGGCCACCCCACCCAGCAAGCTAGTTTAAAGATGGACCACACAGCAGAAGCCTCTGCAACAGGTCACAGTGGCATAGGAAATATTTGTGACAAGGAAGAATGTATGAGTGACCACTTACTTTCACAGGCCCCTTGGCAGGCATTTGGACCCACTGGCAATGAGCTGTCTCAGTTCCTGCTCTGAACATCAAACTCACCACTCTATCTGGCCATAAACCTTTTCAAAAACCATTCTGTGAACATCTTTAAAACAAAATGAATAATATTAAGTATTTATGAAAATGATTACCAAGGTTAAAAAAGAACTGTCATTTATAGATAAGCTAAGCAAATGCACAAACATCACCTCCATCACCACACTTGGCGACCAGTACCCTCCCACAAACCAAGAAATCAGCCCTGATTCCTGGGTCCAGCACAGAAAAGGCCTAAACTCAAGATTCTTTCCTTCAACAAAGATTCATTCTAAAATATTTATTGAGCATTTAGGTGCCAAGCATTATGAGATTACCAGCAACAGAGAAGCACTTTCTCCAGTTAAAGCATCTCTCCCCTGAGTACCTTTGCATAGAACTTCACTTCTCAGTGTGTCCCAAAGAACACTTACCCTTCAAAATACTCTGCTGCACAATGATTCTGAGGTCAAGTAAGTTTGGAAAACCCTGCCTAGCATGTCACTTCTTGTCGATCCATAATATATATTAATACATTAAAGGCTCTGAGAAGTTCTGCGATAAATAAGCATGTTTAATTTTCTTTAACCTAACATTTGCCAAACTTATTTCACCTTGGAATCCTACTTCACATAACCCAGTATTTGTGGACCACAACTTGAGAAATGATGTTATGAAGAGCCATTCATTAAAGAGACTACATAAGGGGCGCCTGGGTGGCTGAGTCAGTTAAGCATCTGACTTCAGCTCAGGTCATGATGTCACGGTTTGTGGGTTCAAGCCCCACATCAGGCTCTGTGCTGACAGCTCAAGCGTGGAGCCTGCTTCGGATTCTGTGTCTCCCTCTCTCTCTGCCCCTCCCCTGCTCACACTCTATCTCTCTCTGTCTCAAAAATAAACTAAAAGAAAAAAATTAAAGAGACTACATGAGCTCATCAAGGAAGCTTGTATTGGACGGCCTTCACTACACTCAAATGCTTGAAAGAGAGGCTGGGGGAGGCAGTTTTTTTCAAGGACTCACTGGGTAGCCTTTCCCTCATTTCCAAATAAGCAAGTCCCTTTACGTTACGTAAAACTCAGTTTCATTATCTACAACATGTACAGGACAAACTAATATACTTTGAAGAGTCACTGCATTAGAAAGAATGTATGCTAAGTGCTTAAAATATAAGTACACAAACACTGAAAGATATTCATTACTATTACTAAATCTTCCTAAGCTACAGTCTTCCTTCATAAGTGCTAATTCTCTAGAATAGGGATCCATCATAATGATGTATGTAGCTTTTTCCCATTAGAGATCATACTCCTAAGGTCTATAAGCAAGTTAGAGAGATCTTGGCATGCCCAAGAAGTGTCTTCTTGGGAACAACCAACCCCCTTTTAGTTATCTCCTCTTCCCTTTCTAGCCAGGCACTGTTCAGTAAAACTTAGTGCAATGATGGAAATGTGGCTAGTGTCTTCTACATTGGACAGTGTAGACACTTTCCATTGTCATTAGCTCTTCCCTCTTTTCCTTCCCAAATGTGTGGGTCCTTCATAGGTCAGGCAGAGCCCTAGGTAGAGACTGAGCCTATACTTGTGCCATATCTAGTGCAAAAGCTGCTTCATCATTAGGGTCAATGTGAAGATCTGGTCAGAGAGAAAGTTGTCCATTCAGTTGATAGGAAGAGGGGTGGAGAGGTTTTCAAGAAGCCAAAACCCTTGCACTGGCAGACCCATTTTCTCGTCATCATTAACTTCTTTGGATTATAGCTCTGAAGGCAGCTGCTTAATGGAAATAGGTTTTGGATGAGAAGATATAGTAATACACTATCAATGAAAAATACCTTTGTATCACTAAATTCATCCACTCCAAAGCACACAACAGGACCATATGGGAATGAAATGTAAGGTAGTTGACTTTTGATAGAAACAAATAATCATAAGTGTGGAGAAGTAATCACACAATAGGGTAATGTACGAGGAATGGCGGCACAGCCAATCACAGGTGGAGGTGCTGAGGGCTTAGTCTGAGGGCTTTTGGGAAACAAAATAGTGAAAAAGAAAAGATAGAAGGTTCTAGGAGTAAATGTTCAGTCTCTTTGAAATTGTCTTGAACCTGCATATATTTTTGTTTTATTCTCTCCACTAAGTAAGCCATTGAGTTCAGGCATTTCAGGAATCTCTAAATTCTGTTCTTTTATCCTTCCATCCCCAACTCTTAGTGTAGGACACTAATTACTTCCTGCCAAACATACCACTACACAAGACCATGAAATCAGGGCATTTCAAGAGGGCTTGTGAGTTTGAATATCCCCTTTGTCAGTTAAGATGGTAACCTTCATGAGATGAAAGTGGTTTTCAAATTCTTAAAATTGTGTGCTGTTTCAATGAAGTTTCAGATTTGAAGGAGAAAACCATTTATCTTTTTCATAAATATTTTTTAAATAGGTGGCTTATTTTTATTTATAAAGAATTATCGAGTATCTGGTGAGAATATCTTTGGAGTTAAAAGTTTCTATATCAACCTTATGGTAGCTCTAACCCAGCAATGCCAAGATACTGATGCAGGAAGCTCAACTTACATCTCTTCATTTGCGGGGGGGGGCTGTTAAAATATATTTGTTTATTTTGAGAGAGAGAGAGCAGGGGAGGGGCAGAGGCAGAGGAAGAAAGAGAACTCTAAACAGGCATTGCATCGCCAGAGGAGAGCCTGAGGTGGGGCTTGATCCCACAACCGCGAGGTCATGACCTGAGCTGAAAATCAAGGGTTGGATGCCCAACCAACTAAGCCACTCAACCACACCTTATATCTCTTTATATAAAAGTTAAGCAAAGGCTCTAGGGAGAAGAATATAGACAGACATGAGAGATATACACAACTCAGTATCAGAGCAATACAACATGAGTTCAAGACTTTTAAAATAGGCTTGACTTCAGTACAACTATAAAGAATAGAGAATATGCAGATGATCAGGGAAAATGAGATTTCAGCCCACGTTACAGCAAAATCTCACACTCAGCTTTTTAAAAAAACAAATCATTTAAAACTCACTTTCCTTAAGCAAGAGTTAAAACCAAGAAACTTACATCACTGAAGCCAAAGCAGGAAGAAACAGCCAGAAAATAGCACATACAGAATTCAGACAAGGAATTCCAAGTAGCATTCTCACAGGCTGAATTTGGATTGCTCAGGGAAGCCCATGAGATCTCCTTTTCAGGAGAATTTTTAGAACAGGGGAAAACCATCTAGCACGTCTTCTAAGAAGTCAAGGGGTAACTGGAACAGCAAAGCTTTCTCAAGCCTCTTCCATGTGTACAGACAGCAGCTGAGAAATAGAGCATTTCCAGGGCGGAGTTGGTATAACGTACTAGCCACATGTCAAGCCTTCCAGTAGGCCAGCTCTGTATTGGATTCCTGTTCCTTTTCACTGTGTAGATTTATTACAGGCAGGTTCCCCAGACACAGAAGCTCAGTGTTCCTCTTGCCACCTCCTCAACGTGCACCTGTGCTGGTTTGATGAATCACCTTACTATACACTAAAGGGTTGAAAAATAAAAATCAATGTAGGCCAATCAATAGACCTTTAGAAAGAATCCTGATTTCTCAGCTTCATGTGACTATAAAGGGAAACACCCTTGCAGCCTAAAAATGTACTAAGGAGAAATACTAATAATGTAGAAGTTTTGATTAAACCAAAGTCACTGCCAACTAGTCTTATCTCAAAGCAGAGTGAGTCAGGTGTCTTCCCAGAGTTTTGTGTTTTCTAATTCCACACAATCAAGTGCCACAGAAGGGGCAGCCAGAGAGTGGACCCAGAACACAACAATGCTCACCGCTGGAAGAAATATTGGAACTCAGATCTGATGGCCTTTGTCCCTTCCATCTACTTTATTCCTATTCTGGGCTATCCCAAGGGGCTTTTGGATCAGAAGGAGCAGCTTGGGAGGGAGTCCCCATGTTGTTCTGATTTGATGGGCATGGCTAATAGATGGCCTGACCAGAAACATCTTCTACTCTGATCACCACAAAAATGGAAGTCCTTATTTTGATACTTTTATGGAGAGGAGTCCTAGAAGAATTTTTCTGAAAACAATAAGTGGGTGGAGTATGTTATACATCATTCACAGGTACTGACGATTAGCAAGGCCACATGAATCAGTTATGTGGTCTCTATACCTAAGAACATTCTGCAATGGAAGGATAAAGATTGATCTGGGGAGGGGAACAGGAATGTTAAAACAGTCAAGAGCCTCAAAGCTAAACAGTTCACCTTGGATCATCCTTGCATTCATCTTTCGGGAATGAGAATCCCAAATTAAACCAGCTTTGAGCTTTCTTGAGCTTTCTTGACAGCCATTGCCTCCCTCTAGGCATTTAGCTACACATGGAAGGAAGAAAACTGACAAGTCTTCATTCTGTTAATTATGTTATGAGAAGTTTTTATCAACAGTGCTACACTTCCAGAGGGAAACACTGGTGAAAGTTGAGATCTACAGTGTCTCTATAGGCTGACCATGGCAAGAACCATTTTGCTTAGCAAAGCCAAAGAATTCTGTTCCCATTCTCAAGAGTCAAAATTTTCTGAAGCAAAAAAGATACTCTTAGCACTCATTCCTAAGAACCTAGGTTTCCTCAATTTGCATAGTTACCTGGCCCACTAACATCTCCTCTCTAGACGTGCAAGGACCACCTGTCTCACAAAGTTTTGCATCTTCCAAGATTAGTACAAAGGATTTTGACCCACCTGTATGCACCCGAAACTCTCACTCGCTCTGCTACTCTCTCCTTCCTCCTCCTCCATGAGTCCACTCCTTCCCCTCTCCAACTCTCTAAAACATTTATTTTTCTTTCCATCCAGCAGTTTTCTAAAAATACTTCTCTACCTAGAAAATGGATCATTGGTACACATGAATGTCTCCCACAAACAAAATGCCATCACCTTTCCTGAATCCAGTTACACTCTTGCCATCCCATCTGGACTTCATGAAGCCTGCAACCCTGTCACCCCAGACACTCTCACCATCCTAGTCCGCTCTCACTTTCTCATGATGACAGGAGAGTTCCAGACCTCAGGCAGGCATTGCCTATCCCTGTCCTCCTTGGTCTCGACAGTACTGCCCAAAAGAAACATGATATGAACCACATCTGTAAATTTAAATTTTCTGATAGTCACATTCCAAACGTAGAAAGAAATGGGTAAGATTAACATAAGCAACACATCTCATTTAGCTCAAGGTATCCCAATTTAGGGGTCAACATGAATCAACAGAAGGAAATTGGGGCGCCTGTGGCTCAGTCAGTTAAGCATCAAACTCTGGTTTCTTCTCAGATCATGATCTCACAGTTTTGTGAGTTGGAGCCCCATGTAGGGCTCTGCACTTGAAGTACAGATCTTGCTTGGGATTCTTTCTTTCTGCCTCAACCCCCCACCCCCACCACCCAACTTGCACTGTCTCTTTCACAAATAAATAAACTTAAAAAATTTTTTTAAAAGGAGAGAGAGAAGAAAATCATTAGTGAGACGTTTTACATTCTTTCCCCACTTACTCCTCAGAGTCTGGTGTGTATTTTACCTTACAGCATATTTGTTTGGATGTTTATGTTTTTGTAAGAATGTCTTGGCCTTTAGCTAAGTTTCATATAATCTACAATGGAAAAGTAGATTCACACATCCAAGGTGTTCGAAACAGACAAAAGGTTTGCCAGTGACTGAATCAGTGTCAATTGTAAAATTTCAATTATTCAAAATTGAAAATTTAGACCTACCTTCAAGCATCCTCATTGCAGAGAACTTCAGGATCAAACGGTAGTGTGGCATTTTTCCTTGTTCACTGACGACACTTCCAAATATCAAATACCCTCTTCTTGGAACTCATACCACCTTCTCCCCTCATGTTGCTTAGCACACCCTAGACGTCCCCCCACATCTGTCAGACGCTGAGAGCTGGCTCCCACTCTCTCTCTCCACCTCCATCCCTTCCACACAGGATCATCTCAGGGGTGTGTGGTGTCCCAGCCAACACCTGCCTTCAGACTGTGCTGACCTCTGAATTCCAGTGACCTTCAGTTCTTTCCCATTTCTGCCACTCACAATCCACGGCTACCTTTGAGACTTTGTCATAACCCCAAACTAGTCCACATCTCAAGTCAAACACCCCACTCCATGTCTCCACTCTAATTTTCTCGTCTACTCATTCCTCTGACTTTATAAAAACCCTCAGTCCCCGGAGGCTTCCCTTCCCTCCCAGTCCACCGCTGTTACTTACTCCTGTCCTCAAAGGACATGGTGCGGGGTAAGAAACAGAATTCTGGAAAGCAGATTCCCTGAGGTTACTCCTAACCTCTGCCCCTTAAAGGCTATGTGTCCTTGGGCAAATTATTTAACCTCTGCACCTCCACCCTGCCTCTGTCTAAACTGAGGGCAACAACTCTGTCAAACTGGTTTTATGACAACCAGTTTGATAACTGCTTTATCAACTATAAAGCACTTAGCACCGTGTGGTCATTATATACATTTGTTAAATAAATGTTTTCTTCCAAAAACAGTACCTTCCCCAGCACGCCCTTTGTCCTTCTGCCCCAGCTGCTGGGCTAAACCACACCCAGATCAACATGCTGTCTGCCTTCTTACTATCTATACTGTGGCAACTAAGTCCTACTGGGGAAACCGATAGTCTACTGCAAACTGGCACCCCTACAAATGCTCTCTCAGACACCAACATTACTGCTAGAGCAATTTTCTTGTCTTAGGTCAGGCCCTGCTACCATCCCACAAGCCTAACAGGCTTTTCTCCACTAAGAACTAGAGGCTATGAAGGCCAGGGTAAGCACCAGCAAATCTCTAATGAGAAGCTTCTGGAAAACTGAACACTAGCCAGAAACTAACGGGTTTTTCTATTATTATGTTGCTTGACTTCAAACTGTAGTAGTAATGTTATAGAAAGATGTAAATGGCCTCTGCCCAGCCTAACTCCTATCTAGAGGGTCAAATTTGTCTCCTAGACTCAAGGAACTGGGATTTTAAAATCAAAAGGGAGAAGTGGGGGAGCAAAAGCAAATTGAAGAAGACTTGGAAATGAAGATGAAGGAAGAAAGGAATGTCCTTACAAAGAAAGAGAGGCCCTTAGAGGCCAGACTGGGAAAATCCACTTTTAAACCAGCAGTGGGTAGGCTGAGTAACAGCCCTCAAGGATATCCGCGTGCAGAGTCCAAAAACCTGAAAGTATTCCTTAAGAAAATCTGCAGGGAGAATGAGGATTAAGGATATTGAAATGGGGAGAATATCCTGCATTATCTGGTGGGCACCAAACATAATCAAAAGTGTCCGAAGAAGAGGGAGGTAAGATGGAGATTTGATGTTGAAGGAGCTGTCACAATAGAAACCAGAGATGAGAATTATGGGGAAAAGGGTATGCCAGCCAGGGAATGTCAAGGCAGCTTCCAGAAGCTAGAAAAGACAAGGAAAAAGATCTTCCCTAGGGCCCGTAGAAGGAACCAGCCCTGCCACACCTTGACTTTAGCTCAGGGACACTGATTTTGGGCTTCCAAACTACAGAACTCCAGCAGGAAAAAATTCTGTTGTTTTAAGCCATCAACTTTGTTAGTAACTTGTTATGGCAGCAGTAAGAACCTAACACACACGAGGCAGTGAAGAAAACTTCATATGCTCTAGAAGCATTTCGAGGGGACAGGCATGGCATGTTCCATGAAGGGAACACACTCAGACTTGGTCAGGAGGGCCTCTGCCCTGCTGCTCAGACCAGCGTACAAAGGAGACTCCTCAGGACAGCCCTTGCTCAGTGCAGCCCTGGGTTCATCAGTGCTTTGGAAGGAATCAGCCTGCTCAGAGGGGGTGGTGAGTAGGATTTGTTTGAAAAAAAGATGCTCTGGGTTTTCCCAGAATTCGTGGACTTTTCACAAATCTCTAAGTATTGGAGACCCCACAGAACCAAAATGGATGGGGTATGTTAGGAAAAGAAATCTCTGTATAGATCTGTTATGGGTTGCATTATGTTCCCCCAAAATTCACATGCAGTCCTAACACCAATACTTCAGAATGTGACCTTATTTGGAAATAGGATTGCTCCAGTTGTCATCGGTTCAGGTGTCACTGGAGTAGAATAAACCCCTACTCCCGTATGATCGGTGTCCTCATAAAAAAGGGAAAACTGGACACAGCAACTCACAAGAGAACACCATGTGAATACTGGCATTCTGTCACGAGCCCAGGAACTACCAGAAACAAAGCGAGTGGCCTGGAACAGATCCTTTCCCCATCGCCTGCAGAAGGAGCATGGCCCTGCCCACACCCTGATCTTGGCTTTCTGACCTCCAGACTCATGAGACAATACATGTCTGTTACTTAAGCCACTCAGTTTGAGGTACTTTGTTATGGCAGCCATGACACGCTCATACAGAATCCTGAAGGGACGAAAGCATACTAAAGCTGCCTGCCAACGCTGGCCTGATGCAGAGCAAAGAAAAAACAGGCCGAAAGGAAGGAGCTGGATGCAAATGGTAAAGCTCAGCTGGGTCGGCTTCAAAGGGAGGAGCAACAAATTTATTTTTATGCCTGTCTTCTAAAAGTGGAAGGTTACTTGTTTTCCACATAGAATAGTGCTATAAAGTTTCCTGTTAAAATAAATGTCTCTAAGTCAAAAGGTTCAGTGATTTAAACAAAAATATTAAGTATAACCATACAGGCAATACTTCGAATGTTTCTTTCTTTACTGCCTGTCTCTTTCAACAAGAATGTAAGCTTTTTAGAGGCAGGACTCTTGTCTGTCTTAGTTACTACTGTATTCCCAGTTCCCAGAGCAATGCTTGGCATACAGTAGTTGCTCAATAAACATTGTTGAATTAAGTCTAAAAACAAAAACAAAAACAAAAACAAAAAACAGGGGCACCTGGGTGGCTCAGTCGGTGAAGCATCTGACTTTGGCTCAGGTCATAATCTCACGGTTTGTGGGTTTGAGCCCCGCATCAGGCTTTGTGTTGACAGCTCAGAGCCTGGAACCTGCTTCAGATTCTGTGTCTCCCTCTACTCTCTGCCCTTGTCTGCTCTCGCTCGGTCTCTCTTTCAAAAAAATAAATGGTTAAAAAAAAATTTAAAAAAAAAAAAAAAAGAATGCCTGGGATCTCCTGAGGATGAAGACATTCAGAAAAGCTGGGACAGAGGACACCATGAGTAAATCATTCACATCTGTGCTTTATTGAAAAGTTTCTGGCAAAATACCTCACTTCCTATCATAGCACTTCTGTGTTCTTTGCCCACCTCCACTGAGAAAATGCTCTTAAAAATTGCAGCATATCTGCTTCCACAAATTACTTATAGGTTTATAACCATTGCTCTAAGAATGAGAAAAATAACAGTTTATACTAAGAAACAGAAAAGAATTTTAACTGAATGAGAGAAAAGTGACTTCCTAACCAGATGAGAGGTTTCTTAAAAAAGAAAGAGACTTTGAACATGTAGAACCCCACTCAGTTTTCATCCCAGATTCCTTCAAGTGGTTGTGGGTGCAAGCCTGGTGGACCGTTGAACCACGGATCAGCCCCAGGCCATCTGTGCTTACCGCCAGGCCCTCCCTTAGCTTGCGGGCTCACAGGGCAGGAGTCATCTTCTCTTGTATCTAGAACGGTCTCCACATCTTCCTTATCACTTATTTACAAAAACAGAAGCACTAAGTCATACCAACTCATCATCATTAGCCCAGAGGTACCATCCTTTAAAGGATCAGAGACAAGGAAAAACTCTTCATTATTGTCATCTTGATTTCTTAACAAAAGCATCATTAGACCAATCTTTGATGGGACAAAGCTGAGGGAACTCAGGGAAACGGAAGTTTGAGCGAGAGAAAATTTTAATATTGTCTTTGTTCCCTTCACTGTCTAACTCACTAGAAAATACTGTCTTGTCCTTTGGTATTTAAAACACGTTAATTCAGGGGCACCTGGGTGGCGCACTTGGTTAAGCGTCCGACTTCAGCCAGGTCACGATCTCGCGGTCCGTGAGTTCAAGCCCCGCGTCAGGCTCTGGGCTGATGGCTCAGAGCCTGGAGCCTGTTTCTGATTCTGTGTCTCCCTCTCTCTCTGCCCCTCCCCCGTTCATGCTCTGTCTCTCTCTGTCCCAAAAATAAATAAACGTTGAAAAAAAAATAAAACACGTTAATTCAGGTCCCTTTTCCCACACACCCCACCCTCCAGGGGCTGTATTCCCAAGGTCACCACCAGCCCTCAAGTTCTTTTCCTTAGAGACCCTCCACCTCTTGTAGACATCCCTGTGATGGCTGTTTTCTTGGAAATTACTCATTTCCCCTTCAATTCCCCTGCAACTTTGACATTGCTACCACCAATACAAAACAAATACAAAACACCCACTCACCCAAGTCATTAGCACATGCAGCACAAGGCTCCAAGAGTTCCGAGGGGTTTGCAATGTGACAAAACAAACAAAAAATAATGTTAAAGTGAATATAAAAAAATCCCTGCTCTTGGGGCGCCTGGGTGGCGCAGTCGGTTAAGCGTCCGACTTCAGCCAGGTCACGATCTCGCGGTCCGTGAGTTCGAGCCCCGCGTCGGGCTCTGGGCTGATGGCTCAGAGCCTGGAGCCTGTTTCCGATTCTGGGTCTCCCTCTCTCTCTGCCCCTCCCCCGTTCATGCTCTGTCTCTCTCTGTCCTTGAAAAAAAAATTTAAAAAAAAAAAAAAAATCCCTGCTCTTAAAAGGGCTTGCCCACTCCTCTGGTGGGAAGACCTCTTGGTCCACCCCTTCCAAGGCTCCAAGCTCCTACGCTGTGGCCTCACCACCCACCCCAACACAAGGTATGTGTCCTACAATGATCGATGATCCTACTTCTCCCAGCTCACAATTCCAGGGAATCACCTTCCTCCCCTAATGGCTCACAAGGTTTTTCCCAAATTGAGACAATGCCCTCCCTAAGATGCCTTCTGGTGCCAATTACTAAGATGGTAAGTTTTCCACCCCAATACTATTCAGATCTGGCTAAAACTGGCTCCTTATTTTTTTTGTTTAACTCTGCCTGGTTTTCCTTATTTTTAAGAACCAATTAATGTGATTTGTTCCATTTTTTTTAGCTTACTGCTGCATTGGCTCAAGTTCCTGCTTATAAATAAACCTACTCTGGTTCACCTACTCCACGCATTTTTGCTTTATATCATGTTTTGACAAATTCTGACAAAGTTAAAAAGGAATACGAAGCAACCAACTGCCTTTACTTCAAGCTTAAGAAGTTCAATTTTATTCTTACTAATAACAACCCAGGAAATGGATGCTTACATGAATTTGAAAATCTTGTTTTTCTAAATACAATAAAAAATTTTCATTCCTATTCAGAAGTAATTGTAGTGACAGAGTATATGAAGAATTTATATTGAGTTATTAAATGAGTAACAAAGGTATTTTCTTCCAATCCAGGAATAACCTATAAAGGATTTTACACATACTTAGACCCCCACAGTGCCTTTAAATTCATTTTGCCTCACGGTAAATTTTAAAAAGCAGGAAAGACAGAAGAAATGTATATTTGCTAATATGTTTTGCTGATTTAACTCTTCCCTGATCTGTCCCACATCCCTCCAAGACCAGGAGCTCCTCGTATAAACTCTAGTCATCTAGAGTCATCTACTCATCTAGTCATGTGTGGGCATTTGAATTCTGGCTCTTCCATCTCTAGCCATACAACTCTGCTCAAGTTATTTAGCTCCCGTGAGACTCAGTTGCCCTATTCATACCTTGAAGTTCTTGGAAAATTTATCCAAAATCTCAAAATAGGCAAAGGGATTACTAGATGTTCTTTCAGTGTGGTACTGGGTTGGCCTTTTTATTGTCTGGAATATTTTCCAACTCTGTAGGAGCAGAGTTTAACCTGCAAATTTTTATCTATTTTTATTTTTTAATGTTTATTTATTTTTGAAAGAGAGAGAGTGAGTGACATAGGGGCAGAGAGATAGGTAGACACAGAATCCAAAGCAGCTGTTAGCACAGAGCCTGACATGGGACGGGAACTCACGAGCTCTGAGAACGTGACCTAAGCTGAAGTAGGATGCTTAACTGACTGAGCCACCCAGGCTCCCCCAAGTGATTACTTCTGTTAAGTCATAATTTCACATACATAATCTCATGAGTTTCATGCAAATGTAAAATGAACACATATAAAAGATTGTAGTTAGCTCATTAATTAATGAAAGGACCATTAAGATGTTAACACTAGTTCAGAGAACAGTTGAGAAGCTGGGTATTCTGTAGCTGGGTATTTTGTATGGGTTAAAACCCATAATATTGGTGGTTTTATCTACCACTATATAGAAATTATTCGTGTCTTGTTGGGAAAGAAAGTTTTCCTTGACCCTCTTAAAGTCCTGGCTGGGTCTGAAAATTAAACTGACAAAGGAGATTGACTGATTAACAGGAGAAAAGTAGACAAATTTTATCAAAATTTTTAAAAAAACATGTATTTATTTAGAGAGAACGTGCAAGCAAGGAGGGAGAGAGAGAGAAGAAAGAATGCCAAGAAGACTCTGGGCCGCCAGGGCACAGCCTGACGTGGGGCTCGAACTCATGAACTGAACTGTGAAATCATGATTTGAGCCAAAACCAAGAGTCAAACACTTAACTGAGTGAGCCATCCATGCATGTCTTACTAAATGTTTACTAAAGGAAGCATCGGACTTTGGCTCAGGTCTTGATTTCACAGTTTGTGGATTCGAGCCCCACGTTGGGCTCTGTGCTGACAGCTCAGAGCCTGGAGCCTGCTTCAGATTCTGTGTCTCCCTCTCTCTCTGCCCTCCCCCTACTCATGTGCTCTCTCGTGCCCTCTCTCTCTCGCTCTCTTTCCCTCTCAAAAATCAATAAACACTAAAAAAAAAAAAAAAAAGATATAAAGTAATCACTTCTATCTATTTTGGTTACAAGAGGATTCAATGAAATGAAATTAATAACAGTTTACATTTTATTGATCACTTATTCTGGCCAGTACTGTTCCTAAACATGCACTTTACATGTACTAACCCATTTTTTTTTTTCCAACGTTTTTATTTATTTTTGGGACAGAGAGAGACAGAGCATGAACGGGGGAGGGGCAGAGAGAGGGAGACACAGAATCGGAAACAGGCTCCAGGCTCCGAGCCATCAGCCCAGAGCCTGACGCGGGGCTCGAACCCACGGACCGCGAGATCGTGACCTGGCTGAAGTCGGACGCTTAACCGACTGCGCCACCCAGGCGCCCCTGTACTAACCCATTTAATCCTCACCCTCCTGTATGGTAAGCATAATCTCAATTTATACACAAAAATGTAACATAAAATAGTAGAGAAAGTCACCCAAGGTCAGGGGGCTAGTAAATGTTAGAACTGATGTACAAAGCCTTTACAGAAGGTAAGGGACCTGAGTACCTTCTACATGGTGATAGACTTCCTCTTCCTTTTCTAGGACCTAAGAAGCACCAGGACCTTAACATATAGCCTGTAAAGAGACTATGGTAGTCTGAAATCCCTTGCCAGCCAAGCATTTGCTGCGGAGTCAGTAGATTATTTGAGTGGGACCATCTTCCCACCAGTCTCACAGCCAGACTATTCCCTCCAATCATCCTTTCTTCATATTCAGAACCACATCACCACCTCCAGGTGTCCCCGTAGTGTTCAGGAATACTCCTTCCTCTTGAACTCTGACACAGGTCTTTCAGATACTAAACAGACTGATGGTCACAGTTAAATTATTTTGGCCAGTGCCAGGATCCCTCTTGAAACAGTCTGGTCCTTTGAGGCTTGCAAGTAACTTATAAGAAGAAAAGAGAAGTCTGGAGATTGATCTTTAGGTCACGGTTCTTGTATAAGAAGATTCCCTCACAGCTCAAAAACCAGGTTATTTTGAACCAAGCTAACATGAAGGAAAGGGAGATAGAAAGACAAGACAAAAGTCTCTTTCCCAAGTGCAGGATACCATCATGAGCACCCACACCAGGGGAAAGAAGAAATACAACATTACCCAAAGATACAGAGAAAAAGGCTGGTTCTAGTAACCTTCACTTAGAATGTTCTAGAGATTCTTTGCATTTTCTCATTGGTACCACATAGCATCTGTGCCTTGTCCCTAAGCACTGAAAGATCCTGACTTTTCTAGATATCTTGGTATCTGGTTCCTCAACTGTGCTCAGCATCAAAAGGCCTGAAGGAAAACCATGATTCCACGACTTTTGCACATCATCTGAAGCAAGTAAAATACTCCAAGTCTCAGTTCTCAGAGTCTAGCGCACAAAGCATCCAGGGTCCCTGAGACCCTGTCAGGTGGTCCATGAGGCTGAAATTTCTTAATTATATTAAGACATCATTTGCTTTCTTCGTGGTTTCTGACATTTACAAATGCAGTGATGATTAAAACTGCTGGCATTTTAACACAAACCGAGGCAGGCAGCAGCCCCAACGTGCACTAAATTCCATTGTATTCTTCAGAAGCATATATTCCCAGTTAAACCAAAACAAAACAAAACAAAACAAAAGTCTGTTGGGGGCGACTGGTGGCTCAGTCGGTTGAGCATCTGACTTTGGCTCAGGTCATGATCCCACAGTTCATGAGTTGGAGCCCCACGTCGGGCTCTGTGCTGACAGCTCGGAGCCTGGAGCCTGCTTCAGATTCTGTACCTCCCTCTCTCTTTGCCCCTCCCCTGCTCACATTCTGTCTCTCTCTCTCTCTCTTAAAAATAAATAAAACATTAAAAAAATTTTTTTAAAGTCTGTTTCACTTAAAAATCTCGATGAATCAGTTAAAGAAATACCAATTTTATTCATCTCAACCCTGAGTACACATCTTTTTAATAAGCTCGTGTCAAAATAGGAAGTGCACATACAGCACTTCAGCTATCTTGGGGTGGTCTCTAGGAGAAGCAATTGTAGGACTGTTCGAGTTTAGAACCGAACCGCTTGGTTCAAGGAACAACATCTTACTTGAAGGAATGACTGACAGACAAACTGGTTGGTGGACATTTTTCCAACAACAAATCAAGTATGCCTGTCATTTCAAGAAAAAGTAACAGTATTTGTTAGCAACAATACAGATACGAGCTCTCAAGCAAGAATTAGAATTTTAGGGGGTGTCTGCTGGCTCAGTTGGTTGAGTGTCTGACTCTTGATTCCGGCTCAGGTCAGGAACTCATGAAATCAAGCTTAGTTCTGTGCTGAGCATGGAACTTGCTTAAGGTTCTCTCTCCCCCACCCCTGCTCACTACATGCTCTCTAAAACAAATAATAATAGAATTTTGAAAAATTTCTATCTACAACTATGATATGAACAGTTTCCAAATGCTTAAAAACTTCTGTGATAAGATGGATGGTGACATAAACATCTGTGATTTTCTGATACCATATAACAAAATGTGTCAGCATTGGGAAGACCTGCATAACTTAGTGACCTAATATTTTCCAAATGACCAATGCATCATGCTATAAAATCATGTATGGAAAAATGATCCATCCAAAGTGCAAGATACAAATAACAATAATAAAAAATAAAAAGGTAAAATAAGAAAAAACAAAGTGCAATCTAGACTGGTGGATTTTAATGTATGGTGGGAAAAAAAAATCATTGATGTGTTCTCAGATTCTCCACTGCAACTCAATGTGAAGACACTACCTCTTACTATGGTTAAGTTGTGAGTGAACATCAAAGAAGAATATTCACAATTATCTGAAAAGGCTAACAAAATAGTTGTCCTTTTTCCAACCAGATATTCAGGTAAGTTCAAATTTTCTTCATACGCTTCAACCAACACAACAGATTGCAACAAAGTGCCATTCAGTTATCTCTCTTCAAGCCAGACATTATAGAGATTTGTATAAATATAGAACAATGTCACTCTTCTCACTCAATTTTTTGTTTTGGATAAAAGAGTTACTTTTCCTAAAACACCTGTTATTTATGTTAACATGCAATGGATTTATTATTGTCATTCTTAAATAAATATTGCAAGTATTTTAATTTCTATTATGATAAAGATGGATAGATAAAATAAAAGTTCTTTAAAATCCTCAGTAATATTTAATAGTGTAAAGGGACTGAGATGCAAATGTGGGAGAACTGCTCTCTAAGCAGGGGGTTTAGGTTAGCCATAGATGGCTCTGTTTGTTATGTAAGAGAGGACCTTCGAAGATGGAAGCCTGACATGGTCATATCCTGGAGCCTGCCTGTCGGGAGGGTCCTGTCCTTAAGTGAGGGAGTAAGAATACTTCCCATTCATATCAGAAACTACCCTAACACAATGTCCTTATGTATCTACACCACTTGCTTCTCTACCAGGAAGTGTATGCATCCTAGTGAATAAGAGCCATAACTTCAGAGGAGCCAAGCATGGAAGCTTTTTGTGGGTCTCGCATCCATGAAATACAGCCTGACCAACACTCAACCATCCTACACACCTAGAAAACCGATTGGAAGATTAACACAACAATCTGCACAACCTGAACCACAGAATTCAGCAGATATGCGACATGAAGAACCGAACTTGGGGAGCAAGAAGCCCCAAAAGGTAGGGAACCCCACAAAAGGATGGAGAGAGGACAGAGACTGGGGAGGGGGGGAGCATACGGGAAAAGCACCCCTCCCCAAAAGCAGCTGGAGAGAAAGTGGAAAATTGGAAACAGCCGCAGGGACTAAACTAAAAAGGGAGAAAGGAGAAAGGAGAGGGTTTAAATCCCATTAAAACTGTAAACAAGGGGGAGCGCAAAGGCTGCAACTCCGCAGCTCGATACCTGGCGGTGCTCTGATGGGAAAGGCGAATCCCCAGGAACAGAGTGGGGTCCAGGAGGTTCTCGGGCCACACGGGGAAAAGCGGTTCCACTGCTGGAAGGACATTTGGTAGAGACTGTTGAAGCCACCTGGTCCCAGCAGACCCCGGAAGGCAGCCACATTTGCTGGTGCTGGGGCAAGGTTGTTGAGGGTGAAGCCTGGTGCCAGATGTGGGTTGCGATTTTCCATGGTCCCTGAAATGCTGAGGCTACACTGTCTCGCAATCTTTTTTGGGGGCAGGCTGGCACCTGGCCGCAGTCTCAGGGCACGGGCAACAGCAGGGTCCAGTGGGCGTTCCTGGGTGCAGCCGACATCAGGCCATTGTTCATTCGGCCATCGCTTGGTGAGACCCTCCCGCAGAGAGGCGGAGCAGGTCAAAGCCGCAGTTCTTCGGAAGTAAGGGACAGGGGAAAACAGCCGCACCTGAGACAAAACTTGGGAGAGAGGTACTGCCTGGGGCCTGGTCAGGGAGAGTGAAAAGTGGGGAGTGGATGAGAGCTGAAGATGGAGGACCAGTGTGCGACTGCTGATCTGGGAGAAAAGACTGGGTGGCTGAGTGCCGCCATTTTTCACCGCTCCCGCGCATGCACACCAACAAGCACGGCAACAATCCACCTCAGTAGGCTAGCAGCGCCCTCTAGGGGAGAGCGGAGCTGTTACACCGAGCCCTGCCCAACTGGGCCAACTTCGCTCTTCAAGAACAAAAACCTCACCGCTGGCTTAATCTATGCACTATAAAGAGCTACATGGACTGACCTCTAGGGGAAACAAAGCAATTTCAGTCCTACTTCAATCTGTTAGCAGACTCATCTCTTCAATTTTTTTTCCTCTCTTCCTTTTTCTCTTTTACAATTCTTTTATTTTCTTGAATACAGAAAGAGAAAAAACTCATTTTTATTTTCAATTTTTATTAAAAATATTTGTCTTTAATTTTTATTACTATATTTTTTTACTTTTGTGTAATTTTTTTCAAATTCTACTTTACTTCCATCATTTTATTTTAGTCTACTTCAATGTATTCACCTTTTCAAATTTTCAAACAATTTCCTGTTTTTTTCTGTTTCTTTTTTTCTTTTTCATTTCTTTTCATGTTCTTGAATGCAGAAAGAAAAAAACTTCATTTTTACTTTCAATTTCTTTTAAAAATATTTTTATTTAATTTTTATTACTATATTTTTTGCTTTTATGTAAATTTTTTCAAATTCTATCTTAGTCCCATCATTTTATTTCAGTCTACTACAGTGTATTCACTTTTTCAAACTCTCAAATGATTTCTTTTTTGTCTTTTCCTTTTTTCTTTTTTTATCTTTTTTCTCTTTTTCGTTTCATTTCTTTTTTCTTAAATACAGAAAATGAAAAAATTCATATTTCTTTTTAATTTTTATTAAAATATTTTTCTATAATTTTTTTCTACTATATTCTCTACTTTTGTGTATTTTAGTTTACTTTAGTGTATTCATTTTTTTCAAATTCTCAAACGATTTCCTTTTTTTTTCTCTCCCCCCCCCCCCTTTTTTCGTTTGTTTGTTTGTTTCTCTAATCTGTCAAACCACTTTCTACACCCAGACCAAAACACACCTGGGATCTAGCATCATCTATTTGATTTTTGTGTGGGTGTGTTTTTAATTTTTAAATTTAATATTTTTTTTAATTTCAATTTTTCTACCTCATTAATTCCTTTTCTCCCTTCAAAATGACAAAACGAAGGAATTCACCCCAAAAGAAAGAGCACAAAGAAATGACAGCCAGGGATTTAACCAACACAGACACAAGCAAGATGTCTGAACCAGAATTTAGAATCACGACAATAAGAATACCAGCTACAGTCGAAAATAGATTAGAATCCCTTTCTGCAGAGATAAAAGTAAAAAATAGCCAGAATGAAATTAAAAATGCTATAACTGAGCTGCATTCATGGATGGATGCAGTGGTGGCAAGGATGGAGGAGGCAGAACAGAGAATCAGCCATATAGAGGACAAACTTATAGAGAGTAACGAAGCAGAAAAAAAGAGGGAGATTAAGGCAAAAGAGCATGAGTTAAGAATTAGAGAAATCAGTGACTCATTAAAAAGGAACAACATGAAAATCATAGGGGTCCCAGAGGAGGAAGAGAGAGAAATAGGGGTAGAAGGTTTATATGAGCAAATCATAGCAGAAAACTTTCCTAACCTGGGGAAAGACACAGACATCAAAATCCAGGAAGCACAGAGGACCCCCATTAGATTCAACAAAAACCAACCATCAACAAGGCATATCATAGTCAAATTCACAAAATACTCAGGCAAGGAGAGAATCGTGAAAGCAGCAAGGAAAAAAGCCCCTAATCTGCAAGGGTAGACAGATCAGGTTTGCAGCAGACCTATTCACAGAAACCTGGCAGGCCAGAAAGGAATGGCGGGATATATTTAGTGTGCTGAATCAGAAAAATATGCAGCCAACAATCCTTTATCCACCAAGGCTGTCATTCAAAATAGAAGGAGAGATAAAAAGTTTCCCAGAAAAACAAAACTTAAAGGAGTTTGTGACCACTAAACCGGCCCTGCAAGAAATATTAAGGGGGACTCTCTGAGGGGAAAAAGATGAAATTATATACATATATAAATAAATAAATACCAAAAGCAACAAAAGATTAGAAAGGACCAGAGAACACCATGAGAAACTCCAACTCTACAAGCATCATAATGGCAATAAATTGATATCTTTCAGTACTCACTCTAAACATCAATGGACTCGATGCTCCAATCAAAATACATAGGGTAACAGAATGGATAAGAAAACAAGACCCATCTATATGCTGTTTGCAAGAGACCCACTTAGGCCTAAAGACACCTACAGATTGAAAATAAGGGGATGGAGAAACATCAATCATGCTAATGGTCAACAAAAGAAAGCCAGAGTAGCCATACTGATATCAGACAATCTAGACTTTAAAATAAAGACTGTATCAAGTGATGCAGAAGGGCATTATATCATAATCAAGGGTTCTATAGACCAAGAAGACCTAACAATTGTAAACATTTATGCACCAAATGTTGAACACCCAAATATTAATCAATTAATCACAAACATCAAGAAACTCATCGATAGTAATACCATAATAGTAGGAGACTTCAACATCCCACTCACAGCAATGGACAGATCATCTAATCAAAAAATCAACAAGGAAACAATGGCTTTGAATGACACATTGGACCAGATGGACTTAACAGATACATTTAGAACATTTCATCCTAAAACAGCAGAATATACATTCTTCTCCAGTGCACATGGAATGTTCTCCAGAATAGACCATATACTAGGACACAAATCAGCCCTAAGTAAGTACAAAAAGACTGAGATCATACCATGCATATTTTCAGACCACAATGCTATGAAACTCGAAATCAGCCACAAGAAAAAATTTGGAAAGGTAACAAATACTTGGAGACTGAAGAACATCCTATTAAAGAATGAAAGGGCTAACCAAGCAGTTAAAGAAGAAATTAAAAAGTATATGGAAGTCAATGAAAATGATAGCACCACAACCCAAAACCTCTAGGACGCAGCAAAGGCGGTCATAAGAGGAAAGTATATAGCAATCCAGGCCTTCCTAAAGAAGGAAGAAAGATCTCAGATATGCAACTTAACCTTATGCCTTAATGAGCTGGAAAAAGAACAGCAAATAAAACCCAACACCAGCAGAAGACAGGAAATAATAAAGATTAGAGCAGAAATTAATGCTATCAAAACCAAAAAAAACAGTAGAACAGATCAATGAAACCAGAAGCTGGTTCTTTGAAAGAATTAACAAAATTTATAAACCACTAGCCAGTTTGATCCAGAAGAAAAAGGAAAGGACCCAAATAAGTAAAATCAAGAATGAAAGAGGAGAGATCACAACCAACACAACAGAAATAAAAACAATAATAAGAGAATATTATGAGCAATTATATGCTAACAACATGGGCAATCTGGAAGAAATGGACAAATTCCTAGAAACATATATATTACCAAAACTGAAACAGGAAGAAATAGAAAATTTGAACAGACCCATAACCAGTGAGGAAATCGAATTAGTAATCAAAAATCTGCCAAAAAACAAGAGTCCAGGGCCAGATGGCTTTCCAGAGGAATTCTACCAAACATTTAAGGAAGAGTTAACACCTATTCTCTTGAAACTGTTCCAAAAAATAGAAATGGAAGGAAAACCTCCAAACTCTTTCTATAAAGCCAGCATTACCCTGATTCCAAAACCAGACAGAGACCCCACTAAAAAGGAGAACTATAGACCACTTTCCCTGATGAACATGGATGCAAAAATCCTCAAGATATTAGCCAACCAGCTAATTATTCACAATTAAAAAAATTATTAAATACATTAAAAAAATTATTCACCACAACCAAGTGGGATTTATACCTGGGATGCAGGGCTGGTTCCATATCCGCAAAACAATTAACGTGATTCATCACATCAATAAGAGAAAGGACAAGAACCATATAATCCTCTCAATAGATGCAGAGAAAGCATTTGACAAGATACAGCATCCTTTCTTGATAAAAACCCTCAAGAAAGTAGGGATAGAATGAGCAAAACTTGAGATCATAAAAGCCATATACGAGTGACCCAATGCTAATATCATCCTCAATGGGGAAAAACTGAGAGCTTTCCCCCTAAGGTCAGGAACAAGACAGGGATGTCCACTCTCACCACTGTTATTCAACATAGTATTGGAAGTCTTAGCCTCAGCAATGAGACAACACAAAGAAATAAAAGGCATCCAAATTGGCCAGGAAGAGGTCAAACTTTCACTCTTTGCAGATGACATGATACTCTATATGGAAAACCCAAAAGATTCCACCAAAAAACCCGCTAGAACTGATTCATGAGTTCAGCAAAGTCACAAGATATAAAATCAATGCACAGAAATCAGTTGCATTCCTATACACCAACAATGAAGCAACAGAAGGAGAAATCAAGGAATCGATCCCATTTACAATTGCACAAAAAAACATAAAATACCTAGGAATAAATCTAACCGAAGAGGTAAATAATCTATACACTGAAAACTATAGAAAGTTGGTGAAAGAAATAGAAGAAGACACAAAGAAATGGAAAAAGATTCCATGCTCGTGGAAAGGAAGAAGAAATATTGTTAAAAGGTCAATACTACCCAAAGCAATCTACATATTCAATGCAATCCCTATCAAAGTAACACCAGAATTCTTCACAGAGCTAGAACAAATAATCCTAAAATCTGTATGGAACCAGAAAAGACCCCGAATAGCCAAAGCAATCTTGAAAAAGAAAACCAAAGCAGGAGACATCACAATCCCAGACTTCAAGCTATACTACAAAGCTGTAATCATCAAGACAGTATGGTACTGGCACACGAACAGACGCTCAGATCAATGGAACAGAATAGATAACCCAGAAATGGACCCACAAACATATGGCCAATTAATCATTGACAAAACAGGAAAGAATATCCAATGGAATGAAGACAGTCTCTTCAGCAAGTGGTGCTAGGAAAACTGGACAGCGACATGCAGAAGAAAGAACCTGGACCACTTTCTTACACCATACACAAAAATAAACTCAAAGTGGATGAAAGACCTCAATGTAAGACAGGAAGCCATCAAAGTCCTCGAGGAGAAAGCAGGCAAAAACCTCTTTGATCTTGCCTGCAGCAACTGCTTACTCAACACGTCTCTGGAGGCAAGGGAAACAAAAGCAAAACCGAACTACAGGGACCTCATCAAAATAAAAAGCTTCTGCACAGCGAAGGAAACAATCAGCAAAACTAAAAGGCAACTGACAGAATGGGAGAAGATATTTGCAAATGATATATCAGATAAAGGGTTAGTATCCAAAATCTACAAGGAACTTATCAAACTTAACACCCAAAAAACAAATAATCCAGTGAAGAAATGGGCAAAAGACATGAATAGACACTTCTCCAAAGAAGACATCCAGATGGACAACTGACACATGAAACAATGCTCAACGTCACTCATCATCAGGGAAATACAAATCAAAACCACAATGAGATACCACCTTACACCTGTCAGAATTTCTAACATTAACAACTCAGGCCACAACAGATGTTGGCAAGGATGCGGAGAAAGAGGATCTCTTTTTCATTGTTGGTGGCAATGCAAGCTGGTGCAGCCGCTCTGGAAAACAGTATGGAGGTTTCTCAAAAAACTAAAAATAGAACTACCCTATGACCCAGCAATTGCACTACTAGGCATTTATCCAAGGGATACAGGTGTGCTGTTTTGAAGGGACACATGCACCCCTATGTTTATAGCAGCACTATCAACAATAGCCAAAGTATGGAAAGAGCCCAAATGTCCATTCATGGATGAATGGATAAAGAAGAAGTGGTATATATATACAATGGAGTATTACTCGGCAATCAAAAAGAATGAAATCTTGCCATTTGCAACTATGTGGATGGAACTGGAGTGTATTATGCTAAGTGAAATTAGTCAGTCAGAGAAAGACAAAAAGCATATGACTTCACTCATATGAAGACCTTAAGAGACAAAACAGATGAACATAAGGGAAGGGAAACAAAAATAATATAAGAACAGGAAGGGGGGAAAACAAAAGATACTCATAAATATGGAGAACAAACTGAGGGTTGCTGGAGGGGTTGTGGGAGGGGGGGATGGGCCAAATGGGTAAGGGGCATTAAGGAATCTACTGAAATCATTGCTTCACTATATACTAACTAATTTGGATGTAAATGTTAACAAATAAAAAATAAAGTTAAAAAAAAAAAGAACTTGTTCCCCAACCTCACTGATCCCATGGTGATATATTGTCAAGACAGTATAACAAATGAGTGGACTGTACTGAACAGCCTTTTCATTTAGGACCCATTCAAGTACCCATTATGGAGCTGCCATAGCCAGGAAGGCAACACCACGCATGTTTGATTTCCTAGGTTTATCAGGAGCTATGAGAATAAAATCTGAGTTTCTGCTTTGATTTTACCACAGCTGGATAACATATCCTCATTTGTCTTTTATCTGGACAAATAAAATCAGTTCCATTCCTTAGTGCCAAACTCTCTCCCATAACATAATGGCCCTCATTTTTCTGACAGGACATAGAATCCCTGGCTACTAGTCTAAGGGAAACTTCCCCTAGAAGCATTCTCTTTCCTACCTGAAAGCCTGTAAATACTTCATTAAAAAATCCGATCTGTTGGGCTAAATGGGTAAGGGACGTTAAGGAATCTACTCCTGAAATCATTGTTGCACTGTATGCTAACTAATTTCGATGTAAACTAAAAAAAAAATAATTAATTAAGAAAAAAAAAAAGACCCATAACTTCTACCCTTTAGTAGAGGGTGCCAAGGGGGACAGTCTGATATCCAAGCTAAGGACATGGGGAGAAGGGGGAGGGCACCAAGGGGGATGTGGGAAGAAACAGCTGAAAGAATAAGAGCCCACTAGGGAAGATTTTTCCAGACAGCCACAGCATAGTTTATGCTGCTAGAGCCCTGGCTGGAACACCATCACCTGGTCAAGAAGTGAGGGAGCTCCAGGTGGGAGAATGTCCTGACTTTTCCTCCACTTTCCTCAAGGGATCCTAGTTATAGGAAATAGCTGGTGGCTGACTTCTAGTGTGTGCTGCCACCTTCTTGAAAAGGCATGAATTTCACCTCCACATTACCCCTTAGTGGAGCATAGATCACAACCCAACTTAGAGGTGAGTAAACTGAGCTTCTGAGAGGCAGGTAACTTAATCGGAACCAAGATCAACCTCTAATCTGTGTCTTCCAAGTCCAGTGTCACTTCCAGGCCCCTCACACATGATTAATATAATTTTTTTCTTTAAAGTACAAATATCATTCACAGTAGAATCACAGTAATAGTAAATTAATATACCCGCTCTGAAATCACAGTCGGAGGCTGGCCCAGCATCCTTGACTGGATTTCAGGGTCTGGCTGAGTTCTCTGAGTGGCTGACAGCTTTAGCTAATCCAACTAGCTTTCATGGCCTTGCTTCCTACCTCAGTGAAAAATATTCATTATTTGGAATCAGACACAGTCAGTACAGACTTGCCATGTGGGCCTCTTTTCCCTTCAGGCCCACCTTAAATCTCTTAGTCTCAGACTCAAACCCCCTTCCATCTCAATCTGGAAGCATCTAGGCCCCTGTTCACAATTTATTCTTTTTTTCTGGATTTTCCCTTCTCTGGCCTGAGATAGCACCCTTCTTCTCAAGATAGGAGGGCAATGCTGCCTCATCCTGGCAGACGTGGGAAGTGCACCCACTGCTCCACATCTGAGGAAGATGAGAAGGCTCCTGGAGAGCCACCCAGGTCCAATGAGCCTTCAGGGAAGTCACAGCACCAAGTTATGAGTACTGAGTTCACCGACATTGATGAAGAGAGTCAAGGAAAGAGAAGGCTCCATCACACCACCACCAAAGCCTCCGCCTCCGGGACTTTATAATCTAACGGGGTAGGAGAGAGGATCGAGACTGGTAGTTCTGGGCCCTCACCATGCATCAGAATCACTAGGCCCCACTGCCAGAGATGCTCATTCCATTACTGTGGATGGGACTCAGCCATCAGTACCTGTTTAAAGATGCTGGGTGTTTCTTTCTTTTTTTTTTTTTTTCCAATATATGAAGTTTATTGTCAAATTGGTTTCCATACAACACCCAGTGCTCAACCCAAAAGGTGCCCTCCTCAATACCCATCACCCACCCTCCCCTCCCTTCCACCCCCCATCAGCCCTCAGTTTGTTCTCAGTTTTTAAGAGTCTCTTATGCTTTGGCTCTCTTCTACTCTAACCTCTTTTTTTTTTTTCCTTCCCCTCCCCCATGGGTTCCTGTTAAGTTTCTCAGGATCCACATAAGAGTGAAAACATATGGTATCTGTCTTTCTCTGTATGGCTTATTTCACTTAGCATCACACTCTCCAGTTCTATCCACGTTGCTACAAAGGGCCGTATTTCGTTCTTTCTCATTGCCATGTAGTACTCCATTGTGTATATAAACCACAATTTCTTTATCCATTCATCAGTTGATGGACATTTCGGCTCTTTCCATAATTTGGCTATTGTTGAGAGTGCTGCTATAAACATTGGCGTACAAGTGCCCCTATGATGCTGGGTGTTTCTAATGCAAAGCCAGGCCTCAGATCCATTGAACCAGACAAATGCAACCAGAATAAGAGAACATGATACTCACACCTAAGAAGGCGTCACTGCATGGCTGCCACAAGAAGATGCTAGACTGGTCAGGGCAGCTGGAACAGCTGGGGTTTACATTCCAGGAGAGCTTTTGTGAGGCCAGGGGGCAAAACCTGCTTCGAGGAGCTCTGAGGGTGTCCAGAGGGGAAAATAAGTCATGTGCCGGGGAAAGAAGAGACACAGCCGGGAGTCAGCGGGGTGCTGGTGGTCTCCCTGAGACCTCTTATTTGCAGTTGTTACAAGCTGACTGAAAATATGACTGTGACAGAGGAAGACAAATACCATATGATTTCGCTCATATGTGGAATTTAACAAACACAACAGATTAACATAGGGGAAGGGAAGGGAAAATAAGGTAAAAACAGAGAGGGACCTAAGAGACTCTTAAGACCCTAAGAGACTCTTAAATACAGAGAACAAACTGTGGGTGGCTGGAGAGGGGAGTGGGTAGGGGGATGGGATAAATGGGTGATGGGCAGTAAGGAGGGCAGTGTCGGGATGAGCACTGGGTATTGTATGTAAGTGATGAATCACTAAATTCTACTCCTGAAACCATGATTACACTATATGTTAAGTAACTTGGACCTAAATACAATTTTAAATATAATAAAATAAATAAATAAATAAAAAGACGACTATGAGCTATTTATCCCAGGGGAGCTCTTCTTTACCCTTCCTTTATTGATCTAAGGCTTTTCTAGAGCTCCAACTATAGCAACCCTCCCTAACTTGTTCACATCACAGTAGGTGGGGGAAGCCATTTTTCCACCTTCTGTCTTACCATTTTGTTCAAACTTGTTAGGTGTGGCGACTCAGTTGTTTGGAAATCAGTATCCCTGAGCCCTTAAGTGGGCTTCTCTTGTGGCTTTTGCTCCAAAGCTCAATAGAGCCTCCCTGTACGTAAGGTAGACTGAACGGGGTAGAGTTGGACCATTACAAGTGGAAGCAGACCTAAGACCCACACCAGCTTTCAAATCAGCCTATGGCTATCCAAAGCCTTCCAACCTCTTGTTTCTCTGTCTGTCTTCCCTGCTGGGCTGCAAACACCTTGGGAAGTAGAACAGCCTTCCATTTCTTTCTTCTTTTGTGTCCCTGCTGCTTAGTGTCTAGACCTCCCAACTTCCAGTTCCCTGACTGGCCCAGGTCTTCAGCCTGTGGACCCCTGAAGGAAGGTGAGGCTTTCTCCAGCCTCCTTCATGCCAACCGTCTGCATACTCCGTCCTCAGACCCACCTCCTAAGCCTTTCATGGTGCTGAGTCTGATCCTGGCCTCATGGGGTAACCCCCAGAGATTAATGAAGTCCTCCAGGGAAAACTGTTCCTGGTCCTAAACATTAACTATAGAAAATGTTGGTCCCTGATCCATTTTCAAGAGAATTACAAATTTAAAATATGCAAATAAAATCATGTCCTTGCTACACACATAAAGCCTGGTACTGTGAGTTCGTCAAAGAAGAGATTCTATAAAAATTTAACAGTCTCCTTCAAAGAAGTGAGAAATGCCTTTCCATGACAGGTGACTCTGAGAGATACTGAAGCAATTCTCTGAATTTTTTCTGAGATTTCCCCCTGAGCCTCAAAATCGGTAGAACCTGGTTTTCTCTTTGTATGAAACAGCAAGCTGAACATCTAATGGGCTGGAGTTATTTCAGACACGGAAATAAATAACCATCTCTCATCAGTTGTCTTTCCATTTCACATGGGTCTCAGTGGGCCAGTCTTTATTGAGCACCTACTATGTACACATGATACGTCTCTTTACCCACAATTCAGCACTTACTCAACTCCTATTATCTCCAGACAGAATTGAATTCTTTGAGAAGACCTGAGTTGTTCTCATAGTTCTTTCTGACTTTCCAAAGGTCAAAGCTAGCCTTGAGTAGTCCCCCAACACATGTTGATGAAGTCTAAGGCCTCCCTAAGACAGAATAAAAGAACACCCATTTCCCATTTGGTAATTTACGTGCAAAATAACAAAATGAGAGGATATTAATCATATGTGCTCACAGGTATCATTAAAGCATCTCTGTGAGGCCAGATCTACCACAAGCAGTCATATGAGACAAAACCTTTATAACAGAAGTCAGGAAAAACAGAACGATGCCAGCCCACTCTTGGTTATGCTTCAAATCAGTAACCTCTCACTGGAACATACTGATGCCAGGTACACAGCTCCAGGTCTGGAGTGGGAGACATAAAAAAAATCATTTTTAAAACAACATGGAAAGGACTGTCGAAGAGGCGTGTGCAAGGGCTGTAGAAGCCGAAAGGGAGACTCATGGATCCTGAAAGAGCCAAGGAAGTCTTCACGGTGAGTTGACATCCGAGCTGTGGTGTGGAATGCATCAGGACTTACTAGGCAAGAAGCAGGGGAGAAGGCAACATATGTCAACAGAAGAACGTGGGGGCTCTCTCAAGAACAGGATGCATTCAGAGCAGCTGGAGTAGGGTACATGGTGAGAAGTGAGGCATCCTCTAGCAAGCAGGGGAGGAAGCCAGCCCATGGAGGCTTTCAGACAAGATATCCTAGAACGAGCTTTGGTGCCCAGAAAGACCTCCCTGGCAGGAGTGTGGGGGATGAGCTGAAGAGAGAAGAATGTGGAGAAAAGGAGCAGGTACAGCTCTGTCCCTTCCTTCCTCTAGAAGACATGCGAACAGTGTCGTGAGGTGTCATGTTGTCATGGGGAAGCAGTGTTGACACAGCCTGGGGAAGTCAGACCTTCCTTATAAAGTCTGCACTTCAGCAGCCACCACATGGAACTCGATTCAAGACAAGGGACACTGCAGAGGCATTTGTCTCATTTCCATCTTGGCCATTCCTTGCGCACCAAATATGGTAAGACAAAATGTGATGGATCTATTGGCAAATATCCTGTAGAGAAGACTCTAGTTTCTCAACACCCCGAAGTGCCAATACCTCCCTTGATGGTTTTGAAGTACAAGTGTCTGTAGCAGCTATTGTCACATTGTCTGACAAGGTGAGAATTTAACTCCTTCCAATGACAGAAAGATATCTAAAGGCATTTGTCTCTGATCCTATAACCTGTGGCTACACAGTTGGGGCTCAAGTTTTGCAGCTCTGGTGATCAAGCCTGCATTGGAGGGAGATGAAAAACAGGGAGCAGAGCTGTTTCTTTGAAAGGAATTTCGAAAGAAGCAGCACTCTGCTCCCTATTCCCTTGCAGGTCTATGGAATTCCTTCCTTATCTTGTTTCTTTTTCTCCAGGGAAGAATGATCAAATTGGTCTGCAGTTTCTCCTTACTCCCTAAGGAACAACCCATTGTTGGGGCACCTGGGTGGATCAGTCGGTTGATTGTGTCAGACTTCAGCTCAGGTCATGATCTCGCGGTTCACGACTTCAAGGCCCACATTGGGCTCACTGCTGTCAGCCTGTCAATGCAGAGCCCACTTCAGATCCTCTTTTCCCTTCTCTCTGCCCCTCCCCCAGCTACACTGTCCCCAAAATAAATATTAAAAAAGAGAAAAAAGAAAAACCAATTGCTCTGAAGGCAATTTTGAACCCTTCCCTATTTTAAATGATATCTCCTGTGAAACCCAAATAGACTTACGTGGTCTTTCAGCTTAACACCTTAGGGGTACAAAACTTAGTCAAGCCACCTCTTTTTGGAGAAAGGACTGCTGTTTTCTACTCATAGAGGCTGGAAAAAAAGAGGCATCTGCTGTCAGACAATGAGAACACACACAAGAAATCAGGGAGTCCCCTTGTCTCCTGGCAGTGGGGATCCCCTGTGCTGGGGGCTGGTTCCTCATGGACCCATCAGGCCTGCTGTCATTCCTGGTTTCTTGTCTGTCTTCCCCTCCGCATCTCAGGCAGTCTGAGTCTTACTCATCTCCTCACCAGCACTGCCTGTCACCGTGAACGGCATGCCATCATAGGGATAACTTCAATCAAATGAGGGCTCACACCATCTTGGAAATTGTGCCAATTGCTTCAGATACATACAAAGTTGTTTAATTTACTCAATATCCCATTTTACATATGTAAAACTAAAGTTCACAAGGTTTATTCAACTCCCTCAAAGTCACATGTCCAAGAAGGGTCAGCAGAAATTTGAGCTCGGTCCCTATGCCTCTTCCATTCACCATGCTACCTTGAAAGGGGAGAAATGCGTCATGCGACAGCTTCAGCTCTTCCATGAATTCTCCAAAGTCCAATTTGTGTGTATGGACTGATGGACTTGCCAAATTACATTTTAAAGCAAACCCAAATGTCCATTTGACCTGCACTATAAATCAAAAATATATACATTTCCATTGGAAAAAGTTCCTCCATAAGACCAAGGTAGACAGTTTTTAGTACAACTGTAATAGACTATTAGAACATGTTACTATTCAGAAGGAATAGAACAGAACTACCTTGACTATTGAGTAATGGCCCCAGTACTTGGTCCCTCAGGTAAAGAGAGACGTGAAGATGTGAAATAGTTACAGCTGGGGCACCAGAACTAAAAATGCCACATTCAAAAGTGGGTGGGAGACTATCATCATGTAGGATTTACATTAGTGGGTGATCAAAGTCTGTTTTTCTGCCTTTTAACCATGAACCCCTCTTCTGTCTCACATCCAACCTTCTCAAACAAAAGACTAATGTTAGATTTAGGGGAAACATTTATGAGACAGTTATTGCTACTCTGAGTCCAGACATCCTGTCAGGGGTCTCTCACTTCAAGCCTAAGGAAAGAGATCACAATAAGACCACTTGGAGAGCCTGATATGTGTCTTCTAGTTTAGCGGACATTGTGACTCCCACATGGAAAATCTGGCTGACTGCTTCAATGGCAGAGCAAAGGATGAGGGTGTTAGGCCACTGTACATTTGCCTGAACACATTCTTTTGGACTAGATGCAGGTGACTCACGTGAGGGAACCAATGGAAGGCTTCTTAGATTCTCTCCAAGATGGCTGCCTACAGAGGCAAGTTGTCCTGCGCAGAAAGATGCCAGGGGTCCCACCAAATGCCTCGGGCTGAGCAAGAGGAAGCAACCAACCACAGTGAGAACATCATCCTCACTAAAAGAAACTGCAGGTGAGAGATCACCAGCAGAAGCGGGAGAGGAAGTGGAGATCTCTAAAGAGCCTAAAAAGTATAGCTAAGGAAAGCGTCCACCTTAAACACCCACCAGACCCGAGAACAAAATGCCAGTTTCTGACTGTTCGTCAAGTGTGAATTTCCCTGGCCTTTTCTTTTCACCCACCCCCTGCTACTGCCCTTGAGGGTCAGAAATGGAGGTGAGCAATTTGGAGGAGAGGCAAAACTATGAGGCTGGGGAGAAGTGAAAGGGCAGCCCATAGCAAGCAACCCAGCTTCAGTGGGTCTTTGCAGGAGGAGAAAACCAAAATTTATTCTCTCACCATTGTGGAGGTCAGAAGTCCAAAACCAGTTTCACTGGACTGAAATCAAGGTATGAAGAAGGCCACAGTCCCACTGGAGGATCTAGGAGAGATTCTGTTCCTGCCTCTTCCAGCTCCTGGTGGCTCTCAGTCTTCCTTGCCCCATGGCCGCATCACCACTGTCTCTGTCTTCACGGTCACACTCCCTCTTCTCTTCTGTATAATAAAATCTCCCTCTGATTCTCTCTTACAAGGATACATGTGATTGCATTTTTGGCCCACCCTGATTATCCATGATAATTTCTCCATCTCAGAATCCTTACTTTAATCACATCTTTTGCCATATAAGGTGATATTCAACCTTTTGTCATACAAGGTAGTGTTCACAGGTTCAGGGGATTAAAATATCTCTTGAGGGAACATTATTCAGTCTACCACAGAGGGTCAAGGAAATTAATGTGTTTAGGGGTTAACACCTAATGAATAATGAAACAGAGTGTTTAAGTAACTTTCTTAGAATCACACAGCTGAATAGTGGGTCTTAAAGAAGCAAAGTCTCCTGACTTCTGGTCAAAAGCTTTACTTTCTACAATACACAGTGACAAATGCCATTGGAATCCTTTATATGCTATAGCTATTTTAAAGTTTTATTCAAGCATCTGATAACAGGTTTTTTTTGATGGAATTAATTTTTTTTATTTTATTTGTATTTTTACTTTTTAAATTTTATTTCAATCCAAGTTAGTTAACATACAGTGTACTATTGGTTTCAGGAATAGAATTGAGTGATTCATCACTTCCATATAACACCCAGTACTCATCCCAACAAGGGTCCTCCTTAATGCCCATCACCCATTTAGCCCATCCCCCCACCCTCCTCTCCTCCAGCAACCTTCTTCAGTTTGTACTCTGTATTTAAGAGTCTCTTATGGTTTGCCTCCCTCTCTGTTTTTACCTTATTTTTCCTCCCCTTCCCCTATGTTTATCTGTTAGGTTTCTTAAATTCCACATATGAGAGAAATCATATGATATCTGTCTTTCTCTGACTGACTTATTTTGCTTAGCGTTACACATTCGAGTTCCATCCATGTTGTTCCACATGGCAAGACTTCATTCTTTTTGATCACTGAGTAATATTCCATTGTATAACAGTTTCCTTAAAGAAAATCTCCATTTGGAGGCTTCTAAGTAAAGATGAAAGAAAAAAGATGGCATCAGTCAGCTTACTCTCACCCATTCTCACTCCGGGATTGTTTAGGGACCTCACAGAGCAAACATGAGGTTTCTTTTCTGGGAGGAGAAGTGTTGGAGCCATGATAGATCACCACCTGACAGTGGTCATGGAGTCTCACTGTGCAGAAAGTGCTCAATGAGCACCTATTTTGAGCAGAAACACGTCTAATTACTTACCATGAAATTACGAGTAGAAGGGCCAGCATGCGATTGCTTCCAACCTTTTTCACCATTTAAGTGTAGCCAAGGCACTACAGGCACACCTCTGGGTGTGGCACTTGATTTTATTGCGCTTCACAGATAACTGCATTTTTTACAAAGTGAAGGTTTGCAGCAACCCTGCATCAAGCAAATCTACCGGCGCCATTTCTAGAGAATTTGCTCGCTCTGTGGCACATGTTGTAAATTCTCACAACATTTCAAACTTTTTCATTATTATTATTATATTTGTTATCCATGATCAATGATTATGACTCACTGAAAACTCAGATGATGGTTAGCTTTTTATTAGCAGTAAAGTATTTTTAAATTAAGGAATGTGCATTTTTGTAGACAAAACGGTATTACACACTTAATGGACTACATAAGATAGTGTAAACATAAATTTTATATGCTCTGGGAAGCCAACAAATTCATTTGACTTGTTTGACGGCAATATTCACTTTGTTGCAGTGGCCTGGGACAAAATCCGCAATATCTCCAGAGTATTCCTGTACTTGTTACGAGTCCTTGTGCCTTAAATGTGTGAGCTATAGTCTGGACTGAAAGAAGGGAGGACTAGCCCAGTTTGGTGAAGGATGAGGGCAATCACCAACATTTGGAGAAGTCCCCAAAATAACAGCTCGCTAAAACCTCTACCGGGCAGAATCTGTCCATCTCCATGTGTCCACAAGCCCAGGGTTGACATGGACCCATGCTCTAGAGGTGGAACACAGCAAGCCATCAGTGGTGTCACAGAAATCCAAGAACCCAAGAAAATGGAGCATAGGCATCAGGTAGGTGGTGACAATAGAGGGGCTGGAGAGAGAACACATGGGAAAGAAAAGAGGTAGGACCACAGAGGAACCATGAGGTGAGCGTGGGTTACTGGTGATAATGGGAGAAAACAGATGACCTGGAATAGAACAAGATTCATAGAATGTTGCAGGGCTTGGCACATCATAAAAGAGTAGGAAGCTTCATTTCCCTTACAGTTTTTCATAGAGAGGCGCTGAGGAAAAGCCAAAGGCTGTTTAGATAAGTTGAAAAGCTCTTGTCTTAGACATCAAGAGACCAGTGGGACTTGCAATCTGTACTTATTTTAAAATCAGTGGCTGTCAACATGCTAAGTGCTAAAAATATGTTCATTCCCCCTTCGCCATATTACAGACCTGAAAATATTGAAGCTATAAGGGTGTTTCCACCTCTGCCACCCACTTAGTGTCAATTCAAAGGTGAAGCTGTTATAATTAGTCCTTTTCAAACGATCTTGACTTTCTTCTGCCATCTTCTAAAATCAGGAATACAAAATCTGTTGAAGGGGAACTTGCCTCTCTCAAGAAAACTTGTCAGCTAATTATATCCTTGATTTGAGCAAATCTTCGTTGCTTTCCTCTTTGTGAAATCAGCAAACTCACTCCTTCCCTTCCTGAGGGGCACATGGGGTGGTTACACTTCCTGGATTTCTGGCTCAACCCTGACCTATGAGGTCTCCAGGCTGACTGTCTAACAAAAAAAAGAGAAAACTTTGCTTTTACCGATTTTGCACAGCTTCAGCCCAACATGAAAGCTGACACAAGGGACTTGACCTTCACACACAACCCAAAGTGTTTGACAACGGCAATAGAAAATGTCTGAGCTCACTTGAACCAGTGGGGGTAACTCCCACTTCAATCCTGACCTCACTCATTTTATAGGAGCTACAAAGTCCTGCTTAATCTGGTTCCCCTGCCAATCTGCCCCATATCATTCTATTTTCCATGACAGTTTCCAGCAAGGTTTCAGTCAGAATGATGTTACCTTTCAAGAGCCACGCCGGGATTGTGATGCAGAGCCACTTCAGGCAGAAAACAATACCTGCTAACATTTTAGCCCAACCTCTGGATCATACATGGCAATCCTATCTGCTGCAAACACTGATGGAATTCATGGCTTGGCCGGCACTGCTGAGGAAGATTCTGAGGCTACAAAGCGCCTTAATGCGAAAGAACACCATGATAGATCAGCAGAGGCACAGCAGCACCTGGGGCCATATATTTGCCAACCTCATTCAAGGTGGAGACATCAGCGACAAAGTGTTTATTGGCCTGGTACGCAGACTTCTGGAAGCTCATCCCGGAACTGTGGTTGACCTCCTGTGATTTCAGACAATATCTCTTTGTTTCACTTCCTCCTGCAGGAAAACATTCTGTTGACAGTAATCCCTCTCAGGGGTGTTTGAAGGTGAACAGGTCTACTTAAAAGCACTTAGGGCTTTTTGAAAGAAAAGCACTACATAAATCCCAAGAAATAGTACCATCATTGTCTGGATTACTTATAAAAGAAATAAGTCTCTTAGGTCATTGAATTTCTTTGACTAGATTTCAGGCTGTGTGAGGTGGAAAAAATTGCTATCATATGTGGCTAAAACTAACTGAGCAAAAAGAATACTATATATAGTTTGCATTTATAGTTGAAGAGTTTGACGTGCTCTGCCAATAGCATTTGGTCCAATCTCTGGCGTGCTGACAAACAGAAGACAGTAATACTGGACATGACTGCCTCAAGCACAAACAAGACATGGCTTTTTACTTTCATGCTGTGAGGCTAGTGGAACCTGGTGCTCCATCATACGCCTCACTGGACCATCACTGTGGTCATCATCACTATTTCCAACCACCCGAGTTAGCCCTGCACCCAAGGGATGGAGTCACGGGATTCACCAAAAAGGTAATCCCATGGCTTAGCATTAGCCTCAAAGCAACAGATTTAGTAACTTCTGTAGCGGGCACCCGGGGCAGAAAACAAGTATATCTGTAATGGCCTACAACGTGTGTCCCACAGGCTTTGGGCAGAATAAGAAGTAGGAACAATCTGCCTAAAAAATTCTATGTTATTAACACAGTGACAACAATGGAAAGTGAACACAAATAATGCAGCATTGGTGGCACAGTGAGCGGGAACCCCGGAATTAGACCGATGAAACCCGGATTCCTGTCCTTGCTCTGCTCTCTGCTGCTAGGCACCCCCGACCCATCACTTTACCTCTCTGTCTCCTCACTGGTATGAGAGGAAATTGGACTAGATTAGGCTCTTCCAATTCTAGGTTTCCAGTGAATCCATGGTTCTAGTTGTAGGTACCCCACTAGCACAACAGTTAGCCTTCTGAAATCCACGTGATGCCTTTTCACCTTGACCGTATTCAGATATAACAGGTGCACATTTCTGAGTGTCAAGGCCACCTGGGGGAAGAAAGTATCAACACAACCTCCAGGGCCTTCAGCCTTCATGGGGCAGGAGGCCACCCTCTCCTCTCTCCAGACACTGAAGCCAGTAAGACAGGAGCATTGTTCAGACATGTCAAGGATGCCGATGAACAGGTGGGTCCACCTCTGCACCTTCCAGTGACATCCCAAACCAAAGAGACCCATGATACCAAGAGTTTCATGAACAGAAATAAGAAATTCAGAGACTGAGTACACCAGAGCCCCTTGGAAGTGAGAGGGCCCCTCTGTATACACTTTCTGTTCTTAAAAGGAATTCAATAGCAGGAGATCCCCCTGACCATTCCCCCAATGGACTTCCACTCTCAAGGCTTAGAACTTCTGTTAGGAAGAGAGCAGCCTCCATAAGTGGGCAGAGGCTCTCTGGCCTTCTGCTGAGGGAACAGCACAGGCACAGACACAGACATCATATCATGAATCTTGGAGATACCAGGGAAGACTGCTTTGAAGCAAGGATCCACTTTGGCCACATTTAGTGTCAGGACACTGGGCCCAGAAGACAGCACCAGCCTTGGCATTGCACAGGTTAGGCTTCCTAAATAATAGCAGTGTAAATAAATTGAGATATCACTTAATTAAGCATTTGTGCAGTGCTTCAGCAGGAGTAGTCTCCAAAAAGTGAAACAACTATTTTGTAAACACCTTGTAACAAATGCCCCAAGTCAGCTGATCTACTTCCAACGTTAGAGAAGTTCGGTGGCTTTTCACCATTCTTTCTCATTCTGAAGGGCTCTCCTGAACTTTTATTTTCAATCAAGAACCAAAGCTCTTTTCAACTGCTCCACCTTTGAGATATTTTTAAATTTTGTTTTATGGGTTTTCACATTTGATTCTGAAAAAATATTTTCCCGTGATCTTCCAAAGAACTTTCATCCAATAACATGACTGCAGGTAGATGTGGATACAGGGCCATATAGTTAAAAAAAATTTTTTTAATCTTTATTTATTTTTGAGAGAGAGACAGAGTGTGAGCTGGGGAGGAGCAGAGAGGGAGATACAGAATCCAAAGCAGACTCTAGGCCCTGAGCCATCAGCACAGAGGCCGACATGGAGCTCGAACTCACGAACTATGAGATCATGACCTGAGCCAAAGTCGGACGCTCAACTGACTGAGCCACCCAGGCGCCCCATAGGGCCATATGGTTTAAAGGGCACTCCCCAATGACTAGCTCATACCCACACTCCAAAGTAGCAGACTCTGCTACAAATGCAGAATGACCCTCTGTGAGGCTTGGTGGCCTCACCCAGCCAAGCTGGATGCTTACTTTGCTCTAAGGTTACCTTCTGAGAACTTCAACTCTCTTCCTGTCCCGTAAGGAAATCCTGGAATGGCTTTGCCAAAAAAGTCCCATACCAGCATTTATTTACACTTATTTCTGGAAGCTACAGGCTGAGAAGGAAGAGCTGTGCTCACGACCAATTTCTCTTTTGAAATAAGCGCATGATAATAACATAGACCTGGGGGTTCTGGCTGGCTCAGTCGGTAGAGCCTGCGATTCTTAATCTCTGGGTTGTAAATTCAAGCCCAGGTTAGGTGTAGAGATTACTTTAAAAAAAATCTTGAAAAAAATAACATAGACTTGACTGGCCATAGATATCACTATAACTGTTTTTTGAAGAAGGATGGGAAAAAAATGTGAGTCAGCAAAACTACCTGAAACTTCTGTGTTAAGTATTGGGTGGGCCAACTCTCAACCAAACTGCCAGGTGTTGGTGATGCCTCCATTCAGTTTTCTTGTGTCTTTCAACTCTCATATCTCCAGATAATGGGGGCCCTTCCTGCCCACTGAGGCCTCCACAGAACTACCCATATTTTATCAAAATCTGAAAAAGAACCCAAATAATCCAAGCCCAGTGGGATGGCTTTTCTGATGTGTCAACTTGGCTGTGTTAAAGTCCCCGCTACTCAGACAAACTTTAATCTAGGTGTTACTGGGAAAGCATTTTTTGGATATAACTGAAGTCTCTAATAAATTGATCTTCCTATAAGGAAGATTATCCTCAAGAATCCAGGTGGACCTGACCAATCAGTTGAAAGGCCTTCAAAGCAGGACTAAGTCTTTCCCAAAAAGAGAAGAAAGCTTCCTGTGTATAGTAGCCTCAGCTCATGCTGTGGGTTCCAGCTTGTCCAGGATCTTCCAGGCCCTGGGGTCCCGCCTGATGGATTTCAGACTTGTTCTGCCAGTTCCAATTACACTGGCTCATTTCTTGTAATAAGAAGATGAATAGATAGATAATTAGCTAATTGATAGATACATAGATAGATAGATAATAGAAAGAGATGAATGAATGATAGATGAATAGATATACAGATATGAAGAATATAGATACAAATATAGGGATAAACAGATATACAGATGCATAAATATATAGTTGTAAATCTCCTACATGTGGTTCTGCTTCCCTGGCTGAACTCTGACTAATACAGATTTTGGTACCAGGAGTAAGGTTTGCACACAGGAAGTCACGGTTCAACCCTGCCTTATATGCCCAGGGCTCCCTGAGGTCCACAAATCTAAAACTTGAAAGAAAATGAAACAAAAACAAAAGTGAGAATAAAGGAGAGGAGAACAGCCTCCCATCATCATTTCTGGGGCTTTGAAGCAAGATTGCAGTGATTTATATCAAGGCTAAATGATACTGTAAAGAGAAAGCAATTGCAAATCCAGTAGCTATTTTTCTCTAAGCCTCTAAATCCTAGAAATGTAGCATGCTCTCCTCCCAGGGGAGGAAAAAAATAGGCTACTTTCATTACAATGCCAGTGAATCCCGTAATAATCGGCTGAATCCTGACAATTGAATCATTCCTCAGTTGAAGGAAAAGACACAGTCACAATCTGGAAGTTTCTATCGTCCAGCAAAGAAAAAGATCCGATGACTGAGTTTCCCTGGCTTCTGCTCATGCCTTTCTCCCAAACCTCCATCCCCAGAGCCCTCCTGCCTTTAGGTCTCAGGGCAGGAGTTTGGTTTATGTGTTCATGGTTCTGGCTCTCCATTCCCATAAAGGTGGCCAAATCCACTGTCCTCGAAGTGTTTCAGCTAACAGACATTTATTGACTCTTACTCAGTCCAGGTACTTCTCTGGGGGCTGAAGATAAGCTATTGCCATTAAGAGCTTGCTTTCAGGTTGGAGAAACGTTATATTTTGTTTACTTTTAAATATATTTTTGGGGTGCCTGGGTGGCGCAGTCAGTTAAGCATCCGACTTCAGCTCAGGTCATGATCTCACAGTTCGGGAGTTCGAGCCCCACGCTGGGCTCTGTGCTGACAGCTCAGAGTTCAGAGCCCAGAGCCTGCTTCGGATTCTGTGTCTCCTTCGCTCTGTGCCCCTCCCCCACTCGTGCTCTCTCTGTCTCTCTCTCAAAAATAAATAAACACTAAAAACTTTAAATGTATTTTTACCTTATTTCCTCATCTTACTTTAATATATGCCTGCTTTGGCCATAAGACCTGATTTTCTTAATGGGGTGTTAGCAAATGTCATACAGAGACTTGAAAAGCATGGGCCTGTCAGGACTCACTCTCTTGCTACTCCTGAGGACCTGGGACTTCCAGCATGTGAAGACACCCAGACCCACCTACTCGATGACAGAAGACACTTAGCTAGTTGCCCCCGTGGTCCTGTCCAACAGTCTAAACCACCGCTTCCAGCAGCTGAGGCCAGCTGAGCCAGCTGAGTCAGGCCCGGAAGAACCACTCAGTCAATCCACAGACTCCTGAGCTAAATAAGTGGTTGTTTTAAACCACTAAGCTGTTGGGGCATTTGTTAGATAGAAATGTTCACTGATACGTGGGGGCAGTGGGTACTCACTTGTTACACTGGAGATGGGTCCTAGAAAAATGTCATAAAGCCCGTGGTCTCCCTCAGTGTTCAGCTTTATCCACACCTCCAAGACCATTCCCTGTTATTACTGACGTACTCCGGGGGTACTGGCAATTTCCTACAGGTGGCTCACCTGTCTTCCAATCAGCGGGACTGGAATCACCTGACTTCCAATCAGTCTTTGTTCTGGAATATCTTTTCAAGGATTTCAATTTAGTGCACAGCCTTGGGAGAGGCCCTTCAGAGCACACTGTAAAAGATTCGAGATCCCTAAGCTCAGAGGTCCTCTCCTGTGACACATCCCACTGCATGGGCAGGCATCACCAGGTCCTGTTTGTGTCACCCATAAAGGCTGGGGCTTGGGGGTGCAAAAAGTTGCCCATATGGCCACGTGTAATAAAGGCCTTTGTCTCCCCCTCGGGAGTCTCTGGTCTTTGCCAGCATCCACGATGTTGTGGCAGACTAACTTGTTAAATTACAAGAGGGCCAAATCTCAGACCTTTCTCAGTTCCTGAGAACCAACTAACCAAAATTCCCGTATCTAAAACTATCAGCCAAACTCATATAGGGGATGCTGCTTAGTGCCTATAAAAGTCCATTTCTCTGCAAATGACCCTGGAAAAGCACATGATGTCCCTGTTCCCAGAAACTCCAGGGTAGGGACATCTGTACACATCCTTCTTGTTCTTTTAAAAGACATGGGATAGAAGTATGGGGCCAAATCCATTTTTCGAATCATTGGAGAAACAGGAAATTGTGGGCTAGATACAAATATAGTAAGAACATAGAGCTTTCAAGGCACGAGAAAATATAGCTGGTCTGCCATCTTTTTGCTTTTGCTACCCACAGCACCCAGCCTAGCCCAAGCACCCATCAGAAAGGAAGTTAACCTGAGCAGCCCTGTGCACACACTCCATCACTGGGACACAGGGATTCAGAAATCAATGAAGTCAGGGGTGCCTGGGTGGCTCAGTCAGTTGAATGACTTCGGCTCAGGTCATGATCTTGCGATTGGTGAGTTTGATCCCCAAACTGGACTCTAGCTCAGAGCCTAGCGCCTGCTTCGAATTCTGTCTCTCTGCCCCTCCCCCGCTCGCTCACGCACACTCTCACGCACTCTCTCTCTCAAAAATAAACACTAAAATAAAAAAATCTAACAATAACAAAAATAAATCAATGAAGCCAAATAACTTTTTAAAGCCTTTGACATGACAGCCCGAGAAAAACAATTACAATTCTTGCTCCATTGGCTACCTGCACAGAACTTTCCAGACATCCTAGCATTTTAACACCATTCAAAATTCCATTTTTGAGGCAAGAAAGATTATATTTGTTTCTAATCCCTCTGTCTTCAATGCAGCACTTCCACCAGGAAGCTGCATCTGCACATTTAACTCATTCTCAGGTTTATCAGATAAGCCACTGACCTTACTAGAATATGGGAAGGAGAAAGCTGATGTAGGAAAGATGCTGAAGCTCCTGCATAAGGAGCATAAGCTCCTGCATAACTTACACTTCCAGCATAAGTTAAATGCCCACTGAGACGTCCTACAGATGAGCAGTTACCTAACCAGAGCACCTTAGCAGAGCTGAGCCCCTGAGATGAGCTTCCAGAGAATGTCCTCGTCTTTTGTTTCTGGGTAAATGGTTTGGGGAGCCATTATCTTTTCCCCCACAAGTCTCAGATTCTGCTGGACATGAGCCATCCACGTGCTCCAGCAGCTGTAGGGTACTACTCCTCCAGGTACGTGGAATGGTGGTTTTCTACCCTGACTGTTCAAGAGAAGCACCTGAGGACTTTTAAAAATAATACTAGTTTCTGTAGGCCCACCCCAGGCCAATTAAGTTAGAATCACAGGGAGAGCCAGGAATTAAAACCTTATTAGAACATAACATGAAGGTACAGTTCTAGGCATTTAAATATCAACTCCAATGACCTTACTCCCAGATTTGTTCCACTCTCGAAGGGAAGATAAAGTTTAGTTTTGAGATATTTATTTATTTACTTATTTAGCCTGAATTGGAGATCAGAACCCTCATTCATTCATTCATTCAGTATTTGTTGAGTACCTGGTAAATGGCAGGTACCATTTACCTCACAAGGGGTCACAATCCACAGGGGAAGACAAGAGAACCAGCAATTTTAATGCCTCAGAAGGGGAAATGCAGAATACTACAAGAATACAGCAGAGGGGCTCCCACTCTTCATTTGGGGGGGCACATGTCTTTCTTTCTTCTGCCCACCTCAGTCCTTGTCCTCCTCACTTTCATGTCTGTAACTCCCAGTCATCACTCACTTGTGGCTATGGGGTCTGGGTCCTAAGGGAACCTTTAACCTTCATTTGCAATCCTTTTCCAAAGCTAGATGGCGCTTTTAATGAATCTTGTGAACACCTGGATGGCATTTTCCTCTCTGATTTGGAACAGAGGCTTCCAGAAAGAACAGGAAAAAACAAGTGACATTCCTAAACCCCAAGGTTACATGGAAATTCAGAAATGACACATTCCGAGTGGGTTTGAAGATAGTGAATGAGCTGACATAATGGGTGCCTGGTACCATCTACGTGGAGGAAGCAAATGCCGCGGCAGAAACTTCTTTGGAAAAGTATCTTCCCAGAGCGAGATGGATGCCAAGGAGCACACTGCAAAATCAGAGCTGGAGAAAACAAGACCATGCTCAGATCTTGAACTACAAAATATTACTTATTCTTAGGAAATGGGTAGTAATGGAAAGTAACTATCTTCTTTCAGATTATCAGCAAGTATAATTTGCCTTTTTTTTTTCCCAAGCACTACCAAGCATCCTCCACAAAATGAGCCATACAGACCAACCTCTTTTCTGGGAATGCCGAATCCTGTAGTGCACCTTTTTCGGTTTTCTAGAATAAACACTACTGTGTGGGTCGTTCACGCTGTGCTGTGACTAAGACAGGAAAACTGAAACTTGAATATCAGTTCCGTAGCTTGAAAGCTGGATGATTTCAGGTAAGTCATTCAACAGCTCTGGAAATGTACATCCCTGGTCTGTAGACTAAGGATGACAAGCACAGGACTGCTGCAGAGAATGAAGGAAATGATATGAGCAGAACCTTTAGTTCACCATCTGGCACACAGTAGGTATTCAGGAAGAGGAGCTACCGGTCTCTCCACGATCCAAACCCACCCTGGGAAGGGGACATAATATAGCAACTTGGAATTTCTGGCTTCCTGCAAGCATGCCCTGTTGTTTCTCCTTATCTAACAAGTGAGAAAGCAAAAATCCTGCATTTAATAAACAGTATCTCACAGATCAGCACCGTGTGACTGGTTCTGAGCAGATACGGGACACTATCAGGAAGCTGACACGCCAAAGCCCAGGTCTCTCACACACTGTCGAATTGAAACTGTCTGTAATATCCTGTTGCTACGCATCTATCTGGACTCTTCAACGTTAGCACTTTTAAGCCAAGTTTTCAGAAAACTCTGGTAGGCAAATGAAGAAAAATGCGACTTCCTCTCAAGTTCCACAAGGTTCTTCTAGTTCAAAGCCCTTTTCCAGAGTCAGGCGGGCCACTGTGAGCTGATAGAGAAGAGCAGGGAGGTGAGATGATGAGGCTAAGAACCCTTTAAGAAGCATCCAAGTCAAAGAGAAGAAGGTGGACACCCAAACGAGGGTGCATCTGGGGCCCGGGTCTGCTGGGCTTGGTGACGAGCAGGGACAGCTGCGTCAGACTGCAGGAGTTTTAAATGGCAATCACTCGCCTCCAGGGCCAGCATCCACTTCCTCAGTTCATCAGAATGGCTCTTCCTGATGCAGAAGGACCAACTAAGACCATTTACTGAGAGCCACTCTGACAGAGACTTCCAGTGGCTCACCAGGTTGCCAGAATTCTAGCTCCTTTGTGCTGAGTCTCCAAGTAAAATGGAGTCATCTGGACTTGTGTAGCAGGCATTGTGTGGAAGCAAAACTGGACCTGGGAAGCACCTTCTCATCATCTTTAATCTTAGCCTTTTCTTCTTTTGGCACCGGATAGGGAGTAGGTAAATGTAGATATTACTGTCCTCCTGACTTACCTCAATCAGTTGGCCACATCTGAAGCACTGAGCTAACTCTACATTTTCTTTTAAATTGGGACAGTACCTCAGAAATACATATGTAACGTCAAAATGATTTGCGGGCACTCAAGTAGTCTGCCATATTCTTGAGTCCCAAAAGTGAATATAAAAGGAAAATGAGGGATATTGAAGAACCTAGAAAAGGAAAGAACGCAAAGTCCTCATGTCTAATTGGTCAATTAATTTTAAGGAATGAAGGCTATAAATCATGAAAACAGATACATCATACCATAAACATGTTATTTTAACTTAAAATACAGACATGCACAACATCTCACTAAGGCCTTCCCACTGGATATAGGTCTTAATTAAAGCTTCCCATTGTCCTTTCTGCAAAATAAAATAAAATAAAATAAAATAAATAAAATAAAATAAAATAAAATAAAATAAAAAAGACATATCACTCTGGTGGAGATTGCTGGCTCTTTACCCAAATTTATTTTCTCTCACTCCATAAGAAAGGGATTGGAGTTCACTGTGTTTCTGGCCCCAAACCATACATTTCCTGGTCTCTCTTGCAGTTAGGCATGACCACGTGACTGAGTTTGTATCAATAGAGTGTCTGCAGAGACATGGAGGCTTTTCTCCATGCTCTCTTGCCTCTTCCAATTGCAGAACCTGTAACAGGTTTGCAACCACTTAGATAACAACAGACCTTAAGGGCACACAGGTCAAAATGATGAAAAAACTGGACTCCTGAATGCCTGCACAGACTTCGTAGAATGCTAGGAAATGATCTAGAATGCTTGCCATGGATTACTAGGTAAAAAAGAAAACAAGCACATAAAACTTGATCTTCTGTGAACCATGGAATTATTATGAAGCATCTTAGTTCACCAGCTTTAGTGTTGCCTCCACAGTTCAATCATCTGTGGTGTCCATTTTCAATTTGTTAAGTTGGACTAAAAACGCAAAAAATATATATATACAGGAAACACTCTGAGGGTAGAAACCATCATATTTTAATGGCTCTCCCTCCATTTTTTACAAATGTCTCACCACATCTTACTTGGCCTTTTTTAAAGTATTTGGTTTTTTTTTTTATTTTTTTTTTCTTCTTCAACGTTTTTATTTATTTTTGGGACAGAGAGAGACAGAGCATGAACGGGGGAGGGGCAGAGAGAGAGGGAGACACAGAATCGGAAACAGGCTCCAATCTCTGAGCCATCAGCCCAGAGCCTGATGCAGGGCTCGAACTCACGGACCGCGAGATCGTGACCTGGCTGAAGTCGGACGCTTAACCGACTGCGCCACCCAGGCGCCCCTAAAGTATTTGTTTTTTACCAAGTTTAGTTTTCAATTTAGTTTTCACAGAAACAGTTTGCTTCATTTTCATGCTTATATTTCAGCCTTTTAAAGTATTATTGGACTAAATTCTTTTTTTAAGTTTATTTGTTTCTGAGAGAGAGAGGGCAAGCAGGGGAGGGTCAGAGAGAGAAAGATAGAGAAAGAGAGAGAGAGAGAATGAATCCCAAGCAGGCTCCATGCTGTCAGCACAGAGCCCAATGTGAAGCTCAAACTCACCAACTGTGAGATCATGACCTTAGCCAAAATCAAGAGTCTGACGCTTCGCTGACTGACCCACCCAGGTGCCCCTTGACTAAATTCTTAATCACAAAACAACACAGCCGGCAGACACATGTTGTGACCCATGCTGACCTTTGGTGTATCTGCCACTGCTTGAGTGCAAACCATCCTCCAACTCACATGTCTTGCCACCAGCCTTTCAGGCTGGGTTCTGCTCAGTGCCTTCCAGGCTCAGCTATAAGTCAGCCAAGCAGCTCTGTTTCTGGAAACAGTACAGTGTTGCCTGAGGCGAAAGGCGTCACTGGGCCATCATCCAGCAGACTACCTGGGCTTGTTCTAAGATCCCCAGTGTACAAACCCTCTTGAGGGCACGTGTCACATCGTTTGCATCCTGTGGTCCAAAGCAAGTCCCAAGGCCAGCCAAACTTCAAGGGCAGGGGAATGGATGTCACCTCTGGATGGAAGAAACTGCAGAGTCACGTTGCAAAGAGGCACAGATCCAGGAAGGGAGTTTATTGTGAACATGTTTTCTCAACAGTCTTTCACACTCAGTAAATGTACACGGAGGGGTGGGAACAGAAGTGAACAAGAATACCTCCAGAGGACCCCACTAGCCAAGACTGTGCCAGTTAGGGTTAGGGGTGCCAAGCATGTCAGTCAACATGATCTTCAGTCGGAATGAAGATCACTTGCTGTTCTAGGAAAACCACGACGGGGACACCATTAAAGAGACCTCCTGCTATTCTCAAAACTTGAGAAGCTTTCAGAGAAAGATGAACAGCTTTTGCCTTGCAAGTTACAAACATTCTAGGATAAGAATGATGTGGCAGAGAAAGCTGGTCGGTGCTCATTAAATGTCCCATGTGCATACTACATTTCCACACCTCCCTGCAGTTATAGTGGGGCCATGGGATTAGTTCCAGCTATGGACTATATCACTTCTGGGCTGAAACACTAAAAGCCAGTATGCCTCCTCAATTCTTCTTTTGTCTTTTAGCAGTGACCTTGAAATACACATAGACCAGATGGTAGAGCTGTAAGATTAAGGAGGGCCATCCAGTCTAGACTAAACTTTACCTGAGTGAGTAACAGCACTGTGCTGAGTCACACCACTGAGACTTCAGGATTTATCTTTAACATATGCAGGTCCATCCCGATTTATTCAAATGGTAATGCTTGCTTGAAAATGCACAAGAACTCTTGGGAGGCCAAAATCATCAGTGGAGTGCATCCATGCTCCAGAATCAGAATTCAATGATTAGATCATGGAGTTCTTTTTTTTTTTTTTTAATTTTTTTTTTCAACGTTTATTTATTTTTGGGACAGAGAGAGACAGAGCATGAACAGGGGAGGGGCAGAGCGAGAGGGAGACACAGAATCGGAAACAGGCTCCAGGCTCTGAGCCATCAGCCCAGAGCCTGATACGGGGCTCGAACTCACGGACCGCGAGATCGTGACCTGGCTGAAGTCGGACGCTCAACTGACTGCGCCACCCAGGCGCCCCGATCATGGAGTTCTTAAAAGAGTGTCCCAGGAACATGAAATTACTATAGTGTTAGGTTAGTTATATTCCCAAAAAGGAACTCATTGTTTTTAAGAGAGAGTTCTTTGACAAGATCCACATTTTCCAAGAGTCAGGAAAAAAACCCTCAAAGACCATTGTATGAATGCCCAATGTCACCCCCAACTCTGGAGCCTTGGTGGGAGGAAAGGAGGTCAAGTCCCATGGTAGGTGTAAGGTATTCAGTGTGCCTATTTTTATTTTACTTGGAATAAAACTCATTACTCAGGACCACTGGACACTGACCCAATCTGTAGACCACCCACCATTCCCCCAAACAGAAGAGCAGGGAGGAGCCTCCTTTCACATGAAGAGACTGAGAGTAGGAAATACTCTAATTGTACCACAGACCCTCTGACTAGGAACCTGACTCCACTCCAACCATGCCCTGAAGGGCATGCTATTCTCACATCCAGAGCTCTCTGACTATAAGTGGGAAACACCTTGATCAAACCCTGGAAACCAAAGTTCCAGATGCCACGTTCTGTGGAGAGTCTCACTTCATTTGAGTCTAAGTGGGCTCTACTCCCTGGGATGCCTTTTGTCTCCTTGTAGGTGGAGAGAGATAGAGTGTCAGCCTCAATATCACGATAATTAGAATTGTAAAGAGCAACAGATAAATGTGTTTGTTCATACTGTAACATAACAGTATGACAGTTACAAGTGTTCTGAACACTGAAACTAAACACACATTTAGAAACATGTGTAAGTCCTCAGGGGTTTGAGCTTCTTCCTCTGACACGACATCACTTGGGGTGACATCCCTCTAAATCTGTAATACCCTCCCAGCCTGACAAATCTGATGAAAATGGGGAAAAGGTCAACCATAACGTACACAGGTGAGGTGCTTGGGTGGCTCAAGCATCCGACTTTGGCTCAGGTCATGAGCTCACGGTTCATGGGTTCGAGCCCCACATCAGGCTCTCTGCTGGCATCTCAGAGCCTGGAGCCTGCTTCGGGTATTGTGTCTCCCTCTCTCTCTCTGCCTCTCCCCCACTCATGCTCTCTCTCTCTCTCAAAAATAAATGAACATTAAAAAATTTTTTTATAATGTACATAGGTTGACAGAGCTGTACAATGAAAAAAAAGGGAACTAGTTGAGGAGGCTTGGCTTGGCTTGGAGGAGGATTAAGCAGAGAAGATAATAACAAGCAAGTGAGGAGGCAAATGATCCAATTTTCATATGCTGAGAATCCACAGCCTAGACTCTTCTCTGACATGAGGCTCCATGATTGGCTCTAGAGCCCAACATCACAAATTGCACCTCAATTCTCCTTAGATTATAAGAAATGCCAGTGTCCCTTCTCCCAGAGATCATGACTGAAAATCCTAACTGGTCAAGCACAGGCAGTGGTGAATAAAACACAATCGAAGACCAGTAAGGCGCAGGCATGGATCAGTCCAGAGCCCTGCCAGCCTCAACCTCCAGGTGGCCCCCAATCAGCTGTCTTCCTTCACATATCTGGGCTCCACACTGGTGGCCCTTGTCCTGCTTCACCCAGCTCAAGCACATTCACTTTTTAAAAAATTTGTCTCATGCCCCTAGAAAAGGAAGTATCAAAACCATCTTTCAAATTGGAAGGGAAATAGGCCAGGTATGTTTTACCCTTTGGCATCCCCCTTGGCATGTCCAGCTCTCTGAGTATGTGGATTAGTGAGTGGAGCCCTAAGGATCTGGAGGAAACAGAGGACCCTGAGAAGCCGGGGGACATTACCAGATTCCCCTGTCCAAATCCTTTCCACTCCTGAGAATCCAGTCTCAGTACGAATTCTGTAAAGTTGCCTCAAACACCTTGCCTCAAACAAAGGACCAAGGGACCAAAGGACCTCATCGGAAGCTTTGGGCATTCATGATGTCTTGCCTCTTAAAAATGGTTTCTCGCCTGGGTGGCTCATTCGGTTAAGCATCCGACTTCGGCTCAGGTCATGATCTCGCGGTCCATGAGTTCAAGCCCCACGTTGGGCTCTGTGCTGACCACTCAGAACCTGGAAACTGCATCATATTCTGTGTCTCCCTCTCTGCTCCTCCTCTCTCTGTAGCTGTGCTCTATCTTTCTCTGTCTCTCAAAAAAAATTTTTTTAATGGTTTCTCTCTCTTCTCAGACTTCAAACTCTGGGAAGGCAGGGCTCACACCTGTGTACTCTTTGGGTTCCTGGCAAAGCTGAGGATGGTGCCCTACACCTCACCAAGTAGGTCAGTGCAGGTAGCACAGGCCAGCCTGGAGGACAGGGGATGGAAGGGAAGGTGACACAGGAGAGATGCTGGGAAGAGGAAGGGGAAGGAGATCCACATTTAGAGCCCAGGAGTACACATGGCCAGACTCTATAACGCCAAGTGCACTACTGGGCAGGATTCTGACCCTGCCTCTGGGGACGTGCTGCCCTCCTGGGAAATCTGATAACATCTCCTCCACATTTTCTCACTTAACCACTCTGTTTACTTTCCTTTTTCCTACTGTAGGGTACTATGGCCTCTGTATAGGACGAATAGTACTACTGCTACAGGTCACAAAATTAAATGAGTAAGTTACTGGATACCCACTCTGGGAGGCATTCTATGAAACTACAGGTCATGGTGCTTCTAGGTTTTACCAACTGAGTGTGAAATAAAACAGGGAAATTCTGCAACCCGGGAAATGATCAAGTTCATTCCACATTACACTCAGAGATGATTTGTCATCACTCAAGTGAACATTGTCCTGGGACAAGAGCTCTTGTTTGTGAGTAAAAGCCATCAGATACTCAATGTTGACAAGGGTACAGGGAAGACAGTAGATCTGAACACTGATGGGGGCACTGCCACTAGGAAAAAACATTCATTTGATCATGTAATTCCAATCCTGAGGCTACATTCTTCGGCAAGAAATCAAAGAAGAAAAAATACATACATATTGTCGAACCATGTTCAATATCCTAAAATGGAAGCAACCCAAATGTCAATAACAGAAAAATTATTTCAGGGCTTTGTGATGAGTTTGATTACAATGTATTATACATCCATAAAAAATTGTAGATATACAAAATATTTGTACATAATATTAGCTGAGAAAAGCAGACCTCAAAGTTTTAGGAGTAGTAGGGATAGGACTATGCAAAAATCTATGTGCATCTGAACAGGAACAGAAAGATAATACTCAAAGACAAAAGCAGATGTGTTAGGGTAATAGATTATTTTTAACTTAATACCATTGAAAACAGGGGTGCTACTTGGCGGCATTCCACACCAAGACAAGGAGAGGAGGAGTGAGAAGACTAAAGGCAGAAGAAAGCCTGACTAGCCCAAGACAAGATTCACCAACAACATAGTTCGTATTCTCAGAGCTGCACTTCATATTTGCCATCAAGTACTTTCACTAAGGGTAACAATTAGATCAGCTGTAATTTGAAAGCATGCTCATGAATAGAAACTATTTATTCAGAAAGATGCTCGTTCATGAATTCTTTCCTCTAACTCAATCCCATGCATGCTTGGCTGCATTAGATATTTATGGGGGGGGGGGGGGAAGTAATTTCAACTTAATGTAAAAATGTGTCTGGAGTGGGCCATCAGGCTGTGGCCCTGCCAGTTGACCAGCTGGGTGAAGCTGAGGGATGATTAAGGTTCCCCCGGGGCCCAGATTCTCAACACACAACATGAAGGGGCTGAACCACAGCTCTGAGGACCACTGGGCTGTGACATCTCATGAAAGTGGGAACTGTTATCCCATCTTGGGGAACTTGATGCAGTGTATGGGTGCAGCTCTACGCTCGATTTAGCAAGGGCCACATGCTCCCCAAAGGAGAATTAGGCAGAGGATCTGCCTTTGGAGATCCATACCTCGCTAGGGTAGCAGTTATCACCACCTATAGTCATTTGCTTTTGACTCATTTAATCTTCACCCTAGGATGTAGAAAATACAGTAAAACCTTGGTTTGCGAGCATAACTCATTCCAGAAACATGCATGTAATCCAACGCACTTGTATATCAAAGCGAATTTCAAGAACTACCGGCACAGTTGTGATCATGTGACAGTCAGCACCACGTACTACTCATATTGCAAGACATCGCTTGTTTATCAAGTTAAAATTTATTAGAAATGTTTGCTCGTCGTATGGAACACTCACGGAACAAGTTACTCACAATCCATGGTTTTACTGTGTTATATATTCATTTACAGATTATGAAGCTGAGGCAGTGAGAGGTTAATAATTCCTCAAGGCCACTCAGCTGACAAATGGCAGAGTCGACACCCAATATCAGACAGTGTAGCTCCAAGTTGATTGCGATGGTCTAGACTATTCATCTGATACTCCCTTCACCAACTCTTCAACCAAGAGCTGAGAATTTTATAGAAGGGAAAAAAGTCTCAGACGTAGAATTTTCAAAGTATCCTGCCTAAGAATGGCTCAGAATCCTCCAGCCATTATCATCAGCCCATGTGTTACATAAGCCCTGATGGATCCTTGTGGATTAAGCAGATTTACAACTGTCTTCTGTGAGTCCAGCATTGAGGACATACCCCAGGGGATTTGGAATGAGAGGAAAGGGCAGGCAGACAAGATCAAATACCATCCAGGGTGGGCCATCTCAGAACACACGCTTAAACAATGCGGTCCTCCTCAGCATCCAAGGGCCAGGCCTGGTTTTGCCAGGGTCCCAAATTTTCCCCTACCATTCCTAGTTCTTAGGGATCCTTCCTTCCTCTGAACCCAGAGGGAGGGATTCTGCAAATACTTGTATGTATAAACAATATGATCTGTGAAATAATAGATTCTATAAAGGGAGAATTTGGTAAAGTACCTATTTGCTGGGTTTTGCTCATTTAGGCAACAGATATTTTTGAAATATAATCTTTCCTTCCCTGATTATAGTGGTAATACATGTTCTTTATAGATATTTTAAATGATATGGTAAAATATAGAGAGAAGAAAATAGGTAGCCACAATAGAACCACCCACAGTTAACCTTATTGTGAATATCTGCTCTTTTTTTAGATGTATCTTTGTAAATTTTTAATACAAAATTGACAGATTATTCAATAGCCTGCTTTTATTCACTTAATAACACAGTGTCATATATAATGGCTATCTGAAACCGTAAAGGAGTAGCATGATAAAAAATAAATATACAAAAAAACACAACTGACAGGGGATGCTTCTGCCTTTCAAGTAGGGTAGATTACATAATTTTTGGAGAAAATTATACCTTTTGCAGAGACTGGTTGGAGAACTAGAAGGTCATACCAAACCCTCCCAATCCCTTCTGCATTACCAAAGAGCTTGAACCCAGAGGAGACAGATCCTTTGTGAGTCTTTGGATCTACAAGCAGAGGACTAGAGTCACAGAAGGGGAAAGAGGTAGAACAATAATGTGGGTGTCTGGAGTGAGTTAAAGAAATTTTCAGGAGTCTACAGTGCTGCTAACATAACAGGAATACCCATCCCCAACCTTGAGTGCAGGCTGTTACATATCCAGCTGCCTTACCAGCATGGTTTGAGGACACTCCAAGAAAAGGGTGTCTGGGCTGCCACGCAGCCTGAGTTTTGATAGAGCCAGAACTCACCACTGAGAACGCCCATAAGAATTGAACCATGGAAATTCAAGAATCCCAGAGAGGATATTGACATCTCCACTGCCTGTCAGAAAGCTTAAGTCAAATTCACTTCCATCCCAATGGATCAGGAAGCCTCAGATGCCATGTAGGTTATATTGATATCCCATAATTTATTTACCCAATCTCCAAGTACTGTTCATTTAGAGTACTTACGTTTTTTCACTTTTACCAATGAAATAATGATAAGCACTGTAGCAGAGACTGCTAGCTAGTCCCTAAAATCCATATCCTCCTCCTCTTCCTGGGCACACAACTTGACTATGCTTCCTAGCCTCCGTGACAATTAGTTGTGGTCATGTGACAGAGTTATAGCAAATGGAACATGAGTGGAGGTGATATGGCATCTGTAGGCCAAGGCTTTTCAGTAATGGTGTCTTCATGCTTTCCCTTTCTCCTTCTTCCCACTAGGTGTAAAAGATGACAAGGTCCTAGGGAACAAAGGAGCCACAAGATGAAAGGATGTTGGATCCCCAAATTACTTCATGGAGGGGAGCCTTCTGCCAGCTTGGAATCCCACTCCAAACTGTTTCATGAGCAGGAAGGAGCCATTCTACATTTTGTGGCTTATCTGACACTAGATTATTAGCCTATCCTAACTATACAAACATCCATAAATAGAAATGCTTGTACATCTATCTGATATTAGTTAGGATAGTCGCTAACTCATGTTCAAGTTTAGAACATGTGAAGGTATTTGATAAAACATTGCTAAATTGAACCTAGAATTCTGACTCTGATAAAATCATTTAAAGTCTGTCCAATTCCTATAACAATGTATCAAATGGTTCTTCAACTCACCCCTTTATAAGGAAATTAAAATGTTGAGAATGACTGGACTTTCCCCCTGTATTAAGCACACTGCCTATTTACTTTACTACACACATTTAACCACAAAGAATAACATTTCATATTAGTTTTAATTCCTCCTCATTAGGAAACCACTTGGCACTCTTACTCTACATGGCACATCTCCATCCTCTTGTGCCCGTACATTGCTGTGATCCAGCACCATCGTGTCTGACCTGGAATGCATGCCTCTGACTTGAGAGCCTTTGATATCCAGCCATAATTTTTTATGCTTGTTTGTTCCAAGTAATTTTTTAAGTGCTTTTATGTATTGTCTGTATAGGAACTCCTTTAGAGAAAAATAATTTTTATTGGCTTAACTCATATGGGTAATTAGGTTCTAAAGTCAGCCCTTAAAAGAAAAATCTTCAGGGGTGCCTGCGAGGCTCAGTCGCTTAGACGTCCGACTTCAGCTCAGGTAATGATCTCAAGGCTCATGGGTTCGAGCCCCGCGTTGGGCTCTGTGCTGACAGCTTGGAACCTGGAGCCTGCTTTGGATTCTATGTATCCCTCTCTCTGGTCCTGCCCCACTCGCTCTCTCTCTTTCAAAAATGAATAAATATTAAAATATATTTTTTAAAAAAAGAAAAGAAGAAAAGAGAAAAGAGAAAAGAAAAGAAAAGAAAAGAAAAGAAAAACCTGCATATGTCCCAATCCTTGCAAATCTCACTGAATCACCTACAAATAAAAATGTAAGATTTGACATAGTCAACCCTGTACAGAATGAGTATGTAAAACAAAGGGTATATTGTATACAAGAATATATGGCATATAATATGGACTACCTGAGTCACATCTTTCTCAATTTTTGTTATTTTATTTTCCTTCTATACTTAAAGTATTGACAGTTAAGGGTTTATTTTTTTCATGACTGCTTCTGAAGGCTGACCTCCCAGAAAAAGAGCTGCTGTTCTGCAGAGCCTCGAGAAAACTGGCTCAGGCCCACTGCTTGAGCAGTATATCCTGGTCAAGCACAAGGTTTGGACTTCGGTTCACCATCTTGCCAGGATGGAGCTGAGGTGCCTAATCCTGCTATTAGCTGGCCACAAACATTCCAAGAGGTTTGGTCCATGGCCGCTCTCCCTACCACATCAGTGAAGAGCTAGTGATTCCCTGATCATGGAACTTAAAAGCCCACAGCTTTTTTTCCTCTCTGGAGCCTAATCCTGCCAGATCACCAGGCCCAAACTAGATGGTCAAGAGTAGACAGACACATTTTCTACTACTCCTGTCTGCATGTGTTTTCCCCTGTGAACACAGCTCCAGAAAATCTAGCATGTCTTGCTTGACCATTTGCTTTTGTTGGCATGAAAAGCATATACTTGAATTTGTAGAAGTTAAGATATGACTCTACTGTACTAGATTTCCTCTCTCACCTCGTCTTCATTTTTGTTAATGTGACGAATGACATTTTTAAAAATTTTTTTAAACATTTATTTACTTTTGAGAGAGAGAGACAGAGAGTGAGTTGGGGGGAGGGCTGAGAGAGAGGGAGACATAGAATCCGAAGCAGGCTCCAGGCTCCAAGCTGTCAGCACAGAGCCCGACACAGGGCTTGAACTCACGAACCGTGAGATCACGACCTGAGCCTAAGTTGGACACTCAACAAACTGAGCCACCCGCGTGCCCTATTATGATGAATGAACAACATTAACAGCTGTTCTAGTATTCAACCATCTTTGCATTTTTACGTTAAATGAAATCAGCTCATTAAAGCTCTAGCTACAGATATAGGTATACATACATCATAAACTGTTGGATTTTCATTCATATCTGACTTCTTTAGTTTGGATCCCAAGAGTATACTAATTTTATAAGGTGAATTGAGGAACATTTACCTTTTTGCGCTCTTAAAGAATTGGTTCAAGCTTAGAATTATGTTCCACAAATATGTGGCAGAATTCACCTATAACACAGGTGGTTTATGAGGACTGTAGAACTTTTGCTACTGATTCCATTTCTGTAAGACTGTAGTCACTGCCACGGCATTCCCAGAAGCCTTAGGTGACAAGTTCTGTTCTCATCATTACCTGTCATTGTAGATTTCCCTATCAGACTGTAAGCTCATAAAGGAAGCAACCGTGTCAGTCACATTACCCACTGTGTTTCCACTTCCTAGTACCAACTCTAAATATATTTGGTGAATGAATACACTGTTAAATAAAACACCAAGAGGATCTACCAAAAAGCTATTAGAAATACTAAAAATATTTAATAATATTAAGTTAGCCCACTACAAAACAATTATGTAAAGCCTTCTTAAGTATCAGTATTTACTAGTTTAAAAATATTTTGGCATGCAAATTTCCACTTGCATTCGCAACAACTACAAAGGGCCTAGGAACAAAATTAGGGAGAAGTATGAAGAAATTATAATAAAACTAAACACATGTCTGAAGGACACAGAATATTTAAATAAATGAGCAGACATACACATTCTGAAAGCGGAGGGCCGTATCTTGTAAAGAGGTCAGTGCTCTCCAAATTAATCCACATGTTTAAGTTAACTTCAAGTGAAACATCCTAAAGAAGAAGAGACAAATTATAGAGGTTTACGAGCTTTAAAAAAGTATGATAAAGCCTGAGAATAGAAAAAATGGATAAACGGGACAAAAAGAGAAAGCTCAATGGAGGCAACGATAGCAGATATGTACACAGCGCTTACTAGGTGCCAGATACTGTTCAACATGTTTTATGTATTTTATCCTTAAAACAACACTGGACGGTAAAGTGCTATTATAACCTTAACCCCAGTAAGATGGAAAAACCGAAGCCCAGAGGTGGAATGGTGGAAGGGGCCAGGGTCCATATGTAGACCTTCATGTAATCTCTGTGTTTATATATCATGCTCGTGTCCTCCGCCCAGGCCAATATCCCCACGTCGCCAGCCGCTGTGAGATTAAAGCTCCCATCTCCTGGATGATAGTGGTCACCTGGGATGGTGGCGGTCATCCAGAGGTCCCACTTCTTATACAGGCTTCCAAGCAATCCTGCTCTCAGCCCCCACACTCCTCTAAGACACGGGACACCTCCAATCCCTAAAGTTTGCAGGGCTTCCAAGTTTACCGGCCTCCTCCTTTGCAGGCAACTTAGGTTTCGATGTTCTTCCCTTTGATTGATCTGTTAACATTTACCTTAACATTTTTCATCTTCTAAAATGTCCATGAAAGTCTCATTCATTGTTGCCTCTAGGATTAAGTTTGTAGCTTTTGACTTTTTGACTCTGCATTTTTTACTGAGGTGAAAAAATTATATTTGCAATGTACCATGTGCATCCAGAAGTCTGCATATTAATTAATTGCAAGGAAGTTATCATGAAGAACACAAAGATTTATGTCGAATAACGTTTATTGTTTCATAATGTATAACGGCAACAAATGAGAATAGTCAAAATAGCTAACAATAAAGGGTTAATTCAAGAATTTTTGCTACCTCTGTGGTGACAGTGAACTGTTCCATTCAGATCTTCTTGAACACAATCTCCTGTGGGGGTAGCATAGTTGACCAGAAGCCTCCAGCTGTCATCCCTTTGGATCCACATCAGCGTTCCTGTGGACGCCATGCTTCCTGCCCATTGCCCCCAGCCACTGAGTGAACATGGTGGGTGTGCTAGATCCAGGCCATGCTGGCCCAATACAAGAATGGCCCAACGGGCAACTTTGCCCAGGTACGACTCCCCACCAGCCCGGGCAAGACCTTCTCAGAACTATGCTGTTCTTCCTACGCAAACCTTCCTTCCACTCTCCGTTCACACCCAGCCTTTCCTGCTCCTTCTCCCTTTGTCCTTCACAGGGACTGCTCTTGATACGCTCCCATACAGTGAGTCCTCCCTTGGCATCTGCTTCTTGGAGGGCCTGAACTGACAACATTCATCCGACAAATATTAGGGCAACTGTCAAATACTGTATTTGTAAGAAATACATAAGGATAGGAAAAAATAGGATATGATGCTGTCAAAAAATCCCAGTATCCCAAATGTATATACAACATAATCCTAGTTTTTTTTAAGTTTATTTATTTATTTATTTAGAGAGAGACAGAGACAGCACAAGTGGGGGAGAGGCAGGGAGACTGGGAGAGAGAGAGAATCCCAAGCAGGCTCCACTCTGCCAGCACAGAGCCTGATGCGAGGCTTGAACTCATGAAAGCATGAGATTATGACCTGAACTGAAACCAAGAGTTGGAAGCTTAACCGAGTGAGCTACCCAGGTGCCCCAATCCTAGTTTGGTTTTCATTAAAAAAAAGAAAAAAAAAAGGATATACAGATATAGAGCAATAGGGGTGTGTGTGTGTGTGTGTGTGTGTAAAAATAAAATCTTTTACACATACACAACACTGAGAACGGTTACTTCCAGTTGAATGGATTATACATGTTTGTTGCTGCTTCTACACCTTTTTCCTTTTATTTTCCAATGGTTCAATAATAATCATTATTACCTTTATAACCAGAAACAAAAATAAAGTGCGCGCGCACACACACACACACACACACACACATACAGAAAGTGCCCATACGCATTGTCAAGTCCCCCCGAAGTTGGACACCATCTGAACAGAGTGCAGTGGCTGGTGTCCTCTCTGGAGGTTGATGCACGGTAGCCAGGCACATCTGAGTAGCAAGAAATACAGATTATAATGTCACTGCTAAACAGCTTCAAAACTGTGCTTGGCTGATTACAGATGTTTTGAAAATCCAGACTGCATTAGGAGTCTTGACGGAGCGTCAGAAGAGAACAAAGCAGATGGAGTGCCAATCCTACCGGGCATTCCTTGCTTTAGCTTCATTATGTTTTAAAAGAATTTTCTACCAAGGCTGTATCTAACCAAGCTCCTTTATTTTTTATTTTATTGTTTATTTTGTGAGCAAGAGTGGTGTCTTACTTGAAGGACAGATAACTTTCCTCCCCAGTCTGCAAAAAGTACATCAGGGAACAATAACCTGACATGGCACACACACACTATGCCTCCACCTGGCCACCATCCAACTTGCCCTCTGTCCCTCCACCATGGCGCCACCTCTGCACTTGCCGTTCTTGAGGAACTCCAGGGAATCAAAATGTGAGAACAATGTGACGGCCACCAACACAACAGCATGAACTGACACTTATCAGACGACTCTTGGGCGCTATTCAATGTTCTAAACACCTTCCATATATTAAATAACTCATTTGAATCTTCATAGGAATCTTACAAAGAAGTACGGATAACATCCTTGTCTAACAGAGGAGGACGCACGGGGGTAGAGAGGTAAAGCAACTCTGCCAGAGCCACAGTGTCAGTGTTTAGTGGAGCTGGGGTTTGAACACAGGAAGTCACAAAGGAGAAATAAAAGACCAAAATCCAAGTATGCAGCTCAGGTACACAGTGGCTGTCCTTGACGGAAATGAAAGTTGGACAATGCTAGATAAGCAGCACGGAAAGTGCGATTTCACTGGGGAGTAAATCAGTCAAAACAGACAAGAGGATATATAAAAAAAAAGAAAGAACAAAAAAACAAGGGAGGATGTCACGCAAAGGCCACTAAATGTGCACTGAAAGACAAACAGATAAAGTGATGCAGATGTGCACGAAGTGAATGGGCTGGGGGACAGCGGAACAAGTCAAAGCAGCCGTTCCATGACGGAAAGGGCCACTGCAGAGGAAGGGAGTGAGCATGTGAAGACTGGGTAAAAGGGATACGAAATAAACAGAAATCAGTGACAGAGAGAGGGACTGTCAGCCAAGAGGAAGGAATGCAAAGGCAGGGGTTCAGATATCTCCACTCTGGACAAGCAAGAGGCAAGTAAGGGGGAAGGAAGGGAGTTGAGAGGGTTTTGCATCATTTCCTGTTATTTTAACCCTTGCATGATGTCTTCCTCAGCTGCCCTGCCAAACAGGTAGCGATGAACTCCTCCCTCAAGGCTGCTTCCATTAATGAAAGGACACCACGCCAGCCGCCCATGTCCCACAGTGCACTGAGTTAGGTTGGATGGTTGGTTTTCTGTATGTCTTTTATGTTTTTAGGGATTCCTGCCAGGAATAAGGTGTGCTTTCAGGTGAGGAGGTGCCATTTGAGAAGGGGATTCTCCTCTCGCAGAATTATTGCAGCCATAAAATAGAATCACATATGTAAAGGAGATATGTATGGGCTGGACACTTAGAATGTGTTCAATGCACGGTGGTCATGAGGAGGGGGTGTCTCCTTCCTATTCAGAAATAGTCGGGGTGCCTGGCGGGCTCAATTGGTGGAGCATGCAACTCTTGATCTCAGGACTGTAAGTTTGAGCCATATGTTGGATGTAGAGATTACTTAAAAATAAAATCTGAAAAAAGAAAGTCAAGGGCTCCCCAGTGGGACCCAAGTCCAGGCACGCTGGCCTGGCTGTGACAGCTCTCCATTGGCTAGCCCTTTACTTATCTGTTTGTATACCATTTTGTAACATTTATAACAGAATTAATTCACAGCACTTACATCGTGGCAGTTTTAGTCCTCCTTAGAAATGCCCAAACGCCTCTGCAAGATTTACGAATTAAATGACACAGGCCCCCTTCATCACAGAGCTTATTCATAGATCACGTAAGTTTATTTACCAGTTCAGCCTTCCAGCTCCAGGTAGGCCAAATGAGGAAATATCTTAAAGCTGTATCCTCAAACATCAGTCAAGTTGGGATAAGACGAGATGACAGGCCTGGGTCATTGGAGAACAGCTTTCTGTTCAGCCAGTAGCACAATAGGAGGGAGACACTGGAGAATGCAAGGTCAAAGGAACAAGAAAGGAGAGTAATTGTCACATAATTTCAATTAGAAAAATGAAGCTGGCATACCGTGTTTTAAGATTGAGGGCCATAAGTGGTCGGGCTTAAAAATGCGCTAACTGCAGCGTGAGCAGGGCCCGCTTGGCAAAGTCTGAGGAATGCTAGAGCAAGTAAGAAGAAAGCTGTTCCCATATAACTAAGACTAAACATCACTTGGGTCTGTATTCCAGACACACAAATCTCATTTTTACCAATCACTTTGTTGGCTCAGTACAAAGAAGCTACTTTTATTTGTTTTTTTGTTGTTTTTGCCCTTCTTCTGGCAATTTCCTCCCCTGCATTCAGTCCACATCCTCATGATTTTAGCCCCAGTTCTAAACGGAGGCTTGAAGACTCAGAACACAACGTTCATTGGCCCCAGTGGCTGGTTCGGGGTTGAGTCTGTGACCTAATAAGAATCAATGAGATATGACAAGACCTCTGCTGGGCAGCAAGGAAAAAGGATCTTGTGTCTTTTCTACTAGAATTGCCATAAGTAAGATAACACATACATGGGGCTGCCCTGGAAGCCCACACTACAGAAAACAGTCAAGAAGTGGCAAGAAAGCAGATCCTCACAACACTGTCTGAGCCCTTGGATCAGACTATACCTGAAGCCAACATCTCCTAACAAAGTTAAACTAATCAATGAACTCCCATTTTTCTTAAGCCAAGTTGACTTGCATTGAATCCTCAAAACCAAGAGAGTCTCAACCAATGGAGAAACAGTAGCTGAGGCTCAAAGAAACTTATCTCATCCAGGGAGGTGGGATGGCCCCCAGACGGGGAGGGACTCTCAGATTCTCTGTACCTGTCCAGCATGTAAGAGCCTTAATTCAAAGGCTGTGCCTCACCAAAGGTAGAGCTGGCATGGACTCCCAAAGCCCCAGGCAGCCCTTTGCTCACCTTCTGGGAAAATATCCAACCATTTTTGGATACAGAGAGGCATCAGGCAGCCAGGAGGGAAAGCTAGCTGTAGGAGGCCCTCTCTGTGGTTTCTGTCCCATAATCCTCACCATAGGATGCCCTCTTGCCCACTGTCCTCCAGCTCAATCCACCATCTCCAGTGGAACTGGTCTCACTGCTGTGCCCAGACCACATCAAGCAACCTCCTGACTCCACGGACGGACTCTTCCCCGCCTGGCTTCCTTTAGCTCCTCCTGTTCAGCCATCTACCTTGGCCCATATTCCATGACCCGGCTCAGATCTTTTTCATTTTCTCTGGCCACAACAACCCACGCTTGCACTCAGACTCCCTATCCCTGACGGAGGACAATAATCTGTTAGAGATTTAGCTCTTAAAACATGTTATTAACATTGTTATGTTAATTATAATAATTGTAAGAGCCAATATTTGTGGAGCATTTTTAAAACTTATTTATTTTCAGAGAGAGAGAGAGAGAGAGAGCACAAGTAGGGGAGGGGCAGAGAGAGGGGGAGAAAGGGAGAATCCCAAGTGGGATCTGCATTGTCAGTACGGAGTCCAATGCAGGGCTCGAACTCAACGAACTGTGAAACATGACCTGACCCGAAATCAAGAGTCAGATGCTTAACGAACTGAGCCACCCAGGTACCCCTGGAGCGGTTCAATATATGTCAGGCGCTGCATAAGTCCTTCCATGGATGGCCTCATTTAACCTTTGTGCACCCTTACGAGGAAGATAGTGTTCTAAAATATGTTTAGGCAACAAAGGCACAGGAAGTTCAGTAACTTGACCAATGTCATACAACTAGAAGGTGACAGAGCCATGTTTCCAACCTGAGCAGTTTGGTGGCCGAGCTGTCATTTTTTTTTTTTTTTTTAATTTTATTTTTTAATGTTTATTTTTGAGACAGAGAAAGACAGAGTGCGAGTGGGGGAGGGGCAGAGATAGAGGGAGACACAGAATCCGAAGCAGGCTCCAGGCTCTGAGCTGTCAGCACAGAGCCCAATGCAGAGCTCGAACCCACGGACTGTGAAATCATGACCTGAGCCGAAGTCGGACGCTTAACTGACTGAGCCACCCAGGTGCCCCTGAGCTGTCATTCTTTTTCTTTTTTTTAACATTTATTTATTTTGGAGACAGAGAGAGAGCATGAACAGGGGAGGGTCAGAGAAGGAGGGAGACATAGAATGTGAAACAGGCTCCAGGTTGTGAGCTGTCAGCACAGAGTCCGACGCGGGGCTCGAACCCACGGACTGCGAGATCATGACCTGAGCCAAAGTCGGACGCTTAACCGACTGAGCCACCCAGGCGCCCCTGAGCTGTCATTCTTAACAGCTACACTCCAGTGCTCTGAATGGTATCAAGATGAAGTAAAAGCATGGGTTGTGGGAATGTGAGGACCCTGCCCCAAAACTCTTCCACCCTGAACTGTAAATCCCCTCAGAGAAGTACATCTACAAGTAACAAAAGCAAAATACCTTTTTTTCCAAATTATCATTTTATCACTTGACATCTAGGAATGAGGCCTAAGAAAGACTGTGCTTTCCCCTAAACCTAAATACAGGTCTTACCTATCGCCAGCCTGCCGCCCAAGTCTGAAGCAATGGTAACTTTGCCCCTGGGGAACTCGTGACAGAAGAGCCAGGGCTGGATTAGGACCATCTACCATGGAACCAGGAACTATAAACTAGCATAGCCAGAATTCCAATTTTCCCCAACAGTACTGGCTCCTAGCTGTCGCCCTGGCATAGATATGAATAATTTCATAATCTCCATAATCTTCGTAATTTGCTTTGGCCTATAGTGAGTTGGTCGCTGCAGTTGGTCAGTGGCCTACCTATATGCCAAGTAAGGGAGGGAGGGCATAGTATACTTTGTACCTTTCCCCATATGACTCCCTCTCTGACTCATGTCCCGGCTACCATCTATCTTCCTGGAGCTAGGGAGATGGCCTTCCAGACCTGTAGGGATAATTTCTCGAGCTTATCTCCAACAAGTTCTGAAATGAGTAAAAGCAGACATTAACTCAACAAAAGTCAAACTATATTAGTGAGCTTGGGTTGCTGTAACAAAATACTACAGACTGGGTGGCTTGAACAACACATATTTATTTCTCACTGTCTGGAGGCTGGGAAGTCCCAGATCAAAATGCCGGCAGATTCAGTTCCAGTGAGAGACCTCATTCTGGCCTGTAGACAGCTGCCTCCTTGTCTCCTCACAAGAGAGAGCAAGAAAGAGCTCTGGGTCTCTTCTTATAAAGGCACGACTTCCCTCCTGAGGGGCTCCCGCATTCAACCTCATCTAAACCTAATTATGTCCCAAAGGCTCCACCTCCAAATACCCCGCATTGTGGGGGGCGGGGTTCCAACACCCAGACTGGGGGAGAACACAAGCATTCAGTCCATAACACAAAAAATTCACCCCAATTTCATTACCCATTTCAAACAGTATTTAGCTGTGCCTCCCTTCACTCAGATATTTGCTTAAATATCACTAGCTGTCCCTGACCAACCTTTCTAAAACACAAGCTTTCTAAAACACAAGCCACCAGCTTCAGCCTTTTTAATCCTCATACACAGCTTAATCTTTCTTTTTAGCAACCCTGCGTACGTGTGTGTAAAAACTATTTCTGATGGTCTCCCCTTGTGAATATGTTCCGTAACAAGTGGTCCCCAGAGAAACCTACCTGAAATTTCAAGAGGTAAGTTACCCCACCTACTCTTGTCTCCCACCACATGGCCCTCCCTCCCTGGGCTGTGGAGACAAATGTGTTAAAGCACGTGTGGTGCATATAAACTGGCATTGTCAAATCTTCCATGGGCCAACATGAAACTTCTTTTATTTAACTGTGCGGTCTTTCCTTAAAAAGGGAGCCCTGCGCCCACTCAGCAATGGGAAAATGAAATTTGTCCCAATCCAGGAAATTCAAACACAATGGTATTTTTTTTAGTTACTGTTTGAAAATGTAGTCCTTCTTGGGTAAATATTCAAATTGAGGTACTTTTGCTATGGCTGCATTTCCATCTGAAAGTGCTCCCTTGGGTCAAACTCTATGTTACCACCTCCCTCCTTTGGTCCACCTCAAATCACCAGAAGGTCCTGCCTCTGCCCATCACTGGGCAGCAATGGCTGCCAGGGGAAGGTGAGAGTCACTTATTTGACCAGTGGTTCAAGTTTGCTCCTGGCCTCACCCGACCTCCAACAGAAGACAGTTAGCCCCCTTGCTTCCAGAATCACCCGAGCCTCAGCAGAGAATTCCCCAGGCACTGCTCTTGGTGGGGGTGGGAAAGAGCCCCTCCCACACACTTGATCTCTGTCCTCCAGGAAGCTCACTTCTCTTTCTAGGAGAGGCTGCGACAGGAGGGGACCCACGGGCCACCCACAAACTCGGGCACCTTCTCCAGGCTGCTCCCTGGTTTGATCCACTGTTGTCCTCACCTAATCATCTGTGGGGTCTTTGATCTCAGAGATTTGAAGGGGCCGGTCATGAAGGAAGGAGGGCACACTTCATACTCTGTCTCAAGTACAGCCACAAAAAAATACCTTGTATGCAACACCATTTTCCTTACGTAACACGCAAAGCCCCACCACCTGTGAGGGAGTGTCGGTGCCTGGTTCCAATCATTCCTGATTTCCTCCCGCCTTGCTTCAATAATATTTTATCCTGTGGTGTTTGCTGTCTGCAGCAATGAGAAGACAGGAAGCGTACGGATCCTGATTTATCCTTCTCTGCGTGGATGCTGGATTTGGAAGCCTGGCTTCAGAGCTTTGCTTTGCCACTTGCAGTGTGACCTTGAGCGAATCACTTAACTAGTTGTATGTCTTCTCTACAGAGGGGGTAGTCTCACGAAAAGTAAGTAAGTTAATACATACAAAGCACTTTAGGACTGTCTCTGGCACAGAGGCACACAGTAAGTGCCGGGCCATAATTACTCACTGAACAAGGCTAGTCTCTGGATGTGAGGGCTGCTGCTGTGTCTGTAGAGGGTCCAACTGATTCAACCAATGTGCCACTCATCATCACTGCACCTCACCTGCAGGCTGTCCCCGCGTGGTCCAGGGGGATGACATTAGCGGCCTTTAGCAGGACAGGAGGCCCAGCGATCTCAGAAGAGACTACCTGACTTGGGTCCCGAGATGATTGCTTTTCAGAAATTTGGCTTGACCGTTTTTAATTGCTCAGTCTTATTTTTTTCCCGTCAAAGAACAGACCTTCCTGGCTCGACAAGGAAGGTCACTGCTCACGAGGGGTTTTTCTGCATATGCGAACATCTGCTTCCAACAAACTCAGATCAGGCCATCTGCATAAATCACACAGACCTGGCAAGTGCAAAGGGAATGCGGGGCGACCTGAGCAGGATCCTTTACCTGTTGGAAGGAAGCACAGTTCTGGCATTGTGCCCTGCTGGGCATGGGCCTGGACAGTGGTGAAATGCAGACAGTCTCGGCGGGCAGAGACAAGCCAGGCAGCCGGAGCTGGCGGCCCTCCAGAGCCCAGGCCTGGCGGGCCACATGTACACCCGCACACCGTGGTGTGAACGCCGGCAAGGGTGGGCTCAGCAGCTGGAGAAAGAAGCGCCTCTCCGTTGCTGGGAGTTTCTAACTTACAGACCCATGAAGCAGCCAGGGCGGGCTCTGGTGGGCCAGACTTTGTTTCAGACAACCCGTGATCACGCACAACCTTAGAGAGAGACTGCACATGTGCGTAGGGATGGGCGTCCTGGGAGAGGATGTGTGGGAAGGCCGGGGGAAGGACAGCTCAGGGCAGAGTTTGAGAACGCTGCGTGGCAGAGGAAGGAAGGCAGGGATGGTGGCCTGGTGGGTCTGGGGAGGCAGGGGAGAGAGACCGTGGATGGAGAGCAAAGGGGGTGTGCAACATGGTGAAGGGCACGTCAGGTGTCAGGCAGCCTGGTTAACACCACGGACAACAGTGACCATGTGACCCGGGGCAGACTGCTTGGCCTTTCTAAGTCTATCTTCTCACCCAGAAAATGGAGGAAACTGCACTCTTCAGGGTATTGTGAGAATCAAATTAAATAGTCATAATTATTTTTGTTGTTGTTCGTTGCTGGGTTATAATCATGGATCTAGAGTGAAGAAAGGTATTCTTTAGGAGGACCACCTACGCAGTGGCTCTCAAACTTAAGAGTCTAACTTTTATATAGTTTGTGCTCCAACAAGGGACAGGCTCCGAAAATGGGTTCTAAGGTGATGAGAGCCCTTTTGTGTTGGCCCAAGGTTCTCTCCCCTGGACCGCATGGCACTGACAACCCCCACCTCTGGGGCGCCTGGTGTTCTGGCAGCACCTGTTGGAATCGTACAGGAAGTTACACAGGGGGTGGTGTGTAATTTGATATGATTTACAGGTATTAGACAAGAGTGACTTTGGACTCGGCATGTAAGACTGAAGAGACAGGGGAAGGGGCGGTAGAAACGAGAGACAAGGGAAAGGAAAGAGAGGAATAGCAGAAATATCCCAAACCTGCGTCATGAGGAGACTTTGAGTTGACTAGCCATGAGCCACAGCCAGCCAGTAGCACAGAATAAAACTCAGTCAAGTGTCCATTCAGCCCCTGCAGCCTGTGGTAAAACCAGATTATATCTTCATTTTCATACCACATGGGGTTTCTTACAGGTCATTTTAAGTGGCTTATTGAGGGAAACAGCAACCCTAATGAAAGAATAGGTATCATATACATACGTCAGGACTCTGAAAGAAGTGTGGAAGGAGGTATGTCTTGTTACTTTTCTTCTAAAAAAAATGGAAAATTGTCATTTCTGATCATAAAAAGGCTGTCACAGGGTTTTATGTTCACGGAGGAGGCCACTCCAGAAAGGCTCGCCCAGGCCTGCATTACCAGACTCTCCCACAGATGCTTGCCCGTGGGCACAGCTGTTAGGCTCCTGGTGAGCTGGGCCTGGGGGGACCCCACAGGACCACTTCCAGAGCAGGGACATCCTCGAGGGAGCGTGGTTGTCAGAAGCTCTTGTAGCCAGCGCGCTGGGTTGCGGAGCCCTCGCTGGCTACGGTGGTGAGTTTTCTCTTGAGGCCCCCATTGGCTGGACGTAGGTCCCAGTTCATTCTGCTTCTCATGGTGGAAGCTCGAATTCCCCAGAGCTATTTGTGGCAATTGTGTGGGTAGCTTGTCACTGTCTTCCTACCCCACAGCCCTTGTGTCCTGGTTTGTGCTCAGCTCCTCATTCTCGATTTTGACCCTTGTCTATAGCCCTCATCCAGATGTTTGGATTGGGAGCTCGTGGGTAAGAGGCTGAATCTGAACGCTGTCTCTGGTTCTTCTGCCCTGGGTGTGCTGGAGAGAAGCCATGCTGGTTTTGGTTCTTGGAAAGCAACTCTGTGCTCGGGGTCGTGGCCACCTGCAAGTGTGGCTGGGCTGCCCTAATGGAACTGCTTCCTCCTTATGCTTTTGTCTATGGAGGAAGGGGTGCATGTGCTCCTACGATGAAGAAAGCTCGCCAAATACATTTGCTTGTCTTCTGATAATAGTAAGAAGTCTTTAGATCTCTCTTGCTAAAGAGAAAACAGCCAAGAGTTTTTAAATGCCAAAGTTGCACAGTCATAGAGTTATCTAAGAAATACTCCCTCTAAGTGAAGCAAAGTTGGATGAGTCTTACGGAAGAAGTCTAATTAAGTGCACACGATAAAGTTAGAATAAGCATCAGGACAGTGAGAAAGTGTCTCTGCTGTTCTGTGATGTTTTCTCTTTTACATATCTTTTTAAAATGTAGCACTCAGCAATACTTATATAGCATGGCTGTTTGCCTCAGAGAAAAAGGTATTAATTCAAAATTTTACAGTTCCGATTTGAATCTCACTCTCACATATTAAAGTGCATTTCTAAGTAAGTATTCCAGTAGTCATAACCTTCCGTGCATTAGAAATAACTGGAAAGCATATTAAAAATACAGATAGTGAAGCACCACCCCCATAAATTCTGGGCCCAGGCATGTGTTCTGTTGGCATCTAGGACGTTTGAGAACCACCAGTCTGGTATCCCTCAAACTTTAAAGTGCATATGAATCACCTGGGGATCTTGTTAAAAAATACAGATTCTGATCCCATGGATCTAGGGTGAGGCCTGAAGTTCGGTAATTCTAACAAGCTCCCAGATGACATTGATGCTCCTGAACCACACATCACCCTGTGGTGACGTGCACAGACCATGGAACATGATACAGCCACTCACGTATTGGCAGCTGGGCCCAAACTGGAGTTAAGTAGAAAAAGAGAAAATTGTCAGACTCCTCAGGACTGGACTCCTAAGTCATGAAGTGATTAACAATGGATTTGATCATATATCACCTCAGAAGATCTACAAATAAACCACACAAGATTAGTATTATTATATTATTGTTTATGGATGAGAAAACCAAGACTCAGAAAGTCATACTGTAAGTGGGTGTATTGGTTTCCTATGGCTGCTTTACAAAAGACCACATGATCTTTAGGTTCTGGAAGTCAGAAGTCCTGAAATCAAGGCATTGGCCCTAGGGGACTCAAGGACAGAATCTGTTCCTTCTAAGGGGCTCTAGGACAGAATGTATTTTCTTTCATGTGCATCTTCCAGAGGCCACCTGCATTCCTCAGTACACGATCCCATCTTCCAACTTTATTATTTTTTTTTTAACGTTTTTATTTATTTTTGCAACAGAGAGCATGAACGGGGGAGGGGCAGAGAGAGAGGGAGACACAGAATCGGAAGCAGGGTCCAGGCTCTGAGCCATCAGCCCAGAGCCCGACGCGGGGCTCGAACTCAAGGACCGTGAGATCGTGACCTGAGCTGAAGTCGGACGCTTAACCGACTGAGCCACCCAGGCACCCCCCATTTTCCAACTTCAAAGCCAACATCTCTGACCCTTTTTCCTTGATTACATCTCCAACCACAGCTGGGAAAGCACCTCTGCTTTTAAGGACTCACTAACTATTGTGGGCCTATCTGAATACTACATGGCACTCTCAGGTCTCAAGGCGTGAAACTTCCATCACATCTGCAAAATCTCTCTTACTATGTAAATTCACACATGCGCAGTTTCCAGGGATTAGGGGACAGACATGTTTTGGGGGCCGCTATTCTCCCTGTCACGGTAGGAAAACCAAGATTTGGAACCTGGAATCCAATTCAGATCTGATTCCAAAGTCCACGTTTCTTCCAGTACACAACTCAAAAAGCAACCAAATTGAATGTTGTTGTTGTGTTTCCTGGAGACCAGATGAAGAATGGAGCACAGCCTGAATTCCATTATCATCTTAAAGTGAACTAAAATAGGGCTGAAGTGGATTTTGTTTATTGCACTTCATTTTGCATTCTCCTTAGACTCACTGAAGCCCAGTCCTTCTGTGCAACAGCAGTACCTTGGGAAAAGGCACAAATATCTATCGTTCCTACTCGTTATTTAACCTAACTAAAAAATAAGATGGAAACCAAGGGATATCTTTAAGATTTGGCAGTGAATTACATATACTTCCAAGCAAGCACTTTGAAGCAAGATTAGTAAATGAGCCTCGAACACTCAACTCCCTGGCACAAAGCTTGATGACTACCGAGGGGCTCTGATCACCTCATCACTTAGACTCCCCACTGCCACAGCAGCCAGGCACTCCTGCCTACAGAGATTTAGCCCTGAAAATGAGCCAGAACTCACTCTACACTTCGTGAGTGCATTCAGAACTTGGCTTTATTTTGCGAGTAGCAATTCCACACACTAAAGTAGGGCTTATAGTTTCTAGACACATCATCAGGACAGTATGAACACGGGAATATTTAAAGTGAGTTCTTTTCCACTCATCCATTACAGGTTGAATTATGTCTCCCTGCCGAAAAAGGAACTGAAGTTCTAACCCCAAGTACCTCAGAATATAGTCTTATTTGAAAACGGGGTCATTGCAGATGACTGGTTTCCTCCTCAGAGGAAAGAGGCACAGGGGGAGGAGGCACCCAGGTGATGACAGAGGCAGAGATTGGAGCGACCCATCTATAAGACAAGGAACACCAAGCATGCAGCAAACAGAAGGTAGAGGAGGCAGGGAAGGACTCCTCCCTACAGGCTTCAGAAGGAAACCTACCACACCGACTCTTCAGTTTTGGACCTCTAGCTTCCAGAACTGTGAGAGAACCACCTGCTATCGACTGAAGTCTCCCAGTTCTGGGGTTTTGCTCTGGCAGCGCTGACAAAGTGATATACACCATCTCTTGGGATGTTATAACTTCTTTGTCTCACTTGACAGATGGCTGTATTTCAGAACAGGTGGATGGATACAGACCAAACAGTGATCAGGATAGGACTTAAACACAAGAGATGGGGTCCCAGAGAAGGACTTTAATTACAGCATGTTATCTAAACCACACCACAGAAATCTTGCCAGAACACTATACATCATAAAGTTCACAGGCGTTTCTAAGCCTGGTTTCAGGAAGCTCTAAAGTAACTTGAGAGCACGGGCCCAGGAGACAGCTCAGCGATGGGAGCCCACAGTCCGAAGGGGACCCGCTTGCGTGTAGAGCACCCACCATGCACCAAGCACAAACTTTTCCAGAATATTACTCCTCCCTTTTGTGAAGTGAAAACAAGCAAACAAACAAACAAACGTTTTTCTCTGACCTCCTGCAGAGGGTAGGAGGAGAGGAATGCCTAACACAAGCAGGTACAACTGTCCTCCCTGGTCCCACAAAGATACTTGTCATCCCTAACATGCTCCTCCTTCTGAAGCAGGAATCTCAGTGCCTCTCTCACTGCCTCTCTCACTGCCTCCACCTGCCCGTCCTTCCGAGTTGCTTATTGACCTCTCCAGCGGCCACTGTTTTCACTGCAGTCCGTCGAATCCCCTCTTCACTTCTCCCTGGCCTTCCCCTATCTTCACTTCCTTCTTATCCATCTTAGGATCCACTGTGCATCACGTGGCCCGAAATCAGGGGATTCTTGCGCCAAACTCGCCTCAGTGGCTGCAGGGAAGCCGCGCGACATCGCTGGGGAGAGCCGCGCACCAGAGAGCTAAGTCTCCGGTCTGAGTTCATCAATTCCTACTCATATCAGCCCTTAAATATTTATCTAATTACTCACTTCCCTCTCCTTTGACCATTACCATTGTGAAAAAATGATTAGAGGAGACAATTTAGGTGACAGAGAAAAACTTTATTTAATATGAAGCATTCAAGTTCCAGAAGGGGGCACTCTCCCTTTCCAGGTACAGAGAACTGCAAAATGGGGTGGAAGGCAGGAAGCGTTTACAGGATAATAAATAAGGAACATGGAAGAGAAAAGACAGAAATTGAAGAAGGAACAAGGAAGTAGGCACAGAGCCCCGAGTTGGCTTGGTGTCTGGGCACTGGCTGAGTTGATATACTGTGTCTGGTCAAGCAGAGCATGTACAGGAACATTCATGAAAGCTTGCTGATTAAGCACCGCAGGCAGAAGCGCCTCCATCTTGGGGCTAGAAACTTATTTCAGTACCACTTTCATTCAAGCCACCATCATCTCTCCCCTAGACTAGCCATAATTTCTGCAGTCACTTGTCAACTCCCTCCCACCCCACCGCCCCCCATGTGTTGCACTCTGGCAGCGTTCAGGATTCCGGACTTGAAAATTGCAAATCTGTTCTTGTTACCCTTCCACTCTCCCTGGAGTTCCTATTGTTCTTAGAATAATGACAGAATCTGAACTTAACCAACAAGACCAAAAGGGAGACAGATCCACTCCTGCCACGCGGGCCTTTCCAAGCACTCCCTCCTTCATGCTGCCAAGGAGCCTTTTCCTATGTTGCTCCTCTGACAAGAACACTCACTGTCATCCTACACGCCATGCCACATAAGCTCCACATTCTTCACGCCGCCCCTTCATCATCACCTTCACAGAGTGGCCCAGCCGTCCGTAACTCCTGAGGTCTGATCCACCTATCAGATGCTCTTAGAGTTCAAGGCCACAGTTCCATTGTTACATTTCTTTGTGGGCTTATTTGATAGATGTCTTCCCAGTAGACTGAAAATTCAAAACAAGACCAGGCTTATGTGTTTTTATCATTGTATCCTTAGCACCCAGCATACGTCATATGCGGGCACTCAATTATTTGTTCAATGAAAGCTGGATGAATATTTAATTTTCACGACCACCTGGAAAGGAAGCAATTATTCCCATTTTACAAATGAGAGAAATGAAGAAGCTCAGGGGAGTTAAATTACTTAAGTTGTAGATAATCAGAGACTCACCCAGGCTGTCTGATTTTTGGAAAGCTCATCTTCTTCCCTGTGTACTCTATTTCTCGTAATATCATACTTAAATGTCAGAAGATATTCTGTGCTGACACCGTCAGAGGAGCGATCAAAGGTAGCATCCCCGTGGTGCTAACTGCAGGTGAGAAAACCTTTACCACCCAAGAACAATCGGCCTATATCAAAAGTGCAAGAATGTTAGTATTTCCTCCATGTCAATAGTTCTTCCTCTAGTAATTCTGTTTTTTCATAATTGTAAGGAAATTTTAAGACATGTACACAAGAATTTGTGAATGATACTCACCACAGTACTAGGTTCAGATAATCAAATTTTGATACATCCTTATAGCAAATTTTTTATGCAGACACTAAATATGTATTTTTAAAGAATATTTAAATGAGGAGAAAATGGTTAAATAGAGCACTTCCTAATTAAAACGGCAGCAGATTAACAAAAGGACACTGATATGATCCCAATTTGGGGGGCATGTGTTTCTATCCACACATAGTGAAGAAAAAATACAGCAAAATGACAACTGCTTATCTCTAGGGAGCAAGATGATAGGCAATTGCTATTTCCTTCCATATACCTCAGTGTATTTTCGACTGTTTACCATGAGCACACATTGCTTTTATGACGAGGAAGAAAGTCGCTTTATTAAAAAGCAACGGACATGTAATTTGCTCAAAGCTTTCTCTGGTGTTTTACCAGCTTTTCAACTGCTATTTCTGAATTATTTCAGGGACAAAGTTGCTAGTCTTCTGGGGAATTTTGCTTGTCCTAACGTTCATCCTTTATATTTATATAACAGAAGGGTGTATGGTGAGTACACTGGACCAGGTGCTCCAGCCCCACCGCATAAAGGGCTCAGAAGTCATCACTCAGGTCCTTACAGCAAGACACTAGACAAACTGAAAAGCAGTGACTTTTCTTGGACTCAGCAGAGTCTACTCCTGCAGGGGGGTCCGGGGGTGAGGGGGGTGGGGGAGAGACTTTACAACAAGGCTTCGCCCTGAGGTCCTGAGAGAATGGCATTCCTCTCACTCCAGCACCTTCTCACCTTCCTGTCTGTCACCTCAGAGGGATGGAGAAGCTATAGAAGAAGAAACACAAGCACAGGTCGCAGGCCAGAGACTCAAGCTCACTAAGAGACTTGAGGTTTAATCCTAAGATTAAAGAAACTCTCTCCACACACCTGAGAACCACACACACCAAGAGGGCTCCAGTATAATGGCGGATTGCTGCAAGACACAGGCTCTCTGTACGGAGGAGTACTTAGGGAAGTCCGAAGGAAGGAAATAAGAACCCCAGAATGTGAAGCCTTGGACATCAAGAGCTACAGCACACAGTAATCATAGCCTAACTCCTAGATGAACACAGATGGTCACACCAGACAAATGTTTATCTTAGTTCCTATTACCTAATACAGTATGTCCAGCTTTCAGTAAAAAATTACAAAGCGTGCTAAAAAGCAAACAAAACCCACAGATCAAGTTCTGTGATCCAGTAAAAAATTAGAGAACATCTCAAGCAAGCATCAAAATGAGACTCATATGAGACACAGAATTCTCACACAAGAAACTTAAAATGACAATCATTAACATGTTGAAGGCTCCAAAGGAAAAAGCAGCCAAAAAGTAGATGGGTAATTTAAGCAGACAGATGGAAATTCTAAGAAAGAATAAAAAATGGGGCACCTGGGTGGCTGGCTCAGTTGGTTAAGTATCCAATTCTTGATTTCAGCTCAGTTCATGATCTCATGGTTCGTGGATTTGAGCCTCGCTCCGGGATCTGCCCTGTCAGCATGGAGCCTACCTGGGATTCTCTCTCCCCCTCTCTCTGTCCCTCCCCCACTCTCTTTCTCTCAAAAATAAACAAACTTTCTTATAAAAAGAGAAAGAATCAAAAGTAAATGCTAGAAACTAAAAAGACATCCGGGAGTATCATATTCAACCTACAGAAAACTAAAGACAAAAATATCTTGAAGTCAGAGGGAAGGAGGGAGGGGAAACCATTTTACTTATAGAAGAATCCCCATATAAAGAATAAGGAGAACAGTGGGATTCTCTTCAGAAACCATGGAAGCAAGGTGGCAATGAAGTGAAATATTTAAAAAATTGAAAGAAAAACCCCCACCAACTTAGAATCCTACATGCAGAAGAATATCCTTCAAAATTTAAAGATGCTAAGACAAGCAAAAACTTGTCTGAGGGACAAACTGAGGGAATTCATCACCTAAAGACCTATACCCTGCAAAAAAAAAAAAAAATGTTAAAAGAAAAATCACATACATCAGAAATTTAGGTCTACATGAAGAAAGGATGGGGGCTGGAGAAGAAACAAAGATAAAATCAAATCTCTGATTTTTAAAATTCTTAATTGACCTATAAGGTAACTAATAATATCAATGTATGGGTGATTATAGCATCGGGATTGAGTTAAACAAGTAATAGCAACATCGGAAGGGATGGGGGAGGGGTTGGGAATACTTTGCTCCAAGGTATCTATACTATACACACTACACATGAAGAATAGTGTTATATGAAGGTAGGCTTAGGTTAAAAATGTACAGCGTAAACCTGGGCAGCCACTTATTATTATTATTATTATTATTATTTAAATATATAATTGAAAGTACATTGGAAGAGACACCAGGGACCCAAGGCTGTATGCCTCAACTTCTGGGCCCATTTCTTCATCTGTGAAATAGTAAGGTTAAGATAGGTCATGTCTTCCTGATTCCCTTCCAGCTCTAAATTCTGTGACTAAAGGAAAAAAAATAAATAAATAGCCCACCTGCTTCCTATAAATCTATCTTTGAGGAGTGATATCTGCAAAGAGGAGCTTTTATAAGTATAAAAGCCTGTTAAAATAATCAGTTCCCTAATCTATTACTTCAGTAAGTTTGGGTTTCCCTATTTCCATACTGTGAGTTGCCTTCAGTAGGCTTATCTTGTTAAGTATTATAAAATATGTCACAGATGTTAGAAACTACTAGAATTAGCAGACAGGAAACTTACTATTGCTCACCTGGTTCAGCATTTCTCAATGTGTTGTGCAGGAGTAAAGAACCCACCAGGCTGAAAGGAAAAGGCCATTTCATGGTATTGATTTCACTGCCTGAGACAGCACGAGGTATGTGCCTTTCAATCCAAAAAAGAAATAAACCAAGCTGCCTGCCTTGCCTAAACAGAGCTCATGCTTCGTTTGTGATTACATCCAGATCTGTCAATAGACTTTCTTGCTCTGGCTGGCTGTCAATACACTTCTGCGCTCGGTGTATGTGGTTATAAGCTACAACTTCCTGTCCATCAAAAAGTGTTGCTCTTCTGGATTACTGCTTAAATTGCAGAGTTCACTAAAAAGGAGGGGTGGGGAGGGGAGTCACTCTGGGCCAGCCTGGAGAGCCCTGGGAAAATGGCCTGCCCCTTCTGAAATGAGACAGTGATCTTGCTTCCGGTTCAAGCTACTGAGAAAAATGAAGAGCTCACTTCAAGGTCTACTCACAGTCTCATCTCCAGCCTTTTCTTCTCTAACCCCTGGCAATAAAAATCCCCAACTGGCAGACTTCTCGTCCTAAAGCCAATTTCCAAATTTAAAACCATGTGCCTGGTGCCAGACAGATATAAAGGTGCCAAGCCTCACTGGACTCATACCTGTTCCGGCAGTTACTTCCATTCCATTTCTGCCCTACTGGGAAATTAAAGTGGCATGAAAATCAATACTTCATTTTGAAGGGAAAGAGGGCCGGATGACCAGACATCGATACATTCCTCCCTGGATTAGACAGTTCTTCAAAGCACACTGGACTGAATCAATTCCAGCGGCCCAAATGAGTTGGCTGCAGGCATTAGCTGGAACCAGGAGCAAATCTTGCTTGTTAAGATCTTTGGCTAATTGGGGACTCTACTTGTTACGGTAAGAAAGAATTCAAGAGAAAATGTAGCCAATGCGTCTCAGTTTTGAATTTTATCCAAGTGCTTCAGACCATAAGGAGTCCCTCAGGCCAGGAATTCAACTGCCCCAAAGTAAAGATGGAGAAATTCAGACTAGTAGCTACAGCCCTGGGTATTAGGGTATTCACCCAAGGCCTCTAACACTCAACTCAGGAAACAGCACTGGCTGTGGATTAAGTTCAAACTTCCAGGGCTAGATGGATCAGTTTGTACACCCCTTCACGGGACGTCAGGAACTGTACAATTTGGATGTGATCAGGACAGAGTGCATTTCTTAAGGAGAAAAAGGTGACCTTAAACTGCTCTTTCAGATGTCAGTGTCTTATAGAGGTACCAAGATCAAAGCCTCACATTTCCAGAAATGATTGTTACATTTTCTTTCCCCATTTTGCCAGCTGATAACGTACAAGTGCTTCTCATCCTAAACCAAACTAAAAGAAAACTCCCTAAAGTCTGGAATGGTTCTGCCTTTTACGCCTAGAGCAAACATGATAAAGCATTTGTAAAGTAAAAAAAAAAAAATTTTTTTTTTTTTTTTTTTTTTTTTTTTTTTTTTGTCTCTTGGCAAACAGCTTACAAACTCAAATGAGAAATAGGAAGGCAGTGCTTGTCTTGGTTTCTTCCTGTTCAGTGGTGTGTGAGTTCAGGTTATACTGGCATTCACTAAGATCTACATACCTCTCAAAAACAGGAGGAAGTGGAGGGGAAGAAAGAGAGAAAAAAAAAAAAGGAAAGAGAAATAGATGTTGGCTGACAGGTATGCCATAACAATAATGGATTTTCAGAACTTATAAAGGTTGATAAAACTCATACCAGGTTTAATATACCTTTTCCATAGCTCAGCCGCATGACCTCCCTAGGTTAAAATAAAATTGCAGAACCTTTTGTAAATGAAAAGGCAAGCTCGTAGTGGGTTAAGGACTCCAGGGTAAAAACAAAAACCAACAAAAGAAGCAAAACCACCACTGGAAATTTCTAGGACTATACAGTTCTCTTTGAAAACTTATCCTTATAATGGGGAGGCCTGGCTATGACCACCTTAACTGTTATAATACGAACGGAGAGACAACCTGACGTTACATACCTCAGAATGTGATGTCAGGGCAGGTATACAACATTAATGATGGAGTTTCATTGCCAACAAATGTTAATCTGAATTGAACTATGAGGAAACAATTAGAACACTAGACCATAATGGACATTCTACTAGACAACTGTTTGGGATTCTTCAAAAAAGTCAATGGTATGTTAAAAGGAATATTCTAGATTTAAAAATTGAACAGCCAAATGCAATGAATACACATTCAATGGATCCTGGATCATAAAATGAATGGGCAGCATATAAAAGACATCTTCGGGGCATTAGGGAAAACTGGAATATGAATTGCTTATTACATATTATTGCATGACCCTTCTAATGTATTGGTGGATATGTAGAGAAATGCCCTTCTTAGAGGTACACTGGAGTATGGGGGAATGGAGTGTCTTTGACTTACTTTCATAAGGTTCAGCATAAGTATATATATGCTATACATATGTGGGGGTGTGTATGGAGAGAATACATGTGTTAAAATTAACCAATTTAGTGAATTCAGATAAAGGATATACTACTGGTCATTATACTAGTCTCTCAATGCTTCTGTAGATTAAAATGTTTTTCCTAAAGTTGAGGGAAGAAAGTATTTTTGTTTTTCATGAGAGACAACTCTGGTCTTTCTTTTATCAGTTCTCCAAAAGCTTATAAATTTCTCTTTGTGTGGGATTTATAAGGTTTGTAGAACAGAAGACCACTGCCCCCAATACGTGAGCCTTACGTTTCAATTCATGGAATAAGGGATCAGTTGTGAGGCTGTCGAGCTCCAACATTTCCAAAATTTCAGGGATAGCACGTCAGAGTCATTTCAAGTGCTTCTGAGTTTGACATCACAGGGTCCCGAGTCCAGCCTAGTGGCAGTGACTTCTCCATAACCTCACCAAACTACACTGTTTAAGAGTTTTTAAATAACTATCAAATTATACAGTGCCAGGATCATTCTTCTGTATCTGATCTCCCTGCCCTGCACTCCTGCTGCTCTAGGACATATGTTTCCATTAGATCCACTATTTTTTTTTTTTTATGTCATGTTGGCAGGTATGTGTTCCCACTGATTTATAAAATTTTAGTCAGGTAAATACCCTGTTCTAACTCCAGAATTCAGTGTAGCACCATGGCACAAAACAGGAACTCAACAAATACCAGTTGAATAAAGGAATCGGTAAATAAGGATCTACGGTGAAGCTTTTTCCAGGGAAACAATGTGTGTTTAACATGTAATGATGTGGTTTCCTAAAATGACTGGTAGGAGACAGATGGACAAGGGACCACTTATCATGAAAACTTGAAAATGTCCTTGTTGGCCACACGGGCCTTTGTGGGAGGAATGGGAGAAGTGTCTGGAACATAAAATAAATAGAAAAGAAGCTATGTTTATGGATGAGAAATGATCAGGAGCCACAGTTCAACCAGAGGCCTGGCTGAGAGGACTCATTTTGTCCAAATGTGTGCCATAGGCTGCATTAATGAATATACTTCTGTAAATTAACACGTGTATTTTATGTCTAACTGAACACTTAAAATTTCAAGATACGTGATTTTTTTCTGACCTATTTTAAACATTTCCTACTTAATATTCCTTAAGTAATGTTAGTGTTCCTACTTAAAGCCTATTTTAAACATTTCAGTTTTTTAAAAAAATGAACCAAACTCTTTCCCTGAGGTTAAGTTTTTTACTGTTTCTGCAAGGTAGCTATTTTAGTAAAATTTGCTATAACGCTATAATGAAATCTGTCAGGAATTGGAAAGAGAAGTTATTTTACTATAAGTGAAAAGCTGGGGCACGTTTAGAATTTCTGGTAACGTTGGGAATAATGCCTTAAATGAAAATAATTACGTCAACAAAAAGAAATTCTTCTTCTTAGATCAGTCCTGAGAACTGAGTAATAATGGTTAAGAATGATCACATTAAAGAAGCTTTTGGTCTTTAAATGAAAAGAGAAAGTGAAACAGTAGCTAGGATTTACTATACACAGCACCACCACCTACTAGGACAGGACCAACACCAGGGTCTGGAAGAAAACATCCCTTTCAAATCCATGGGGCAATTTTTACCAACTCATTTTTCATGGAGCAGGAAAAATAGTCAGACAAATCAAAGGTAGGTATCTTTGGAAAATTTAATTTGGACCATATTTTCTTTCTCTTGCTCAAAACACCAAGTAGTTCCGTACATTTTGGGTTCCACAGCTTACAAAGGGGCAGTGGGCTTCCTGCAGTTACATATACTGTACCCAACTTTCTATAGAAAGATCAGACATTTCCCAACCTTGCTTTGAGTATTTCCTAAAAAATGCTTTAAAGGTTTCTTAACAATAAATGGCAAGTGAAACGGTAAGGCTTTATTTTCTCCTTTTTCCCCTTTTTTGGTACTGCGTGTTGGAGGAATAAGGAAGGAAGACTTGTCCTAACAGTGTGGTGCCCCGGGGGATCCTGACTGTGCGGAGGCAGCGCTGGACACACTACGGCCCTGACGGGAGCCCTGCGGTGCGTAAGGACCTTGGGACCTGGTAGGGCAGGTAGGGCGGGGGGCGGAGGGCGGAGGGCGGAGGGGGGGGGGCGGTTGCAGCACAGAACGGCGTGTGGGGTGGCCGGCCGGCTGCTGCTGTCGGCGCTCCCGGCCTCCGGGAGGAACAGAGGGGCAAGAGGTCTCCCCCGGGGCCGCAGTACCACAGGTTCCCTTCCGCGGGCCTTAGGAGATGCATTTAAACACTAAAGGTAATTTCTGAAAATAAAACGAGGAAAAAAATCCCTTCACTAATTTTTGTATCCAATTACTAAAATGAAAATAAAAGCATTTGATAAAACACATTTTCTACGTCAGATGAAAGCAACTCCCTTGCAAGATAACCTTAGTAATATATATTTGCACTATTTATATATTTTTGCCCGGTGCACACCCTTCTTTAATTGCATCATCTGAACAGCTTTGCCATTTTTCAAACTTGCAGTTTCATTAGCTTAAAAAAGGGATACAGCAGCCAAATTAATACTTCTGGTTGCAGAAAAACAGAGCAGACATTAACCTTCATCTTCTCAAGCGTTAAGAGCACATGATTAAAAGGTAATCAAACGGTGTCTTCTCTTAACAGAAAACTAAGCAGCTAGTGTCATCAAATCTATATCTAGTAAACATGGGGCCCCTCTTAAATATAAAATTAAATTCTTTTGAGGAATAGGTTTGTGATTTTAGTTGTGCGGGATTTACATTTATTCACTCATTTTGGTAGTAAAAATGTATGGTCTTCACTTCTTTACAGGCATACACGAGGGAGTTCTTCATCCTCTCAGCAGGCTGGCACACACCAATGGCAGGCTGGGGTCCTTGGCTTGTTTCAGAAAGGGGAGGCAGCCACACGCCACTTGCTCTCAGAAGCCCTGCAAAAACTCCTGCAGCTGGGTGACGATCTCCGTGTCCACGGTCTCCATGAGGGACTGGAAGCCTTGCTCTCCCAGGAGCTCCTGCTGCGCCTTCAGCTTCTCGTAGATAAACTGCTGCAGCGACACTGTGTGCACCGGGTCCTTCAGAGCCAGCTATGGGACAGAGAGGGGCCACAATGCGTCAACGAGGCAAACACAACTCCCCCTTACACGGGACTACAAATCTCTGTAATCTCTTCTGCAGCCGCACGACTGCTTCTGCCTCCCTTCTCACAAGAGATCCTCAAATAGTCACACTGTGCCAAAGTCTGCCGAAGGAAATTTCACTGTTTGTCTATCCTCGGTTCCCTAGGGCCTCTGAGCCTAAGTTGCCCAATTAGCCCAACTCTTCAACAGCTCAGGCTTCATCCATGTAAAGAATTGAAACCTGGTACAAAGTATTCTAGACAGAACATGCCGAAGAGCATTTCAACACAACTGTCCAGGGCTTCTCTGAGGAAGATAAGGTGCTACTGAGGCAGCTCAGGAAGGCCCTTGGGGCTGACAGAGGAAAGCGCCCTATCCTGTACGGCTCTGCTACTTACTACGTGCTTCTGGTAACAGAGAGAGAGAGAGAGAGAGACAGAGACAGAAATAATAAAGAAAAACATTTATAAAACCAAAACAAGCACATACCCCTCCTCTCCCACTGGGATATTTGGAAAACAAAAGAAATACAATTAAAAATAACCCATCATTCTACTTCCTAACAATAACAATCACAACAGAAAACACTGTGGCCTCCTGTGCTTTTCTGTGCAAGTAATCCACAAATACACAATATCACAATATATACAATTAGTGCTGCTCTTTGCATTTGTTTATCACATGAAAATTCTACTCTAACACATTTTAAGAATTCTAAATCTATATATGTTATCATCGTTTTGGTTATAGGTGTGTTGAAATGATCATGGTATAGTTAAAATACAATTTTAACTAATTTTCCTGAATAACCTATCACAAGCACTGTTCCTCTACATATCAGATTACTTCCTTATGCCTTTTTCTATTTTAGAAGAATTACTAAAGGACACAGACGATTTTATGACTCGTGATACACATTATCAAGTTGTTTTTCCGACAGTTAGTACAAATGTAAAAGGTATGAGAGTTTACAGCTTGTGACATTGACTTTACCACTGGTATTAATTACCATTATTTAAATGCTTTATAATTTACGAAGTGAAAAATAATACACTCTACTTTAAGCTGTACACTTCTCTCATTATCAATAAAGGTGAACATCTGCAAGGCGTCAGTAAAATACATGAATGTGTGTGCCCACTATGGCTGCACAGAAACTCTTGTCCTTCCTTACGGATATTCAATTTTAGGTGGATAAAACAGTTGAATCATATGTGCTGTTTGAGCAATTTAAAGAAATTTTAAAATAATGACCACAAATGGAAAATCTAACTGAGAGGCAGAGACATACATGGCATGAATTTGAAATGAGACCCCTTAGGTGACCATTCCAGAGCTACATGATAAATCCAAGGCAAGGATACATTCAGTATTCATTGCGGATGAACAGGAGAAAAGAACTCTCAACACAAACCCCTGCCTTCACAAGCCTGAAGATATCACTGTACAAAAAGCATAGAAATTGAAGACGAACATTTAAAAGTAAATGTTCTCTTAAGCAAAATGCAGTAATGTTCGATATTATTTTCATTACTATGAAATAGATTTTTTGCTAAAGAGGATGTGCACTTTGTTGAAATATCATGAACTATCTGTAACTAAAACCATCTGCTACAATATGAGGGAAACAGAGCTGAGCTGGAAATTGATGTTCAAATAAGTTACCCCAACTACTGAAATGAGCTTAGAAGGGTTGTTTAAATGCTGTTTCAATCTGCTATAGAAAACTGCAAACAGTTAACATATCAAATCTCCACCCTTTAACTTTCAACTGACTAATAAAAAGGAAAACTACTGCCATACTAAATCCCACCAAGGCACCAGTATAGTATTTTTTAAAGTATATTGGCCAGTCATGCAAAGATAAAAAAAAAAACCATTAGTCTCTTTTGAAAGAAAAGTTGTTGAAGGGAGAAGGAAGGGAAAACAAAACACACAAGATCTCCAAATGCACATCTTTAAAAAATCTTAAAACAACCACCACAACAACTATTTTCTTCAGTTAAAAATATCATGTTAGCAAATAAATGTGGATTTTGGCTTGTGGTAGATAGTCATAAATCACAGCTATTAATACTTTCTTTTTTTGTTTTAATTTGTTTAATGCTTATTTATTTTTGACAGAGACAGAAGAGAGTATGAGCAGGCAAGGGGCAGAAAGAGAGGGGGACACAAAATCTGAAGCAGGCTCCAGGCGCCAAGCTGTCAGCACACAGCCAGATGAGGGGTTCGAACTCAAGAACCGTGAGATCATGACCGGAGCCGAAGTCAGATGCTTAACTGACTGAGTCACCCAGGTGCCCCAATACTTTCTTTTGAATAAGTTTTTTGAAATACATTAATAAAATGATTCTCTCGAGAAAAAACACTGCTGCATACCCACTAAAACTCCAGATATCATTTCTTTGAATGTTACAGTGCCATCAATAGAATGAAAAAACACTAAAGTCACTAATATCATTTTCACAACTGTTGCTTTTATACAGTATATACATATATACTATATAAATAATGCCCACATTACATAATAAACTCAATTATATGATTTAACGTGAAAAAATACAGAAAGCTTACATGTTCATCAGGTGGTATGCTCCTGAGAAAATAATTAGTTTTATAATGTAATAAGCAAATTATAATTAGGAAGATAACTCTGCTGTTGGAAAACCACACTGCAAAAGTAGATGTGAAGTAGACTTCTAATTCCAAAATAATAGAGTAAAATATTCTTCTAATTCTTTCAGCTAAGTACAACTAAAACTCCTGGACATTACGTGTGCGTGTGTCTGTGTGTGTAGAGATACCCAGAACTGAAGGAATGACACAGTACTGAGTCCCAGGCTTTCTTCTTGCATCATATACCCCAAATTTGGGCCTGAAGAAGCCGGCAACCTGGACATGGTAACAAACGCAGACCAAAAAAAGGCTCCAACAAAAAGCCTGCTCTCTACCCAAGGGACCACAAAGCAAGACAGAAAACTTTAGATGATAACTAGTTTATTTCACTCAGCCCAACACCAAGACTAAACTATGGCCCCACCTCTACTCACACCAGGCTGTTAAAAGGATTCGAACCACCCATCCCCCAATAGCGTGTGTGTGGCGACACTTGGGGAGCTTGAACTCTCAGTTCCTCTCACGGGGAGAGGGGCCGAGTGGAGAACTTGGCTTTCTGCACCCACCTGACAGTAACAAAGTGGCACAGCCACTTCTGCCACAGCACTGTCAAAAGAAGGTGGCTAAAACAGAATTTGCAGTAAGATTCAGTCTAATAAAACCAAAAATATCCAGGTTTCGATAAAAAAAAAAAGTCATTCATAACTAAAGGAGGTATCAGAGGCAGAAGGGAAGTGGGTTTAATTATAAAAGGGCAAAATGAGATCTTTGCAGCCACGGAAATGTTCCATATCCTGACTACTTTGGTTGTGATGTTATAGTTTTGCACGATGTTATCACTGAGGGGTCACGGACAGCAACACATCACAAACCGGAGTGAGCTTAGTATCTGGCAACCTCAGACACCAAGAATATATTTGGAGGCATGGAATTAATTTCCCGGAGGTGAAAGACCCAAACAATTTGGTAATCCACATTCCCAAATTCAAACAAATTAATCACAGAAGAATCTTACAAATTCAGAAATTGTTTATTCTTCTTTGGAACACATCTAACAAGTGTGGTTATCTTTGCTCAGATGTACAAATATGAGAAGGTAAAAACCCTCTACAGAAAAAACAAAGCCAACAGTACTGAGGCCCAGCTGACAATACAGAAATACCGGGAGTAATGGGAAGAGACACAAAACTATTAAAAACGGACCCAGATGAGACGCAATTTTTGGTACTCTGGACCACATCTTGCAACTAAGAGCATTAGTGGAAAACCAGCGATATCTCAATAAAACCTGAAGTTTAGTTAGCAATAATATACCAATGTTGGTTTCCTAACTTTGACAAATGCACTCTGATGTAAGATGCTGACATTACGGAAAAGGAGTGAGGGGCACATGAGAAGGAAAGGTCTGTACTACCTCTGCTACTTTTCTGAAAACCTAAAACTCTTCCAAAATAAAAAGGGTGTCCGTCTTTATGCCAGTACCATACTGTTTTATTTACTTTGTGATAGATTTGGAAATCAGAAAGTGTGATGCCTCCAGCTTTATTCTTTTTCAAGACTGTTTTGGCCACTCAAGGTCTTTCATGGTTCCTATGAATTTTAGAATTGTGTTTTCTATTCCTCTAAGACATGCCATTGGAATTTTTGACAGAGTGCACAGCCTCTGAAAATTGCCTTGCATAGTATGGAAATCTTAATATCTAGTGTTCCAAACCATGAATATGAGTATCTACTTGTGTCTTTAATGTCTTTCATCAACGTTTTGTAGTTTTCAAGGTACAAGTCTCTCACCTCCTTGAAGTGTATTATGTATGCTCAATTATTGTATTTATGTTAAATTTATGCTCAGCTATTGTATTCTTTCTGATGCAGTTCTAAGTGGGATGTGTTTTCTTAAGTTCCTTTTCAGATCGTTCATTTAGTACAGAAAATACAACTGAAGTTTGCATACTGACTTTGTATCCTGCAACCTTGCTTAATTTATGAGCTCCAGCAATTTTTTTTAAATAGGTCTTTAGTGTTTTCTATACATAAGATCACATCATCCGCAAAAAGGGACAGTTTTACTTCTACCTTAACATTTGGATTCTTTTTATTTCTTTTCCTTGCCTAATTGCTCTGACTAGGATTTCAGGTACCATGTTGGGTATACAGAGCAATAGACAGAACAGGAAGTTCAGAAATAATTCCACACATATACAGTCAACTGATCTTCAACAAGGGCACCCAAAAGTAAATAGTGATGGAAGGACAGTCTCTTCAACAAATGGTGCTGAGAAAAGTGGATATCCAAATGAAAAAGAATGAAATGCTTCTCTTTCACCACACAAAAAATCAACTCAAAATGAGTGAGACTTAAACATAAGACCTCGGACTGCTAGGAAAAAAACCCACAATTTTGGGAAAAGCTTCATGCCACTGGGCATAACAATGATTTCAAAAATATGACACTAAACGCACAGGCAACAAAGGAAAACTGAGAAGAGAGACTACAATAAACAAGTTTTATAATATATTTAAAAAGAGGTACTAAAAGGGGCGCCTGGGTGGCTCAGTCAGTTAAGCGTTTGACTTCAGCTCAGGTCATGATCTCATGGTTCGTGAGTTTGAACCCCGTGTCGGTCTCCGTGCTGACAGCTCAGAGCCTGGAGCCTGCTTCGGATTCTGTGTCTCCCTCTCTCTCTGACCCTCCCCTGTTCACACTCTGTCTCTGTCTCTCTCTCTCTGTCTCTCTCTCTCTCCCAAAAAAAAAAAAAAAAAAAAAAAACATTAAAAAAAATTAAAAAATACAAATAAAATTTAAAAAGAGGTACTAAGAAGCTAAAAAAGTACATCCCTCTGTGGCCATCTGGTACGAGGACAACCTGCTCTGGATGCCTCAATTAACTTAGCCAACTGTTGAATTATAGAGCATCTAAATAGCAAGGCTGGCAAGTTCATTTCTGAAATGAGGAAAAAATGATGTCCCTAGGCTGTGAGTGACATTCAAGGTTGATTTTTCTGAAGTTAATGACAACAGGAGAACTGGCATACAGACTTCCAAATTCCTGGTTTTGTTCTCTTTCCATTACATCCATATGCCTAACCGCTCTCTCACCCTCCAAGGAAGGACATAATATTTAAATGTTTCCATTAAAATGGTTAAGATAAAATTAGAACCCTTATAATAGATTTGTGATATTAGAAGATAATTACCCAGAATTCCTGACTCCAAGACAATGCCAAATAAATTAAGTGCTAATATTCTGACTCACTTCAAAAGTCCATACATTGGATTTTAATAAGCAAGTAGTTTGGTATTTCTTGACTTTGAAATTATAACTTTAAGAAAGAATGGTTCTGGATGAACTGTGTATCAGATTCCTCTGTTGGTAATTATAGCTTTCTGATGTTTGCTTCAAACCATAAGGTGGTTAGTCTTTAGAGTTGGTACAAGATTTTAGCTCCTGTGGTGCCACTTACCAGAATGTCCATTTCTTATTCTTTGAGATTTTGATTCCTTAAAACGAAAAAACATTTCACTGCATTAATCAGCAATTTCACCCAGCAGGAATTTGACAGCTGAATCCTTTCTTTTTCTTAGGTCATGTGGCCTTTCATATTATTGTTCAGTTTATAAGCCTCCATAGACCCACGATAATTTTTTGGAAATTATTTACTGTAAAGTTATTTCGGTTGGAAATTTGCTGGAGAGAAAAAGTTTCCTACCCTAGAAAATTACAGAAGATTTTTGTAAGAATAGTGATATACTTTCCATGAAACCTGGTAGATTATGTATAACCACCCTAGCAATGCAACAGACCAAAAATCTTAAAGGAAAATTTGCCTATGACAGTGTATTTAACCCTGTGGTCTTCAAATGTTCTTAGTTCGACTGAAATATCTTTGGTTTGAAATTCCCTTCTTTGACCTCTGTTTCATATAGGGAATTGTCAATTTCTGAAATACATCTACATCTAAATTTTTAGAATCTGTTGGATATAAACTCTCCTAACCAGTGGCTTACCAAGGAGTTTGAGTGCTGTAGATGCCAACCAGAGCCCATCTCATCAATAAGGCTCAACAATGCAAATTCAGTCACTAATTAAACCCAGTGTACAATCCAAATTCCAAGGCAGTGAGTGAGATTTTATCATCCCTGCTGTAGCTGTCCATCGAGGAATTTAGACTACAATTTCTATTTCACGAACCTGTAAATAAAGGAGCTATTTTACATTGCTATGTCTAGAATGACTGAAACCCAGACGTCATGAGATAAAAGTAACAATGCATACATACATGTCTCAGGGACAAAAATGCAATTGCAATTTAGCAATTAGCTTATTACCGAGGTTTTCTGATATAATTATTTTTTCTCTCCATCAGTCCCAGACCATTACTAATTGGGTATTTTTACTCTAGTTTCAGTCTTATTTGGGTTATGCCTTCCAAGGTGCTTTAAATCTACAAAGTAAGCGTGAGCAAAACACACAATTTAATCAATGAGCCAAAGTAAATATGCCAAGCCCAGATATGAGCAACAGAACATCTTATTTCTTCACATTTGTTTCCATAGGGAATGTTCCTCATCAGAGTGATTAAACAGCAATCAAAATATTCTATCTACATTTACTAAACTCCAACCGCAAACAGGGCATGTACTAGGCACAGACTAAACCTTTTATGTACATTTTTTTTGTTAGCTTACGTTGAGAGAAAGAGAAAGTATGTGTGCAAGCGGGGGAGGGGCAAAGAGAGAGAGAGAGGGAGAGAGAGAATCTGAAGTAGGCTCTGCACTTTCATCCCCCAATGCGGGGCTCGACCCCATGAAGCCTGAGATCATGACCTCAGCCAAAATCAAGAGTTGGATCCCTGGGGCGCCTGGGTGGCGCAGTCGGTTAAGCGTCCGACTTCAGCCAGGTCACGATCTCGCGGTCTGTGAGTTCGGGCCCCGCGTCAGGCTCTGGGCTGATGGCTCAGAGCCTGGAGCCTGTTTCCGATTCTGTGTCTCCCTCTCTCTCTGCCCCTCCCCCGTTCATGCTTTGTCTCTCTCTGTCCCAAAAATAAATAAACGTTGAAAAAAAAATTCTTTATAAAAAAAAAAAAAAGAGTTGGATCCTTAAATGACTAAGCCAGCCAGGTGCCCCTTTACATAAGATTGTTTCATTTAAAACTCAAAATAAGAAATTCTAAAGAGAAAAGGAAACCCACAGCAATATAACTAAATACGTTTACAGAGTGTTCTTCACCCTTAGCAGCATACTGGGAACCATTTGTAGAATATTAAAAAACGCTGATGTCTAAGTCCCACTTCTAGAGATTCTGATGTAACTGGTTTCAGGCACTCGAATTTTTAAAAGCTCTTAAGAATCTGATACATATTTGAGTGAGGAAGAGTGCTAAAGAAAAATTTGGAAAAAACGGTTTTAAGGACTAAGATTTCAAGTAAACCCAACAAAAATCTCTATAGATATCTTCATCTTCATTAAAATAAATGTAAGTAAGACTCAATAAAATACATGACACTTAAAAACTCTTCGACTGGTACTTCCAAGCCCTACAGACTTGATTCCCATAGACCACCACCTACTTCTACATGCTCTTCAGGGCTTTCTTTCTCCTTTGGTTTCAATGAGACATTTTGGGTTCCTTTTGCTTTAGCGTATGCAAAACAGAGACTGTCAGGATCCTTTTTTTTTTTTTTTAACTGTCTGACTCCTTCACCATCCAAAAGTTTAATGCTCTTTTGAGCCTTACTTTTGACTCTAGAATTCCAAAGGATTCCCCAAATCACACGGCATATAAAATCCACACTATAAGGATTTGGACTTTGCCTGCTTTTCCTAACTGGTTTGCTAGTAACAGCAACATACATTTACATGTTTATCATTTAATTGGTTACCTTGTTAAACTCTCTTCATAGCTGGTTTGTTGATTTTCCTGGACTTTTCTGGCATAAACATTCATTTAAATGACTAATGACTTGCCTTTTCTTTGCCAATACTTAATACACTCACTCAAATACACCCTTGCTTGTTCTTCTCACTACATTGGCTAAAAATTCTATGTGACAGACTATCACCAAAAATTTTTATCCTGTTTCCTAGGTACCCAGAAAGACCACAACTCCCAGTCAACAGAATGTGAACAAAAAAGATGTGTCATAACCCATTCTTTTTCTCTCCAACTAGACAGAAGAATTATCAATATATCTGGGTCATCCCTGAATGACTGTGAATTACACACCCACTCATAATCTTCTTTTTTGTACTTCCCCTGAGTAGAAAAAAAAAAAAAAACAAACTATAATATTGAGATTCCAGGGGTCTGTTCTAGAAGGTGGCACTCTCATTTAGATCATTCTCAACAGTGGTATGTTTGTGCTTAGCTTCAAACAGTCATTTAAAACATCACGTTAAAGTCATATTTTTTTAGGGATCCCTGGGTGGCTCAGTACATTAAGCATCCGACTCTTGGTTTGGCTCAGGTCATGATCTCACGTTTTGGGAGTTCGGGCCTGCTTGGGATTCTCTCTCTCCCTCTCTCTGCCCTTCCACTTGCTCTCTTTTGCTCTTTCTCAAAATAAATAAACATTAAAAAATTGTTTTTAAAGAGTCCTATTACTCTATTCCTAATTCAGAGTTTTTACAGTAATAAATGGTGAATTTAATGCTGGGTTTAATTTGCTAATGGTAACTTACTTCTCTGCATCTATCTTCATAAATACAAAAACTTACTCTTTTCTTTTTTTCTGTTTATTATTTCCTGACAGTTCCCACAGTTTTCTAAGTTCTATCTTTTCCTTAAAATGTGATAGCCCAAAAATAAGAAAAAAAGGACTGAAGGAAAAATGGGGAGAAAGAAAAAGGAAAAAGGGGAGAGGAGAGAGAGAAAGAAGACAAGCTGCTGATGAAAGGATGTCATTAGCAATATTAAATGCATTAAACTACACATTTTTTTTCATTAATAGTACATTACAGTAAAACCATTTAGAAAACAAGCAAATAAGAAACACTGTTAATGGAAAATTTTTTGCTTGTTTTTAGAAAAATGGGGAATCCATTTAAAACTTTTCTTCCATGATTTTTAATTGTTAATTTTTTTGGCAATTATATTTTATGAAAAACTTGTCAATTCTGACAAGATCTTCCACTGACTAGCCAGAAAGTGCATGTATATCCCTGAAGTTATACGTGACTTTTTACCTAATATTTTATATTTATGTTCACCCCTCCCACATACCTCCTCTTTATTCATATTTCATGAACATTTTAAAAAGGCATATTCTATTTATAAGATAGAATTTTTATTTACAGGAACTAAATTAAGCTTATTGGTAGTATTGTTCAGTTCTGTCATTATATACCCAGTAGGAGACCATCTTAGGTTCAACTAAACCTAGAGATCACAAGACCACCACTGGCTATCCTTAGCACCAGTTTACTCAGAAGGCCAGAGGGATGATAAGATACCACAAAATGGTAATGTGCAGGAGAATAAGTTTTGCACCAATAAAAAATTTATGACCATAGGTGTGTTTTTAGAATCCTATAAAAATATGCTGCCTTTTGAAATGAACCGTTACCTGTTTTATAAAAGCATTTCTCCTGTAAACCAATCATAGCAATAAATTAAGGACTATCTTCATGGACTTATCTCTAACATTAAAAAAGATCAATTCTTATATATAACTAAATTAATAATAAATTCTATAGAAACACTAGAAATAAATAATAAATAAATAGAAACATGTCCTCCTTCCGTTCATGTTATCATCAAAGTAAAAATGATTGTATAACAAAGTGTAACAGAATGTTTAGGGGTGTGTGATCAGTATTCCTAAATTAGGAAACAGCAGCCTCCTAGACATATCTAAATGTGTTAGTTCTCAGCACTGCCTTTGATTCTACTTCCTTTCCAGAAATGTCATCAATACTCATGTTTGCCCATTCTGTGAGACAACAGACTATAAAACCAAACATATTCCATAATACATTGAGCCAATTATATGTAGTTTCCAGGTGATACAGAAAATGGAAAGAGAACAAAGAGAAATAGGAAAAACCAGATGAGATTTCTAGTTAACAATTTAAATGTCACCTTGGATTAAGTTTTCTGAGTATCACTTATTTTTGCCTACACTGTCATTAAAGGTATTGAGAGATGCGAACATCACAAGTGTAAGCCAACCTAACACAGGACACACCTGCTTCCTTATGTCTCCTTATTGTTCCAACTGCCTATTTGGTTCCAAGAAGTGAGATCACTGAACACATCTTAGGAGAATCTCAAGTCTTTTGATAAAATGCTTCGCAAGATCAAGCTATCAAATGAAAGGTTAAAAAGTTAAGTGCTATAAATAAGAAATGCTAAGAGGGAACCTGTAAAGGCAATAAAGTTTAATAACGAGTCAGTGCTCTCAATCTATTTCAAAAACTGGGATGATCACTTCATCAAATTGTAAACCATCAATAATTTAAAAAAATGACAGAATATGATGGGAATGAATGAGGGAACAAAACTTTCCATCATGACCATCTGCTGATATAGCAAAATCATTCAAGAAATTGCAGTATTTTAAGACCTGCATTAACCCACTAGTTCTGGAAAGGGAAATACTGTTCTCTATGGCTATTTAGCCTAAATTGACTAGAGTACTTGAAATGATTTCATGCATGATTTAAATAAACTATGTTGTGTATTTATTTGTGGAAGGAAGCCTGGTGCAAAACAAGGAACTCACAGCCGGTGCCTGTACTACTGAGTGATACATAAAAGCCAAATGGAAAACTCAACAAAACACCACCGTTGCACAAAGATGTAACACACTGAAAAATAATTAGAAAACACCACAATTCAAGCATTTCAAAATATCTGCCCCACTTTCACCAGTATAGTTTACTTAAATCTCAGAGAACTAAACCTATTAACATTTAGATCACAAAAAATGAAATTACGACAATCAGACCATCTCCAACACCCGTGAGATTTAGAACTATAAATGAACACGTACCAATCTCTGAGGGTGACCTTTGGTTTTTGTTCAAGGAATACATCCATAGTGAAATAAGTACACATAGAGCTTTAGAACCAATTACAAAGCAGTGAGTTAACATAGAGGTAACCAAATGCCAGATCTTTCCTGAACGAAGGTCACCCAAATCTCCAGTAGATAGCTCATGTTAACTGCTGACCTAAGGATTTAAGAAATTTGCTACCACTAACATCTAATTTGACAAAAAGTTAGTGAGAACCCATTTTGTACCATTCTAAGTGCAGGGATTCAAAGATAAAATAAATCATGGTCCTTGTAATGCTAAATGCAATGAAAGGGGGAGGTTAAGGTAAGATGAAAATTAGTGGTGTAACACTATTTTTTATATTAAATGGTAAAAGGGCTGCTGCATCAACTGCTTTTTGGAATGGGGTAGTTAGTGTGTGTGTGTGTGTGTGTGTGTGTGTGTGTGTGTGTGTGTGTGTGTGTGAGAGAGAGAGAGAGAGAGAGACAGAGACAGAGACAGAGACAGAGAGACAGGGGGAGATAAAAGGAGAATGTGTGGAGAGGAAAAGAGGACAGACAAGAAACAGAAGATACTTCTCTCAGTTACTCAGGTTTAAGGAAAGCTAGCTGGACATGTGGACATATCAAATGGCATTAGTAATCACTGAGCAGAAGCAGTTAATTTGTAGTGAAGTGAATGGGGAAGGGGGCTAAGATCCTGGAAATGGAAAATGCTATAAAATTCTCTCAAGTAGCAACAAGCCCAGCAACACTGAAAGCTTGCCTCTTTCCCACCATATCAGCGTGGCTACACATGCTCACCAGCACTTTTCATTTCTTGTCTTTCTATTCTAGCCACCCTGACAGGTAATGTCTTACTGTGGTTTTGCTTTGGTGACAACTTTCTGATGGCTGCCTATTCCTACCAAACAAATTCCAAATTCCTAGCTTTGTATGGTTGCCCTAACTACCACACATTTATTATTTTATAGTTCTATACATGAGGAGTCCAGAACAATCTCACAGGGCTAAAATCAAGGTGCGTCAGCAGGGCAGCTTTCCTTCCCGAAGGCTCTAGGGGAGAATCTGTTATTTTGCTTTTTCCAGCTTCTAGGGGCTGTCTTCCTCTGTTTTCAAAGCAACAGCACTACCTAGATAATCTCCTTTACAATCACCTGATGAGCAACCTTAATTCTACTTTGCAACGTAACCAAACATACCCATAGGGGGATGTACCCTATTCACAGGACCTAGGGATTAGGACGTGGAATTCTTTGGGGGATGAAAGGGATTATAGTTCCCACCACACTTATCTGGCATATCGGGCCCTACACAACTTGGCCGCTATTTGGTACACGGTAGGCAACTACATCAATGTTTCTGAAGAGACACTCCTCCAACTACCCAATGTTCAGTGGAATAAAATGAATTATTACTCAGTTCTGAGTACTGTAGGATGCTTAGCAGCATTCTTGGCTCCCACCCACTAAATTACAGTAGTACTTCTCAGCCTTGTGACAATAAAATACATCTTTAGACAATGCCGTAAGTCTCCTGGGGGGTGGGGGGGAATAAAATAACAATCACTTGAGAATCACTATTCTACAAGGACCCACGTTTGCATTAGAAGCAAATGTAACTGTGTAACTCGCACAAGGACATAAAGTAATTTTCACTGTAATGGGTTAATAAAGAAACTCACTAGTCTCTTCATTGCAGTTTCTTCCAGGTCAGAAAAAAAGTGGTGGGGAAGAAATTAATTCAGCTTTAAGTTGAAAGAAAGTCTCAACACTTAAATAGTTTCTATAACAAAAGCCTTCTCCCTTTCTATTTGTTTTACTTTAAAGTGTCTTATTTCAAGGGGACAATCCAAGAAAAATTGGATGACTTATTCATATAATATTCACATAGACTATCACATGTGAGATACAAAATAAGTATCAACTGATTTGTGCAAAAGCAGTATTAAGGTCTGTCACAGATCATTTCACCTTGCTTGGGTTCATGTAAAAATGAATGACAGTGACTAGGAGAGGGGCGACTGGGTTGCTCAGCTCAGGTCAAGACCCCACAGTTCTTGAGATCGAGCCCAGTGTTGGGTTCTGCGCTGACAGTGTGGAGAAAGAAGTCTGTTTGGGATTCTCTCGCTCTCCCTCGCTTTCACCCTCCCCCCCAAGGTTGTGCTCTTTCTTTCTCTCTCTCTCAAAATAAATAAAACTGAAAAAAAAAAAATTGGCTAGGATATAGTGACATCCAAACCATTTAATAAGTAAATTCCTTAGTTTAATAAATCCCCTTTCAGCAGAAGTAATGTTTCATTTTTGAACATATCACTGTATACAGGAGAATTAAACTATTTTTAGATAGTTTTAAATTAATGGAAATAGACACGTTCTTTGATTTTCTTCATTTGACCCTGAATCACGGTAGTACACCCCAGCTTTTGATACAAGGTATGTCTTTTATTTCAGTTAGGCTGAGACCACAAAGAAGCAATTGTTTTCAATGCATGCTTGAAACAAGATGGAGTATTATGAGATTGATCTACAAAATATCCTAGAAGGAAAATAAACCTGCAATTCTTAGCATTAAAATAGCCAAAGTCTTAAGTCTCTGACTTTCAAACAATATGGTTTTTGGTGTTTTCTAATTAGCATTAACTCCCATTTTCAATTGAGATTTTTAAACAATTCTTTAATAAAAGTGTTCAGTTTATTTTAAAAATTATATAATGATAAATTTCCAAGTAAAATAACCTCAGAAACATCATTAATGTGTAAAAAATACACTGTTAAACTGGAGTAATTAAAATAGTAAGGTCAAGGGACTACAAATTTGGATTTCTGAAATAAATCTAGGCAAATCTGGCATTGTACTATCTGACAAAGGTGGTATTTCAAAACAGCAGAAAAAAGATACGCTTTTGATTAGTTTTGTGACACAGGAGAGCTGTATCGAAGAACAACGGACACTCTCCTCCACTCCTTTATCAAAAACATTTCCACTTGGATTAAAGATTTAAATGAAATCAATAACACGAAATAAAAACATGAGAAACTATGTTCTTGAGCGTGGGGTAGCGTTTCCATAAAACCAGATAAAACAAAAGCAAAGTGAGAAAACAAAGTCAAAAGTAAACAAACTGCTGACGATTAAAGAAGATGACAACTACCACCACTGAAAACTCACTCACACAATGAAGCCCTCTCAAAGGGCAGTGCGAATCTACACTGCTTACGCCCAAAATCTAACAGCTCATCTTTCCAAAAATGAGTCTGATGAAGTAGCTGTGGGGGTACGCGTGGGAGTGAGAAGCCCCCTGATAGCTCTAAGGGAATATCTGTGAAATGCGGGAGAGACCACAATGTGCAGAACTTTACCAGGACTCAGAAAACAGAAAAACTACCCTAAACCATGATACGCAAGATAAGCAATGTTTATCTTGCTCAGTCTTTTAAGACCGCTCATTTAGGTCCATGCATTCCAAGCGAAGACAAGTGAGGAACTGACCTGACGGTCAGTTGGGACTTAAGGACTTAAAATTAAGACCACTGACTGTCCCCGTAACACAAATGGTTTGCAAATTCTGATCAATCCCTGACAAGACCATTCTAAGACTAACTCCAGCACTCTCAATCTGATAAAACCCCTCCATGATTTACCCACTGAGACCCAACTCGTGGTGCCACCAAGTGTGCACTCACCCCTACAACAACAAGCTCATCAGTTTAATTCTGCTCCTGGTTTAAAAAACAAAAAGCAAAAACCAAACTGAATGAAACACGGATGAAGAATGAAGGGCTGATTTCTGCATCTCTAACGAACTTCTTCAGGTTTCTGATTATACTCCAAACTAGGTGGCATAAAACAACAACTAATTTTTAAATTTTGAGGAATTCTGTGGAGAAGAGTAAGGACAGATGGTCTCTTCTCCACGATCTATGGGCTTCACTTGAGAAGACTTGAAGGCTGGAGGGGACTGACACTCTCCTGGGGAATCATCTATAGCGTTACTCATTCGTGTGTCTACCAGTTAATGTTCACTGTTGTCTGGGACCTCAGCTGCGTAAAACAAGACTCACATTCTCTTTGTGGACACTGGGTACCTGGGTTCCAAGAACACATGTTTCTTGGGAACAAGGCAGAAGATAGATCTTATGATTTGACTCGGAGGGCAGAAAGCATCAGCAAGACTGACCAACTTCAAGGAAAGGAAATAGAGACCCAGAGAGCGTGCAAGTCACCCTGCCAAAACAGCATGTGGAATGGGACATACTATTATGGCCATTCTTGGAAAATACAATGTATCACAGAACTTACTTTAAAGCAAAAAACGAACAATCAAATAAAATTTCTAATAGAAAAACTGGGGTGAAGAAGGTAAGAAAGTAATATAAATGAACTATAATCATCTGGAAAATGCTCAGCCTTGCTCATAATTAGAAAAAGTACATTAAAAAACAAGTTACTGCTTTCTAGCATATTGTCCAGGGTATTGAATAACTCATACCACCAATGGGCACATACTTTTAAATTCTTAGTTTTTCCTTAAAGTGAGAGCCTGGCTTTTGAGAAAATGTATGCCAAATACCCAAGTCTAAATCACCATGTTTCCCTGTCAGCCATTCTTCAATGTTCAAATGGTATTGCATGACAAAGACAGATGATTTAGCTCACAACTCTATTACAAAAGTACTTTTCCTCATGACAACCGATGTCACAGAGAACATTCCCCTCGTGACACAGAAAGTATTTAAAAATGCATACTTGAGAGTGGTGATGTAATGAAATTGGTCATTTGTACTACTTCATCAAGAACATTCCTCAATGAAAATGGCTTTAAAAAACAAAATGTGAGTATACGGTAGTAAAAAAGAGGCTGATTACTAGCATAGTTTGCTGCCATCGCCTTTACTGATGCTCAAGGGCCAGCTGTTATACCTGCCTTTGGGTGGGGAATGTTGTTTTTGCACAACCAGTGCAAATGCCACACGATGACAAGAAAAATACTATCTCAGAATGGCAAATACTGTCATCACTCATAGTATTGATACATAATATCACTTATGAAATAAGAATACTCTTGAGCCCCTAGTTGTTTGCAAACTGCCTTTGGAAGTGCTGCTCAAGAACTGGGTACTGTATGCAAGCGATGAATCACTTAATTTTACACCTGAAACTAGTATTACACTGTATGGTAACTGGAATTTAAATTAAAAACTTGATAAAGAAAATTAAAAAAAAGTGCTGCTCAAGAAATGCATATGATGGAGATCCATTCAATGGAATGTGATCAAATACAGCTATTCAAAGAAATGATGCAAATCTAAATGTATGCATATGGAAATAGGCTCATGCATTTACCACATTTAAAAATAATCAAGGGGCGCCTGGGTGGCTCAGTCGGTTGAGCGTCCGACCTCGGCTCAGGTCATGATCTCACAGTTTTTGAGTTTGAGCCTCACGTCGAGCTCTACATTGCCAGCTCGGAGCCTGCTTCTTTTTTTAAAAAAAATTTTTTTTTTCAACGTTTATTTATTTTTGGGACAGAGAGAGACAGAGCATGAACGGGGGAGGGGCAGAGACAGAAGGAGACACAGAATCGGAAACAGGCTCCAGGCTCTGAGCCATCAGCCCAGAGCCTGACGCGGGGCTCGAACTCACGGACCGCGAGATCGTGACCTGGCTGAAGTCGGACACTTAACCGACTGCGCCACCCAGGCGCCCCGGAGCCTGCTTCTGATTCCATGTCTCCTATCTCTCTGCTCCTCCCCTGTTCACGCTCTGTCTCTCTCTCTCTCTCAAAAATAAACATTAAAAATATTTTTTTAAATAATCAAACAGCATAATCTTTAAAAAAAAAGATTTTATTTTTAAGTAATCTCCACACCCAACATGGGGCTTGAACTCACAACCCCAAGATCAAGAGTTGTGCAATCCACTGACTGAGCCAGCCAGGCACCCCTGTAGTGTTTACTTATGAACTATATACAGATGTTTATATATGCAAATGTTTGGAAAGAAATACGTCAGTAAAAGGATGTCTTGGGGAAAGGTATTTCATATCATATAATTAATTTTGTGGTTTTTAAAAGAGTATAGGTTATTGTTACAATTAAAAACAAAATCTTCAGGGCGCCTGGGTGGCTTAGTCTGTTGAGTGCTTGACTCTTGATTTTTGGCTCAGGTCATGATCCCATAGTTGTGGGAACGAGACCCGCATGCGGCTCTGCGCTGAGTGTGGAGGCTACTTGAGATATTCTCTCTTCCTCTGCCCCTCTCCACTACTCTCACTCTCTCTAAAATTAAAACAAAACAAAACAAAAAAACACAAAACTTCAAAATAGGAACTTGCTACGCAGAAGGATTCTTTGTAAAGGCTCTTTAATTTCCCCTCCCTCAAAAGACAGGCTCCTTCTAAAAACACAATTAGCATTACTGATAATTTATTAATAAAAAGAAAAAGGAAAAAAGAGGAATAAAAGAAAGAAAATAGTTTCATGTTCACTGGAATGTTACCTAAGTTATTGAAAATGCATTCTCCTAAAGGAGGCCATATTCTTCATGGATAAACACGAAGACTTTACTTAGCGTTGAGTCTAATACCACACTGCCAAAATTTCCAAATGCACACTGGCAAAGTTACTTAACTATTTTTGATTAAGGTTTTTAGCAATAATTCAGGTAAATAAATTCAATTCAAGAAGCCATGAGGTTGCCTATTTTCTAAAACTCAAGAACAATATTGAGGTCAGCAAGCAATTAATCTGAAGTCTCATCTAAAAACAAAAACTCAGAAGCCATTACTTTATTTAGTTTCAAGGGCATTTTCAATGGCACTTTCTTTTCCAGCATCTTATGATTGTGATTACGTAGCCTACTGTGAAAGATCTCAACCTCTGTATCTCAAACTATTTTTTGATTAACTTTTTAGCTTGATCACAGAAAGAACTGCTTTCTCAGGAGGATGCCTGGTTATCAATTTGTGTCTTTATTACATCTCTGTTGGATTATTTCAATTCATTGTTGCCCATCCTCTTGAACTGTTTTAATGTCATTTTCAAGCATACACTTTGTAAGAGCTGAATTACCTATTAAAACAGTGTATTACTAAGATTTGGGTAAGTTTAACGATTTTGAGCATCTCACTTATCAGGAAAGCTATGTTCAATCTACAATTTTGAAATATTTTATACAGATATCCTTAGGTAAAGTTATGTGCCTTAGGACAACCTTTTTTACATTTCAGCATCATCTGGAAATGAAGATAAGGATACTTTAACAACAGCATTAATAGTCAGGTAATTGAACTTAGAGAATGCAGACTCAGAGAGAAACATACATAAAAAGGAAATCCTCTCATTGTACGAAACCGGCTTTGTAATAAGCTAATGGTATTCAATGTCTGTAAAGAATATGTATTTATTACCAATCAATATACACCAGAAGATAGGTTCTATGGGTATACATAATAGTAGAGGAAATACTAATTATAATGATCAATGCTTTGGACATGGTGAGCATACCAAAATGTATGTTGAATAAACACAAAAGAGAAACCATCCATTTTCAAGAAGCTACTCTTGCCATTTTGTTGAAGTCAAGAGCAAACAGTTGCATAACTGCAGCAGGCAGGAATATAGTATTTGACAAAGAGTTAAGAGAAGTGTTTTCAAGAGAATGCAGAAGGGTGAGGATCTGCACACAATTTTAATAAGTTAGATCTTCTATAATCAGATTTGGCTGAAAATATGTGGGTGACAACCAACACAGAAGTGACAGCAAATAAGTCATATGGATAAAAATTAATAGTACAAATGCTTTCTTTGCAAAACTGGAAGCAATAATTTGTAATCAGAATTCTGCAAACTGCTATTTAATATTAAAATTTAAAAACTAAATTTCTACAAGGCAGGGGCACAAACACAAACTGTACCTCTTCATAACAGCTTCATGAGACATCAATAAAAACAGTCACAATTCACAACTGGGATCTACTTGATGTTCGTAAAAAATCAGTTCTTGAGTAGGACTGCTTTTTCCTACTATCGATCTACAGACTTTAAAGACCACTATGTATCAAAGGCTGAAGAAAAAACTGAAGTCACCTCAGCAATTCTGAAGGGAAAAAGGAATCACAGCGCAAAATGGAAGGGAACAAATGTGAGTACTTCTCCTCTGATGGTTATAAATAAAGCACTCATGCCTACCCTTTTGTGGCTTCATTCAAGCAGTAGCATGAAATATACCCAGTAGTGTAAGATGAATCTGACACTATCAGAGATTTTCTGTGGTCATCTACAATACTGTTATGGATTACGCAAATGCTCTATAAATACTCTGCATTGTTAAAAAAAAAAAAAACAAAAACAAAACAACAACACAAAAACAAACAAAAAAACACCTAGAAGACAGAATGCTATCATCCACTGTCATCAAAATAAAATTTCATTAACTTTACAAATTAACTACGTAGTAAATACAAACAAAATAGTTTTTACTTTCAATTTTATTCTAAAAGATTAATTCAGTAAAGAGAAAATTTTAATAAGTTTTCTTTCAGTATTTTAATTTTTTTCACGTTTCTTATTTTTGAGAGAGAGACAGAGCACAAGCAGGGAAGGGGCAGAGAGAGAGGGAGACACAGAATCTGAAGCAGGCTCCGGTCTCTGAGCTGTCAGCAGAAAGCCCAACGTGGGGTTCGAACCCATGAACCATGAGATCATGACCTGAGCTGAAGTCGGATGCTTAACTGACTGAGCTACCCAGGTGCCCCGCCTTCAGTATTTTAAAGATGCTGTTCTGTTGTCAGCCCGTCTGCATAGTTTCTGATGACAAGTTTGTCATCATTCTTATCTCTTATCCTCTCTATATAATGCATCTTTTTTTCCTGTTTTAAGATTTTCTCTTCAACACTGGATGTAAGTAGCAAGTTGATTGTGATATGCCTTGGTCTACAGTCTTTTTTCCTGTGCTTGGGGTTCTCTGAGTTTCTGGGACTTCTGAACTCATAGTTTTCATTAAATTTGGAAAAATTCTCGCCATCATTTCTTCAAATATTTCTTCTGTTCTCCTTTTTGTCATGCGGGGACCTGTGTGACTCGTACATGAGGATGCTTGCACACGTCCTACACAGCTTACCTCCCTTCCTTTGTTGGGTTTTTTCCTGTTTCTTTTTGGAGACTTTCTATTTCTGCATCTTCATATTCACTCATCTTTTGTTCCCTAATACTTCATCTACATTAACCCCACCAGATATTCCAGATTTTAATCGTTATAGGTTCATTTCACTTTTTAAAATATCTTTAACATCTGTATTTACCAGATTAATCTTTCCTCTAGCTTCTCAACTGAGGGAACACAGTTATAAAAACTGCTTTAATGATCTTTTCTACCATTTCTACCATATGTATCTATCCTTGGGAAGTTATAAGTGATTGACTTTTCCCCCTCAGTAGGGAGACTTTCCAGCTTCTTTGCATGCCAGTAGGTTTTTACTGGATGCCAGGCATTATAAATTCTGCCCTGTTAGATACTGGAAATTTTTCTAGATGACAGTCATGAGTTTTGTTCTAGGATGTGACTACATTGCTTGGTAACAGTTCAATCTTTTCAGATTTTGCTTTTACCTTTGTTTGGCAGGATCAGAACAATACCTAATACGGGGATAATTCTGTACCAACACGGACACACACTTGTGAACCCTCTACCTAATGCCCTATCATTCCTGAGGGTTTGCACTCTAACAACACGATCTAGTCCTGGCTGTGTCAGCTCAGAATACCGTTCCCCTCAAAATCCTTCCTAGAGGCTCTTTCCCTGGCCATGGGTAACTTCTGCACTTCTATGTGCTGATCAGTACTCAGCTAAAGACTCAGAAGGAACCCTCCCAAGATCCCCCAAGTTCTAAGCGGGCTACTCCCTCTTCTTTGGTAATTCAAGCCACTCTGGCGTCTTCCAGCTTCATCTCCTCAAATCAGAGAGACCAGCAGGCTCCCTGTGCCCTACCCCCCCGCCCCAAGCGGGCTCCCTGTGTCCCTCCTCTCCCTCCATGTAGCAAACTGTGGCAACCAGAGGGTTTGTTTTCTGTTTCTCAGAGATCATTATGCTTCATATTCTGATTTGCAGTATCTTAAAAAAAAAAAAAAAGCTGTTTACGTAATTTTGTCTTGTTTTCAGTGATTTTAGGTAGAAGGATCATTTCAAAGCCTGTATCGCCATCTTTGTAAAAAACAACCCCAATTTAACAAATTTACAGTCTCAAAAAAACAAAGGAAATTATATCTCTTGTCTAAAGCATCCATGATGCGGCGCAAGGCTTCTCTCCTAAATCTGCCCTTCAGACCTCATCTTCGACTCTCTGTCATCTTCCAACACATAACACTCAGTTCACACCAGCACTACCTGATGCATGCTCAATGATTTGTTCAAGAAAACAGATAAAATGTGTATTAACCTGAAAGTCATCCTCTTACTTTTAGGACACAGAAAGCAAACTGGAAAGGAATCTTTGGAAACATTGGCTTGTGAAAAACATACTCTTGCTATGGAAACCATGAGCGATATATAAGAACAATTCTCAAGTGAATTGGAAAAAAAAAAAAAAAAAAGGCAACAAGAATAATCCCAAGGTTCTCTTACTTTTGGGCACTATCTGTCTCCCTGGCCCCCTAAGCCCAACTTTACTATTTCTCTCGGCAGCCTACATTTCATTTGGCTCGTGGCACGGAAACACTATGCATAACCGACTAGCCAGACTTAAAAACAATTTGGTTCTAAGTGCTTCAATGTTCGCTCACTATTCAAGACAAAGAAAGCCTGTGGGCCAAGTGAAGGAAAATTAGGATGGGAAGACAACACATACTGTGTATCTGAAAAAAATCAAAGATCTATATCTAAATCCTACAGGGAAAAGTAGTAGAAACAGTCAAGAGGTTATCTTCAATTGATCTTTTATTAGCCCCTAAACAAATCTTATAAAAGGTATACATCACCTCTTCCCCATAATGTACATCCTCACCCAAATCTGTGTACAATCTCAAGGTGTTTCTAAAACTCCCCTGGAAATCAATAGACAGGCTGAATTTTAGGTTAAGGATTTCTGCCTAAATAAATACAACACTGATCCTAAAATTTACCTCGTCATCCAGCTTCTGAAATAATAGTTGTGAAACTAGGGTCTTTGGATGTTCCCAAAGCCAAATGTACACTTGGCATTTTCCCAAGTCTTTACTTATACGTTGTTATTGGAACATTGTTTTCAGGGACTGATACTCGTATACCCTGAAACATTCCCCCCACCCCGAGGAAAGGTACAGTATAAATGCACATAAGGTCTTAAAAATCTCCAGTTTCTATTTATCACATAATTTTTGGCACTAATTACTCATAACAAGTAATATTAAATACTGTCATTCCCTCAAAATATTACTTACAGATTACAAAGTAGCTTTTTACAAGATGTCCTGTAGGGCACATTGTTAAAGCAATAAAAAGCTTGAGAAGACTAAAAGCCACATGAACAACAACTTTGGATGAGGATCAGGTTAACGGCTAATAGTATTCTGGAGTGTTTCCCGGATTTTATATAAAGACCACCGATATGATGGACCACAACACACAGGATACACAGTTCTTGCCAGGATTAATTAGCTATAAAGTCAGTTAGGAAAATTATGCCTGCATGGTACTGCTGCTACTTTCCCATTGGTGCCAATAAGCTTCAAGAAGAGAAAGGAGACAGTAGGTTATGGATCTAGATTTGTTTTGGGAATGAAAAGAGGAGAGATTTCTGTCATCTTAAGGCAGAGGGAAACAGATCCGATGACACTACCCTCACTAACTTCAATAGTTGTCCAAGGACCCAAAGAAAACAGGGGTATATTTTAGAGTCAACCTCTTCAAATGAAAGGGAAAAAAAGGGGGAAAAAAAGTTCTAGTAGTATATTATACATAGTATGTTAAGGTGCTTTAAATATTACAGAGAATGCCTTAGTTTAAGAAACTTTAATATGTAATATAAAAAATGCTTACTCAACAAAGCTTTACAGAAATATACAAAGATATAAGCACATGCACACACAAACATAAGTGACACATGTTTCCTAATCTCAAGGAGATCACAGATGTGAGTTGCTAAGGTTACATGAAGCAGAAGATGGTATAAGCAGTTGACATGTACAGAGAAGATGCTAGGTAAATCCAGGAGAGGGAGAGATTACTTCTATACCTGGGCATGGGTGAGAAGGATGATCAGTGAGTAGAGACAGCGTCTCATGAGGAAAACAGTAAATAAGTAAGCTGAGGGAAGGGAAAGAGGATTAAGGGGCTACTCCACACGTAAGGACAAGTCTGAGAGCTCTGTAACAGACGCCAAGAAAACCTCTGATACTCATGGAGACAAGGCGTCTGGTTTAGGAGACAGAGCAGGGTGAAGAAAACAAGGCGCAAAAGGCTGGGTGGAATCACGATGTCTATAAAAGACGGCCAGGGAATTTCATTCCTATTATAGTGGTTCTCAACCCTGGCTGGACACCAAAATAACATGTGAAGCTTTTAAGAAATACGTAAGCCTGATTTCCAGGCCCACAAACTTAGTAGGTCTAAAGTGGGGAGGCAAAGATTATGACTATGGCTTGTCCAAAGTTAGCAGCAGCAGAAAAACAAGAACATTTAGGTTAAAAGGTGGGAAAGTTAGTGAAAATAAGAGAAAGTTTATAAAAAGAGTGTGAAAGTGAGAACAAATTACAGGACTCCAGATATAGGTACACCACAGAATTTTCAGGAGACATGGTATGGTGAAGAAGAAGAGGTTGTGATGAGAGAGGAATGTCAGAGTTCAGGATTTTGGATAAGGATCAGTTTCTAATTAGGATGAGGTCAAGAGGTAGCAAGAAAGCAGGGGTGAAAAGTGTAATGGAACTGGCATGGTAAGAAAAAGCAAAAAGAGGGCTCTCTAAAGTCATAACCAGCCTGACAATGCAGGCAAGTTGAATAAGAGTATTTTCAACAATCCTATATTTACCTTGATTACTCAATGTGATAGGGCAAGGAATGTCAAAAGACAGTTCAGAAATACCAGTAAAATGATGCCTTAATTTCACATTACTTGCAAAATAAAGTATTTTGTTTATAAATCATGAACTTCAAGATTACTGGTAGTTAACTAAGAAAAAAAAATCACAGTACCTTATAAGTGACAGCCGAATACAATTCTTTTACTAGGTCTGTTGAGTTTTTCTAGAGGTAAATAAATGAGAGCAGGAAACAATCATCTGACTGATTCTTAGTGGTTAAAATCACACTGGGAGGGTTTACAACCTCCCAACTCAATCACTAGCCGAGGATGCCCTTCCAACATTCTATTTTGACCTCCCAACTCAATCACTAGCCGAGGATGCCCTTCCAACATTCTATTTTGACTGAACATTTATGAAACAACATCACAGAGTATTTTCAAATGAAAATAAGGTAACTTTCCTTCTGGCAATGTACTCCAAATTCTACTAAGTAAAAGTCTAAAGGAAAGCTGATGGATTTAATAGGCAGAGAGAAGTTCTGGGGGAAGAGGTGATGACAGGAGGAGCTGGAGGAAGAGAAAGGAGGGCAGGAAGGCAGAGGGGTAGTGCAGGCTGAGGTGGTCTGGTCTATCTACTCTGAGAAAGGGGAAAAACATGTTAGCTACCTATAAGGCTCTGATTTTCAGACAATTTAATTCCCATACTGCAGCACTTCTGTCCCTTTCTGATCCAGTGCTATATTTGACAACAGCAGCACAGGAGAAATACTCATTGGAAGGCAATATACAAGGCCTATTCAGGATTTATGGTATTTGCCAGGAGACTTAGGGTCTGGTTATGAATTTAGCAAATAAAATGCAACCCAACCTAAAATACAATCAACTTGCTTAGATGTGCTACAGTCAAAGCGCAAAACTGTGATGCCAAGTTTGCCAATGTCATTCAGCCCACAGACACCTGGTTGTATCCGAAAATTAGTTCGGTGAGACTGCAGATTCTCCTTGATCTATATAAGGTACAAGTTAAAATTTATTAAAAAAAAATTTTTTTTTAATGTTTATTTATTTTAGAGACAGAAAGACAGAGCACAATCAAGGGGGAGGGGCAGAGAGAACTGGAGACAGAATCCGAAGCATGCTCCAGGCTCTGAGCTGTCAGCACAGAGCCCGACACAGGGCTCGAACCCATGAACCATGAGATCATGACCTGAGCCGAAGTCGAACACTTAACCAACTGAGCCACCCAGTTGTCCCAAGATACAAGTTAAAATTTAAAACTCTGATAGTCACATAAAAATTTGAGGCTATCAAAAGCTAAAGACTTGATTACAAACCAGTAAAAAAGTCACGTGCAGAGCTCATTCAGCAAACAGCAATTTAAAAGTACAATGTGTTAAAATGGTATTTTCGCTGGTTTGTAATATGGCATAAATGTTTTCAATTCTAATATACTTCTTGAGACAAATAATGGAAAAACAATAGTTCATACTTTTGGACTACAGGGAAGATAGTTCTAAATATTTCTTCTAAAATACATTAAGATATAAGATATATTCCCATATAGGGGGCACCTGGGTGGCTCAGTTGGTTAAGTGTCCAATTCTTGATTTCAGCACAGGTCATGATCTCATGGTTCATGAGACTGAGCCTTGCATTGGCTCTGAGCTGACAGTGTGGAGCTTGCTTGGTATTCTTGATCTCCCTCTCTCTCTGCCCCTCCTCTGCTCTCTCCCTCTCTCAAAATAATATACTTAAAAAAAAAAAAAAGACATATTCCCATAAGTGTACCTAAAAGATGAAAAACAGATCAAACTCACTGCAAGTATAAATGATCTTAAAAAGTGTTGGTCAAGAGAAATGGTATTTCTCTTGAAAAAATTAATCAAATAGGAGGCCTGCAAACATCTATTAACACTAGGAAAAGAGAAAAAAGTTATTGTCAAAGAAGTGAGGGGGACAAAACCCCAGCTACATTCTTTAACTGATTTATTAAAACAGGGTAAAAAATACTTCTTAGGAACACTATATATACAGAACTTCCAAGTTTCATGAACATAGTACAAATTTAGAAAACTGTGATATTTATTACTTAATCTAATAAACCTTCATAAACTTGACATTGTTAATATACATAAATAATTTCTTAAGACTATAAGCTCCATTACCCTTAGGGTTTATATATTTTGTTCACTCCAATATCCTCAATTTCAACAATAGTGTATTATGTAGTGGGCACTCAACAAGTACATAAAGATTTAATACTTAAATATAGTAAATACTCATTGTTACAAAATAATTACCATCTGTGTGAATTATCATTAATGTCCTCCCTGAAATTGGGCATTCCTCACAGTCATTTCTTTAGCTCTTGGTTATAGTTGTGTCAATAACTGCAAACTACATTTAATTGTCAAAGTAAAGCAAATGTACAAATTAATTAACTACCTGTTTCCTAGCCATGCTACCACAAGACATGACAAACTATACTAACTCTACAGATCTAATTCCAATTCCAGTGACTTATGGTAGCTGAGCTGTATTTGAAGCTGGTAAATTTCCCCTCAAACGTGCAGTTCTCATGAATTCTGCAATTTTAGCAAAATGGTACGTGCGATTTCTGAAAACATTTAGAAAACCTACAGAAATTTTAGAAATCAAAATCATAAAGAATGCCTCAGGCTAGGAGTCAAGAAAGCTCAGTTCTAATTTCAGGCTTTACCTAAATTTGTAACTCTTGAGTAAGAGGTTACTTCTCTGTGGCCTGGTTTCCTCATCAGTATCTGGTCATTAAACTATTTTAAGGGTAAGTAAGATGAGATTCTAAAACATTCCTTTGGAAAAAAAAGGGGAGGGGCAGAGAGAGACAGAGATACAGAATCTGAAGCAGGCTCCAGGCTGTAACTGTCAGCACAGAGCTCAGGGCAGGGCTGGAACCCACAAATGGCGAGATCATGACCAGAGCTGAAGTCGGACACTTAACCAACAGAGCCACCCAGGCACCCCTGTACTAGCTTAATTCTTTATGGAAGAGGTCACAAAATTGTCATTCTACTCCTAGAGCATACCAGATAGGGAGAGACCTTAGAAATTAAATGAAATGCTTTGAGCTGCATTTGATCTTCTGTTAATTCCCCCCAAACAGGTAGTATAGACAGGAGATGAATGAAAGTGGACAAAATCAAAAAGTCTGGACAGCTTCATAGCTTTCCTGAATGGCAATTCCATCCTTATTTAAAACGAACCATGAGAATGGTCATAATTTGATGTAAGCTGATCAACCACTTTCCCGAATTTCCATCACTGCTGGCTATCCTCTGCCAAAGCAGCTACTGAAATGCAGACACCACATTTTGGGACCACTTGAAGACAACAATGACAGTAAGTAAATCAAACTTTCAATCATGCAGTCTTGGAACCAAGCAGCTGTACTTTTTCTTCCTTGTAAGTAAATATTTTCACTTAATATGAAAAACCCTTTGACACTAGACTGGTTTTTCTTTTAAATAATAATTCAGAATCACTTACCAGCAAACACCTCCACTTTTTAAAATTATAACCAAGGGACATTTAGCTAGTTCTTAAAAAATTTCTAATGATAAACATAACACAGTCGAACAATATAATTACTGAAAGAAAATGCATTATTTATACTTGTAACCCTGAAGATACAGTCCAACTAATATTGTTACTGAAAAGTTACTGAAAAATTCTCATGGTATTCACAATTAGACTTATTCAAAGCTAAGATATGTGATCCCAGCATTAACCATCAATACTGTGGTATCCTCAGCATTAAGACTAAGATATAGCTTAGTCCACCTTAGTAGAGATGACAATATAAATCTACACTGAAAAGCTACTGTGACGACTGATTTCAAACAAAATCAAACATTTGAAAAAATAATGATTTTTCTGTAAATTATTACTGCCTATGATTAGAACAATAATGGTAAAATAATCAGCTCTCAAATAGTATTTAAAATCACAAAACTGAATCAAGGAACTTAAAGTGCTATTTCTGAAACTATGCTTTTACACTGCTCTTTAAGATGTTTCACTTGCCTTCAAAATCAAGTTAGGATTACAATTAGTACTATATGATGTTACTGAGGATTCCTACAGGATGAAAAACAGATCTGAGTAGATCTACCAGACTACAGGATGTGAACAGAGTGTGCACAAAAGCTGACAAATGAACAGAAGCAGAATACCCATTACTCATTACAAGTTTAGAATCCTATGAAGGAAGACGTTGTATTTTTCTGTAACACCAATTATATTTTTAATGCTTAAAATAGCGGAGGTGAGAAAAGAGAAAAGACAAACTGTTAGATGATACTGAAAGGCTATCGTCACCCTAATGAAAATGCCAAGTAAAACGGATTAAACCATAGCACAGTTTAAAAGCAGGCTGTCAGAGCAGCGCAGCACCAGCTATACACTGAAGGTGAAGCCCCTGAGGGTTAGTGAGGCGTAAGTATTTCGAGGAGGGAACATCGCAAGCAGCCTGAAATAATGACAGCTAAAATAATGAGACACCCCTAATTACTAGCTGTTCGGCATCATCCAATGTCCATTTCATATATTAATTTAGTTACTCTACTTTCGAGGGATATTAGCGTCGTTCTCAAGTACAAATGAGGAAACAAGGCACAACAAGATTAATATTGGTGAGGCCAGGAGACTAGAATGGATTCCAAGAGGAAATGGGAAGAAGTTTACTTATGTAGCGATTTTTATATTCATGGGTCACAGTAAATAATTAGAAGTTCAAGATTATAAATAATTTTAAAGGCAAAATATTTTAGGTGTTTCTGATTTATTTTCCTACCTAGCAGTTAATATAAGGTAATTTTTATAGAGGCCTGTGATTATCTGAGAAAAAATTCATTGCGAAAATTCATGAAGCAATTTCAGTAAATCTCCTAAAAACAGAAGAACATGCATCACAACTTAAATGTGTTGAGGGTCACAGGTTTTCGATAAGTGAAAGAGTAAATCTTCTGTTCTCCTAAGACAAGAAAAAGTGATTTCAGATTAAGAGTTAAACTCTACTTCACGTACGAGGAGCAAAATGTATCTGTGTTAGGAGTACACTCCAAATTTCAAAGCTCAGCTTACATTAATTCTACAATAAGGGATGGGAAAAGAGATCGAAAGGTGGATGAATGGACCAACAGACAGTTTCTTTGAGACCTAAAGAATGTGATAATATATAGCTCTCCCAAATTTTAAAAGCAGCTTTGGTAACTTACCATTTTTTTTCTCTTATCCTGTTCTGTGGGTGGTTCTTCATCTTCTGTTACTTTTGGTTCTTCAAGATGAGACATTAACATACAGCTACATTAAAAAAAAATGTTTTAAATAAATCAAAAATGTCCATAACATGTTAAAACAAACCCTGAAAATCACTCAGAACATTGTTTCTATGTCCGGAATGTGAGGAATAGCTAGATAAGTTAGATTCATAATTTTAAAAAATATTTAACTGCACACAAAGATTTAACTACAAAAATACACCTCACTTTTAAAAAAAAAAGGGTCACACAAAAATACCGTAGAACATTTTACTTGAGAATTTAAGGTAGCAAGTTGCAAGGAATTTATGTATATGTGATTTTTAAACCATACGTCACTTGTCATAATAGCAGTAATTCAAACAATACCATCATTAAAACAATACTAATTATGCAATAAGCTACTCTGTTCTTCAAGTGACATTACTATGCTATAAGGAACTTGTCCTTGATAGCACTTGTACATGCAGGACAGTTATAAATCATTTCATTTTGATTATCTGCACGACTGCTCTTCACCATTAACAGAGATAATAGAAATATAGTTTCCTATTCAGTCAATAGTTTCTCTCTTCCAGGGAGATAAGAAATAAATATTGTCTAGTGAATCAAATTGATGGAATAAACCTCACTGCTTCCTAATTTAGAATAGTACAATTCAGTAATTTATCAGTCATAGGTTTCTAACTAATAAACTGGGGCAAAGAAAGCTTGGTTTCTCTTCTATCTTTTTGTATGTACAGAAGAAACCTAATTCTTAACTCAGTTGTGTAAATAGCTTTTAATTCAAGGTTAAAGACAAGTGCTGACACCAGAAACTTGATCAGGCTCACTCTTACAGGGGACATGAGTCTCCCTTCCCATTCCTCACCACTAAAGAAAACAATTTTTGCAACAACTACCTAAGACCCAGTCAGTGCACACTGGTACGATAAAATGGTAAGAAACTTAAACTGCAATCAGGAACAGCAAGAGCTTAATCTCTAACTCACTGACTGCATGGTCTTAACCTCTCGAAGCTGCAATGCTTTCATCCACCATGATATACTATGATGTAACACAACTAGTTGGCCAAGGAATCCTAGCACAAAGTGAGAAATTATGAATTATCCCAGCCCAAACACGATTCAGTAAAGTGAAATATGTAGTAAACAATCTCAATCCCAGTTTGTATCTTAGAACTGAATAAAAAGGAGTTCCTATACTAGCTATTTTATGTTTGCTGCAGATCTGAATTCTAACTGCAATGAATGTGGATCTCCTTCCTTCATCATATTCCAAAATCTGTTCATTCACTTGTAGAGTAAAAAAATCTCAGGATGTCTGGGTGGCTCAGTTGCTTAAGCATCAGACTCTTGAGTTAGGCTCAGGTCATGATCTCACAGTTCTTGAGTTAGAGCCTGCATCAGGCTCTGCACGGACAGTGAGACCCTGCTTGGGATTCTCTCTCTCTCTCTGCCCCTCTACCGCTGTCGAAATAAATGAACTTAAAAAAAAAAAAAGGGGCGCCTGGGTGGCGCAGTCGGTTAAGCGTCCGACTTCAGCCAGGTCATGATCTCGCGGTCTGTGAGTTCGAGCCCCGCGTCGGGCTCTGGGCTGATGGCTCAGAGCCTGGAGCCTGTTTCCGATTCTGTGTCCCCCTCTCTGCCCCTCCCCCGTTCATGCTCTGTCTCTCTCTGTCCCAAAAATAAATAAACGTTGAAAAAAAAAATTAAAAAAAAAAAAATCTCTGCTCTCTCTTCTCTAAGTTAAATGATTTATCACATAAATAATGGAGTATATTCTGAATATAAATATACATTTACACATATATTTTCTCTTCACTGACTAAAAATTACTAAGAGGGCAGAATATTTTTCCTTTGCAATTCTGCAAACTGTATTCATTTGGGTCTCTGGAAGGTGTAAAGTGGGGGAAAAAAGTGAATTTGAAAAACCCAAAGATGAAATTCTCTCCTGCAGGAAAATTTCTAATTAAAAGTCAAATCTTATTTTTTTGACAAAGATTAAGGATAAGGAATCATGATTTATATAAAAGGCATGTGGGCCAAGAATGTAATAATAGTAATAAAATAGTAACAGTTTAAAATAGGGAAGACTAATATGAGAACACAGGCAGCCAGCCACCTCTCACAGCACACACCCCCTCACTGAACAGATTCAGGCACTGTAGACCACTAAATCAGAAACTTTCCTGATAAGAAACGCCAACCAATGAAACACAACCAACTATGTTAGCATGCAACATGGAACCCTTTAAATCATTTCTAATTTAAAAGGTACATGCAATAAAACAAACTCACTTAATCTAAACAAACTCACTTCTAAAAAGTCACAATGAAACTCAAACTGACAATATTATTCAAGTGGTCTCTGGAGTGGACACTTTGGTTGATTATGTCTCCTTCCTAAAAGAACCCTGAATTTGTCCAGTATCTTCTTCTTCCATGCCACTAAATGCTTCGACATCACCATTTGCTTCAGTAAAAGCTGATCCCAGAGCCAGTGCCTCCAGAAGCAATCACAGCAGTCCTATTCCCCTGGTCTTTCAATAGAAGCATGTTTAAAAAATTCTAGCCAATTCTACATGAAAATGCTGGCTGAATCCTGTCGTTCTTTTTACTTCCTAACTTTGGCAAGGGGTTGTCAATTTCTTTTCCCAATGTGCCTAAAAATGAAATATTTTTTCAGGAACAAAAGGGAAAGCACTCTCACCAAAGACAAGTAGAAGGCAAATCTCAAGGCTCAGTAATATATTTTCCTGGCTTAATGAATTATTTCTACTAAAATACAAACGTATAAAGAAATGCAAAAGAATGAAACTGAACCACTATCTTATGCCAGACACAAAAATTAACCCAAAATGGATAAAAGACTTGAATGTTAAGACCGGAAGCCAAAACTCCTAGAAGAAAACGTAAGTGGTAAGTAAGCTCCTTGACATCAGTCTTCGGATGATGACTCTTTTTGGATCTAACTCCAAAACAAAGACAACAAAAGCAAAAACACACAATTGGAAGTATACATCAAACTAAAAACAACATTCAGAGAGAGAACAGACTGGTGGTTGCCAGAGTTGGGAAAGCGGTGAGGGGTGGACCAAAATGGGTCACGGGGGTCAAATAATACAAACTTACAGTTACAAAATACCTGTCATCATTTCTTCCCGGTCCTTCCTCTACAATCTACCTCAAATTCATATCAACAGTGCTCACCAGGAGTAGTACAACAGTTACCTGAAGGGCTTCCCCATCTCCCAGGCAGCATATTCACAATTTTTACAGGGCATATGACTCTCCTGGGTTCCTGTTTACCATGCAGGTTCTACTGCCTTAGCCCTAGGAATTTGGATATAATGGGTCTGGACTGGGGAAGGGAAGTGTGCAATCTTAACAAGCATCCCAGGATGCTTCATTGATCTAAGACCACTCACTGTGAGTCTTTCCATCCCTCCCAGTCATCCCCTACACTGCACTCAAGTGACCATTCTGAAGTACACATCTGTTCTCAGCACTGCCAATGAACCTCCACTAACTACACAAGCTACTCTGAAATCCGTTTCAAGTTACTTTACTAGTTGGTTCTAATCCACTACATTTTCTCTGGAGTTATTCGCAGTTTCCCCCAGAACCCTTCTTCACCTGTAGCAGGTACTGCTCCACAGGTCCCCATTTCCCCTTCTAGGCAGGGAACGCTCTCAGGACAGAGCCTCAGTGTTTCCTCACACAGTACACTGCCTGCCATAAACAAGTCTGAATAAAGAGATGATGTGTCAACCAGGCTTCTTTACTGTGGACCAAAAGGCACCCAGGTATTTGGTTAAATATTATTCTGGGTGTTTCTAGATGAGATTAACACATGAATGTGGACATTGAGTAAAGCAGATTGCCCTCCCCAGTGTGGGTGGGCCTCAATCCATCACTTGAAGGCTTGAACAAAAAAAAAAAGGTCTAATTAAAAGAGAATTCAAACTCTCTTTTAGTTGGAACATCGGTCTTCTCTGGTTTTCTCACTTAGACTAGAACTTACAACACTGGCTCTCCTGCTTTTCAGGACTTTGGACTTGGACTGAAACTATACCATTAGCCCTCCTGGGTCTCTAGTTTGCCAAATGAGGATCTTGGGACTTCTCAGCCTCCAAAATCACATGAACCAACACTTTATAATATTGATATTTATGTGATTCTAAGCATAGAACAATAAATATAAGTCTCTCTGGCATTCTCTCTCTCCCTTTAATATATATCGGCTCTGTCTATATGGAAAACCCCAACTAACATACTACTTACAGAGGTGAAAAAAACAGGGTTTTCTTTCTTTCTTCTACTTTACTCTATACTGAAACTACAACGGGAATTCAACAGAACTAAAAATATTAAATAAAGTTGAATAAACTGTTCTGATAAACTGTTCCAATAAACAGGAAGGGAAGCTGGAGGCTAAGTTAGCTACAGAAGTAAATATTTCATGTTTCTCACGTGCCATTTTCTGAAAGTCTACTTATACCCTACAGTTGAATGAACTGTAATTTCTAGAACTCTATTTAACTCACAGAATTACAGAATAGGAAGATTATCAGAGATCTTGTCTAACCTCTCTTAGAAACTTAGAAAAGTTAGGAAAACAGTTTCTACACTGTGCTTCCACATGCCAAATACCAGCCCCAGGGAAAAAGCAATAACCAAACAATTCTGGGGAACAAAACAGGGGTTTTATATCCCAGCTACCCAGGCACCCCAGCCCTCAAGTCTAGGCCTTTCTAGTCTGGATCCCCATAACAGTATCCTAGTCAGTCTGCCCTCCTTACGTTCAACACTTTCCTCTTCCAAACCAAAACCTTCTTCCTGGCTGAGTGGACATCTTGAGTCAGAACAGCATGATTCTAGTTTTGACGACCCCACTAAACTGCTGGGTCACTGCACTTTTCTGAGTCTCTGTAACCTAATCTTTAAAATAATGAAATTACACCAATTTCTAAACTTTATTCCTAACAACTTCCTGACCCTCATCCTTTGCATTTGCACCATTCTATCATAATGTCCACTTCCTATACCCTAAGTACTATCCTTTCCTGAAGACTCTAACATACAGTGCCTTTTCCTTGTCTTCCTATTAAAACACAACCCAGAATTCTACTATTTTGTGTGCTTTATTCAAAACAGATATAATGGTCTTTACTCATTACCAGTGTTCCATTTTACACCCTCCCCCTAACTAAATTATATATTCCAAAGAGGACAAGGAACATTTGTTTATATCCTGAACACTTCATAAACAGTTGCAAACTTTGTCATATATGTATGTTATGTATATTATGTACATACGTGTATGTATGTATGTTATGTATATTATGCATAAATATACAATATTTATAGTCATGTGGCATAAACCCTATGTTAACTTTAAAAAACCCTGCCTACACGCATGGTTTCTTATTTTGGTTGTGATCACAAAAGTTTGAACGCTCCACTTCATCTGAACTCCTACATTCTTGAAAGCAAGTTTACATGCCAAACCCATTATGTCTACGTATGTTGAATAAGATTCAACAATGTATATTTGCTTTCCATGTTTTTCAACAAAATGTTCAATGGCAACCGTTCCCATTTCCTATAGATTGTTTATAAAGAACAAAGAAAACTGACTCAGTATATTACTGACATAAAGTCTAGCGGTCTTAAAGCTCATTAAGTATTGCTTATCATAAAACACATGCCCTTTATTAATAATAACAAGAAAAGGTATAGCAATTCTATTAACTTCAAAGGATACAATGAAATGAAATTTCAAATTTGTAGTTACATGAGAGTGTCAGCATTTCTGATAAAATGATTTTAACTATTCTCATAAAACATTAATTCTAACCATTCTCTTTTAAAACTGGTCGAGTGCCAGATGACTCTAATATTTAAAGGGGTACTTCTACCAGACAAATACAACAAATACAGGATGCTTTTCAATCATCTTTTCCCTATAACTTGCCTAATGGACAGGGGAACTTTGTTAATTAAAAAAAAAGGACATATTCAAAACATCTTAAAAAAAGGCATTTATACGCTAACATACACATACATTATTTTTTAAAAACTTCATGCCACATCATGAACTGATTATTGGACCAAAGAAGTCCAATCTATCATTTCACTTTAGCAAAGTAAAGCTGATCTCAAGATCAAACTAATTATAAGCAAAAGAAATCTACTTTTTCTTTTTTTTTAATTGTTTTTTTTTTTAACATTTATTCATTTTTTGACAGAGAGAGACAGAGCGTGAGTCAGGGAGGGGCAGAGAGAGAGGGAGACACAGAATCTGAAGCAGGCTCCAGGCTCCGAACTGCAAGCACAGAGCCTGACACGGAGCTTGAACTCACAGACGTGAGATCATGACCTGAGCCGAAGTCGGACACTTAACTGATGGAGCCACCCAAGTAACCCCCCCCCAACTTTTTCTTTATGAAAGACAAAATTAAAAAGCCACCACATTGTGCTTATATAGTAGTAGTGAACAAAAATGATTCAGGATATAATTAATTACCACACTCCCCAAGTTCAATTAAATGATCCACCTACTCTTTGTAAGTTCCTGTTTCAGGATCTTCTGTCATGACATCATGTAAGCCTTCCACTGAGATGTTTATAATCCCACAGAATTTATCTTGGATGACACTAAAATAAAAGAAGAGCAAAACAAATTAAACTGGAGTATTTTAACCAGTAGTTTTTTCTTTTCTTTTCTTTTTCTAATTATCCCTTTAAACATCAAGAGAAATTTTAGTAGTAAAATAAAAAAGGAAAGCAAACTTCCAAAATATTTCTTATAATAGAAAGGAGATAGGAAAAGATATACTTAAAAAAAGTATATATAAAAGAGATTTTTATTTACAAAAAGTATTTATAAAAGTATTTATAAGAAGTATAAGTTATAAAAAGTATTTACAAAAGTATTATAAGAAGTATTTATAAAAGAGATAGGAAAGATACACTTTAATATTTTCTTATTACAATAGTCCTATGCTGATTTTATAACTAAAAAGATAAAGATAACAAAAACGTTTAAGATTAAAAATCTCTTTTCTTCTGAAGACAATGCCAAGAAAAGACAAGCCATCGACTGGGAAAAAAGTATTTGTAAAACATATGTATGACAAAGGATTTGAATCCAGAACATATAAAGGCCTCTAAAAGCTCAAGAAGACAACCACTCAATTTAAAAATTGGCAAAGACTTTCACAGACACTTCACTAGAGATATAAAGATGGCATACGAATACTTGAAAGTATGTTCAGTGTTATTAGTCATCAGAGAAACGCAAATTAAAACCTCAAAGACATTTTGATTAAAAGTTAAATTAAGAAGAGCGACAATACCAAGTGCTGACAAAGATGAAAAACAATGTCATACACACATTGCTGCAAAGAATGAAAAAACGGTATCCATTTCAGAAACCACAATGGCAGTTTTTATAAAGTTAGCACACTCCATGCAAATCAGCAATCCATTCTTATGTATTTACCCAAGACCAAAACAAGTACCTTCAGAGGTGAATGTAAACATTTATGGTAGGTCACTACAAATGACCCAAATATCCATCAACTAATGAATGGATAAACTGTAGGAAGCTTATTCAAAGAAAGTTGTCAGCAATAAAAAATGAACTAAAGATACATGCAACAACTTGGAAAAATCTCAAAAACATTATGCTAAGAGAATAAAAGACTCAAAATACTACATATTGTAGGCATCCGTTTATGTGACTTTCTTGAAAGGCAAAATTATTTGTTCAGTGGTTGCTAGAGAAAGAGACACAAGGGAACTTTTTGGGGTGACAGGAGTGTTCTATATACAGCGTGTACATCTGTGAACACTTTAAAGCTTAAAGGAGTTTTACTCTGATACCGAATTTTTTTTTTTTAACATTTTCTTGGGTTTTGTTTGTTTGTTTGAAAGGGAAAGTGTGAGCGAGCATGGAGAGGTGAAGCAGGCTCTACACCTAGCAAACAGCCAAGATGGGGCTTGATCTCACAACCCGTGAGACCACGACCTGAGCCGAAAACAAGAATCAGATGCCCAACAGAATGAGCCACCCAGGTGCACCATATTTAACTATACTTTCTTTAATGATTCTGACTTTTAAATTTTTTTTAATGTTTATTTATTTTGAAGGAGAGAGAGAGCATGAGCAGGGGAGGGGCAAAGAGAGAGAGGGAGACATAGAATCTGAAGCTCCAGGCTCTAAGGTGTTAGCACAGAGCCTGACACAGGGCTCGAACTTGCCGTGAGATTGTGATTTGAGCCAAAGTTAGATGCTTCACCGACTGAGCCACCAGGCGTCCCTAATGAATCCAACTTTTAAAAGGTAGAAGTCCATAACCATCCACTCAAACACTAAATTATACTATTTGAATTTAAAACTAACTGAATAAATTCTAATGTTCATCACCAGGGAACTTCTAGTATCATTTCTATAAGAGATATACCATGTTTCTCTCTAGTATCATTCCTATAAGAGATATACAGTGTTTCTCATTCTGCATTAACATGAATGATTGTTTTAAATGTTCAGTAAAGTAGATACCAAGTAACCATATTTTGGGTCATGTTCCTGCCTTTGTAAAGTCAAATGTTTTATCTGTACATTCAAATGGGATCAGATTTTAGACAAGTCAGCAGTCAAGCAAAAGTAATAACCAGCTGATGTCATTCTAAGAAAATTTTTTTAATGTTTATTTATTTTTGAGAGAGACAGAGACAGAATGCAAGTGGGTTGGGGCAGAGAGAGAGAGGGAGGCACAGAATAGGAAGCAGGCTCCAGGCTCCGAACTGTAAACACAGAGCCCTACATGGGGCTCGAACTGATAAGCTGTGAGATCATGACCCGAGCCGAAGTCAGACGCTCAACGTACTGTGACACCCAGGTGCCCCCTGATGTCATTCTAATACATTTTAATGTACATACTAACATCCTATTACAGGAGTATGTACTTTTTTAAGTCACTCTATTTCCTTCATATAAGAACTAAAAAAAAATCTCTCAAGAAAGACACATACAATCTACCTTATTCAGTTCAGGGAACAACCCCTAGGGGAAAAAAACAAAACTAGAAAATGAAAATTGTGCCTAAAGTTTCACCCACTAACTGTGTGATCCGAATGCAGTTAATTCATTTCTCTAAGTATTGGTCTCCTTGTTTGCAAATGGAAGGCTGAACTCAAGTATGGCAGATACATAGAGGGAATATGGACATTTTCACTTCTGACTGCAGAGTAAATCACCCCTGATCCAATACAGAATGCTAATAAGGCAGGCAGGTTCTGAGATTCCTTTTTAACACAGGAGCATCCCAGAAAGCTAGCAACAACTGATTAGTTGAAAAAGACAAAAATCCTCCAGACTACAGCTTTCAAGCTTGTTTACCAGGCCTTTATGTCAGCATTATTGAGGGACAATCCATGCAAGCAGCTGCCTTCTCTACTCATATCACCTACAAGCATCAACCCCAACACGTTCTAGGAAAACTGGTAATTTTGCCAGAAAATGAAATGGAATTCTGAGTACTGTGTACTTTCTCAAAAGACTTAACATGAATTTTCCTAACAGATATCTGGCAATCTGAATGTGAACATGATCTACTGGTGGGTGAAGGTTAAGTAGGAGGGAAGGAATTGTAGAAGGAAGAGAAAAAAATGGTATATATTTGACAACCAGCTCATATCATTATAGGTTTTACTGCAAATTATCATATTGATAGTGATGATGTTACCAGCACGGGCACATGTTTCTGAGAAGAAGGAAGGAAGTTCTATATCTGCCATAATTAGAAAAAAAGTAATTAGCAATAGAGTGAATAAACTATATAGTTCTAGAGTACTGAGCCTCTGTGGACATGCACATTCACTACACGAGAGCATTCAAGGCTGAGGACAGAGCCTTCAAGGCTGATAATCACACTGCTGCACGAATAGGGTCAACTTCTGACTGTACAATTCTTGCCAAAAGGCATCACTTCACCTCTTTGTCATGAATGTTGAGTTTGTTCAGATGACACTCCTGGACCCAAAATGAAGCTTGAAAAGTTCTGAGAGAAATCTACAGAGTTCAGGAACCTGAGATTTAAGTGAAGCCAGGAGCTAGAAATAATCAATGACTGAGATAAAGAAGAAAATTAGAATTTAGAATGGAAAATGATACCCATAGAAGAAGACTGGACAGAGGTCAGAAGATACAGGTCCAAACTCTGCTCAGCTTGCACATGCTTATTCAGGCTTGGAGGAGAAGCCAGTCTGGCAATCAGTGGTGTTCACCCTCCCTATTCCCTCCGCTGTCCCCACCTGGATATCCAGCTCTACCAGCAGACTGTCTAGTAGGGGTAAGTGAAGTGAGGCAACCTCAGTCAGTGGGCACTTTTTTTTTTCCACTGGAACGTGACGCGTTCTGCACAAAAAGGACACCAGAGGCAGAGACCTACGAATGGGAGGGGGATTAAATTCCAACACACCAGGAAAACCATACTTGCACTGGAGTACCCATTAGGTGCCAAGATGGGGTGACCAGAGACTACAAGTTCAGAAAAGAGAAAAATGACTAAAGCCCAGAGTAGAAAGGTACATGGGCTGGCTCTGAATGGGAAGAGAGGACTCTCAAAAAGGTGTCTACTGACTCTTAAAAACTGAGGACTGAGGGTTGATGGGGGGTGGGAGGGAGGAGAGGGTGGGTGATGGGTACTGAGGAGGGCACCTTTTGGAATGAGCACTGGGTGTTGTATGGAAACCAATTTGACAATAAACTTCATATATTGAAAAAAATAAAAATAAAAAAAGGTCTCTGCTGTCAGTGGAGAGCCCACTTCAGATCCCCTGCTCCCTCTGCAATACCCCCACTCAAAAATAAACAAAAAAAAGAGAGAGAGAAAGAAGGACTGAAGAATGGAAATGGAAGTATCCATGCCGTGTCCTGGGGTCAGGAACAGAAATTATTTTACACAAAAATTGTTTTCAAAGCATTCAAGTTAAGAAACAAACAAACACATAAGATGTACTGCCGTTACCACTCATGAATCAGTTTGGGAAAAGTACCCTCAAATATTAGGGATAACAAAGAGCCAAAAGAGGCTTCCACTTACTGGCACGCAGAAGACCCATTTATTTAAAAAAAAATAAGCATTAAGAAGTTATCATTTTTTTTCTCCTTTGTAATAAGCTGTTATAAAAACATGACCTCCAAATGCATAAATGTAACATGTTAAAACAAAGCCTCTAAAATAGATTTCTTGGGATGCCTGGGTGGCTCAGTTGGTTAAGCATCGACTTCAGCTCAGGTTATGATCTGGCGGTTCATGGGTTCAAACCCCGTGTCAGACTCTGCGCTGACAGCTCAGAGCCTGGAGCCTGCTTCAGATTCTGTGTCTCCCTCTTTCTGTACCCCTCCCCCTGCTCGTGCTCTGTCTCTCTCTCTCTCTCAAAAACGAATAAACATTAAAAAAGATATTTTTAATTAAAATATTTATTTTACCTACAGTATTTTTAAAAATCTTTGAATATTCACCAAATTGTCACTTTGCTTCGCTTTTTACTCACACAATACTCTCTCACCCCTTGTCATTTACAAATTAAGAATCACTCTTATTTTCCCATACTAGACAACATTTCTGAATTAAATGCTTTAAAATGTGATTAGACATTTAAAATGGAAACAAATCAAATGAGAGCTATAAACCAGGAATGAAAGAAAAATAGGTTTGGAGGAGGAAAAGAAGGGAGAAAAAGGCATTGTACTCACTTAATCTTATACATATAACCTCTCTAGCAAAGGACAACAATTAGTTGGTTTTTTTTTTCCCCCAGTGAAAAACAGCCGAGTTTTTTCTTTCCTCTGAGCTACACATTTAGTTATATTTAGCACTTCATAAGTATTCTTCTCACTGTGCCATCGTCTAATGTCCTCTTTGTGCACATCATTCAAATGTAGTATCAGACCTAGCATATAATGTGGAAGAAGTGAAGGTAGCTAGAATGAACCAGGTGCGTTTATTTATTTAAACATTTACTCATATTTGAGGGAGAGAGAGAGAGCAAGTGGGGGAGGGGCAGAGATAGGGAGACAGACAGAGGATCTGCTGTGAGCACAGAGCCTGATACGGGGCTCGAAGTCATGAACCACGAGACTGTGACCAGAGCCAAAATCAAGAGTAGGCCAGTGAGTCACCCAGGAGCCTCACTATGTAATTTTAGATCTCACCCTGTTCTTAATCTCTTAAACCCGTGCTTACCAAGAAGGGACAGTTCACATGAACAAGGATGCAACAATCTAGACTCTTAAAAGAATAGCTAAACTCCATGCTAGTCTGTATACAGCTTCCACAGCACAGCAGAAGAGCAGAAAAAACAATACTTAAGAGATTTTAAAAAATTAAAATGCTGACTCCGGACAAAACTTGACATCTTGCTATTATCACTAGGGCAGATATGAGAAGACTGGCTCAGTGAGTATTAATAAATAAAAGGTAGGCTTATACCAAGATACCAATTTATTTTCAAAACAAAATTAAAAAAAAAAATAAGGACTCGAGTAAGTAATTTTACCCTAGCTGACCTTTCCTGGTGAATGGATCACCACAGTTAACATTTTATGAGTCCCTAATTTATTTTATTAAACATTCATTTTAGTAAATGAATTCGTTTTAGTAAACATTTTACGAGTCCCTAATATGTGTTAAACATCATGATAAGCACTGGAGATCAAAAAAATGGTTACCTCCAAGACTACGTAACATGAAAAAAAACAGTCTCCTCAAAAAGCGGAATTGGAAAATTGGACAACGACATGCAAAAGAATGAAACCGGGCCACTTCCTCACACCATGCACAAAGATAAACTCAAAAGAGATTAAGGACCTAAATTTAAGACCTAAATCCATAAAAATCCTAGAGGAGAGCACAGGCAGTAATATCTCTGACACCAACCAAAGCAACATTTTTCTAGATAAGTCTCCTGAGACAAGGGAAGCAAAAGCAAAAATAAACCAGTGGGACTACATCAAAATAAAAAGCTTCTGCAGAGTGAAGGAAACAATCAACAAAACTAAAAGACAACCTACTCAATGGGAGAAGATATTTGCAAATAACATATCCAATAGAGGGTTAGTATACAAAATATATTAAGAACTTACATAACTCAACACCCAAAAACAATCCGATTAAAAATGGGCAGAAAATGCGAACAGGCATTTCTCCAAAGAAGACATCCAGATGGCTAAAAGATACATGAAAAGACGCTCAACATCAGTAATCATCAGGGAAATGCAAATCACAACCATAATGACATCATCACCTCATACCTGTCGGAATGGCTATAAAAAAAAAAAAACAACACATGAAACAACAAGCGTTAGTAAGAATGTGGAGAAAAAGGAACCCCTGTACACTGTTCATGGGAATGCGAACTGGCCTAGCCATGCGACAAACAGTCTAGAGCTACCTCAAAAAATTAAAAATAGAATTACCATATGATCTGGTAATTACACTACTATTTACCCAAAGAATGTGAAACACTAATTCAGAATAATATATGCACCCAAATGTTGACCGTAGCATTATTTACAATAGCCAAATTATGAAGGGAACCCAAGTGTCCATCCATAGATGAATGGATAAAGAAGATGTGGTATATATACACAAAGGATTATTACCGAGCCATGAAAAAGAATGAAATCTTGCCTTTGGAAAAAAACAGGGATGGATCTATAGAATATAACACTAAGTGAAATCAGTCAGAGACAGATACCATATGCTTTTACTTATGTGAAATTTAAGAAGCAAAACAAAACAAAGGAAAAATGAAAGAACCCCAAAACCGGATTCTTAACTATAGAAAACTGGTGGTTACCAGAGGGGAGGTAGGTGGGTGGATGGGTGATATACATGAAGAAGATCAGAGTATATTATCAAGATGAGCACTGAGTAATCTCTAAAATTGCTGAATCACTATAATGCACACTGGAGCCTATATGACAGTATATGTTAACTATACTGGAATTAAAATTAAAAAAGAAAAAAAAGCTTTTGATATTGGGGGAAAAAGATGGCTACTACAAGGAACTCAGAAACTAAAGGAAGCTTTTAACTTTAAAGGAAGCAGATAAGTGCAAAAGCTCATTATTGACTAACAGTCTGCAGGAAGGACAAAGAAATCAAGCAACAAATGAGATGTTCTTTTTTTTTTTATTTGTTTATTTTTTTAATGTTTATTTATTTTGAGAAAAAGTGCATGTGCATGCAGGGGTGGGGGGGAGCAGAGAGAGAGAGAGAGAGAGAGAGAGAGAGAAACCCAAGCAGGCTTCCCTCTGTCAGCTTGGAGCCCAATAGGGGCTCAAACTCACAAACCCATGAGATCATGACCCGAGCAGAAATCAAGTCAGAAGTTTAACTGAGCCCCCAGGTGCCCACCCTTTTTTCTTTTTAATCAAATTATGATATCCTCAGTGTCTTTCTCCATTTTACAGGTATCTCTGATTTATTAAGTCGCATTTATCTGAAGTGAGAGCATCCTGTCACATGGACAGACAGTGCTAAAGAAGCAGTGGCAAATTATTCCTCTCCAATTCTCATCACTGACCCCCAGAATCCTTATCACTCCCATCACCTGAGATCTTAGCATTTTCAAGTTAACTCATTTTGCACTGATATCATAAGGATAGTTGCACCTCGTCAATAGAAAAACCCTAATTTTGATATAAATTTATTTTCATTTCACAATGTTAAGTGGGATCCAACTGACGTAACTCATTTATTATGATGACTTTAAGGAGGCAAATGCGCGCCTGCTATTACAGTCTCTTACATTTCATTCTTTCTCCTTAAGAACTTCAAGTTCTAATAAACCTGCCTTTCCCAAGTTATATTGCATTACTCCTCCTTCCGTGGTTTTCAGGCAGTTAAGTCATCATCTCCTGAATAGAAAAGCTGCTCAGAGATCTGCTTACTCCCTTCCTGCTCCTCACAAGGCTCTTCCTCCCTTTTCTATTCACCTTAATTTACACTTCCTTCTTCAGGAGGTCTTCCCTGGCCACTCTAACTCACTGTAAGTAAGCGCTTTGTCCTTGGAATTTCCAGTAGCATAAAACGTCTGCACATCTCATTTACACACAACTCCTGTGCCATCTATTACTTTCTCCCAATGTTCTTTAATTTTTCATGCCCACATGTCTGCTCTAAGTTAACTGTAAGCAGAACCCATGTGTTACATTTTTCTATGTCCCACAGGACATTATGCATAACGTGAACACTCAATAAATAATCATGGGAATTGATGATCCCCCAAAGCTCAAGAACTGCCCTCCTTCATTTTCTTTTGGCAATATTATTTTTACTTATCTTTTTTGGAAATTACAAGTATGGATAGTTGAGTTACAGATAACACATTACAATTAATTACACTAAACATGAAGCAGAAAAGAGAATAGACGGAGCTGTGTTGGAATCTATTTCTGAAACACTCATTTCAGAAAATGCAAAGAAAGGTTAACATCATGGGTGAAAGAGGAGAATGAAAGTAAAACCAAAGGGGATAAAGTATTAGTAATGTGAACGTTTTTTTTCTTTTTATTTGTCACAAATACTCTTCCTTTTCTTATTTCACATACTTAGTATATACATTAATTTATTCACACAGACACAAGCTACAAATATACTACAGAAAAGAAAACAGGCTTTTTTAAACATCCACTTGTTTTGTTCTTTAAGTGCATTATAAATGACGTTACACACATATAAACATTAAATAGAGGAGAGCATGAAAAACAGTATTAAATATTATTTGACTGTTTAAAACAATTCCACATAGCTTTCAATAAACTCATCTTTTTCAGTTAAAGACACATGAGTAAAAACTATAGTTCTTAATCTTGTCTTAGTATTTTCTAAAACTATGGCATCTTAAGGCATTTTCTGGGTATATAAAAGTACCTGTAGAGTATGTGAATTGCAGGAAATTCATGCAGACCGATCTTTCTTTGCCTTTGAAAACTAATTGGTAACAACAACAACAAAAAAAATCAATCCATCTTTTTATGTGTTTACTATGTTGGTTTAAGATTATTTCTATACTTTTGTGTTATTATGAACCCAACTACACAGGTTCAAAACACAGTCTTTGAAAAATAAAAGTTTTAATCCCCAAAGGTACAAAAGAAATTTGTAATATTCATTTGATTACCCTAAACAATATTAGACTTAATGAACAGTTTCTTTCTAATGAGCCAATTTTTATTAGCATTTTTGTATTGAGTATTTTATAGTTCTATTTTTCATTGAAATGATCTATTCATCATGGGCCATGTGTTTCAAACTCTGTTAAGTGATGGACTCCTGTATCTTTATCATATCTTCATCCCCTTGGACCTTGCAAGAAAACAGGCATGCAGAAACACAAAATTATCAGTTACTTTTTCTGAATAGTTTTATAATCAAAATTTGATGATTTAACAGTTTTTCATAGAACACCCAAGAAAAAAATAAACCAGAATCTTAGTCATTCTAGCATTTTCTCTGATCTAACCAGACCACAATTACACTATTTAGCACACACAAATAATTAATATTTGAAGTAAGTCTTGCATTCTTATACCTTAAATACAGGGGGTCAAAGAAGCTATTAGGGTAATTTAAGAAACTCATAAACTTTAAGCTTTCAATAAGCCACAACTAAATAAAAAATTCTCCTAACTATACTTCTCTGGTAATAGTTTAATAGGATTAAGCAAAGAACAGCAGTTTATTGAAAGAAAAAGGCAAAAGAAGAAAGCCCTGACTCATCAGTCTTGTCTCAGAATTTCTACCACACTAGAGGATACAAAACTGGTGACTTTTATACTAAGGTTTTTTTCCTCTCTAGATATTTTCCAGGACCTAGCTGCAAATACTTTTGTCACTTAAATGGGAACATATATCCTTTCTATACAGCAATTCTCTACATGATCATGGAAAATAGTGTTAATAAATCTAGTTCCCTTGACAAATACTGGCAAGGAAATAGGATAAAAAATTTTTGGTGGAAATTCACGAAGTTATTTTAAAATGAAAGTTGGATTTTTACATCCAACAATAATCTTTACAAAAGCTTTTTATATTATAAATTATTCCCTCAATTAATTTTTTGAGTGCACATATAGAAGCAAAACAAAGAGGCCCATTATCTTTAAGACAGTAAGAAATAACTATAATGATCTACATATGATGACATGAGAAGAAACTGCCACCCTCTGTGATTTTTCAAGAGAAAAGACTATGCTTTGAAAAACAATATGCAATGACAACACTAAGTTTCCATAAAAAGATGATGACTGATGGTACAGAACTGTGTGGGAAAAACATCGGGCTAAAAACTCCCAGCAATGCTTCTTTTGGATGCTTATATGAGTCACATGACAGAGCAGTTTTGGATTTAAAAAAAAGAGTTATAAAATAATTTAAGAGATTTCAGAATTATGTGGTTGGGGATATGACCTCCTATTGTAAATGCTAGACACTGTTGATGATAAAGCTATACAATATAATCATGAATACACACACACACATACCCACACCTTCCAGACATATGAAAAAAGCCAATGTGCTGTCATTAAAGTTATAAGAAAAGATATTTGTGGCTTGGAGTTAAATTCCTGCAAAAGTGCTGTATACCACACAGCTCAGACCAAAATGAAGATAATGTGCACCAGAAAACTGATACATGATCAAAAGAGGGCTTTGGTAACAAAAAGCAAGTAAAGGGATCCTTCTAACAAGGAACAAGAAGTCCAACAGGGCATGGTTAAGTGTCTGGGGGACCAATTTGGTAGGAAGGCCTACCATTAAAGCTGTTTTTCAGAACCTTGTAAAAGGTTCCTCAGGGTTTTTTTTCTCCCATTTTTGCACCCCTTAAAAACAAATATAGCGTATTTTATTGTTATTGTTGTGATGCAGGAAAGATAACTGAGTAAAAATGCCCTAAGTACATGTGGGTCCTCCTCCATCTCAAAGCTTAAATACTTTGGTGTTTATGTAATTGAGAAGTTCAAGAAATGTCCACATATATGTCATGTTTCAAGGTTCTATTTCTTGACGTGAGTGGTGGCTACACAAGCGTGTCTACTCCTGTAGGTGCTTTATGTATGTAAAAGTCTTAAAAAATGGGTGTGGGTAGTTTAAGGGCAAATATTTGTCACGTATTAACATTAGTGTTGGTGAGATATAATTAAGTTCTATGCTACTTAGAGCACCCCTAAAATAAAATATAAGACAACTGGAAAGAGAATAAAAATCTGTCCAACTTTTGCTGACTCAAGACACAGGTATGAGGAAGAATGGATCAATAACATAACCCCAGAACTTCATGTATGAGAAAGTCGAGGACTGTACTGAGAGAAAAAAGGCGATGGAGAACAAAGAGGTATCCAAAAATCCTCTTTCCCAGCTACCACTGAATTCTGTCCAATTCCTTCATTCCCTCACAATGTCCACCCTTACCCCTCCCCACCACTTAGTCTCCAGGTATCAACACTGGCCGCCCCTCACCTGCAGAAGCCCATGAGATACCTCAGTCTTCCTTGACTCCAGGCTCCCACTCCATCACCTGTGACCTTGATTTCCTGCCTACTCTTGAAGTGTCTTGTACTTACTGATCAAGTCCTCAAAGACAATCCAACACCAAATCTCTCTACTCTGATGCTAGGAGGGAATTGGGGGTAAGTTCCCAATTAAGCTCCTAGAAATGAGATTCATATTTCTGAACACACTGGAATTTTCAATGTATTCTCAAAGTATAGTACCATAAAAAATTGTAGTTGAGTTCTCTCCTTCTCATTTGTGATGGGAGAGGGTTGAGGGGGGGAGCTTTTTTGGTATGCCTTACAACCTTGACCAACTTTTACAAAAGTCAATGGAAAAAAAGGATCTGTACCTAAAACTATCCTTCTGAAACACAACAATTTTATTCTTGAGTGCTCTATTCAAAACACTTTAGTAAATGGTAGAGAAATACAGAAATCTTAAGAAAAGTTCCTTTAGCTATATTAATTTAGAATATTACTTAGCTTTAACTTTGCTGTTTTGCTCCAGGTAGAGCTGCTTAAAATGTGAAATAATCAAATGCACAAATTATAGTGCTAAAAGTTTCTGTGCATGTATCACTTTGAATCAATTTTACATTAAATAAGTTTTTTTTTTTTTCAACGTTTATTTATTTTTGGGACAGAGACAGAGCGTGAACGGGGGAGGGGCAGAGAGAGAGGGAGACACAGAATCAGAAACAGGCTCCAGGCTCTGAGCCATCAGCCCAGAGCCTGACGCGGGGCTCGAACTCCCGGACCGCGAGATCGTGACCTGGCTGAAGTCGGACGCTTAACCGACTGCGCCACCCAGGCGCCCCTACATTAAATAAGTTTTTAAACAGTGTAAGAGTGTCATACAAGCTAACATCTTTAAAAGGAAAAGCTGCTGACAGAAAGTAGAACTAGTACTTAACACATACCACTGTGCACAACTACAGTTCTGTATATAAATTGATATTAACAATTTCTAGTTAAGCCTACATCAATTAGAAGTTACACATAAAAACAAAAACAAATTCTTGATAAAATTACTAAATTACTTTCTTTGATTTCGGGGAAATTTTGTTGTGAGGTCAAGAAAAATACTGTTTACGGATATTTCCTAACTTCAAATAGCTACGTATGCTGCTTCTAACATCTTCAAGAGGACGTGGTTTAGGTGGTGGGGAAAGGGAACATGGAAGGGTTTTTACCTTTAACTTTGAATATTCCACTGAAAGATTTTTTTTAATGTTTTTAATGTTTGAGAGAGAATGAGTGAGCACAAGCAGGGGAGGGGCAGCGAGAGAGGGAGACAGAGGATCCGAAGTAGGCTCTGCAACTGATGGCACACATCATGAGACCATGACGGGAGCCAGAGTCGGATGCTCAACCAAATGAGCCACCCAGGCACCCCTAGCTTTAATTATTTCCCTATTGTTTGAATTCTTCTTGTTTCCAAAGAGTATGTACTTTTAGTAATTAGTGAAAACACTTAATCGGAGTTGTGAGAGTTGGGAGGACACAAACACAACAAAAGTGTATTATTAAAAACATTTTCAGGATGAAACGTACCACACGCTCTTCTATAATGAAACAATTTATGTAAGAATAGATTTATTTAAAATGTATTCAGGTTTTCTGCTAAAATCACAGTCAAGGACAAAACTTTATGCTAGGCAGGGAAAAGCAGAAGAGTGAAAACTCTTGGGGTGGCAGGGCCAGGGGAGGTGTGGCTGTAATTTCTCTGCAATCTCTAGTGCATCTCAAAACCATTCCTTAGATCCTTTTCTGCTTTTCAAGTATCTTACATCAGCAGCTCTCCAGTCGTGGTCTCCAGACCAGCAGTATCAGCAAACCTGTTCAACTGCACACTCAACAGGCCCCACTCCAGACCTACTGCATCAGAAACTCTGGGAAGGGGGTGGGGGGCGGGGTGGGGTGGGGTGAGGGACAACAATCTGTGCTTTAACAGCAGAGTTGATTCTGAGTTTGAGAAGCACCATGTGCAAGTACATTGGACAACATAACACATTCTTATAGTTACTTCCGTTTCACAACACAAACTCAGTAATTATCACTTGATTTATACACTCCTGGATTGCTTCAGGCTAATTTCATATGCAAAGTATTAAATACTAAAAAACAGAAATCTGAGGGAAGAGGAAGGACAGCACAAACATGAAATACATAATGCTCAAGAGAAAAAAAATTTTTTTTTTTTTTTAAATAAACTAATGGAATATAGAATGTTAGAAGAGATTGTTAGGTCATTGAGCCCAAACTCTTTCCCCTCTACAGGAATATGGTCCACAAGGCTTGGCAAATATTTGTACAGTTCACTATTTTAAATTTTTTTTTTTCAACGTTTATTTATTTTTGGGACAGAAAGAGACAGAGCATGAACGGGGGAGGGGCAGAGAAAGAGGGAGACACAGAATCGGAAACAGGCTCCAGGCTCTGAGCCATCAGCCCAGAGCCTGACGCGGGGCTCAAACTCACAGACTGCGAGATCGTGACCTGGCTGAAGTCGGACGCTTAACCGACTGCGCCACCCAGGCGCCCCGAGAGAAAAATTTTAAGATATATTTGTGGTTCAGGTCCCCGTTAAAAGATCAAGCATGGGCACTTAATATATGCCCAACATTCTGCAGAGCACTACACAAGTAGAAATTCAGCTAATAAAGAAAAACATGACATAGTTTCCATGGCTTGAATTACCATCTATCTACACTAAAGGTTTTCAGTCAAGGCTTCTAATGTCTCCTGGGGGCTCTTTCATCTTATTCTTCCTCACTTACCTGTCTCCCAAAATCATGGCCCAAATGGTTGATGTTACTGTTAAGAAAGTATCATACACTTCCGGTGTATGAGACAGATGGAAGGTTACAAATTACTGACCTTTACCAGACAGATCTCTCCTAATCTTCTACTTGCTGGATATTTCCACTTGGGAGACCAGATATGAACCTCAAATTCAATGTACCTAAAATTGACCTCATTATTCTGTCCCTGCCCATAACCCCACTCCTTTTCCTTCCTTTGCTCAGTAAATTTAACACAAAGATAGCTAAGCCAAAAACTACCATCTTTGACATACCCATCGCTTACCACCCCATAGCCAATCACCAAGGCAGTTCATCTTACTTCCAAAGTAGCTCCAGAACCCATCCATCCTGTTTGCCACTATCCTGGCCCAGGCCTCTAGTGCCTCTCCTCTGGATGGTGATTCATATTCCTGCCCCATTAACCCTGCCTCTCGTCTCGTTGCTCCTTCCAGAAAGAACGTATTCTCCAAACAGTAAATATGGTTATGTCACTCCACTGTTTAAAATCCTTCCATGGCTTCCTGCTGCCTTAAGGAAAAACGTGAAATTACAACATCCTTCATCATCTGATCTCTCTCTCCAGCTGTAAATCTCACATCACCACTCACAACTCCGGCTATACTGAATACAGTTAGTTGATGAAACGCAGGATTCTTTCTTTCTTCACCTCCTATGATATGATGTAACCTTTATTATTAAACTTTCTTCGTTTCTATTTACCCTTCACGATCCAGTCGCAACGTCACTTCTCTCATAAAGCTATCTCTCACCTCCACTTATGTTATATCCAACAGTACCCTGCAAGTACAATACTTACCATCCTGTAGAGAAACCATGTGTCTCCTCTAGATTTCAAGCCTTACCAAGAAGACAAACCATGCCTATGTCATTCACAATTAGCACCAGGCAGCAGTATAGCATGAAATTAAAAGCATGGGCTCTGGAATCAGACAGACCTAAAATGTGTCAAAAGCAGTGAGAGTTTGGACCGTTTCTTAAACTCAATCTCCCTAGGTTTCCTTACCTATAAAATGTATAACTACTTTACAAGGATTATAAGTGATATGTGAAGTATTTGTTAGCATAGTGTTGGTACACAGAAATATTAGCTATTATTATTACTTCATATGGCAACTATCAAGGGAGATGTATGCTGAATGAATACAATATTCACAAATCATTAAAAACATGTATTTATTAATGCTAAGCTCATATAACTCATTATATTTCCAAGTAAAGTTTATATTCTATAAGGAGGCTTTAGTTTAATTCATGTCCACGGCACTGAAGTTTTCTTACAGCTAATATTAGGTTTAATTATAGAGCAGAATGTTCAAAGAGAATCACCTGTGCCTCACTTTCAGGAACAATTTGTTTGTTAAGTCGAATCTGTTCCAAACCAGGGCTCTCTAAAGAATTTGGGGAAGTGTTACCAATCGGGGCAGTTACATTATACCTTGCTGACTGATAAAAGCTGTAGTATTCAAGTCTGTTCTCCCCTGAGTTTTCTGGTGCCTTTACTTTTTGTTTAACTTGAACAACTTTGTAGATCAAAAAAATGATTAAAACACAAGCTAAGATGAAAAAGGCTAGCAAAATGTCAAAAGCCTCATTCAACTTTTCAATTTCTTGTGCACAAATAAGAGATGTTCTCCCTGACACAGAAGCAGCATCAATCGGTAGAGCACTGTTTTTTTCCGAGTTCAAGTTAACAGAAGTAGTAAGCTGTATTTGCACAGGCAGCACTGCAGTAGCCTCTAATGGATTACCAAAGGTATTCTCTTGAAAGAATCTACTGGCAGGAGAAGTACGACTTCGTTCCCAGAGAGTAACACTCTCGGTATTTTCCAAATGTTTCTCATTTGTGGTTATTTTATGCCAGGCCATCATTAACGTTGTAGTCTTGTGATGAATATGAAGAGATTTTACAGCCCAAGCTCTGGATACATTTGTCGAAGATGTAACACAATTTGTAAACTCAGTCCATTTAATGGAGTGCAGTGCTCTGCCGCGCAGGGATAGGGGATTCTGACACGAGATGTTCAGCGTAATGGCTGAAGACGCTAGCCAGTCCCGAAGGCCCAAGAGTTTGCAGTTACATTCCCAAGGATTAGAATTTGCCTGCAGATGAGTCAGTGAAGACAATGGCTTAAGGACCCTTGGATGTAAGTCTGTAAGATTATTAAATGACAGATTAAGGATCTTCAGAGACGCTCCCATGTTTTCAAAAGTATCATTATCAATACTGATTATTCTGTTTCTATCTAACTTCAGGTAAATTAAATTCTTTAACAAGCTAAATGTGTCAGAATTTAAATTTTCTAAATTATTATGACTTAAGATCAAATGTTTAAGATTATTAATTCCACTAAACCCATCCCTAGTAACATTTTTAATTCTTGAATTTTTCAGGAGGAGATACTCCAAGTTGACAAGTCCTTTAAATGCAAAGGGCTGTATGGTTTCAATGTGGTTATGAGACAAAGAAAGTCTTTTAAGGCTTTTAAGTACTTCAAAAGCATTTGATGGTACTCTTGTTAAATTATTACCTCCTAGATACAAACAATCCAGGTTTCCAAGATGCTGAAAGCCTAAGTCTGATATCCTCAAAATTTTATTGTTTGATAAATCAAGTATCCGAAGAGCAATCATACCAACAAAGGTACCATGCCCCAGGACAGTGATGCGATTCCTTTGCAGATTTAAGTACTGAACTGAAACTAAGTCATTAAATACTCCTCTTGGAACAAAAGATATTTGATTAGACTGTAAATATAAATTACGAAGACTGGAAAGTCCCTCAAATATTCCAGGATCCAAGCGTTTCATAAAATTATTATTTAGATATAGAAAATATAGATGCCTCAAATGAACAAAGGCTTTTGGATATACATACACAATGCCAGAGTTATCCAAATACAATGCTACAAGAGAATGAAGTCCTGTTAAATCACTCTCATTTACATGAGATATATTGTTTCCACTCAGGTACAGAAAAACTGTACTTTCAGGAAAATTCTTAGGAATACTTGAAAGGCCTAAGTTACGGCAGTTAATCTGTCTCCCAGTGCAGAGCTGGCAAATGGACGAACATCCAAGAATCTCTTTATGGAATAATAATACAAGATAACAGGTAACAAGTAGAATAAGTCGTAGGCAAGGCAGAGAAAAATGTAATCCACACATAGCCCTGTTCTTGGTTTTTCTGTTCATATCAGAATTGGCTATAAAAAAAGAAGGTAAAACTTTAAATCATCAAAAAGTTCTCCAAATCAAAGTTTTACAATACTAAAAAGTCTGTATCTCGCTTATTTTTATTAACATCAGCCAATAATACTAGGTATCATAAATCCTACTATGGTGATAGCATAAAATAATGAGTTTGGAGTGGGTTCTAGAATTAATACCTCCAGGCCATTAACCCACTGCTTGACAAAATGGTAATTCAAATTGAACGAACTGCAAAATGTTTGCTAAGCCAATTTAAAATATTATAATTAACAATAACAAAAATAACAAATGATGACGTAAGGATAATGGTCTTTGAAAAGAATTTGTCCATTTTCAAATTAAGGTAATATCAATTAAATAACACTATAATTTACGAAAATACAAATTCATTACAAAACAACAAAACTACAGCTTTTCACAAAATCAAATTACTTTTCGTTTCAGCTAAAAATTCATATTTAAATAAATAATCTTACCAAGAACAGGAAATTCATATTATTGACACCCGGCTGATTCAAGTAAAGGTTTGCTTTCTAAATCTGAAGAGCGACATTTCTAAGCTCCATCTCTTTCTGTGGCACTGTTGACCTCCCCCCACTCCACTTTTTTTTTTTTTTTTTTTTTTTTTTAAGTCACAGTTTGCTCAGGAAACACCACTCTTCACATGGGTTCCTCCAGAGTCAGTGAGTAAAACAAGTTACCATGGATACAGGAAACTGAGAGACAGGAAGTAATTTTATCTATGTTTCAAAGGTATTGTTGAAAGAAAATCTCAGGAACTTATTTTTTTCAGAAACCATTAATTTGAGATTTACTAATGCACATACCTAAACATCTTAGAATTTAAAAAATGTTTTTTAAAAGGATATCTGAAAATTGTAAATATTCAAAATGAACAAACTTCAGGCATCAGCAACAGATAGCTACTGAGTAGGAAAAGTGAGTTAAGATGTAAACAGACTAACATAATTTTGGTGAATTTAGCATAAAATATTTACATTGTTTTGAATACATATTACAGACTTCAACTTTTATTCCTTTAAAAAAAAAACAGGTAGCAAAAACAATTAAGCAATTTAGAATGGTGAACACAAATGTCCTTACACTAACCTCTGTGCTCTTCCTTTTTAATTTTTCAAAGAGATTTTTGGGTATAAAGAATACTGAATACCACCAACTAGCATCTTAATTTATTAAGGTATATGTCTTGCATTGAAAAATGATATAAAGTTGCATACCAAATTACTGGCAAAGATTACCTGTGGCAACAAAAGTTGGGGAAAGTAAAAGAAGCCGTTTAATGACTTTTCAACTACACACACACACACACACACACCCCTGAAATAGTGTGAATCTTTTACAGTAAAAATCTATGTATACTGTAGTATTTTAAGGTAATGATTTAAAGAGTTAACTATAGGAGCACCTCGGTGGCTCAGTCAGTTCAGTGTACGACTTCAGCTCAGGTCATGATCTTGCTGTTTGTGAGTTGGAGCCCTGGGTCTGGCTCTGTGCTGACAGCTTACAGCCTGAAGCCTGCTTCAGATTTTGTTTCCCTCTCTCTCTGCCCATCCCCGGTTTGCACTCTGTCTCTTTCTTTCTCTCTCTCTCTCTCAAAAATAAACGTTTAAAAAAATTAAATATAAAGAATTAAGTATAAATTGTTTATATTATTTGTTTAGTCATTAATTTTCCATAAAGCTCATTGTTTAGATTTTCTAATTCTGTCATTAATATTACCAATGCTCTGACAATACAGTTCAAAAATCAGTAGTAATAGTAATAGTAATAGTAGTAGTAGTAAAAAGAAGGCATAAATAACTCCCTTTTGATACTAGACCATTTTTCAGATCAAGACAATTACTTCATATAATAATATGAATTATTTCCATATTAAATATATACCTAATAGTGTGGATAGATAGATAGTATATACTATAATAGGGAATATAAATATATACTATAATAGGGAAAGATAGGATAAAATAGGCAGAGAGGGAAAGGTTAGGACCTGAGGTCCCTGGGTGGGGAAAAACACATATTTTGGAACAATGCTGGGAGCGGTTTACCACAGCAAACCCCTAAGGGTATAAGGTCCCTCTTAAGAATATAACCTGGTCCCCTCAGGTTCCCCTCAGGAATTTGACAATAAAAATACCTAGCTAAACCATAAAACTTACGTTATACATGGGACAATATGACCAGTCTAACTCCTTACACAATGGAGCCGAGCCAATCAGGAATGGACATCCCAGCACCTAGAGTTATCCAGCTAGCACGGACAGAATCTGAGAATGAACGAGGTGGAAGAAAACGGGGTGCTAACCAGAACCTTATAAAACAAGGACCCTTGCCTGTAGATGTGGGTTATTCACCTTTGAATGTCCCCTCCCTGTAGAGAGAACTTTCCTATTATTCTTCCTTTCTGAGCTTATACTCTAATAAACTTTTGCCTGCTGCTCATCTTGTGTCCACCTCTTCATTCTTTGAAGTGCCAAAACAACGGACGCCGGGGATTGAGGTAAAAAATCCTGTAACAATACTGGGTAACAGATTTTTTCTCAAAATGATTTACATTTCTCACAACTATCTTTTGTGGCTGGCTATTGTTATTGCTATTGAGTGGATAAAGCAATTAGAAAACCACCACCAAAAATTCCAAATGACAGAGAGATGACACAAATTAGAGGTAAAGATGGAATAAGAGCTAGATTTCTCAAGTCTGCTTCGTGTTTAGTATTTTCCAAAACACACAAAGTACAATGAGGTACATCTATCTCATGGAGTTTTCAATTGCGTCATACAACTTAAAGAGTTAGGATGGGATTCAGGACACCCTACCCCAAAATACAGCACCCTGACATACTGAATATTCTAAACTGAAGGAGTATGAGAAAAAGGGAGAAGCAAGAAGGACTCTCTGTGACCTTCCCTACACCCAGTCACACCCCATTATCACCTGTCCTTCACTCTTGGATGAGGTCATGAAAACTTCATGTGAGAGGTGCCCTCCACTATGGTGGGAGAAAAGGAGCATCCTTATCTCCAAAGACAAAGAGAACTGTGAGAAGAATCCAAACAAACAGGCCTTGCAAAATTTCCAGTTTGCTACACTTACTTCATACCCAGTGCCCTATCATTATCTTTCCACAACTTTCCACTCTGCATCAAATCTAGCATAAAAACACATAGGTTTAACAAATCCCTCGGGATCTTCATTTCCTTTTGAAGGGTTCCGTGCTTTTCTCCTGTTATCTTGTCTTTGTCAGTTTAATTTTCAAATGCAGCCACAGAGTATGAGACAATGGAGGAAAACTTTTTCCTCTCCTACAGTTTGGAAGAAGTCAGAGAAATGGTCCATCAACAACAAAGAAAAATTTAGAGGAAAAATTACAAGGTAATAAGATCAGAACATTAATTAATTTTTGTCCTCCATTCCAGAAATATCCAAAGCAGACAAAACTATTTATTCTTATTAGGTCTTAGAAATAAAATGCAAATTACACACTAAATAAAAGTGACAAAATAAAATACATTTTGTATTTCTCATATTGTACAAACTGAGGTAAACTTAAAGTGACTACAACCAACAATAACTCTAAACAATACATCATAGGTCTCAGGATGATATCCAGCAAAAATCTAATATCCAGAAAAACAAAGTTTAGCCTTTCTGTTCATAGGGGCTGCAGCTGTTAGAAACAAGTGATCACACCTACAGAAGAACACAGAAATCAAAACCTCACAAAAGGGTGATAGAGTTACAGAATTCAGAGACCTCCTCATCTTACTTGGTATTAAGCACATCACTAATTAATGGCAAAACTGGCCACTAAAGTTTTAGATTAGAACTCAACTTTCCCAGCTTCTCACTGCACTTATTGGAAGGTATATTTCCCCCTGCTTTAATTAGTATTATTTCACAGCCAATTCATATTGTTAAGGTAATTTAAAATCTTCTCATTAGCTGTCAATCCTCTGGTGAAATCTTCATATCATCTCCAAGGGATAATAATCCTCCCCAATTTGAACTGCGACATTTGATTTTGCTCTAGAATAATACATCAAAATGGGTCCTCATATTCCTTTTCTGATTCCTAGTGATTTTCATTAGAACTATTGCTGAACAGGACACTCAGCCTCCTAAAAGGGCTTCCTCCTTTTTCCCCCAGGAAATTGACTCAATGAATGATTTTTCCTCTCACACCTCTTGTAGAACCTTCATTAATACTGCCTTCAAATAACCTCCTACTTCAGATATCAGTACAAATCTATTTTCTTTCCCCTTTAGAAATTCCATTACAAGTACAAGAAGGCATAAATAAAAGAACAATTATTCTATTACCATCTTTTCAATATATAACCACCTATGTTATGTAGTTACTGATCTTACAGATCTTAAAAGTTCTGGTCTTATAGATCGTATAGATCTTAAAAGTTACTGCTTTGGTGACAGATTAAATGAGGATGCTGAGAGGTAATGTTATCAAAGACAATTTCCAAGTTTCTGACATGAGTAACTGGGTGTTCAGAAGTATCCAATATTGAGCAGAGCACAGTGAACTGGTTACATTATCCCCATCAAATCTATCCAATTCAGTAAATTACTGAGAGCCCACTAATGTGTCAAACATTGTGCTAGATTATAAGGGTACTAAAGATAAACAACATCTGGTCCCTGATCTGAAGGAGCTCAAAGGGGTCCTATAAGACAATGAATGTTCAGTTGACATACTCATTACAATAATACCATGTAGGCTATTCTGTAAGCAAGTACCCTATGTCTGGTGTTAAGCAGAGGAAAAAAAAAAAACAATAACAACAAAAACGTGTACACCATTATCATCACCATAGGCAGAATTGATTTACTGAGTATATAACACTTCCTAGGCATTGGTCTAAGTATTTTACATGTATTAGGTCACTTAACACACAAAACAATCCAACAGTTTAGCTCTATTTTATAGATTAGGATAGAAATGTGTTAACTACCTTGTTCAAGGTCACACAGTGAACCCAAAAGCCAGGATTCACATCCACCCAGTGTGGTCCCAGGGCCTGGACCTTAAGTCTTTCACTGTATGTTCTCACTCAACACATGGGCCTAACCTCCAAAAAGCCCAGGAGGTGAGATATGTAAAATGCAAGCATAGAAGCAGAGCAAGCGCTACACAACAATGAGTGTATGATTCAGTAAAAACATTTCAAGAAGGCAGAAATCACCTGTAGGCAGAGAAAGTGGAAGGAGTTTCACAAATAAAAAAAATGGAAGACAAATAAAACATGTCAAAGGATGGCAAAGATTTCAGGTAAAGCAACCAAACTGGAGCCCTTTTACCACTTAGAATTCTACCCTCTTTCTCTAGTTTCCCTTCAACCTATAGCCTCTACTCTAAACCTTTTTCCATGACTTGTAATAAATATGGGGTTTAAGGGCTCCATCACCAGTGAGTGCTAACTGAAGTAGCACATGCTGCTGCCTGGCTGCACATTCAACGATTATTGTAAATGTCTGGCAAATACAAACTGAGGATCAACTCTATACAACCACTGCATAAAGATGGGCCAATGAAAGCTTCTTCCTGGGCTGAAAGCCTGCCAATTTCTGAAAGGTGAAATGGAGACAACAGCAATGACGAATGAACAAGAAAAATGAAGAGTGTCGGCAGGCATCACATGGAAACGATATGAATGGGAGAAAGCCTCACAGTAAATGATGGACAGCTTCAGGAAAGCCTAAATTGCTACCTTCACACACTTGGTCAAACTGACTGACAGTAATAAAATTAGTATTAGCAGTATTAATAGATAAGATTAGAGCAATGATTGAAAGACTAATATTTCACCACTTACCATTTAACACTCCTATGCCTTCAACATTTTAATGGGCATGGTATATACAATGTCCAATTTAGCCTCCAAATAACCCAGAGCTGCTGGTTAGTACTACTGCCTCACAGGAGACATGAAACAAATTAAGAACCAGAAAGCGAAATCGGGTCCGACGTCACATCAACAGTAGGTGGAGCAAACACCTAACCCAAATTTAGCTTTCCTCTCCATCACACCATGTCTTTTTCTCTCTGAAACTGCTGTATGGAGTGAAAGCAGTTCAAGGAAAGAATCTGCCAAAGTACGATGCTCCTCAAGCGACAGAGGTATACTGGCTGCACAAGAAACACCAGGAAGTACACAGGACTCGTGACTGTACTCCTTTTGTCCCCTTGCTGGAGCTAGCTGCTCTGGGACAATTATTTTCCTTTACAGCTTCAGCCACTTTGAGGGCCACTTTGAGGGCGTGCACCCAATAGCTCATTCTCATTCACAAACTTCTCTTAATCTCATTCTAAAACAGTTTGAGATCCTGCATCTTTAGAGTCCTCTTATTTGACTATAGTTTGGTCTCTTGCGCGAGATGTTTAAAATAAGTTTACTGCTATACAATGGTTGCTGATCAGTTAAGAGTATTGAGTGTGAGATGAGGGCCACCTTATGAAACCGGTTTGTCAGAAACCTTTAATTTGTAGACAGGGCACTGGTCCTAGATACAGAAGATATGGAGAGTGTAGTCCCATATTCACAAGCATTCAAGAGCTTTCCCTAGTAGTTAGGACAGGAGACAGAAGACACAAAGAGTCATTCTAAGGTGCAAGGGTACACTGACCAGTATGCCCACCAGCACCCTCAAGGTGCAGTGGCACCTATCACCACTGCACAGCAGAGTGCTCCAGCACATAATCAGAATTTTAAAAATACTGCTGAATGTTTGTTTTATCAGTACTGCAGGCTTTATATCAGGAAAGGAAGGTGGGGGCATTTTAGTTCTGCTACGTTTTAAGAGTAAAGTGGATTTTTACTGGAAACAAAAACCAAAATGGACTATTTCCATTCAAATTCTAAGGTAAGGGGACAAAAACACTTCAAAATACTTTACAAAGGGTTGACATTTTGGGGGTAAGAAGGGAAGGACAAAGGGATTTCGAAGCACTGACAGAAAAACAAATTCACGTTCAGCTTTAAAAAAGAAGTTTTTAAAAGGATTATAACCCTTCAACAATAACAACAAAATCAGCAAGCCCAGGAATAAGTCATTTACCTCTTTTTTTCTCAAAACTGCTTTGTATACAGATAAAGGCAGTGAACCTGTGATTATGGCATCCATCATTCATCTTCCTAAACCACCTTGTCTACATCCTCCAACTTCTGCTAGATTACAGCTAACAAAATTCAGTTTATGAATATTAATCAGCTCAAAAGTAGATATCTTATTCAATTTACGTCTGCAAAGAAGACCAGCCTATAAATTCACAGCAAGACCCCAAAAAATACATATGCACAGCCTAGTCGAATGACAAAATCATTAAAAGCTGCATCACAGAGGGGTTTTCCCAGATGAAATGAAATGATCATAACCAGTCATTACTACAAACTATACTGGATTGCATACAAAGGAAAACATTCATAAGCCAAAGATTATTTTTTGAAAAGCCAAGGGTATATATCCCATTTGTAAACCATATAGTCAAAGGGAAGACAGGGAGTAGAACCTCACCAGGCAAGGTCCTGAAATTCCCAAGTACTCTTACACATGTTTTATTTTCCTTATCTAACAATGAGAGAGAAGTAAAGAGTCACCATTCAATACATCCTATAACGATTGCTCATTTTATGTTCGACTCTGACGATATAAAATTTCTAAACAACTTTCCCAGTGACACCTTACTGCCCTTTGCACAAACTTCTATACATTGAGATAATACACACTACATTAGAAATCAGTTCAAGCAAATCTTGACGAAAAAATTAATAATAAGAGCAACCATCACTCACACACACACACACACAAAATGAAAACCCTACACTTTAAGTTCCACAAGGGTAAGGACTGCATCTGTTTTGCTCCTCACGGTAATCTCACCATCTAGCATTGCAGAGATGTTCAGTTAAATTTCATGGAAAGGGAGGGAGAATGATCATTCAACTCTAAGGGGTAGAGTTATCACTAAGGGTGCTTTCGGCCACTCCCACTCTAAACTTAGTAGAATATGCACACCTGAAATACCACGACTTGATCATCTTATCAATTTCACACAAGAAGTAGAGGAAAAGTATGTTTCCCATCAGTCTTCTCAAATCGGCCTCTGTTATCTGGACTGTAGAGTTTGATACAGAAACTTACACAGCTTTTCTGTTGCAACAGAGACAATGTAACTTTAATTGGTAACTTGACTTCCCATAATAGCTCAACCTACTATCAGCAACCCATTTATAAAATCAGACCTATACAATGTATAGGAATCTGGTGTTTTAATTACCTATCACTCAAAATAAATACATAAATAAAAAAGTAAAATTACCCATCACTCTAATCCAGCCCAATAGAATGAGCAATCCACTAGCAACTGAGATTTTGATTAATCAACTTTAGAAACAATCAATCTTGAAGACTCATCTTTTTGAAATTGACACAGATAATTAGTATAAACAAACATGTCCACTAATAGCTTTTCATTTCAAAATTAACTAGCATTACAATGAAAACAACGATGCACAAAGATTTTCAGCATTTATTTCATGTTTGTTAAATGGCTTAGAATTTAATTATACTCTTTGTATATCATATGCATATTTTAATTGTAGCACTACAGAACAGTATAAATTATCTTATTCTTTATATAAACTGGTTTTCAGAAAGACTCACTTTTCCCAAGTGTTAGAACGAAACCTTAATTCCAAATCCCACAATCTCACACTACCTCTTTTCTGAATTTATAAAAACATATTTAATGCTCAAATGACTAATTTAAATGTTAAATATACATCCTTTTCAAAGTAAATATATCTAGATTCATTTTATACTCTTGGAAAGGGTATTGACAGGCAGATAACAAAATTTATATATACAATTAATTTAACACATTAAAATATTCCTAAGTAGTTCCATTCAAAGAACCCCTAATTTGCAACAACACAACAAATCTACAAATCTACAAACTTTCCTTTTTAAGTCTGATAAATTAGGTGTGCTAATAGGGCAAAAGTGAAGAATGATCTATCTACCTCAAATAGTACTTTATACAGTGACCAAAAAGTATGCTACACTTCCTACCAGGACTGACAAACTGAGAAATCAAATTGGCTCAATTTTTCAGGCACAAACATTCTTTGGAAGTTCAGAAAAATGTATTTAGTTGGGAGAAAAAATGCCCCATGACTGTAGTCTAAGTATTATATTCATTCTTCATTCATTCAATAAACTTACTGTGTACCCCCTAAGGTGTTAAGCGTGGTGTTAAGAACAAAAGTTGATTAATACTCAGTGTATTAATCATGGGTTATTTTCTGTATGCTGATGGTTTGACGGATGCGATCTTGATGACCCTGGAAAGAATGCCCCTCCCAGGGCCAGCCAATTCCTAGAGATAGTAAATGACTGCCTTCCGACATACATTCCATATGCAAACCATCTGATCCAGAGCCCATACTCCACTACTTCTTTCATCAGGCTCTTACACTTAGAGCCACTATCCCCCTGCTCTAATCACCAAAGGGCCAGGTAACACACAAGTGGCAAAAGTGCCTACACCCTAGAGCCTAATGAAATTATTTAAACTAGCCCAGCCTAAACTTCCCATCCTAAACCTCCTCGCCCTCGCTTTCCCATTCCTTCCCATGGAAACCACAAGAAAGGTTCATGCCCACATTGTCCCCCAACTCCCTGTGCCTCCAGACCAACCTGGTGCTTCCCTGTGGTTCTGTGTGGTGTGGAGTGCATCCTCCCCTTGGGAACTGCTAAAGACAAACCATCTTTCAATGGCCATTTCCCCTGATCTGATGGCCTCGCCATATCTAAATAAAAATAAAACCTGCACTTTACTTAAAGCACTCAGGACCTACTAACGATGCACTCATATTTAGGAATGTCTCCTGAACCAATAAATGACTGAATAAGCAAAGCATGAATGCTGGTAACAAACAGGCAAGCAAACACTAGATCGCAATTTCAAGACCTGAATCCTAGCATTTTCAGCATGTGACAAATTGGGCAGGAGTGAAATGGATTTTTAAAAAACACCCACATGACAATTAGTAGCTTACCTTTAACAGTATTGTTTAGCAATACTGTTAGATGGAAACTATTAACTGCATGATACATTGCAGAGAAGAAAAGTGAACGGTACCTTGCAGGCCTGTCTTTCTAGGATGTATGTTCTACTCTCCACCCAGCTCTGTCCCTAATACCCTCACCGCCCTTGCTCTAAGGCCTTGAGCTGGGGGGATGACAGAATCAAGACTGCAAAAGAGTACAGGCTTCCTTATGGGAGTGATGAAAATGTTCTAAAACCAACTGTGGTGATGGTTGCAAGACTCCGTGAAAAATTCTAAAAACGACCGAGTTGTACCCTTTATGTGGGTGAACTGTATGGTCTATGGATTACACGTCAATAAAGTTGTTACACCCCCCCCCCCCCCCCACACACACACACGTTTCTAAGACATTTTTCTTGGGAAAGACAAAAAATTGAACACTGATTTTCACTATAGAAAAGCTACTGAGATCTTAGGCCAACGATTTTCAAATAAAAGAAAATACTATAAAATATTAAAAAAATATATGACCTAGAAGTAAAAAAGAAAAACACATCCTATTTTAAGGGATGAAAATAAAATTCTATGAAGTTAAATACTCATTTAGAAATGGTCAGTTTAAAATCCGGAGACTATAGATGCTGGAGAGGATGTGGAGAAACGGGAACCCTCTTGCACTGTTGGTGGGAATGCAAATTGGTGCAGCCGCTCTGGAAAGCAGTGTGGAGGTTCCTCAGAAAATTAAAAATAGACCTACCCTATGACCCAGCAATAGCACTGCTAGGAATTTATCCAAGGGATACAGGAGCGCTGATGCATAGGGCCACGTGTACCCCAATGTTCATAGCAGCACTCTCAACAATAGCCAAATTATGGAAAGAGCCTAAATGTCCATCAACTGATGAATGGATAAAGAAATTGTGGTTTATATACACAATGGAATATTACGTGGCAATGAGAAAAAATGAAATATGGCCTTTCGTAGCAACGTGGATGGAACTGGAGAGTGTTATGCTAAGTGAAATAAGCCATACAGAGAAAGACAGATACCATATGGTTTCACTCTTATGTGGATCCTGAGAAACTTCACAGGAACCCATGGGGGAGGGGAAGGAAAAAAAAAAAAAAGAGGTTAGAATGGGAGAGAGCCAAAGCATAAGAGACTTAAAAACTGAGAACAAACTGAGGGTTGATGGGGGGTGGGAGGGAGGGGAGGGTGGGTGATGGGTATTGAGGAGGGCACCTTTTGGGATGAGCACTGGGTGTTGTATGGAAACCAATTTGTCAATAAATTTCATAAAAAAAAAAATAAAATAAAATAAAATAAAATAAATAAAAAAAATAAAAAATAAATAAATAAATAAAAAATTACTTTAAAAAATTAAAAAAAAAAAAAAAAAAAAAAGAAATGGTCAGTTTAAGCCAAGTATAACTCAGGTGAAGCAACATGTCTACAACTTAAAAACTATAAACTGCCTTTAATTTAAATATGTTTAAACTATACCAAAATAGTACTCTTTGGAAACTGTTACCTTGATTCAACTAGTCTAACATTTTAAATTTTTTTTTTCAACGTTTTTATTTATTTTTGGGACAGAGAGAGACAGAGCATGAACGGGGGAGGGGCAGAGAGAGAGGGAGACACAGAATCAGAAACAGGCTCCAGGCTCTGAGCCATCAGCCCAGAGCCTGACGCGGGGCTCGAACTCCCGGACCGCGAGATCGTGACCTGGCTGAAGTCGGACGCTTAACCGACTGCGCCACCCAGGCGCCCCTCAACTAGTCTAACATTTTAAAAGTCGTAAAATGACTTATCTTAGAAACCATATTAAAGTTTTCTTAAATAATAATTAATGTTCAAGTGTAGATATTATATATACTATTTTTGAGATAAACGAGAATTATGGAGAGGTACCAAGTATCAAATCCAAGCAGATTTAGTAAATCTGATACTCAGAGGAGTATATTATAAAGGCAATTTCTCCCGGAAAGCAAGCTATCATACCTAAAAACCACGCAGCTTTGCCAATCTCTTTAATTATTCAACTAGCTTATGTTAAATATTCCCCATTGGTGACTTCCTTAAATCTAAAAATAAAAGTCAAAATTCTTGCAATACTTGCTCTCAAAGAACACTTACATCTGAAATGTTTAGAATCGCATTATAAAAATGTGTCTTTGAAGGTGGAAGATGAATTGCTATTTTAGAGAAGACAGTCAAAGTGAAGTTTGATTATTCTCATCTCCAAGTAGTAGTTTTGTTTAATCTATGACTTTGGAAGAAATTTTTTTGGAAAATATTAAAGGAGATATATGTAAATAATGTTATGGTCATATAAAAATGAAATGAAGAAACCACTGCTTCCTCTACATATAAATATGACCCTAAGAAAGGCAGGATATTCAAACCTGGAATTATTCCAGCTAAAGAAAGGAAGAGGGGAACAAAAATGACTCAAGACAACTGCACTGCATAAGTTAAAAAAAAAAAAAAAGATTGCACTATGTTAAGAAGGTGATCAAGACAATAGAACAAGAATGTACACAGCAGATATCCTTAAGCTGGGGATAAGGCAGAGTACTATAAAACATCATCAAGCAGAAAGTAACATTCCTTAGAACATATGTCACTGATACACATTTTAAAAATGAATTAATGAACAGGAATACAGACACTCAATAGACCTGAAAATGTACTTAATTAAAAATGAGTGCACGTACACACAGAGACTTAGGCTTCTTGAACTCTTTCCTGCAGTAAATGGATGAATAGGTGAGAAAAGAAGAGAGAAAGAAAGGAAAGAAATAAGAACAGCTAACCTCATCTATCCAAATAGTCTGACCTTACATATATAAACTCATTTAATCTTTACAATACTCTCACTAGGAACATATCTGCATTTTAAAAACAAGGAAATGTAGGCACAGGTAAGTCAAGTAAGATGGTCATGGTCATCAGCAAGTCACTACTAGCAATGAGATTTCAATGTAGTTCCAAAGTCTATAGTTTTTACCAAATTTCTCAACCAGAACTAGATTAGGGTAAAGGAGAGTTTAACAGTTTCCCAAATGGTCATTCTTGAAAGCAGTGATTCTAAACTGGAGGTTAGAGGTTCACTGGTATCTTTCTGCATTTAACGTGTGTTATCTCTAATTTACCCTCAAGAATTTCAGTACTTGGTTAGAGACAACTCTAACATGCTTTATTAACCTTAATATTTTTTCCATTCATTAATTTATTCAACAAATGTTTACAGTGTTGGCTACTGTCCAAGACGAGGTTCTTTAACACTTCCATGTTAAAGGCCTAAATACTGTCAAGTCACTGTTTCTCCAGTAAGAAAGGAAAACAGAAGTAGTAACACAGGTAGCTGGAATTTGGTCTTCAGAAATCAGAAAGATACCACTCAATTTCAGAGTGAGGAAATATGTTGGTCTTGTGCACGTCCACCTAAGAAAGAGCACCACCCTGTATTTAAAGGAGCAAGTCCTGGCGTCCAGTGGGGCCAGCTCAAAATCTGCCTTATGTTATGTTATGCCACATGCCACACACAAGGAAAGTTAGTTTACATCTTCAGGTTATTTCTTTGCTCTATAAAAAGAAAATATTCATGCCTATACCTCAGGACTGTATTAAAAACTGAATGAGATGTAAATGTGAAACATGTGGCAATATATAAAGACATACAGCATTACAGTATGTGTTCAATAATTATCTATTGCTATGGTGTTAGGACAAAACAACTACCTGTGGGCTTATTTCAAACTACCATATCAGAAATAAACAACACCTGCTAAGTGGATTTATTTCAGTTATTTATAGGATTTAGTTTATCCTAACTTATCATTAGGATACAAGTGTTCTTAAAGTTCCCTAAGACATAATGATCTAGTTTATTATTCTCACACAAAATCAATTTTAAGGCTTGCTTTACACCTTTAAAATTAAAAGTATAAAAAAAACAGGGGTGCCTGGGCATTTCAGTCAGTTAAGGGTCCAACTCTTGATTTCGGCCCAGGTCATAATCTCCCAGTTTGTGACTTTGAGCCCCGCATTGGGCGCTGTGCTGACAGTGTGGAGCCTGCTTGGGATTCTCTCTCTCCCTCTCTCCCTCTTTCTCTGTCCCTCCCCTGCTGTGCTCTCCCTCCCTCTCTCTCTAAATAAAAAAAATTTCAAATAAATAAGAGAGAGAGAGAGAGAGAGAGAGAACGAAAGAATGAAAGAACGAAAGAACGAAAGAAAGAGGTAATGCCAAACTCCACAATGACAAGGGGTAAAAACAAAAAAAACTGATAGTGTTGTTTAACGTCCAAATCAAAGGATTTTATATTTGCTTTATGGAAATGAAAGTTTTACCAAAGTGTGTAAACTATAACAAAATGACTTTAGCTATGCAAAGAGAAAAAAGAAATTGCAAGCTTCTTTAGAGATAATGCACAGTAAGTAACAACAAATTATGTAACATTCTTTTGAATTACCAGGAGGATACTTTATAAAGTGCTACTGACATAATTTTACACGTTGACCTTATACAAAAAAGAGGACCTAAAATAAGTAATAAAATCTGATTATAAAAAAATGAAAATTCAGACAAAAGTGACATAAATTATGAAATGAACATGACCAAGTGAAGTGAAGGGAGCCCACCGCTCCCATTCACATCTTTTTCAGATCTAGACCAACACTTGTCCCATCACGGTCTACTAACAAAATTAGCACATATATATAATTCAACACTGCCCAGCAACATGCAGCAATACCAACGGCCAAAGATAGTGCTAATATTTTGATGCTTTAAAGAAACAAAAGTATTAAAAAGCATATCCTCACCTATTATCAGATGGCAGAAGAGAAAGCAAAGCCAAAGCTGAAAGTTTTCTTCTTTCAGGCTGCGTAATGTTGTCCATTCGATCAACCCACATTTCAATCATATTTCCCAAAAGCTGATCCATCTGAAAAAAGAGCAGGAGGCATCTTAAAATAGATGAAATGCTATTTACTTGCGGAGCACTACTGTTAAAGGCTAAGACCTCACAAGGTGTGGTTAAAGTTCAATTCCAGCAAATGACAGAACTGAAATACAAGAATTTGGGGCAAGCCTGGAGCTGGAAAGGAATAATTTGAGCAAACCGGAAAATGACTCTCATTAATCTTGAGAGCCAACTTATTCCGAGATCTAAATAGATTTAGATTTTAGTAATTTCATTTAATAAATCACCAATCCAATACACTCCTGGCGCACTAAAAAAGTACACTCATTTTTCAAAATTGTCAACTTGTACTTAGTTTATAGTTATTCACTTGGGTGATTAGATGTTTAAATATTTAAAGTGTAATTTGCTGGACTGATTTGTTGCTACTTTTAGAGGAAAGGATAGGTTGTAACCTCAACCTGCAGTATTTCAAAGAAAAATAAATCAGTTTCCAGGACATTTATATGCTACATTAAAAATAATCAACATAATACAGAATTGCTAAGTGTGCTGGTTAATTGTACCTTTCAACTCCGCCAGGCTGAGGTGTCCAATTGTCTGGTCAAATACTAGTCTAGATGTTACTGTCAAAGCAGTTTATAGATATGATTAACATGTACCAAGAGTTGACTTTAAAGAAAAGAGAGATTACCCTAGATAATGTGGATTGGGCCTCATTCAATCAGGGGAATTTCCCCTTAATAGCAAAACTTAAGGTTTCCCAGAAAAGAAGAAATCCTGCCTCAAGACTATAACCCAGAAATCCTATTTCAATTTTCAGCCTTTCCTAAAAAATTAGGACTCGCCAGCGCCTACAATCAAGTGAGCCAATTCCTTAGAATCACTCCCTCCCTGCCTCCTCCCCCTCCATTCTCTCATATTCTCTCTCATCCTTGTGTGTGTGATGTGTATACATGCACACACATCTCTCTCCACACAAAAGATTCTCTTTTTTCTGGAGAATGTTGACTCAAAGTGTTAGAACCTATCAAGGAAAACACAACCAACTGTACTGATCATAGTGACTGAAAGTCAATCTCAGGGTTTGCTTATAAACACCTGTCCACTTATAGTACTTTTGAAAAAATGCAATTACTATCAACATCCCTACTTCATGGATTTGGGGAATATAAAATCAACCTTAAGTTCCCACACTGTTCTTCTTATATGCCTCTACATGTTTTCCTAGAAATACTTCAACTTTGTACAAGTAATAAACAGTCAAGGAAACACATGTTCAAGACAATTACTTATATGAGTTCTGCTAACTGTGTGCTGGATCCTAGGATGCAATGAAGTCACAAAAGGCTTATAATTATTCAGAGACACAGAGAAATATCTGTCAGATACAACAAGAATTCTTCTTTATGATGACTTTCTATCTTTGGGAAGTACTACTCAGAAATCCAGGTAAAACAAAACGAAGTTGCAGGTGTCCAATCTGACTCCAAAGTTTGAGAATCTGAGTGGTGCCCAATAAGCATACATATTCCATTAGTAAGTAATTGTGGCAATTTAAGAATTAAATAAATATATTATTCTTTCTTTAGACTTATATATTGTTTTTCAGTTAACTACTAAATTATTAGGACTAAAGTACATATTAAGCTGCATGGAGCCAACCAGTTAATAAAAGAAACCATGAGATATTTTTATTTCTTCTGGCTTATCAGCACGTGAAAATATTATAGACACGCTAAGGGCGCCATGAACCGTGACAATTTGGTAACTTCTGATATATATCACTTGTCTTCAAGTCACATTTAATTTGGAAACAAATGGTAGAGAGGCTCTCTAGACTTCCTACAATTAATACCTAGTAAGCAAGATTTAAAAAATAAACCATAACCATTGTAAAAGCAAATATCAAGTTAACATTGAAATGTAATGTATACAACTAAAACTACAATAAAGTATCTGGTTGGAATAAGGATGCTATCAGCAAAGACAGATGTCTCCATAGTCTATACATTTATTTCCTTGATTACAAAAATAATAACAGCACAAAACAGTGAATGTGTGGGGACTTAAATAAACAATTCGAACACAGGGGCTCAGCAAGCTTTTTCTCTAAAGGGACAGTTAGTAAATATTTAAGGCTTTGTGGGCCTTATTGTCTCAGTCATAAATATTCAACTCTCAACATTAGTCATAAACAATATGTAAAGAAATGCACATGGATGTATTCCTGTACAAAATTTTGGAAAACTTTCATGCAACCATTAAGAAATATAAAGCCCATTTTTTTTCTTTGTTTATTTGTTTATTTTCAGAGAGAAAGAGAGACAGTGTAAGCAGGAGAAAGACAGAAAGGCAGAAAGAATCCCAACCAGGCTCTGAGCTGTCAGCACAGAGCCTGACATGTGGCTCAATCCCACGAACTGTGAGATCATGACCTGAATCGAATCCAAGAGTTGGATGCTTAACCAACTAAGCCACCCAGTTCATAGACATCCCTATAAAAACCATCCTTAACTCATAGACTTTACAATAACAAGCAGCAGACTGAATCCGGGCCATAGGCCATACATAGTCTGCTGACCCTGTGAACACATGAATAGAGTCAAAACAAGGATGAAGCAAAAAAAAAAGTGTGTGAGGTCAAAATTTAAGGAGGTGCTCACTCTCAGCACCTCACTTGCCTCACCCAAACCTGGCCCTGATGATAAATGCATAGTTCCCAATACTATAGGAATACCTAAGAAAGACCCAACTAAAGCTTAGGAGACTAAGGCAAAGTTACCTAGAGGAGCTTAGTTGTTTGTTTGTTTGTTTGTTTTTATTTTTTAAATTTTTTTTTTCAACGTTTATTTATTTTTGGGACAGAGAGAGACAGAGCATGAACGAGGGAGGGGCAGAGAGAGAGGGAGACACAGAATCAGAAACAGGTTCCAGGCTCTGAGCCATCAGCCCAGAGCCTGACGCGGAGCTCGAACTCACGGACTGCGAGATCGTGACCTGGCTGAAGTCGGACGCTTAACCGACTGCGCCACCCAGGCGCCCCTGTTTGTTTTTTTTTTAAGTTTATTTATTTTGAGATAGAGAGAGAGTGTGAGCTGGGGAAGGGGGGAGAGAGAGAGAGAGAGAGAGAGAGAGAGAGAGAGAGAGAGAGAGAAAATCCCAAGCAGGTTCCACAATGTTAACACAGACCTCAGCGTGGAGCTCAAACCCATGAACTGTGAGATTAGAATCTAAGCTCAAACCAAGAGGTGAATGCTTAACCAAATGAACCACCCAGGAAGCCCTAGAAGATTTTAGTTTTAAGGAAGAAGGAAACAAGATGAAGAATCAAGCTTAAGGAAGGTGAGAGACTGGGACGGGGTGTTTGAGGGAGAGGGAATGAAGAGCCTGTAGGCAAGTACTCTGGAGCAAGAGGAAGGTAAGTGCTCTCAAGAAAGTGAAAAGTGATCTGTGCAGTGAATAGCTGATCATGAAGTTCCAAAATGAGGCTAAGGGATGAGGCTAAAGGAGTCAAGAACTAGATTATGGTAAGCTTTTGTAGGCAAACCTATCCTGGAAGCATATGGACATTTTGTTTTCATAATGCAGTATTATCAATTAGTACTGAACGTAGGCATTTGTTGGACTCCCCCCTCCCCTAAATCCCACAATGAAAGTAAAGAAATATAAAAAGCAAAGGATTAATCTCATAGAGTCCAAGAGGAGAAACTACACTGGGTAAAGACAGCAACAGTGTTTTGAGGATGGCTGGTGCATGAAACAATCTTAAGTGACTGGGCAGAACAGCAAAGCCTGAAACCAAGCTGCCTGCCAAGGAAATAACAATAATGTAAGCAGATGTGGTCCTCAGAATCCTGCAATCATCATGCCTCAAAGAAGGCAGAGGTGATGCACAGAGCTCAAAACAGGAAAACTGGCTGAGAATCTGTATAAGAAACAATCAGAACCTTGTAGATCCCCTTTCCCACTCCTGAAATAATTCAGAGACACAAAATCTGAACAATTAAAATCAGAGAAGCTCCAACTCAAGAAACCAAGAACAGAGGAAGGCAAGGTGAGGTATAAATTAAAGTCAGAGAATTTAAATGAAAATCTAGATGCTGAATGGTGAAACATTCTCACCTGCAAAGCCCTTCCCCCACCCTGACTTCCACAACAGTTGTTCATACTAAAAGAGAGGCTATGCCTCAGGAGAAAAAAAAAAAAAAACCCCACCTACAAATACTGTGACTTTCTAGTAAATTTCCCTAGACCACGCAATATCCCCAAAGTTCTAAGCTCTAAATTAGGTGATTAGTCTAAAAAGTTTTCACCATTCATTCAATATAAACAAGTAACCCTGAGAGACTTCGCACAACAAATGCTTAGAAGAAAAAGTACTCTAATGGTGGCTTCTGCAATAAACCCAGCTCCTTTCCCAAAGATACGAAATCATTCTTAGTTTAACTTGGCCTACTCTTCTATCTCATACTGTTCTCAAGTGTTGAGAAGAGACAACCTATCTCCAAAACCCTTTCTTGCTTCAAAGCTATCTGGATTTACTGGAATTCATTTGCCTAGCCCTAATTAATTCCTGCATGTATTTTTGATGTTCTTCAAAACTGTGCTTAGAGTCAAAAGCAGCCATCTGAACTGGAATACTATTTTATTCACTTGCATTCCCTTCGTCTCTACGCTCAAACATGATGGCTTGACATGTTTTTGTTGAATTCTTTGAGGAAAAACAAATGTCCTCTTCGTCATGAAAAATGAAAAGAGAAAAGATAAGAAGTGTTCCATAAAAGGCTTACGCTCTAAATACCAGGAATGAAAGAAGTCTGAACCAATAATAACAGCTCTTTCCTCAATCTTTCACACTGTCAACAGGCTCCAACAGTCCCAGCAATAGCCACTGTTTGTGATTTCTCTTTAATATGAAATTTAACACCGTGGAGGTGGCCTTTTCTTCTCATCTATTTTTTTTAAATGATGATTATTTAAGATAACATGGAAACATAGATAGGAAATTACAGAAAATTTTCTGTATGACTTTTTAATGCACCACGTTAAAAACAAAAAAAAAAAAAAAAAAAAAAAAAAACACAGTAAAAAAGCTTCCCCACGTTGGATTTGACAATGATTTCTCGAATATGGCAGAAAGGCATAGGCAATAAAAGGAAAAGAAAGGCAAACTGGACTTCTTGAAAACTAAAAAATTTTGTGTAGCAAAAGTATCAGCAAAGTAACAAGGCAACCCACAGAACAGGATAAAATATTTGCAAATCATTTATCTGGAATTAATTAATATCTAGAACACATAATATCTAGGAATTAATATCTAGAACATATAAATAATTCCTCAAACTCAACAACAAAACAAAATCTGATTGAATGAAGGGCAAAGAACTTGACTGGACATTTCTTCAAAGAAGAAAAACACAAATGGGCAATGAGCATATGAAGAGACAGTCTACATCACTATTCATTCACAAACACACGGAGATACCACCTCACACACATTAAGGTGAACACTCTCAAAACAACAACAACAACAACAAAACAGAAACAACAAGTGTTGGCAAACACTGGAACCCTTGTGCACGGTGGGCAGGAATTTGAAATGGCACAGCTGCTGGGGAAAAGAGTATGGTGGTTCCTCACAAAATTAAAAATAGAATTACCATATGACCCGGGGATTCCACTTCAGGATACCAATCCAAAAGAAGTGAAAACAGTGACTTCGAGAGGTAAGTGTAAAGCCATGTTCATAGTAGCTTTATTCACAGTAGCTAAATTGTGGAAGTAACCCAAGCATGAACAGATAAGCAAAATGTGGCATATACATACATTGGAATATCTTTCAGCCTTAAAAAGAAAGTAAAATCTGACCTATGTTACAACAAGGAAATTATGTCAGTAATGTAAGTTAGTCACAAAAAGGCAAATACTTTATGATTCCATTTACATGAGGTACTTAAGAGTAGTCAAAATCACAGGCATAGAAAGTGTAATGGTGGTTGCCAGCAGCTAGGAGAGTTATGGTTTAATGGGTGTAGAGGTTCAAGTTTTATAAGACTGGAAGAGTTATAAAGATGGATGGTGCTGATGACTGTACAACATTATGAATATATTTAATACCACTGAACGATACACTTAAAAATCACTGAAGGTAAATTTTATATGTGTTTTATCACACACAAAAAAGGAAAAAAATGTAACATAGTAGACAGCTCTCTTCTCACAGCACAATGAACACATCTCTAACATAGTACTCATACGATTACTGTGAAATTACCCATTTAACTATTCTCTCCCTTAAGATAACTCTAAGCTTGTCAAAACAAATGTCTTCAGTGTGTAGTGTACAAGTGTCTGATCCAAGATGGATAGGAGGCAGTGTAGAGTGTTCACTGAGAGATGAAGCTCCAAAGATAGGTTAGCTGGAATATACACAGAATCTCCATCACTTACTAGCTGTGTAAAATTAGGCAAGCTCGTAAATTTATGGAAGCCTCGGATTTCTTATATGAGAGATGGAAATAAAAATACTATTATTTCAATAGGTTGTTGTAAGGATTTAATATAATACATGATACTTATATTGTTAAATATACTGTTATTTTAAAAATCACTCAACAAATTTTGCTAAACTGAACTAAATAAACTCCTTTAACTGTTTTAATATTATCCCATCACAGCTAAATTTAATGAAGGTAATGAAAAATCTTACATATCTATTCATCTAAACAAAGGCTAGGAGTTCTAACGATATTTAGATATTATCTAGTGATAATATCTAAATGAAATTCTAGAAAAGCCATATACATTCTCAAATCTGCACTTCCTTGATCTAGATTTCCTTTAAGTGGAAATAACACATCTGTTATTCTTTGTTTTATTTCACAGAGATTTTACAAATTGCCTCCATTCTAAAGACATCGTTCAAGTACTTTTCCACCTTCTGGATCTTACAAATGTGAAAAGATTAAGGACCTAAAACACAAAAACCATATTTTAACATAATGTATATAGTCTCAAGTAACCAACTCACTTAAGAACCTTATTCCATACTTGCCCTGGTGGCTGGTTTCAGTTACAGTATTTTTTTAGTAAGCTTTTGTTGGTAACCTTATTTCCCACAATAATTACGAAGGAAACTCACTGCATGACATTGCAAGACAGCAAATAATTTTATGTCAAGTATTTCTGCTTCAAGTATGAATAAATAAAAACTGAAACCATAAACAAACCAAAATTCCATCCTATGGCTAAGCAGAATACAAGTGCCTATTATGAAGAGAACAAGGGTAAATTTCAGTTGCCATTCACAGATTCCTTTTTCTTTCTTCAAAATTACAGGTATAATGTAAGTTATTAAAAATTTTAAATATAAAATTTTAAATACTACAAGACTTTTATAGAATCATTTCACCAAATTATTTCCAATCCTTATTTGAATAAAAACTGAATTTCTTTAATTTAACTAAACTGATTCTTACCTCTTGATTAAATTTATGTGCCATCTCATTAAGAAGCGAAGAAAAAAAACTAGTATTTTGTAGCAGGACTCGACCCATAACGCCAAGATATGTTGACATCACGACAGGATACCTCTGTAAAAATAAATGACAGCACACATAAAATTATGTCAGGAGTATAGGTAGGAGTCAAAATTAGGTAGGAGTATAAATAAGAACAATTACGGACACAGTAACAGTCAACAGGGATATACGATAACATTCTACATCAAAATCCCTTCTTTAGGATAAAGTGCCAGTATTATCTGAGTTTGAAGTAACTTACTAAATTTATGTCATACAAGGTCAAATAAATGTGTTACATATATGTTATATGGATTATAAACAGATACACAGAAAGAATATTTACCGATGGCTTATTTATTCCTACTACCGTGAATACTCCAAAAGTACATAGTTACATGGATCAACTTAAAAGAGTGACTTCAAAAAAAGAAGCATTATTTGCATATATTTAATAAGTGCTACAACTAGCACTGTTCTTTTCCATTCCTCTATTTCAAATCTTTGTGGATGAATACACATGCATATGAATAAGAGACATACGTTTAAAAAAAAAAAGCTATACTTTGTGGAGAAGGAAAATGCAAAGTTGGATAACTACCCTGAAAATTACTTGATATACTTCAAAACACTCCAATTATAAGAAAAGGTCTCTGTTTATCTGTAATAATAAAGAAAAAGTATTTTTCCAACGAAGAAGGAAAATAAAAGTAGATGGCTCAGGCAGTTAAGCATCCGACTCTTGGTTTTGGCTCAGATCATGATCTTGCAGCTCCGTGGGCTTGAGCCCCACGTCAGGCTCTGTGCTGGCAGTGTGGAGCCTGCTGGAGAGTCTCTTTCTCTCCCTCTGTCTCTGCCCCTCCCCCACTCATGCTCTCTCTCTCTCACACACATAAATGCATACATACATACATACATAAAACTTAAAGAAAAAAAGTAGAATCCTAGAGTCCAATACTACTACTCTTAGAAGCTTAAGGAAAATCTTACCTCTCCTTCTATAATACCTCTGAAAACACAGGGTAGAATTGGTTGAAACATCTGTGGACCTAATACTGGGTTCACTTTAAGGGCGTTTTCCACAACCTAAAAATCAGAAAGACATACTGGTAATACTTAATAATGCAAGTAACTGCTTCATGCAAATACAGGTAAAGAAAACAATGAATTAAAGAACACACACTAAATCTCAGAATACACAAACACATGACATATTCAATATTCCAACACTAGATGCACTTTTACAATCCATTAAAAATCGATTTGATAAAAAAGTGATATAAGGTGTATAATATATAGACATAGCTATACATACCACATAGAATAATTAATCACATTCTAATAACAGGTATCATTCTGTTAATGTATCACATTTGCATTATAAAAAACCCTTACAAAATGTCACACCAACAGAGGCAGCAAAAGGCATTTCATAAGTGTTTGCTTTTTTGTAGTAATTAAGACAGTATGGCACTGGCACAACAACAGACACATAAATCAGTGGAACAGAACAGAGAGCACAGAAATAAACCCATAATTATATGGTCAATTAATCTTCAACAAAGGAGGCAAGAGTATGCAATGGGAAAAAGACTGTCTCTTCAACAAATGGTACTGGGAAAACTCAACAGCTACATGCAAAAGAATGAAACTGGATCATTTTCTTATACCATATACAGAAACAAACTCAAAATGGATTAAAGACCTAAATGTGAGATCCAAAACGATAAAATTCCTGGAAGAAACATAGGCAGTAATGTCTTAGACGTCTGCTGTAGAAACACTTGAGTCTCCTTTGGTGAGGGAAACAAAAGCAAAATGCAAGCATTGGAACTACACCAAAATAAAAAGGTTTTGCACAGCAAAGGAAACCATCAACAACAAAAAGACAATCTACCAAGCGTAAGAAGATAATTGCAAATAATGTATCTGAAAGGGGATTAATATCCAAGACATATAAAGAATTTAGACAATGCAATACCACCACCCCCAAAAAACAATCTGATTAAAATGAGATGACAAATAGGTATTTTTCCAAAGAAGACATATACATTGCCAACAGACACATGAAAAGATGTTCAGTATCACTCATCATCAGGGAAATAAAAATTAAAACCAAAATGAGGCATCATGTCACACCCAAAAAATGGCTAAAATAACTGAGGATGTGGCGAAAAAGGAACCCTGTTGCACTGTTGGTGGGATTGCAAACAGGTGCAGCCGTGTGGAAAACAGTATGGAGCGACCTCAAACAATTATAACTAGAAGTACCTTATGATTCAGTAACCCATTACTAGCTATTTACCCAAAGAAAATGAAAACACTAATTCAAAAAGACATACGCTTTATTCTATGTTTATTCTAGCATTATCTCCAGTAGCCAAGATACGGAAGCAACTCAAGTGGCCATCCACAGATGAAAAGATAAAAAGGATGTGGTACAGATATACAATGGAATATTACTCAGCCATAAAAAAGAATGAACTCTTGCCATTTGCAACAACACAGATGGATCTAGAGGGTATTATGCTATATGACATAAGTCAGTGAGAGAAAGACAAATACCATATGATTGCACTCGTGTGGAATTTATGCAACAAAATAGTTTACAAAGAAGAAAAGAGACAAGCCAAAAAAACAGTCTTAAATACTGAGAACTGGTGGTTACCAGAGGTGGTAGGTAGGAAGGTGTGTGATATAGAGTGAAGGGGATTAAGAGTACACTTTTCATGCTGAGAACGGAGTCATGTGCAGAATTACTAGATCATTGTATTACATACCTAAATAATGTATGTTAATTATTTTTAAAAGTATTGGCTTTTAAGCGAGAAAAGGGAAGTTAATAAAAACTATACTCACTCTCCAAAGGTGAATCCACCTTCCAAGTTTATCAATAAATTAGACAAAAAAGGCTTGTTGCATACATACTGTATATTTATTACGTGAGAAATAATCTTATTTCATTTATAATATAATTATGTAAGTTACCAATCATCAACACTGATTGTTACAGGTGAAAATTTTGAAGTGTGAGTGAAATGGGTTCCCTCTATAACAAAGATAGGTAGCATGAAATTCAAAGTAGAGTGAGATTTTTTGTTTGTTTATTTTTGTTATATTTTTTAGGGAGCAAGAAGGGCAATAGTCAGGAAGCAGCAATGAGGACCAAGAAGGAATTTCCCATGCTTATAGCACCACTGCTGGAGAGGTAAGAATGAAACCAGACACCATTTAAGAGGTTTGTGGGCAGGTACTAGACTCAAGGCAGAGCCAAGCTGCCCTTAAAACTTGTACCATTATTTCTCAAGCGTGATGACTGACATTCTGAGTGGGAGAAGGATTTACTGTTCAGGACTACTCCATGCATTGAGGGGCTTTTAACATCTCTGGTTTCTGTTCATTATCTGCCAAGCGCATACTCCAAACACGATCACAATCAAATATATCTCCATGCATTTTGAAACATTGTCAGGATAAGCAAATAATACCCGTGGATGCTCTAATTTTGAGCAAGAAGTAAAGGGAATGTCCAAAGAAAAGTTTAAAAATACAAAAACTCTGTGGGCCAAGCAATATTCTATCTACTAAGAGATACAGGATCAAAGATATCACAGCTCCTGATTAAAAGCAACCAGAGATGAAATTCTGAAGATAATTCAATCTAACCACAATAAAGTGTATTTAAAAAAAGAGAGAGAGATTTGGAATAAGATGGGGAAATATGTAGATAAACTAGTAAACTGAGAGAAATCTCAGAGGTAGATGCTACCACCAAGTCTCTACTTTAGCTATGAATGGAAAATAAATCATCTGCTGATGTTAGACAAACATTTAACTTCATTCCCTCCTGATACTCTGCTATAATTACAGTACAAGGATTTTAAAGGGAGGGGGCATAATTGTCAAAGGACCACAGGATGAGAGATGAACACTGGAAGACACAAAGAAGAAATTAAAAAAGTAACTGACTTATCAGGTCACAAAGAGCTAAAAACCTAAGGTTGCAATGGACAGAGTGGAGAAGCAACTTAATTTACACCATCTATCTTCTTGCTACCTCTCATCAAAACCCACAGAAATTAGCAGAATCTCCTTTGGAAAATAGAGTATAGAAAAAGCTAAAACTAAGGCTGACTGAAAGTCTATTTATGGAACAGATTGCCCAATATTCCCAAATCTGCACATCTGGGCAACTGACCATCTCTCTCCCCAGGGAAGATATTGTATTATCTTGAAAGGCTCTAAAAGAGTTTCCAGACTAGGAGACCCCAGTAGTGCCTAGTACAATAAATTAAAATCAACTGACATCAAGGCACATCATTGTAAAATTTCGGGATACCGGGAACAAGAAGCAGCTACAAGCCTGGGGCAGAAGAGGAAGGCCGGGGAGTGAGGATAGCTCTGGAAGAGACTTCATCAAGAAAATTAAAGTAATAAAATACCTGATGGGTCAAAGCATCTGAATGTATTGAGCAGAAACTACTGGCAAAGAAAGTAGTGCATATAAAAAATTACACCAAAAAAATTAACTCCAAAGGTTATAGAAGCGTGTGCAGAAAAGGAGTAATCATCACACATTTAGATCGTTATGATTTTCAAAGTATAAATTCACTTAAATCTATCATTCAGTAGAAACCAGCCATCAGTATGCATTTTCTTTATATATAAAGACAGTTACTATTGTATAAAGGACCCACAAATATTTCAGGACTAAAATGGAATCTTTGTATTCAAAAAGGCTAGGAACCATAGCTATGGAAGATGAGGTTGTTTCTGAAAAATTATGTACCAAAATGCTATTATGAGACTTGGAGCAGGGATTGTGAAACAGAATCAAAAGAAAATTTAAAAAATAGAACTGATAAGATTTAGAAAACCAATTGAACAGTTAACCAAAGGTGAAAAAGTCTGGAATTAATCCTAGTTTTCATGTTTGACCAATGGTACAATTGTGGCCCTGCTAATAATAATGAGGTTTTTTTTTTTTTTTTAATTTAAAAAAAAAATTTTTTTTCAACGTTTATTTATTTTGGGGACAGAGAGAGACAGAGCATGAACGGGGGGGGGGGGGGGGGCAGAGAGAGAGGGAGACACAGAATCGGAAACAGGCTCCAGGCTCTGAGCCATCAGCCCAGAGCCCGACGCGGGGCTCGAACTCACGGACCGCGAGATCGTGACCTGGCTGAAGTCGGACGCTTAACCGACTGCGCCACCCAGGCGCCCCAATAATAATGAGGTTTTATTGTGGACATGATGAACCTCAGAAGTGAAAATCCACGGAACGGTCCTTTTTAACTTCCACACATGACATTTCACAGTCCACTTTCCAAGTAAGATAAAGCAGTTTTGACTTAAAAGCCACAGTGCTAAAATTATGACTATTTCCACTGAAGAAGGCACCTCTATAAACCTAGGATCAAAATCCTTCTGAACATTTTGATCAGCAGCACTGCCTTCCATTCTAAAAAAAATTTGAAAAATCCATCTAATGGTTTCAGGGGTAATAAACAATTCTGTATATATCAAGTGAAATGCAGGTACACACGGATGGCCAAACAGAAGAAAATAATTCTAAAGACAACTAAAGTAATCAAAGATACTTTAAAATAAGATAATATACAGATATTAATAGAATTTAAATCATAACTTACTCTTCTTAGGAGGGGAATCATTATGTTCTTAGGAGGGGAATCATTATGTTCTCAGGAATTCTAGCTTGTGTGATGTGTTTTAATCAGTGCAGTTTTATTCTGATGCTCAAACTGTCCCATCATTAGCCAAGTAGGAGCTCCTTCAAATTGATTCCTGTATCCTTTTCACAGACTCCCACCTTCTCTTCCTTCTGACACAAAGAGATCTCTCCATTTTATCTTGAGTATCTCTTGTCTCAACTCTGGAGCCAACCAGCAGGAAACAACATTTACAAGCCACTATGTTCTAGGATTCTATGCCACAATCTATGCCACTGGATTAACACTGCTTCTAGGTCTTTCCCTTAGACAGCTTTAAGAAATCTGTTTTCTCTTCCCGAAAAGTATACTCCATAAATTCACCAACTCCAGCTAACATTATAGCATTTGACATTTGATTTTGTATTTCCATCTTTCTCTTACAGTGGAAAAATCTCAGATTGTAATAACATTAACTTGTTTCTTACTAATAAATACAAGATTCTACATATATACTTACAGGTTTCAAAATAACCATACTAATAATTACTAATGACAATAACACTGTTGAACGCAATTTATAATTTCCGAGTGTTTCTTTCTGGTCTAATATTGTATCCCACCAGGGATACACATGTAAAATACTATGTACTAAAGTTACTTGAAATATTCTTCTCAGATGGCTATGGCACCAACATAATAATAGGTGCAAATGTTTTACCTGTTTTTGATCTTTAGGAACTACTTCTGCTTTATTATTTTAAATCCTGTAAAGCATCTATTTGACTCCAAAACCTAAAGCAAACAACAGGCATACAACCTGAAAGATCTACCTTTTACCCTCTCTCCCTCTTCCCACTCCACAACCACCTTTATTAATTTGGTTTATTTGTCCATTGCTCTGTATGCTGTACTCTTGAAACAAGAAAATTCCAGACACTAGTCGTCGCCTATAATCTCAAAATCATTCGAACACTATTATACAGAGGTCATCTTCATTCCTTTTTAAGCTGCACAGTACTTTTCCATGTGGTTTAATAAGCTGGGGTACCTCCAATCATCTAATTACCTATTACTAATTATTTTTTATCATTCTGCTATTATAAATTAAACTTCTACACTTTGGTTTTAATCCATCCCTTTTCTGAATATACTTGGAAGAGACTATATTTTTTAAATCTGTCAAAAAAAAAATGCAGGCTTTTAGCTGGTATCTTCCACTCAAACCATTTTCTTGTTTTAGGCTTACACTGCAAACACAGTGGTTAAAGGCATGCATGGATCCTGAAGTCAGAATGCCTATGTTTATATCACAGATCCAATACTTAGTAGGTGTGTGACCTTGGACAAAGTATTTACCTCTTTGTGATTTAATTTCTCATCTGTAAAATGGGGAAAAAAACCAGTACTATCATCATAAGTTTATGTGAGGACTGTTATGTGCTTAGCAATGTGTAATATATATGTTAATATTAGATCTATTATTATTATTACAGAATAAATTATACCTTAAAAATATTTGTGCCATCTTAAGTCTTACTACAGTGAATGAAAGCAACATGACTCATTACTGGTTGATAAGACCATGACAAGAGAGTTTCTAAACTCAAAATGATATGTACTCATATAGACAAATTTCAAATTAAAGAGAGGTTAGTAATTCAAATTTGAGTATTTTTAGAATATAATTGTATTCACCTAGATAACTTGTTCTGAGTCACAAAATATAATAAAGTCTATTTTTGCTCTCAACCATTTGCTTCTAAAGCAGGTATACTTGTCTCTCTATCCAATTTTTGTAACATTATAATTTTCTGCTTCAAAGAATAAAGCAGTTACTTCTAGATAGTGTCAGAAATTAGTGTAACAGTGACATTTAGCCAAAAATGTATTAAAAATGTTATATGGCTTACTATATTAAGAAACAGTATGTTAGAGGTATTAAAAATGAAAATAATGAGCTAACATTAAATACTATTATAGCTTTACTGGAACTCTGAGAATAGGAAAATGACAAAAATTTTGAAAATTCTCTCAGTTTTCAAGTACAGGCATAAAAGCACCATTGTCCTAAAATATTCCTTCATTTAAAAAACACAAATAATTTATTCATAGTTGCCAAACTCCTAGTATTTATCATCAATTAAATGATAAGATCTAGCCTCTGAGATTTCAAATAAAATACACAGGTTTAGTTATAGCAATGTTTACCCAAAAATAGTGTTAAATGTTGTATGAGATGGCCAATTTTTAATTCAAGTACTCATATCCTATCAAGTAACTCCTGTCGCCATATGTCCGAAGGAACTGGTTTAATCTTTAACTTTTGTTAAATGGTACAAATATTTTAACGTACACTTGCATGATAACTGATTTGTGCTGAATAACTAAATCAAATATTATTACGTACAATTATGAAACAATGATATCAGGGGCGCACGGATGGCTCAGTCAATTGCTGAGCGTCCGACTTCAGCTCAGGTCATGATCTCACAGTTCCTGAGTTCCGGCTCTGTGTTGGGCTCTGTGCTGACAGCTCAGAGCTTGGATCCTGCTTCAGATTCTGTGTCTCCCTCTCTCTTTGCTCTTGTCCCACTTGCACTCTCTCTCTCAAAAATAAACATTAAAAAAATTTTTTTAATAAAAAAAAAAAAACCAACAGTGATATCACCTTTCACATGAAAGGAAAGAGGAGAGGCAAAGAAATTTTTTTCTAGTAAATTTGGTAATTTCCACAATAAAAAATTTTTAAAAGACTATGCTACTATTTTGGAAAGCCAGAAAGAATTAAATAAAATTAATTTCAAAGAGCCAGCTGAGATACATAATTCTTTTTTTTTTTTTTAACGTTTATTTATTTTTGAGACAGAGAGAGACAGAGCATGAATGGGGGAGGGTCAGAGAGAGAGGGAGACACAGAATCTGAAACAGGCTCCAGGCTCTGAGATGTCAGCACAGAGCCCGACGCGGGGCTCGAACTCACGGACCGCGAGATCATGACTTGAGCCGAAGTCGGCTGCTTAACCGACTGAGCCACCCAGGTGCCCCTGAGATATATAACTCTTGATAAAAAATGAAGCTTTATCATTGTGTAAATAGCCTTAGTTTTGAAGTTTTAACTAATGTATTTTTTACTTTAAACACTTATTTAGAAGAAATGTTCAATAGAAGAGGTGGAATAACCTGATTTGTTTTGGTTTTCTTACAGCCAAAAATCTTAACCAAATGAATTATATGGCCTACAAGTTTGGTAGCCTAACTTCCTCCGAAGGGAGATATCGGACAAGTACTTAATTATATAATTAGGTAAAAATAGCCAACACTTATACTACCTGATTACATGGTAGGCACTGTGGTGAGTACTTCACATATGTAAGCTCATGTGATCCTCCTCTCAACTCTAGGATACAGGTAGTTTTCCTGCCCATTTTCAAGATGGAAAGTGAGGAACACAGTAACCTGCTCACCTTCCACAGCTGTGAAGGAGCAGGGCCAATATTCCAACCCTGGCAAGTTTGACTTCAATCTGTAGTCTCACCCACCATGCTAGACCGCTTTAATTGTATTATTTCGTTAAGAATAGAATTAAAAATAGTCAACATTCCCCTTATGACACATCCTAAAAATCTGCATCATTTTTCAAATGAATTTCACAATGCCCATTCCATATGGCTCAGAACAATTTGTCCTTCAGAAATTATTAAAACCATGACAAAGCAGGAAAAAGCAAAAACATTTCAATTCAAATTTTTGGGGAGATGTTTAAAACTAAGAAACAACCTCTTAATCACTTAAAATATATCCATTAAAATTTAGCACAGAGGACTTCAGATAATGCAGTTACAAATTATTAAAATTTCATGTGGCACAACTCCTTACATTAACAAATGAGAGAAGTTAGGCCCAGAATATACTCCAGATGGATGTGCAAAGCACAGGCCAAGAGGGAATAACACTGCAAATGTACAGTTGGTATGTTTTAGTTGGTATTTCTGCTGGACGTAGGGATAATCACTGTGCAATCCTTAACGTAAGAATTATGGATTCCCTCGCTTCCAAAACATTTACACTGTATGCATTCAGAGAAAAGAAAATACATAATTTATTGAAGTTAGGACCATGGAAAAGCTTAGTCTCCTAGAGGAGAAAGATAGATACACACACACACACACACACACACACACACACACACACACTCCGAGAGAGAAAGAGAGAGAGAGAGAGAGAGAGAGAGAGAGAGAGAGAGAGAGAGAAATCTATAAAGATACCATCAAAATGAGAAGGCAATTTCCTTTCAAATTTCTTTCACTCCTATATTGCCAGTCATTTTTCCTCAGGTAGAATTAAGGCCCAGTGTTGACTTTTTTTATTTTTTTTTTAAATATCTTCTAGTTCTGGGGAAGAAATTATCACCCAGGCAAAAGATGAGGCTAGGATTACCTAAGACAAATGAAGTTTCTCAGTAAAATTATATATTGCTGCTACATCAGTTTGGTAAGGGCATAAATGCATTAAAAATTCGCAAGAACATTTTTGTACACAACATGTCCAGTGTTACTTAAAATCTTTGCAGCTGAGAGAATCCTTTGAAAGTAGTGGGAGTGAGGACTGAGAAAACACATAGCAGCAGACCAGGCCTCAGGCATCCAGGGTCTCTATAAGCCACAGATTCCTATAATTACCCCTTCAGAGCCCAATGCTTCTTTTCCAACTGTGGCTCACATTCTCACCCTTTAACCCTATACTAAGAAAGAAAATAAATATGAAATTAAAACCAGAGTTTTGCCATATTTTGTTGGCCGCGCCAACATCCTGATTTTAGACTTCTGGTACGTAGAACCCTATGAGAAACGTAATTCCTATTATACGTTGACTTCTATTGTTGTAAGTCACCCACACTGTGGTACTTTGTTATAGTGGCCCTGGCAAATATATATAGTCCTTAATGATATGATCCAGTACCTCCCTTGTCTGATCATCTGATAAGTGAAAACCTCAGTACTACGGCATAGGATACCTTCCAATTTATAGTTACTATGTGTTTTAAATACCACCATTATCTTCACCTTCAATAGACAATCATCACAGTATTTTCTCTGCTCTTAGTCTTTCTCACTTCTTTGTGTTATTTAACTTGGTATTTGTCTAATTCATCCTAACCTAGGTTGCCATAATTTGCAAATTAAAAAACTGTGTTTTATCTGGAAACCATAAACCCCTACTAAACCTCTAATGCAAAACCACTATTTAAATAACACTGAATAGGGGCTGTTTCGTTTACTTGCCACTCCCATCCAATAAAATGAGTTAAAAGCAGAAACTGGGGGCGCCTGGGTGGCTCAGTCGGTTAAGCATCCGACTTCAGCTCAGGTCATGACCTCACAGTCTGCGAGTTCGAGCCCCGCGTCGGGATCCAGGCTGACAGCTCGGAGCCTGGAGCCTGCTTCCAATTCTGTGTCTCCCTCTCTCTCTGCCCCTCCCCTGCTCACACTCTGTTTCTCTCTCTCAAAAATAAATAAACATTAAAAAAAAATTAAAAAAAAAAGCAGAAACTGTTTTCCTATCACCTATGCCTAGTAGAAGAAAGCAATAAATACCAATACCAAGGGTTGGCACACTATGCCCATGAACCATAACCCTATCAATAAAGCATTACTGGAATACAACCACACTTATTCAATTACATATCATTTATAACTGCTTTCAATTCTATAATGGCAGATACAAATAGTTGAGACAAAGACTCTATGGGCCCACAAACCCTAAAACATTTACTATCTGGTACTTTACAGAAAGTTTGCTGACCCACTTGGTGAATAAATGAATAATCACCAAAGATATCAAATGCAACCAATATGAAAGTAAAATCAATAAGCATATTAACATGGATATCTGGAGTTTTACAAGTGCGTGTATACAATAAATGTCTGAAGAACACTTTAAATATTACGATGCTTCAGTAAGTTCACACTGATAGTTACTCTTATCCGAAGCATAGTAGCTTATCACAGTGGTTAATACAGAGGATTTTACCATCTGCACATTTACCCGCTTAGTAACCCGCCCCATTTACACTGTGGATTAGTATGACAATTACTTTCATTAGTTACATACAGCTGACTCTTGAACAACATGGGTGTGAAGTGTGCAATTCCACTTTTATGCAGATTTTTTCAGTATAGTACAGTAAATGCATTTTCTCATTTCTTTTCATTTTATCTCATATGATTTCCATAATAACATTTTTTCTGCCTTACTTTAAGAATACAGTATATAATACAGATAAACTTAAAACACACTTGTTAATGGATTATTTACATAAGCGTTTGGTCAACAGCAGGGTTTATTAGAAGTTTATGGGGATTCAGAAGTTAAACCTGGATTTTCAAATGTGCAGAGCGTCACCAACTTAAGCCTCTGACTTATTCAAGGGTCAATTGTACCTTTCTTAAAATGGACCTCTTTGAGCAAACACTTTTTATTTCACTGGGGGGAAATCATATAGTTTTTAGGACCTAAATAAATGCCATGGTTTCCATACAATAAATCATACTTTGTTATGATAATTAACACTTCACCTAACCATCTTGCATATCTGACCATATCTGATCTAGAACACAGCTAAGAAATGAGGGGGATAAAAAGGGGATGTACATTCTTGTGAAGTACAAACAGAGCACATGTGAACGTTATGTATATACACACACATACGTGTACATGTAAAGATATATTTCACTATATTTATAAACACCTATGTGTTTATAAATATATATATTTGATACTAGTTATATCTTAAGTACATAAATATATACAACTCGGAGCCTGTTCTTAATTATACACAATTATATGCAACATATAAAGATCTTTAACCTGGAAAGATATAAGGCATAAAGATTAACTCAGTTTATTTTTAAAGTTTTTTTTTTAATTGAGGTATAACTGACATAGAACATACATTACTTTCAGGTATACAACACAATGATTTGATATTCATTCTAAATTATACACAATCTATACAAGTTAGTAGTGTAACTATGATAGCCAACACAAATTAAAAGTTCTAAATTATAATAATAAAATTTCTTCCTACAAGTAGGCTAACCAACTGGAGCAGTGAGACGTATCACATGCTACCAATACGTGTTTACAATTCATAAACATTTTAAAGCTTTGCTACACAAAGTAAGGTTTCAGAATGGGGGAGGAGGAATGGGCCTTGATTAGGGTCCCATCAGCAGGGACCTTGTCAGAAACGTGGAATCTGCATTTTAACAACATCCTCAGGAGATCTGTATGCACATTCAAGTTTGAGATCCCTGGTTCAGAGGTGTCAGAGAAATTAAATAACTTTAAAAGAAAAAACTGTCTAGTACTTTTCTTGCCAATCATCCAAACCCAAATGAAGGTCCAATTTTGCAAAATACAGATGGAAAAATTACAATATTCATTTAACATAGGACAATACCTTGAGCACTTGAACTTGACCTTCTGTAGTAATTTCCTTTAGCAGCTCACAAAAGGACTGACATAGACCTACTGCATATGTCTGAAATTCAATCAGAAGTCAAAATATACATATGAATACATTTGCAGTATTAAAAAAGGCAAAAATTCAATGTGGAACTATCACCTATTTGTGCATTATATACTTAAGTTCTAAGCATATAAAGTTTCAATTAGAACTCTTAAGAAGGAAAAGCTTAGAAAATAAAAATACAGTTCACTGCTTTACTGATTTTTACAGAAATATAAGGATACATTTATCTGCATCCTATCTGCCTTACAGTGCTTACAAAGTTTTTTTCTCTCTTTAAAGTAATAGAGCGATCTTTAAAATTTGTAAAAGGTACCTCTTGATTTCAAATGAGCAACAATCAAATAACTACATAAATTTTTACAACGCAGAAACTACTAAACCATACCTGTAGAAATTCTGTTGATGATAAAAAGATATAACCATTGATGATCTTAAAGCAGGTTCTGAGGTTTTCTGAACTTAGTTCTGCCAATAAATTTATTTGAAAAAGAACAAATTAATTCAATGTTCACAATCAGTTTAAATGAAACAATTTATTTAGAACTAAGTTATATACCCTTCTTTACAAATCTTTTCTGAGTGCTATTCAGACTACTAAGATACAGATAGTTATCTAAAAACTGACATCAACCTATACGTGAGTACTTTCCCATACACCTCCACTAGTTAAAACAATTCAGAAAAAAATATTAAGGACCAGGCTTTTTTTTCCCTTCAGAAAAGAATTATGTAACCAAATGAACCAACCTTTTGTTTCAAACTACATTTCTAGTGCTAGTGCCCTACTTATGGAAAGAGTCCCTGTTACACTCCAAAAACTTAAACCATTTAGGTAATTCTCAATCTTTGATCATCTTCAAGTCTCCTCCCCTCTAAGAGCTTACACATAAAAGATGTTCTTAAAATGTAACTACCAGGGGCACCTGGGTGACTTAGTCCATTAAGCGTCTAACTCTTGATTTCAGTTCAGGTCATGATCTCAGTTAATGGGTTCAAGCCCCACATTGGGCTCCACACTGATGGCATGGAGGCTGCTTGGATTCTCTCTCTCTCTCCCCCGCTCTCAGTCCCTACCCTGCTCATGCAAGCTCTCTCTCTCAAAATAAATAAATTTAAAAAACTGTAACTACCAGAATAGCACAAGGATATTGTGTTTTAGCTATTCGAGTAGAAAGTTATTTTATTAAAATTGTATATCATCAAATGTTCAGAGTGTTATTTGACATCTTAACACGTATAATACAATAGACTACAGATCTTATGTCTATAATTATACAGATCAAAACATGACCCCAAAATCTACATTAAACATCTGCCATTCTTTGTTGCTAATATTTTCAAAATTCTACTTACAATACGATTAAAAAAGATTTTTTCTCTGACAAAATATTGGCCTAGGCTCTGGCACTCAATTAATTCCCATCCTAGCAAAGTGAGAAGACATTCTATTTGGATGAGAACTTCCCATGTACTTTCAAAAGTATCAGACCATCTTACTTCCAGCTCAAAATGTCTTTGAAAGGCACATTCAGTACATACTTTAGGATTCAACAGACCAGTTTAAAATGAAAAAAGTGGAAGGGACAGAGATGGATTAATTGTTACCATACTAATGAAAAAACATAGAAATAATAAAAGCTATCATCTAAATATTTTTCATGTAAGATGACAAAATCTCTGGATAAAGGAGCAGGCCTTTATATTGGATAAAGCTGTTTTTTTTTTTTTTTAAGTTTATTTATTTTGAGAGAGAGAACGTGGGAGCAGAGGAGGGGCATAGAGAGAGGGAGAGAGAGAACCCCAAGCTGTCTCTGAGCTATCAACACAGAGCCCAACATGGGGCTCGAACTCACAAACAGTGAGATTATGAACTGAGCTAAAACCTAGAGTAGGACACTTAAGCAACTGAGCCACTCAAGGCACCCCTGGATAAAATAATTCTTACAAGAAATTGTCTTTTTCTCCTCAAGGAGAAAGCCAAGTCTGGACTTGGGTACACTGTTTAGCAGACCAACAGTGAAAAAGAGATGGGCAATGATTACAAGTAAGGCAGAAAGGTCTTGCTTAAATAAGAGCTTAAAAAGGCCACAATACAGGCACATCAGGGAATGTAATTTCTAAATCACTGACGTCTAAAATCTTATCAATATATACGATGAAGGGAACAATATTTAAGAAGGATTAATTTCCAAAACCACAGTGTCCATCTCTTCTTGCAGACACTTTAAACACTATTCCTGGGTGCATCTAGAGAGGCAAACACTCAAGTGACTAGTTCACTTCATACTGTTTTCCATGCCTCTATCATGCCAAGGTTAGCTTTGACTGAATTTTCTAGGACATGCTATTATCAGCAAGTATTAAATACTGACACTAAAAATACACTTAAAATTAATAAATTTATCTAGTTTAAAGTATAATGAATGTTATTCATTATATCCATGAGTTCCTACGGACACTCTGAAGAAAAATTACTGTCCAGTCTAATATCAAAAGGAGCTATGCTTTAAGGCGCCTGAGTGGCTCAGTCGGTTAAGCATCCAACTCTTGCTTTCAGCTCAGGTCACAATCTCATGGTTTGTGAGTTCGAGCCTCACGTCAGGCTCTGTGCTCACCGTGTCAGAGCCGATTTCAGATCCTCCGTTTCCCCCTTTCTAGCCCTCTCCCACTGCTCTTTCCCTCCCTCACTCTCAAAAATAAAGGTTAAAAAAATTTTTTTTAATAAAAAAAAAGAGCCATACTTCAACCATGCAAGAGATCGTATTTATTTTATTTGTTTTATTTTTATATATAGAGAGAGAGAGCACACCTGAGCAGGAGAGAGGAGCAAATGGAGAGAGAGAATCCCAAGCAGGGCTCAATCCCAAGACCTTGGGATTATGACCTGAACTGAAATCAAGACTTGGAAACTCAACTGAGTCACCCAGGTGCCCTGTATTTACTTTCAGACCCTGTGAATAACTTAAATCAAATGCTATCAAGCAGGGGCTACTGCCCTCCCAGGAGATACATGGCAAGGGCTGGAAACTCTGGTTGTTACAACTGTCTAGTGGAATGAGGTTAAGGAGGTAATTAAGCTTCCTACAATGCACACGACAGCACCTCAAAGCAAAAAATGACCTGACCCAAAATGTCAACAGTGTCCACACTGAAAACGCCTAATTTAAGTGGTCAAGTGTTTCTTTCATAGCTTGTGAATGAAATCAGAGGGCAAATCTCTGACCCATAGTATCTAATTGTACTATCCATGTATGATTTGTATCTATTAGTCTAATTATAATTTATACTCTGCAAATCCTTTTTTACCCCCTATTCTTTTGCTCCTGTAATCTGCACCTTCATGTTATGTTTTATTTATTTTCTTAAAGTCTCTGTAATAGGACAAAGAGAACAAATTATTGAATAATGTTTAAAAAATTGAGTAGAAAACTATTTAACCATACTACTTAATGTTTATGTTTGGAAATGTGACTATCACAATTTCTTTTTATTTCAAGTTCTGATAATATATGAGGGCTAAAATGTGTAAAAGAGCCTACCTACATTATCATGAAGTTAGAGAGGGAAAAGTCCCTTCCAAATTAGAGAGCAAGTTACCAGCAGAAAAATTTGATGGGTCAAGGAACATTAGTTTGACATTTATGGTAACATGGACAAGAGCCAGTCAGATATGTATCTTGTAAGTAATGAGAATACTAAGTAAGTTAACACTATAAAATAGATTTAAAGGATTTTAAAAACAAGCCTTTAGAACTACATTATCTGAATTACTTTTAATTATAGCCTCTGGTTCTACTTTAAATTCCTCTGATTCTACATATATTTAGGAAAAAGGATATAAAATGAATTTTAGCCCTGGATTTATTCACACTTAATTAACATATCTTAAAAACCATTAACTTAAACATCTAATAATAGTCAATATTGTTGGTTTTATGGATTTTAAACGAAAATGAGAAAATTCCTGCCAATAGCTTTATTTCTACTTATAAAAATGTAATAGCTATCATACTGACTAAGTAACTTTAAAAATCACAGATATTGGAGCGCCTGGGTGGCTCAGTCAGTTGAGCGTCCGACTTTGGCTCAGGTCATGATCTCGCAGTTTGTGAGTTCGAGCCCCGCATTGAGCTCTGTGCTGACAGCTAGGAGACTGGAGCCTGCTTCGGATTCTGTGTCTCCCTCTCTCTGCCCCTTCCCCGCTCATGCTTTGTCCCGCTCTGTCTCTCAAAGATGAATAAACGTTAAAAAAAATTTTTTTTTAAATAAATAAAAATCACAGATATAAAAAGAAAGAATGTGTTTTCACTGATAAGATAAGCAAGTTTTCTTTTGATCTGTATTCTTAAATGATTAAAATTAATACTCTGGGTGGACTTCAAAGTAAATTTTAAACCTCATATAAAAGAATGTATACGCAAAATGCTGTATGTGGAAATTAGTTTTACAATACTCAAAAAAAAAGTTAACACTGATGTCAAGGTTACTAAACGTGTAAACATGATTTCTTCATATTACCAAACCAAATATACATACCATAATACATAAAACAAATTACACATAATGTTTGCTTTCAAAGAGAAAAGCAGGGAATAAACTAATTCAAAAGCATCTATATCATCTATATTCACTGCTACTATCTGTAAAATACAGAATTTTTAAAACTTTTGAAAATTAAAAAAGTTTACATCAAATATCAGTATCACAAGGATGAAATCTCACTAGTTCTTTTTTAAACAATGTTTACTCATTTTCAGAGAGAGGGCGTGCATTTGTGGGGGAGGAACAGAGAGTGCATGTATGAGTACTCGTGGTGGGTGGGGGAGAGCAACAGACAGGGAGAGAGAGAGGGAGAGAGAGAGGGAGAGGGAGGGGGAGGGGGAGGGGGAGGGGGGAGGGGGAGGGAGAGGGAGAGGGAGAGGGAGGGACAGAGAGACAGAGACAGAGACAGAGACAGAGAGAGAGAGAGAATATCCCAAGAAGGCTCAGTGCTGTCAGCACTGAGCTCAAGGCAGGGCTTGATCTCACCAATAGTGAGATCATGATCTGAGCTGAAATCAAGAGTCAGATGCTTAACCGCCTAAGCCACCTAGGTGCTCTACAATTTCACTAGTTTTTGATCCAGTTAAGTAACAAATCCTAAAAAGGTTGGTTAGCTTTTCTTTTAAAATAACAGTAATATTAACAGTAACACATATAATTGCAAAATACTTAACTAATCTTTAGTATGTGCCAGAGAATGTTCTTAACACATAGAAGTCCTTACTGATTTGGAAAGACTATGCATCAACTACAAAGCTTTCTATGGTAAACTGTACCATCGTGTTTACCTAAATCTACACTCAAAATACTGTCATAAAATCACAGTAGGGTTAGTCAATGCTTTTATGTCTCTTTTTCCAGTGTACCAACCCTTCTCCTGCTATACTGTAAAGGTCAGGTATGCTGAATTTGGGGTCAAAGAACACATGTAAAGTGAAATCACTGTGACTATCCACTTTGTCATGAACAGGAGTCAGCCATTTTTACTTAGGAAGATATCCATAAAGGAAAATTGTCTGAATCCTGTTCATGACAACGTTGATAATGGCTCCAGTTGAGGTTTCTATTCCTCGGTCAAATATAAAGAACTGTGGATTACCCAGAATGGCACTGTATGTGGTCTCCAAGTTAGGTAGAACAGAACTAAAAGGCCTCTGCCAGAGTTAAGGGAAATGAAAGGCTATTTCCCACTCTATTTCTCTGTGGTGTCTTAAAGACAGACACAACTTTTCTTACAAGACTAGCAATAAGTGGTCTATTGGCACAGTCTTCATCTTTGGGAATTTTTTCAACATTTTTATAAGGACACTTTATGATAAATGGCAAGTGGCTCTTTAATGGAAAACAATGGGTATTTTGGTGAGATTTATATGAAGAACAGGATAACAGAAGATCTCAGAAAAAACACAAAGGACTAATTATATCATCTGCCCACTAATACCACCCAGCAAATGAGATGTTTTCTAATCAGTTTTAATAGTGTTTTAATCCACATTTGTTGATACTTTCAAAAAGTTTATCTACTTTTCCAGTGCATCACTGTACCTCAATAATATTTCTGCCTCTAATAAAACTGCTCACTACAAATAAGTTCCCAGCAAAAGTCTTCAGATATTGCCATAAATGCCCTCTCCTGACAATATTCAGTTAGTGTATACAAAGTTCTAATGAAGGAATTAGAGATGCTTGAAGAATACTATGAATGGAAAAAAATTTTTACATTTTATAAATAAATGATACTATTTTACAGACTGGAAAAGAATCAGAAAGGTGACTAAATAGCACCGTATACAATCCTTGTATTACTCCATGAGTTGATGTGGATGAAACTCGACTGTATTATGCTAACTGAAGTCAGTCAGTCAGAGAAAGACAAATATCCTATGATTTCACTCACATGTGGAATTTAAGAAAAAATACAGATGATATGTGGGGAAGGGAAGGAAAAATAAAATAAGATAAAAACAGAGAGGCAAACCCTAAAAGACTCTTAAATACAGAAAACTGAGGGTTGCTGGAGGGGAGATGGGTGGGCAGATGGTCTAGATGGGTGATGGGCATTAAGGTCGGCAGTTGTGACAAGCACCGAGTGTCATATGTAAGTGATGAACCACTAAATTCTACTCCTGAAACCAATACTACACCAAATGTTAACTAACCTGAATTTAAATGAAATCTTGGAAAGAAAAAAAATGTGAATCTCCAATGATAAAATCCCTCACGAAGTAAAATAAACAATTATTCATTTTTTCAATGTAAAATACTACATACTTGTGAATGGTAGTGATATCTAACAGAAAAGTATTTATTTCCTTGAGAATCATCATCATAATCCATGTTTAGATTGAAAAACAAAACAACAATTAGATCTCATCCAAGGTGGCTGAAAGAAACTAAGGCCCCATTCCTTGCAGAGTGTCCAGTTCCCCTATCCCATGTGCCACAAGTGATGCTCCAGGAACATCAAGCTTCAGGATAGGGTGCCTGGGTGCTCAGTTAGTTAAGCATCCAACTCTTGATTTGGACTCAGGTCATGATCTCACTGTTTGTGAGCTAGAGCCCCACGTCTGGCTCTGCACCGACAGCTCAGAGCCTGCTCAGGATTCTCTCTCTCCCTCTCATTCTGCCCCTCCCCTGCTCACATGCTCTCTCTCTCACAAAATAAACTTTAAAAGACAAAAGAACACTAAGCTTCATGATGTCACATCTCTATACATAAGTAACACATCAACAAACAATAAATATGATTTGCCAGTAGTTAACAGTCTTCACATTGTTGCTTCCTTAGGCTAAAAGAGAAACACGTATGGGAGCACCTGGGTGGCTCAGTCAGTTAAGCATCCAACTCTTGGTTTCAGCTCAGGTCATGATCGCACAGTTCATGAGTTCAAGCCCCACACTGGGCTCTGTGCTGGAAGCTGGGAGCCTGCTTGAGATTCTCTTTCTCCCTGTCTCTGCCCTCCCCAACTCACACTGTCTCTCTCTCAAAATAAATTTAAAAATTAAAAAAAAGAAAAAAAATATGTACAGAGCTCATTTGTGATAGCATAAATCTGATAGCATAAAATCACTTTGTAAAACAAACTGGATGAAACCACGGTATACAGAAGCAGTTTTATAATATTGTCTTTTAAATACTTTATAGAATCTGCTATGAAACACAGAAATTTTAACAAAGTTAAAACTAAACACAGAATTAGATTTCCAAGAAGACTTTTTTTAGTGATTTAGTAAATTTAGCGTTCACTCTTCACAAAGTAGAAATGGTTTTACAAAGTTATATAGGAAAAAAAATCCACAAACTATTAAAACACTATTAAACTTGTGAGTATCAGGGACTTGTGTAAAATGGAAGGTATAATTTAAAGTCACCCAATAAGGCCCCAAACGAGGGCTGCATTCAAAAACAGTATTAAGTTTACATTTTAATACATACCAAGAAGGGGGGACATATTCTGAAATATGCGAAGCAACTCTGATGTAACACATGGGCTGTTTTCCAAAGTCACTAACCTAGGAGAAAAAACAAATAGTTGAATCTCTTTCTATAGCTATTAAGCTCTTAACAATACAACTTACTAAAAAATTGTCCCATCTAAAGGAAGAAAGAAAAATGAACAATACAGCAAGTTACAAAAGTTATCTTTCTATATCAAATGAAAAAGTACACATCGCACATTATTATTTTCTATATACACAGCAAAAATAGTAAGGGAAGTAACTACATATTAAAATATTTACAACTACAAAACGTCTTTACAATAAAATTTTAATGATACAGCAAAAGCATGATTATTATGGAATGGCCAAGGAAACATAAAATTGTCTTGTTCTTTTTATATTGTTCTGTCACGTGTAACTGATGTGCCCTTTCAACAAGACACTGGGCAATATGAAAGAATAAATCTATAAAAAATAAAACATATATGGGTTGCGGTTTATCACAGAAGTGTGCGTTTGGTTTACCTCCTCACCCCTCACCCAAAGAAGCTAAAGGAGAAAAAAAAACCATGATTGTCACAATAGTTGCAAGAAAGGAGTAGGAGGGGATCCTATTCAAAATCTAACATTCATTATAAAAACGCTTATCCTATTACAAACAGAAAGTAAATCCTTAATCTGGTAAGAGAGGACCTATCCAACACTCAAAGAAAACACACCTAATGATATGTTGAAGCCATTCTCTGGAAAAACAGAATCACATCTCAAACAATTTCTTCTATTACCTTGCCTGCCTTCCCATCTACTGAGTGTATATATGGATGGTTCCTCACATGATATGCCAACTAAGTTAATAAGACACAACGGTGAGAGGAGAAAGTTAAATAGGCTTTATTTACAACAGGTGTGACAGACAGAAAAGAGACGCAGAAAGAATTCATAAAGTATTTTAACCACTAAGAGACTTCAACAAGGCTGCTGTAAATATCAATACACTGCATACAAAAATGAACTCAGTTTCTACACTCAAAACAGATAAAGATTTAAATAGATGTTGGGGCACCTGGGTGCCTTAGTTGGTTGAGTGTCCGACTCTTGCTTTCAGCTGGGGTCATGATCTCCCAGTTTTGTGAGTTTGAGCCCTCTGTCGGGCTCTGTGCTGGCAGCTCAGAGCCTGCTTGGGATTCTCTCCCTCTCTCTGACTCTCCCCCACTTGCAAGGTCTCTGTCTCTCTCAAATAAAGTAAAACTTAAAAACAAAATAAAAATATTTAAATAGATGTTATTATAAGAAACACTAATACAAAAATCTAGCATCATAATGATGTCAATTCTCTCCCCCACTTACAATGTTTTTCTCTCAGATAAAACTTAGAAACAAAGTATTTAAACAGACTTTATTTTAAGAATCACTGATATAAAAATCTAGCATCATAATGATGTCAATTCTCTCTAAACTGTTATAGAGAATCAATAAAACTTCAACTCTCCATAGACTTTCCCCTAGAAATTAGGAAAGTGGATTCTAAAATGATTTAGAAGGCAAATGACCAAGAATAAACAAGAAATTTATCAAGAAAAAAAAACATATGGCGGGGGGGGGGGGAACTTGCTTTATGACTCACTCTAAAACTAATGTATTGGGGCGCCTGGGTGGCGCAGTCGGTTAAGCGTCCGACTTCAGCCAGGTCACGATCTCGCGGTCTGTGAGTTCGACCCCTGCGTCGGGCTCTGGGCTGATGGCTCAGAGCCTGGAGCCTGTTTCCGATTCTGTGTCTCCCTCTCTCTCTGCCCCTCCCCCGTTCATGCTCTGTCTCCCTCTGTCCCAAAAATAAATAAACGTTGAAAAAAAAAAAATTTAAAACTAATGTATTTAATATCATAAAAAGAATACCACAAGAAACAGACCCACTCATTTAGGACAGAGGTGGTTCCTAGGTTAAGAAAGGTTGGAAAACTCAGGCATTGGTGGGGAGCTACTGGGCCTCTACCTCACACGAAATACAGAAATTAATTCCAGTATTTATATGAGAAGTGTAAGTCTTTATTTCATGTTAGCAGTACATACTTATAGCTTTAGGTTTAAGAAAGACTACAGAAAAAGATGAATCTAAGTCACATGCTGGGAGAAGATTGTTTCTAATATATATAACTGAAAAGGGAACAGTATTCAAAAGAATATACAAAAGAGGTTAGGAAGAGAAAAACATATAGAACAAACGAACAAGCAATCCAGAGGATACAAAAATTGGCAATAAACTTGACTATTAAAAGTATAAAAAGATATTGAACCCAACCAGTAATCAAATCACAGCCAAAATTACAAACGCAAATTATAAGCAAAACAAGGTACAATTTTACCCCTACCATATTACCAGGATTTTCAGTCTGACCTAATAAATACTGGCAAAGCTATAAAAAAGTGAAAACTCTTGCACACTGCTGACAGGAAGAAGTTGGTATCAAGACTTGGAAAGTATTATTATCTGAACTAGTGAAATATGTCTATGTGCACACACCTATGACCTCATGAATAAGGTCTCATACATTTGCACACTTATTCATGTACAAAAATGTTCAAGTTGCATTATCTGAACATCCGACAAAATGGCATATGAGTAAATGAACTGTTACATTCACACCATTAAACTCAGCAATATGGATGAATCTTAGAACAGAGAGCTAAAAAAATAAGTTAGAACACCTATTGTAAAATATTTATGAAGGTAAGATACATTATGTAGAGTCACATACAAACGTGACTGTAAAAACAGCAAGCCACAAGAAAATAAACTAAGGAATGAAAACAAAAAATACTGGTACACCGGCTCATCCCTGCAATGAAAACAGGAGAATCCAACAAACATCCCACACCATGGGCTTCACAGACATTCTTACTCTCCCACAGCTTCACCAGGGTACAGAAAATGGATTTTCATTTTATGTAAGTTATAAATAATTACAAACAATATGACTTCCCTATTACTTTGTATCTATGAATTATTTCACAAATCTTAAATGTCAAAATTAGGAAGAAGAAGGGGGACATAGAAGAAAGCAGCCACCCACAAAATGAAGTACAGGCCACACACACAAGCAGTGGTAGCTTTAGATACTTTGATCAACAAGAAGAGGATTTGATTCCATGATTCCATTTCTCAAGAATAAAATGAAAGAAAAGATTTTTAAAATTCTTTCCTATTCCCCTTTAAAATAAAAATGAAACCGAAAGAAAAACCATAATCCAGTCATGATATTTCAGTGAGAAAACAATTGATGGGCATCTTCTAAATCTCAGAATACATTTGAAGCTCTGTCACTGGGCCCAAATTAAGACTCCATGTGACTCTTTCCCTCCCACTGTCATTATCTTAGTAAAAAGAGCATTCAGGTCATTGTCACTCTCACTACCTACCTATGCTAGCTTCCCAAATACAAGCCATACTATTTTAAAAAGGAAGAAATCTTGGGGCGCCTAGGTGGCTCAGTTGGTTGAGCGTACAATTCTTGGTTTTGGCTCAAGTCATGATCTCACGGTTTGTGGGTTACAGCCCCATTGGAGCGTGCTTGGGATTCTCTCTTTCTCCCTCTCTCTCTGGCCATCCCCGCTCATACTCTCTCAAAATAAATAAACTTAAAAACAAAAAGGCAAAAAAATCTTGCAGAGTTTAAAGTACTTAAAAGTACTATGATATGGCAACCACTCCAGATTAAACAAGTGAATGCTTAGAAAGGAAAGAAAGAGAAACAAAGTCAAGGCACTAATGGAAAGTTAAGGGACAAGTTATGCTGATGAACAATTAGACAAAGTTGTATATACCAACATCTTTAGCTAGAGAAATGTAAATTTTAATGTTACCCCTCTAAATAAAATACAGAAAACAAACAGCATGAAGTAAAAACACAGGCATAGCAATTCAACAAATAAATATAAGATCATGAAAATTCTTTTGAGGCAAAGCCTCTCTGGTTAAGTGAAATACAAAATATAAAAATTTTCTCTGTATAGGAGATACAATTAAAGCTCTAATAGAAAAGCTAAAATGTAAAAGTTGAACAAAAAAAGTCAAATCTAAACAAAATAAACCATATAACAATATTAGTATCAAATAAAATTTAAATGCAAAAGAATTAAAAGGTGAAAAATTAATCAATACATACATATATCAAATGACACTTCATGATAATATTTTAAATTTTAAATACTGTGTTTTATTTGTTAAATTCTTTAAAACAATATAGAAAATGTTTAAAACAATATAGAAAAATAGTTACTTAAAAATAGAAAAATACCAAAACTCTGTGCTGTAAATAATAATTTTATTTCTAGCATTCAAGTATAAAAAGAAATAGAAATAAAAAGGGACACTGACACAAAGCAAACTAAATATTTTAATTAATCACTGTCAAGATTAAGAAGTGAAACACTGATTTGAACTATACAACCTATTAGAAAGAATAGATATATATAAAGTCTGCATCTTTAATAGCATCACTATTTGAGACTGTTACAAAAAGAGAGCCTCGAGTCATTAAAATTCTTATTAACTTTTTAAAAATTGTACAAGTGACAGGTTGTATTTACAATGCAATAAATCCAGACCTGAATCATGTACTTTAATATCAGCAAAAAATAAATGAGGTTGCGTCAAAGAAGACATTAAAAAACTCTAATGCTACTACCAAAATAACAAGACTTAAGGGAAATAGGCCATTACAATGGAAGGCAAATTCATAGCTTTAAATGTTTTAGCACTTAAGAAAAGGTAATGAAGTAACTATTTTTTTATAGCTTTAAAAAAATACACCCAGTTAAGGGTAGGAAGTAGAAAATATGAAGCAGAAGTAAAGTAACAAAGGGCAGAAACAGAGACCTCATAAAATGCAACATGTAGTTCTTTCATATTAATAAAAAGAAAAAATCTCTAATATATTTTTTTTTTACATCTCCAATTTTTATTGGCAAAGAGAGTAGCCATTTTCATAACAAAGCCTATCAGAAACATCCACCAGCTTTGCCCAATGTATTTTCATTACATTCAGAGTATGCAATACCTGATGCATACTCTATTCTAGTTGTTAAGGCATGTGTTGAACCTCATTATGGTACTGGGCCCAAAGCACAGAATGTTTCTCTTGGTTACCTTTTAATTATCTTGCCAGTTACCTTTTAATTATGAATCCGTACTAGCATATAAAGTGCTGCTTCTACATATTTGCCTGACTAATAAATGTACTTTAAAAGAGATAATAAATATACTTTAAAAAGAGATAAATCAAAAATAAGACTACAAGTAACAGAGATAAAGCACATGCTTGTATGTTTTTTTTTCATTAGTATCTTAAGGGAGGAAGTACCAAAATTAACAGACATGGAAAATCAAAACTAAAGTATGTACAAACTAACAACTAAGAAACAACCTGAAAATATCACCAAACTGTGAATAACTTCCCAGCCACTGACTGCCATGAGTCCATTTCCAGTTCCCTTTTCTACTCAATTTTCAAATCATCCAAAGAATAGTTACCATATCACAGAGATCATTCTAGTATGGAAAAAACCACATTTTTTAAAATAGTGAATTGGTAAAACACACATGACACTGTTATGAAATCAGACAGTATCACAAAATATGGACAAGAGATCTTAAGAGTTCAGGAAAAAATAAAATCTGATAAAATACCATAGAACAATAGAAACGACTTGTATAACATAACAAAAGTAGAATTCACCCTAGCAAGAAAAGTTTATCTCAGAAGTCAGCTCTTTAAAAAGAGATTTTGAGGTTTTAAGATTCTAATCTCCTGAGTAGATGGCAAAAGGCAGTCACATCAGTTGTTGTTGTTGTTTTTAATGATGAAGACCATATTACATTTAATGGCATATAGCCCACGCTTATTGTGGACCAGTATCCATTACCTGATCCTACTTCCTTTAACAAAGAACAAAACAAAAACAAAAAAAACTATTAATGCAAGGTTTGTTCAAATTCTATTTAAAAATATTTTATAGTAATAGGTTTATATTAGTAAAGAAGATCAAAAATTATTGAGCCAAATCTCAGAATATTAAGTCAAATGACAAAAACAAACTTTAAGTAGAAAAGGAGGAAATGATAAATATAAGACCAGAAACTAACAAACAGGTAACAAAAATACAACAAAGAGAAAGCCAAAGGGTGGTTCTTTGAGAAGACTAGTAACACTGGCAAATCTCTAGCAAGCTGCATCAAGGGGGATGGGGGGAGGGGAACATGGGAGAAAAAAACACATAATCACTCTAAAAAGTTTTCCTTTGTGTATGGGACCTCAAATATCTCCTACTACTAATTATCCCCTAGTAAGTTCAAATTCCCATTCTCCAAGATAACTATTTAAATCTTTTTTCTCCACAAATCCCTCTATCTTCTATGTACTTCCACTTCAGCCAATATTAAAGTGATGACTATGCTTCATATTTGAGAAAACAGAATCTATTAGACCCAACACCTTCCTATCACATCCCACTATAATACAAAACTCCATCTTCCTGCCTCCAGTTAAAATGGATGAAGTATCACTGATGTTACTTAAAACCAAAACCAACAAACAGCTACATATGCTAAATCGAATCCCTTCTTGCCTCCAATTATGTCGTTCTCTGGAGCCTCATCCATCCCTCTAGACTCTGCATTCCCCACACCAGCCAACTGCTGCCCTATTTCGACATTCCTCTTCATTGTCAAGTGCTCCCAATGTTGCCAAGGCTCACAGTCTGTAATTACTTAATTTCAATTCTAGTCAGTTCTTACTACTTTACTGAAACCCTTGCTATCATCTCCATGTGGCCAAATTCACTTTTTTGTACGATTCTACCTAGAATAATCAGCAACATATGACGTAGCTGACCACCCTTTCAGGAAATATTCTTTCTTGGCTTGGTTTTCCTCCTCTTATCAACAGACAGCTCTACTCTGTCACCCTTGATGGCACCCCTCATGTGACCTCACGAATGCCTTAAGTTCCTTGGGATTCTGCTAGGAGCAGAATGTTCCACATCTGCCCTTCCTTCTTAGGCAACTTTACAGACTCTCATATGCAAAGAGCTAACCATTTAACACACATTATCTCATCCTCACAACCATGTGGGGTAGGAATTATACTTCCTAATTTTACAGGTTAAGAAAGTGAGGCTCACAGATGATGATTACATACCTCATGCAGTGGCATAATTGGGACTGGCACCTATATCTGATTCTAAAAATGAGTTCTAACTCAGTATACTCTAATTTAAAGAGTCTAAGCTATTAAGCATTTGAGCTAACAAAAAAAAAAAAAAAGAGAGAGAGAGAGAGAGAGAGAGAAAAGAAAGAAAAAAGGTATTCTAACAATTTCATTTTGTTTACATACAACTAAAGGCTAAGAAAACAAGAGATAACAACAGAGCAATGTACATTTATTACTGCCTGTTCATGTAATCCTTAAAAAATTTATATACCTTTAATAAACACATTAATATGCTAAGTCTATAATACTATTAAGTATCAGAGTCTCTTTACTATAAGTAATACTTTTAATTTTTCTAATAGTCAACATCATATATTGTCTACACATTTATAGAAAAGTATGTGTCTGACACTAGTCAGAGACTAGTGTCTTAATTTGTAATCTAGAGTAGGCATTGGACAGCTAGAGTTCATGGGTCAAATTCAACCCACACTCAATTTCTATAAATGATGTTTTACTGCAACACAACCAATTTTACATACTGTCTGTGACCACTCTCGTGCTAAAACAGCAGAGGTCAATAGTCAAGAGATCACACAGCCTGGAAAGCCTAAAATATCTACTATCTGCCCCTTTACAGAAAAAATTTACCAACATCTGATCTCGAGTAATCCATCCTGTACAAACAAAAATACATGAATATATATTTTCAACACATGCTAATTTATAATAAAACCACCCAAAGTCATTTAGGTTCCAACAACACAACCTAGAAAATATGAGAAAGTTAACTTGTAAATCGAGTATCTACCTAACATTTTAAAATCATTCATGTAGTATTCTGCTACAGATCATTAATTTGTAATTTGCACCAAAGACAGTTTCTAAAAAATAAAAAAAAATTTTCATTCCTAAACATCTAAGAAAAACTAAGGCAGGAAGGAAAGGAAGGAGAGAAGGAAGAAAAAAGGAAACCAGAAATGTTCATTTTTTCCATGCTTAATTTCTGTGATTTTCTTTTTTAATTTCAATAGTCAGTTTATATATGACAACGTTGGAGCCTTTCCTGTATTATAATTGACCTGTAGAAATTTGCTGTCATCAGTAAGATAAGCTCAGTAAAGCCGAAGGATTTTCTAGCACAGTTCCTTACACAGTGGGCAGTCAATAAAGGTCTGCAGCAGTGAGCTGCTTCAGAAACAGAGTTTTTCGTTTTTAACTTTTAACACGACACACTACTCACTTGGCAAAATAATTAGTCAAGACCAACAAGCCTCAGCATTTGGGGCTGAGATATATTATCTGAGTATGTAATAGGTGAAGTAGCAAGAGGCTGAAAAATGACTCAACATCCCCCAAAACATCTCATTTAACAGGCTGCAAGTTTTAAGTCATTTTTAGTTTTGAAGTTTTATTGAACTCTCCCCATTTTACATTTCAAATTCCAAAGGTTAAAGGCAGCTGAGTCGTTACTGAAATTTCCCCTTTCAACTTTGACTACTATGAGCCTATACTGAGCAACAGCTGCCAAGAATAGATGGAACTATGATGTTACCCAATTCAGGGAAAATGGTTTTATGTTTCTGTTTTTAAATACTGGGGTTTTAAGGCCTGTTACATGACCTTTGCTTGATTGGCATGAGAGTAGGGAAGGCCAGGAAAAAAAAAAAAAATCCAGGGAATCAAATTTTTCCTCTTACCATAATTCTAAACCATCTTCCAGAAGATAAACATGTGGAGGCTGGGAAACATCTGTACTCAGTTGGATAACTGGGAGCAGGAAAGGGTACAGGTTCTTGCTGTCTGCTCCTAATCCCTAAGGGAAGTATAAATAAAACTTAACGTAAGACACTCTAAGATCCCACCCCCACCAAAAAATAACCTATTGTATAAAAATGTCCTAAAATGAGCTGATAAAAAATAAATCCATCAGATTTTCTGGGATGGTCCTAACTATAAGCACTACTAAAACAAGGTTAGTTCTGTTTACAATTGAACAGCAAGTAGCAAGAAAATACTATTCAATTGCCCAGGGGTAGTAGAATCATATACACCAATGGTATAAACATCTGTTTTAAGAGGTTCCATATGTATCTTCCCCTCTGACTACTAAAGTGGTACTAACACTGCTATATTAAACTCCATAAACTATCTCACCTAAGTAATCTAAAATGAACCCAATCAAAATGTTCATTAGTAAGATAATTGCATTATAGTACATTCATATTCCAGAATAGTGACTAGCCAATGAAAAAGTATTAGGCATGGAATAAAAACAATCTCAAAAATAATTACAAACTGGATTTAAAAGATGAAGAAGTGTGTATATAACAACTGCAAAAACCCAAGACTTTTTAAACATACCTACCACATGCAAAGAGATACACACATAAAAATGTTTCTTTGGAGTATACAGAAAAAATTAACACTAATTAAATACAGGAAGGGGGAAAGGATGCTGAAAGAATGTAAAAATTATTTTTTTCTTAAGCTTTGTTTTAAAAAAATGCACAAAAATTTTTTAATGAACAATTTTTGCTAATATTTTTAATGACCCAAAAAATGGAGGAAGAAGAGGGGGATTTATCTAAAATTCTAGTTTACCTAATTATTGTTTTATGGAGATTGACTCAGTGTATCACACTAAGTCCAAGCACTCTGAAAGGAAACATAAAGGATAAGAAGCCAATTTTTAATCCATAATAATCTCTGTAATCTGACAAACACAGAAAGGAAACCAATGAATATCACACATCTCCTCATTTAGGAAGTAATTCAAATATCAATAGCTAAACAAAATCTGTTAAGCAAAACAAAATCTGTATGTATACATCTTCTGTTAAGCAAAACAAAATCTTTATGTATACATCTTCTGATGCCATATATATACTGAGTTCAATCTTTATTAGTGGGACAGATACCTAAATGGAAATGCATAAAGCTTATCCTTAAGTAAGTTTGATTCTTTCTAAAACTAAAAATCAGTTGAAAGACCTTATTAAAGATCTTTTTAAAGGAAGATAGTTATTAAAATGTCACACTTAATAAAGTAGTACACTGTGTCTTAAAATGAAGTTCAATTTCACTCTCTGTAGTTCAATCTTTAATACAACAACAAAAGAAAAGGAACATTAAGATAAACTAGTCAAGTTCATTTTGATTATTAAGCAGACTTAAAATTTCCTAGAAAAATTAAAATCTATCTACTTACTTAGTGCACATCCCAAGAAGCATGAGACACTAGCTTTCGCAAAACTAAAGCCTCTGCTAAACATGTAAGACTCTCGGTCAAAGCCTGAAGACATTTACCTTTGTAGTCTAATGGCCTGAAGAATGTGTGCAATCCCAGATATACAACTTTAAATAAATGTGAACATTCTCTCGGCCCACGGTCATAACTACAAGACATTGTCTACAACATTATGAAAAAAATCACAGTAACACATTTTCTACAACAGTATGAAAGCTCAAAATTAAATTCATTAGTTATTAAAATGATCAGAAATGCTTCAAGAGGCAGAAATCTTATTGTATAATAATTACATAAGACAGAAGGGAAAATGAGGTGAAGGGTATTCTATACTATCTTTGCAACAGTCAGTGAATTTATAAGGTTATTATTATTTTTTAGGTTAAGGGAAAAAAAGAATAAAACCCCCTAAATATTGGCATTTCACAGGATAACGTATTTGACTGCCTTCTCCTGTGTCATGTGCATGCGGAAAATGTCCCAAAATATTATCTCCAAACACAGATCTCTGAACTCCAGACACTGAATAAATACAGGACATCATCACCCAGAAGTCATCTCAAACTCTTAAGGTGACCACCGAACCAATTCACTGTCTTCCTAAAAAAAAGCTCCTGTCTGGCCTTTCCAAACTCAAGTGACCTGTACGACTACCTATTTAGTGGTAAACAGTCTCACATCCTCCTCCTAGTTCCTGTTCCTACTCACCCCACATCTCAACAATCCTTTATTCTACTATTTTTCAAATCTTTCCCCTTCTTTCCATGCATTTTACTTCAGATCTGCATCATCTATTTTCATGGTTAACAGAAAACGTACCAACCACTTTCCCTGACCTTAGTTTTACTCCATTCCAAACCCTGTCTCCACTGGCACCCTGATTACCTTACTAAAATAAAAATGTTAACACTTTTTGCTCTGAACTTGAAGAGATGTTCTTGTGGCCTTCCTGACCAGGCCCCTATAACCATGTTCTGTACTATGCTCCGGTCACACCATACAACTCAGTATTATCAATCACAATGTTAAAATCTGGAGGAAGCGGACAGATTTAACGCATGCATTTACTACTCTTCTCTGCCAGGATCCACTTAAAGAATATAGGAGGATGTGTTTAAAAGATCCATAACCATAAGTACAAAGATAACGTAAGAAAAGATAAGGACTGAAAAGACAAGCAGTAACTTAGCAAACTTAGAAAACCAAGCTCAAAGCCAGCTGTAAGAAAAGGTCAAGAAGCAACTTGATTTACATCAAAGAAACTCCAAAAGACACAGGAACTGGCAGCACCAGGTACTTTGGGAAGAGTGACGTTCAAGGTCAGGTATTAAAACTAAGAGGGCCTCTAGAGTTTTACAAAGCAGCATGATGCCAAGATCTCATCCAAGTCCACAAACAAGTGGTCCCGTTTGATTCTTTGATAACGTAAAACAAATTATCTCAAGACAAGGAGATACCCGGTAATGAAAAGCAGGGATACATTAAAAAAAAGGGAGATGTAACATGCAAGAGACAGGAAAATGAAATATCTTTTACTAAGAAAAGACATCAAAAACAAGGATGGTTCCCCTACAAAACTACCCAGCTAGATTATATCCAAAAGGAAAAATGCGCAATTTACTACTGTAAATGTAAGTTCCCCATACATTTTCAACTCTCTCCATTAGCGTTTTTGTTTTTTTTGTTTGTTTTTTTAAGTAGGCTTCTGGTCCAGCCTGGAGCCCAATGCAGGGCATGAACTCATGACCCGGAGATCAAGACCTGAGCTGAGATCAAGAGTCAGACACTTAGCCAACTGAGCCACACAGGAACCCCCCAATTAGCTTTTTAGTGCCCTAAACTTATATTGACAAAATGTTGATGATTCTTGAAGTTGGGTGATAGTTACCTAAAGACTGATTATATTGTTCTTCCTTTTGTGTATGCTGCAAATTTTTCACAACTTAAAAAATAATAACAAAAGCAGGCAATCAAGGATCAAGAGATGATCTCTTCAATCAGAGACTACTAGTCTGGGTTCCCAGAGCTTAAAAAATGAAAACAAAAACATACAAATAAACTATTATCTCCCTCTCAAATCTGAAAAGCCCAAAATGGCAGTGTTTTCTATAAAATGAACCTTAACAATAACCCTTAGTATAATTTTCTCAAATGACTGAAAAACACATTTTAAGCTATAGTCTTAGCGATGAGCACTTGGCTGGAACCCTGCACCTCTGGCCTAAACAAATAGAGGGCAGAAGGGTCACAAAGGAAGGAAAAGGCCCTATCCTCTCCAAACATTCCGAGCAGGTTACTGTGGCTTCCTCAGACTTCCTGAGGTAATCCTACCTAAGGAGACAGAGAAGCTGGGTTTTTTCACACCTCCCTCACAAAACTCTCAAAAGGAGTCTAATAAGAACACATTTTGGCAAAGATGTAACACAAAAGAGGTGGGATCACAGTTTGTTCTGTTATTTCTGAGGGCAATCTCAGGACAGTCAGTAACCTTATCCTAACCTTTGTACCCTTTTCTACAAAAGGGACATAATCTTCGCAAGAGATCACAACAATTAAATAGTAGATAAGAAGAGATGCTACATGAGACAGTTATTAAAAAGAAGGTGTTTTTACAGGAATTTTGTATCACTATTCATTTATTTGAAACTGCCTTAGGTAGGATTTTTTAACTATAAAACTCATCTGTAAGGTTTACTGAAAGAAAAAAAATTGCATTTCAAAAAAAGGATGTCTGAGAAAGGTTTTTTAAAAACTCGTGTTCACGTGTTTTTTCCCCCCTATTTTTAACTTATTCAAAAAATGGAGAGTGGTAACTATCAACTCAGAGCTCTCTCCATTGGACTTTTTTAAAATCACAATTTGGGGCAAGGCCAGTAAAACTCAGTTGAGCATACCTGGATGCAGATATTAGATTTGGCATTAAAATCTTACCTTTCTGTCCTCTCGCCGTCAGACTGTAAGTCACTGTAATAGTTCAAATGACAACTACAGCCTGTTCATCACTCTCTGAAATCTGAGATTCCTCTCTACCTGCTGCACAACCCTGACACCTCAAAGTCACGAGGACGAAAACCATATTCACTCCTTCCCTCAAAAGTAACTCACCTGATTGTCTACCTTCTCAATTTATGAAAGAGTAAAATTTTGATGTTAGATCACAAAAAAAGGGTGAAAATGAAGAGCAAATTTATACAGAAAAGCTCTGAATACCAAGCAAAGTGCATGGAAAGTATAACAGACTGCACAAATCATGAGTCTATCACCATGAGAGACCACTTCATCTAGTGAATGAAACGTCTTTAAAAAGGAGAGAGTATTTCCTACATGTCAAAAAATGTCCAAAGCCAACACGCAAAAGTAGTTTTTAAAACTGTTTAAGATAATTCATGAAAAAGACATAACTGGGAGGCCTTTCACTACCATTAAAATAAAGCACATGAAAACAATGAAAAATTTGGAAAAAGAAAAAAAAAAAGCAAAAACCCAGAATCTTAAGCACAGAGAACTGGTGATGGCCAGAGGGGAGGTGAGGGAGAGGATCGGTGAAATATAAAAAAGGGATTAATGGGTACAAAACTCAATTTATATAATAAATAGGCCTCAAAGATGAGAAGTACAGCACAGGGAATACAGTCAATAATACTCTAATAACATTGTATGGTGACAAGGGGCATCTACACCCCTTGTGGTGAACACTGAGTAACGTACAGGACGGTCCGATCAACTGTTGTACACATGGAGCTAACAGAACACTGTATGTTAATCGGACTTCAATAAAAAAAAGAAATATACTAAATTCAGAAACTGGAAAGTAACTTACCTGAACAAGATGAATAAGTGTTGTCAGAATAGCACATCTCAACATATTGTGTTCTTCGCTCTGCTTCCAAAGAAGAGGCAAATACTGTACCAAACATCCTACATACGGTCGTATCTATCACAACAGAAGGAAGGGAAGCAAAAGGACTGTATTAGGAAAGAAGGCAATTTCCTTCAAGACACAATGACAGAACATTATTAAGTCCCAGGAAGGAAATATTTAATATTTTCTAGATGAAATATATTATGTATGTATCTTTTTAAAAATAAATCAGAGACATAAAGCTCTATGGTTATTATTTTTCAAGAATTTAAAATAAGTACCAAATTTACTGCACGAAATAAAATTTAGGAAAGCAACATAATGTAACCAGTTATCGAGAGCTTAACAGAAAACGTTATTATACCCTAGTTCTTTTTTAATAAAACAGCTTACCTAACTGGAAATTACACTGTTTTAAAAAGTCAGCATTTACTCATACATTCAACAATTATCTGATGGCATCCTCCAGTAACAGGCCCTGAGGACAAGGCACCAGAAAGAAAAGAATGTAAAGGTACACTTACAAACCCTTACAATGAAAAAAGATAAGTATAATGATAAAGGTGTACAGGAGGTATAATGAAAACACAGAAGAAAATCCTTTAAAAAAAATTTTTTTTAATGTTTATTTATTTTTGAGAGAGAGAAAGAGACAAAGATCAGAGTGTGAGTGAGCAGGGCAGGGGCAAAGAGAGAGGGAGACAGAGTGTGAAGCAGGCTCCAGGCTCTGAGCTGTGAGTACAGAGCCTGATTCGGGGCTCAAACTCACAAACCATGAGATCATGATCTGAGCTGAAGTCAGACGCTTAACTGACTGAGCCACCCAGGCATCCCAAGAAAATCCTTCTTAAAAGATATGATTCTTAAAACCACATGGATTAAGCTAACCAGTTTTAAAAATTAAAAATAAAAATATTTCTTTAAAATTAAGCCCTGAGAGACAGCACAGCTTGACAGTGAGTTTCTTAAAAAATAAAAGGGATCTACACTGAAGCTGGACCGCGCTCCAGTGTCTCGGTTGGTTTATGGTCATCGTATTGGGAATTGCTCTGATGAAGAGTAGGCTTCATGACAAACAGAAATACTAGACCTTCACAACTTCAGCAATAGCTATTTCAATCCCACGTATTAAAACTAAAAATTACTCCCAGAAAAATGAGATTGCCATTTCTGCTTACAAAATGCCACACACTAAACAGGGAGCAAAAAAGGTGTAGAATCTGTTGCCCTTGAGGATGCGAGGAAGGTTACAAAAGACAAGTTAAGTATTTGCCCAAATATTTAAGTGAAATAAAACTGAAAAAATATTACAAGCCTATTTATTATATATCAACTTATCTTCAAATTTTTAATTACACTATTATTTATTGAACACTTAATCTTGCTAAGTGTTCTTTATCTCAGAGATCACTCCAATTAGCTTATAAAACAGACCAACTAGTACGTAAAAACACAGGTTTTAAAGTACCTAGCTCATTCATACTTAACTGAAAACAATGTATAACAGCATGTTCTACTGACATGGAAAATAAACCAATTTTGGTTTTAATATTCAAGTGAGAACACTTTCCAAGGAGGGGCACAAAGGGAGTACATTCGAAAGTCAGAAATTATTTACATCCCAAACGTAGCTGTACACTGGAATTGATGATATTCTAAATTTAAATTATTGCTTCAAAAATGAATTTCAATAATCACCCAGAGTTACTGTTGCAAAAGATAGCCCCCCAAAACAAGGGTGCAGAGCGGGAGATCAAAAAACAGTGAGGGGGCGCCTGGGTGGCTCAGTAGGTTAGGCATCCCACTCTTGATTTCAGCTCAGGCATGATCTCACAATTCATCCCATGTTCTGGGCACTGACAGCACAGAACCTGCTTGGGATTCTCTCGATGTCGTTCCCCCCCCCCCCCCGCCCCCCCGCTCACACTCTCTTTCTCTCTCAAAATAAATAAAATAAATAAACTTTAAGAAAAGAGAGGGAGAACATGAGAGCCAAATATGTTCCCTGAGGCTGAAAGGGAGGAGGTTAAAAAGTATGCTATTGGGAAAACTGAGAAAATCTTATATGGACTTGATATTAGATAACAATATTACATTAATGTAAGTTTCCTGAGTCTAATCATGGTTATGTTAAGAAGAGAAGTCTAATATTCTGGGACAAAGTGCCATGATGCTTGAAACTAAAGTTCAAAGAGTGTAACAACAAGAATTTGTATATGCACACAGATTAAAAAAAGAGAAAATTCAGTAAAAATTAAAACCTGAAAGAACTAGGTGAAGGATATATGGGTGTGGATGTCTTGTAACTTTTCTGTACATTCAAAATATTTCAATGAAAAGACTTAAGGAAAAATACTGCTCATATACAATCCTGAAAATGATTACCATCTATGGGCTATTTCGGTAGGCCAATATCAATTATTTGGTCAACACCTAAAAAATCACATGGAATTAGCAATGTTTACTAGACACTGGGCTAAATAACAACCCTATAAAACATTAAACTATCAGCTTAACACAAATGAGATGAAAAAGTACACCAAATACACTCATCTTTTGGCACCTATACTCAAAAAGAAAAGAAAATAGAATATGAGTTAAGTCATCATATACAGGGAGGTATCCACTTTCCTTCATAACACATTACTGAAAATCAAGTATGTGACAGCCTAAGAAATGTTCTAAGAAGGTTTTCCATACATGGGGACTTTAAAAAGTAAGTACCAATGACACGTCTTTTAGATATAATTTTCATAAAATATTTAATATTTCACACAAGCCCTTTAATTTTGTTCTTTTTCTTCAGAAATGCAGAAGTTCAAAGACTATCTGCCTGACATCCAAACCTGATGATTACCTATTTCTTCTATGTATTTACTGGATTGCCGCAATGGAATAATTTATCAACTACTTTTTCAAAAAGTAGAGAAAATATAATCTTTAAATAATTGTACATTATATTATAAAAATGGTGACACTTCACTGAATCTTCAAAATTAAACCATTATGTGTTATCTTACTGTTTGTTGTAAGATGGCTCAAACTGTCTGTAACCCAAGGGGCAAAAATCAAATTTAGCCTATGAAAGACAGGTGAATGATATACAAGCAGTAGGACTGTTCAAAGGTTAACATAGGAAATTTCAAGAATCAGATGCCTGAAAATACTTTTCATGATGATTTCCTGATTTCTGAAAACACAAAATACTACTGGATTAACTCTATCTTACTATTTACTGGTGACACAGTCACCTGAGTTGCTTAGGCTATCTGTGTTCAAAAAAGTGCATATGGATAAAAACACAAAAGCACTTTTAAAATTACTAAGCATGAGGGGACACCTGGGTAGCTCAGTCAGTTTAGTGTCCAACTCTTGGTTTCATCTCAGGTCATAACCTCACGGTTCACGGGTTTAAGCCCCACGTGAGGCTCAGCAGTGACAGTACAGAGCCTGACAGGGATTCTCTCTCTCTCCTACCCTCTGCCATTCCCCCACACTTGCGCACACACAAGCACACACTCTCTGTCTCAAAAAAAAATAAATAAATTTTATTTATAAATATATTTATATTTTAATAAATTATAATAAATATTTATAATTTATTTATAAATAAATTAATTAAATTTAAATAAACCTTAAATTTTACTAAGCATGAGGAATTTCAACCTAGGATTAAAAAGATTTAGAGATTCGGGAGGATGTAGTTAAGAAAATTCATTTCCACAGAAAGAAATCTTTAATACGTTTCCATTAGCCAGATGGTATCTAAATAAGATTACAAAAAATGGTCACATCTTGTTTCTACAATTTTTTAATGAACAATAATTTACTGCATTTGTATAATGATCTAAAGCATACTGCATATGTGTAATAATTTCATACTTAAGACACCTGTGAGTCAAGTGATTTCAGAATTATCTTTATTATTTTAGACACAATGGAGCACCTGGGTGGCTCGACTAGTTAAGCATCTGACTTCAGCTCAGAATATTATCTCACCACTCCATGAGTTATTATCTCACCACTCCGTGAATTCAGGCCCCACATCAGACTCTGTGCTGACAGCTCAGAGCCTGGAGCCTGCTTCAGATTCTGTGTTTCCCTCTCTCTCTACCCCTCCCCTGCGCGCACGTGCACGCTCTCTCTCTCTCTCAGTAATAAACATTAAAAAATATATATATATATACACATAAGGACACAAACTTAAAGACCTTACCCAAACGACACAGGAGACACAAGCACTTGAAAGGAGTTTAAAAGAGTCTCAATTAACTATCTGTATGATCAAAATCTCTCAATATTCTTCATAAACGAGTATCAAAATGAAATAACGTAACTAATGTAATAAGAATCCCAAACACTAAGGAAATTGTAAGGTAACACTATTTTTAGACACTCGAACCCAGATCTGCTCAAAGTGATTAACAGTGACTCAAAACTGCCGATGGAGCTGCATGCTGACTGTGAAGGCTGGTAATACCACCAAGATGTATGTACTTTGACAAGTTCCTTAAAATCTCAAACTGTTCGAGATGATAAATTCCAACCCTCACCCAAAGGTTCTTGTGAGGATTAAATGAGAAATATATGCAAATTATTTAGCACGGAAGTTGGTAACTTAGTATTATTCAGTAATTGATAGCAATTCTCATCAATTACTTTAGAACAAGCTCAAGCAATCAGAACTCACTAAAAGACACAGGAACAAACTCCAAATCTGTGGACATGAATTCAGTTATCTTTCCCTAGTAACTCACAGATTTACTTCAGTACTTTTCGAACAAGGATATGGAGTGGTGAACTAGGATATGAGAAACCACAAGGGTAATTAATTATACGGTAGTTTCTTGGATTATTAGTTTTTCACACAAATTAGGAGAGATAGGGAAGCTGAATAACTAACTTAACATTTAATATCTGTTGAGAACTTTACATATCATTTTTATATTAAGCTAAACATGGACATAATGTGGACCAAACTGCAAAACACATTTAATTTTGAAGGTAAATATAACCGACCTCTGAAAATAGCTGCATTTGCTGACACACTTGTGGCTATGTCCTCAAACACACTGAATTTTAAGAAGTATTATTAAATATAAACTGGTTCTACTAAGACAGATAAAATTCTGCATTCTGAACCCCTCTACATTACTGATCCCATTTTAAGATTTTTTAATTTTAGATTTTAATATTCTCAAGTCATTTTTTTAAAATGCGAGTACACATGTCAATATAAGCGAAATCACAACCGTATAGGTTATAAGCATTTTAATGTGTTAACTTTTAAACAATGTAGATAAAGCAAAGCTATTACTGCAATCCTACATATACTCCACTCACCTGACATTGAATGTTTTACAACAAAATTACCTGTATATTTACTCTTTCAATCACACAGGAAAGGACATGCAAAACATGCATCTTTGTGTCACATTCTGTAACTTGCTGCAGCAGCTGAAAAAGTAGTGTGAACATGGTTTCCAAATACTGCAGTAAACAGAAAAAAAACAAAGGGTCATAAGAGAAATAGAAATATCTTCACAAACTGAAATAACAAAATTAAATCATAATGTCAAAGCAATAAATAAGAGATCAGCAACCAGAACTCCAGCATTACCTAAAGAAAGCTGAAATTGTTCAAGTTGCCAACGTTTAGGAATCGCATTCTCTTTTTTTTTGGGGGGGGGGGGGGATTTTCTTTTTTTATTGTTCCTTAATTGGTCCATTTTAGAATTAAACTCATCCACAAAGTGAATCATGTTTTCAGTGGAAAACCGTGTCTAAATTTTGCGTTTAAATTTTATACTGCTAAACTAAGCTGCTAACGTTATCTGGTCAGTGTCCTTGTGTGCCTGTTGCCAATCACAAGATACTTTGTTTTGCAAAGTCTACTCATTAAAACAAAAGAAATACCAATAAGTATACTCGCATACCAGCTCTCTGATGTGGCCCTTAAGATATGCTGCATGGAGATCTCACTTTCCATAGATATATATCTGTTATTCAAAGAATGACCGAATATTTATTATTAGGAAATAGGAAACAAATATCCATGTCTGGCTGTTAACGCCTAGATTACAAAATGACAGTAGGGATTAATAGGTCACAGAATGCCAGATACTTAAATAAAACACACATCTGATCTTTCAGATAGTTCATTTTTAAGCAGATTTCTAAAACATATTTATTTCATCCCAAAATATCTAATGATTCTTTTCCTAATGAAAATCCTCTCTACAAGTTTGTCCATGTACGACCTCCACAAGAAGTACACACAGACACTTTATCATGTAACTTTCTTCTTGCCTAGTCTTCCTAAGAATAAATACTACTGCCATAGTCTTATTAACATATTTAACAAGTGCTTACTGAGTACCTGTGAAGTGAAACACCATGTGGGCTTCTGGGAATTAAATGAAGAATAAAAAGATGACCCAGTAGGACTTGGTGTTCTACTATTCAAGTAATTTACAATCTAATGCAGGACACAGGCATATATACACAAAGAAATAGTTGAGGACTATAAGTAACAGACACAGATAAAACGAAGTTACTAGATGTTTTGTAATTGGAAAAAAGGTAAAAAAAAAAAAAAAAAAAAAAAGTTTAACAGTCACCTCCAAAACAGTTAAGATAGCTAAAAAAAAAAAAAAAAGCAGAATATAAGTAAACAGTTATGAATTTAAAAATTACCAATAAAGGTAGTAAACTTCCAAAATCATCTTAATGTACTTTTAAATTTGGCTTCAATAAGTATCACATACATATAATTTCATTTATAAAATAACACTTAATTTGCAAAAGACATAGCAGATTGTGATCAATCTTAAAAATATTCTCACCGGCAGAAACTGATCTGTTCTAAATTCAAAATCATCAACAGGTAAAGAGCAGTTAAGGAATACTGAGAATGTATGAGGTTAATCAGAATAAAATAGATCTAAAACCCAAATATAATAATCAAAAACTATATTTTAAGCGATCTAACAAATTTCGCAAAAAAAGTTACTTAAAAGTGTTAAAATTCTTCACAATGAAGTATTTTTTATTTTAAAGATTTTATTTTTAAGTAATCTCTACACCCAACATGGGACTGGAACTCACAACCCTGAGATCAAAAGTCACACACTCCACTGTCTGAGCCAGCCAGGCACCCCATCACAATGAAGTATTTTTAAATTCTTTAAAGGATATTTAACTTCAGTGTTGTCGCTGTTTCGATACGGACCTAAAGAAAGTACATCATGAGATTTTAATAATTCTGAAACTACTAAATATCATTAATATCAAATGGCAGGAAATTTATTCCAAATCACTTTTACTTTTTGCTAGTATTAAAGTCACAGAGGTTATTAACATCTGGAAATAAAAGACTATTCCTCTTATTTTGCAACAAGACTTGAAAAAGTCAACTAGTGTCCATTCCCACCCTTCTCAGTTTCTCATAATTTGTTTCAACAGTCTTTAATCCAGGGGGTGCTTCCAGGAAAATGGATAATTTGCCCTAAGTGTGAGACAAGGGTGGGACTAAGAGAAGAATACAAAGGTGCTGCCACACAGGGAGAGAAGGCTGAGATCACAGATGAGAGACAGGCAAATGGGTGAGGCTGGTGAAGCTGGCAGATGTTTGGTGAAGAGGGAGGGAGGAGAAAATGGAAAGAGGAGGGAGAAGGAAGAACACACATTCCCATCTGCAACCACAATTACAGGAAATCCGTGAAATATACAAAGATCTATTTTGAGATTTTCTAAATTCCAAAGTTCACAAATACACAAAGATTTGTACAGGTTCCTGACACTTCCAAATCTTAATTTGTGTGTCAGCATGTTATCCGGGCAAATCACACCACAACAGCATCATCCCTATCGCTCTCTTTCAAGGGTTATCTGGGATTTGGTCAGCTAAACTGGCACAGGCTACGATACCCAGAGTTTCCACAAAACATAACATGAACTCAAGCCATGACTAAATTCTATATCTAGTTAAACGTTTCAACTAAAGGAAAGAAATTCACTCAATATGCATTATACTCCCCCAGATCAAATGACAATGTCAAAATGTCAGGCAACTATCAGAGATAGAGATGTACTCCACCCAGTGGCCTTGGATACAATAAAATTTATGGAGTCCTATTTGAGAAGTTGCTTTCTCCAGTAACGGCATTATATATTTTTTTAAAGATTTAGCCTTTTTAAAACTCAGTTATTCATTCATTTATTTATTAATTTTGGGGAAGGGGCACAAGTAAACAAGGGGCAGAGAGAGAAAGAGAGAGAGGGAGAGAGAGAGAGAGGATTCCATACAGGTTCCACATTGTCCACGTAGAACTCGAAGTGGCTGGAGCTTGCCCGAAATGTGGCTTGACTGAACTCATGGACCGTGAGATCATGACCGGAGCCAAAGTCAGATGCTTAATTGACTGAGCCACCCAGGTGCCCCCGGTGCACCTGCACTATCTCTACTCTGTTGCAGCCAGTCTTGTGACGACGTGTTTATAAGATTAGGAAGCCACATAGATAACCATACTTGCTCAGGATTAAATCTATCCCAACCCTGTAAAAGCACTCAAGCAAGATAATGTAGATTATGAAAGCCAGAGAACATTTAGATTTAGCAGTATCTATATAAGCACATGCATATATACACAGATGAACACATCTATACATATGTACATACTACATGTTTGTATACTGCCGGGTACATAAATATGTGTATAAAGTATCCTCCCACATTAGCCAGCATTTCTCACAAGTTGAAATTAAAGATCTTATATACACTAGAAAGCCAAAGTGTGCAACCTTAACTTGGTACCTTACTAAACAAAGTCTTAAGAAGGATCAACAAAATATCGGTGGCAGGATCAAACAAGTGTAGAAGGTGTAAAACTGAGATGAAATCACCAGAAGATACACAGGAAAAGGGCAAAAGCTGAACCTACAGCAGCATTCCCTCTAAGAGTATTCCTTAGATATTAGTGTATGTGTGATCTTGGATAGTCACTATTCAAATATATGTTTCAAAGGTTCTCCTCAGTCCTAAAGCAAAGAGGACTACTGGAACATTTAGCCCAGTGTTTTCCAAACTTATCCAGCCATGAAACCCTTTTTCTCCAGTAATACTCATTGGGATGTAATTAATGTTCCACTCTTAAAGTGCAGAATTAAATTTCTCTTATTTCTTTCTGAACAGATACCTCAAAAATGAGTAAAAGATTCAAAAAATTTCTCGATTTCCCTAAGAAAACTTAAGTGAAATTTAATCCTTTTGTAACACTTTCATAAAACATTTAATGTCTTCTGTCTGATACCTCTGAGAAAAGAGCAAATGTTTCCAACTGGGCAAAGAAAAACTTAAACCTATAAATACTTTAAAGGTATTACGAAAGTAAACTCATTCCAGCAAACAGTAATCTAAACAGTTTTATTAATAAACTTTTAAGAATTTAGACATGGTAAAATAAAACTGGATTCCCTTGTAACTTCCCATGTTTAAACTATTTAATAGTTACAGCATTATATTTAGAGTAAATTCCCAACTATTTACACAAAGTAGATAATGGCCAAGTGACAAATCCAAATAACAGTTCTATCTGCCTTTGGAATACATTGAGCTTCTACAATGGGTTTATTTATTTATTTATTTTTAATTGGGAGAGCAATAGAGAAAGAGAGAATCTTAAGCAGGCTCCACACACAGTGCAGAGCCCAGTCCGGGGCTTGATCCCACAACACTGGGTTCATGGCCTGAGCTGAAACCAAGAGCTGGATGCTCACCCGACTGAGCCACCCAGGAGTGCCAACAGGTTTACCTTTCTAATTATGTTTTCCTTCACAGAACATTATTTTTCTGACCCTCTCTGACTCTTCAAAAAAAAAAAAAATATTATGTCAACACTTATTATAAAGGAAACAATTCCAATGGCTAAAACACACACACACACACACACACACACACACCACAGAAAGTGGCTTATGTACACACATGGAAATGAGAAAAGGATGGCCCAAGCTTTTGCTGAAAAACAGGCTGATAGAATGGGTTCAAAAAATTTTTTAAAGGAGTATACTGAGAAATGATTAAACAAGACCTCAGCCTAATTCGGGGGCAGAAAAAAAAATCATGTATTTTTACATAAAAATAACTTGAAACTGAGGAAAAGACAACTAGACTCCATCTTTTCAAGACTATGCTAGGATCCAGTCTAAGCCCAACACAAGGAATATATACAGTAAGTCATGAATATATTCACTCGGGCATAAAATAAAGCCTCGCTTTGAGTGAGCCTCTCTTCCCTCCCTCTCTCTTCCTCTCTCTCGGACCCTCATGGGATTCTCTCTCTCCCTCTCTGCCCTTTGCCCACTTGTGCCCTCTCGGACTCTACCAAAAAAAAGAATATTATGTCAACACTTATTATAAAGGAAACAATTCCAAAGGCTAACACACACACACACACACACACACACACACACACACACACACACACACCAAAAATCCCTTCAAAAATGAGAGACAAAGAAAAAATTAACAGTCAAGATGAACTAGATGGTGGTACCTCAAGTATGAGAATGACAAAATCCATACTGAATAAGAAAAAAAAATATGTAAGCTAAAAAAGAATCTTTAAAAAAAATGTCATCTGACTCTACAAAACTACAGTTTAGTTAAATGTCTTTTCACTGACTCTTCGTGATAAGGGTAAATAATAATCAAAGAACTTCCCTCCCTTAAATCAAACTGCTTGCCAAGGAATAACTACAAGAGTGAAAGGTTACCAACATACTAAATCTATAAACTATTCTTGAATATGAAGCTTAACATAAATTAAACTTATAAAAAATAGTCTTAAAACATTTAAGAAACATACCACTAAGTCTTGATCTTGAAGCAAGTTACAAATTGCCTCATATAACATGGGTCTTAAGTCAGACTTGAATTTCACAGAAATCCACTGACCGATGAGCCAAATCACCCTGCGTCGCAATGGCTTATATCTGAATAGGGAAAAATCATGAAATTAAAATGGTAAATATTCTACAAAGTATACTTCATTTAGTGTATTTTATCATTTAAATTTAAAATATAGTAAGGAAGCAATCTATACTGTTTATATAAAAACTTAAAAGCCACTTCTAAATGTACCACAGTACACATACTACAAAACCACCTAAGCTCTCAAATTTAAGTATCCCATCATAGAATGTGACTCATTATCAAAAAAGATATTTTTAAAGTTGTAAAACATTTTCAGTAACAATATACCCATTTCTTTCTCTATGATCATCTTTTCTAAAGGAAATGAAGGCTCTTTAAAGCAAGAAAAAAAGACCCACAAAGCTATAAACAATTATGTTTAAGAATTCTACCCATAAAGTCTCTTACTGATACTATATAAATTTTAGTGGCGAGATGATAACTGTTTTGTGCATAAATGGAATAAGCTAATGAAGATTCCACATTTTTTAGAAAATTATAAAATTTTAAGATGACTAAGCACATAGAAAGAACTGCTCATTAAAGTTGAAAAATAGTTGTTTAAGTATTCCCTGCCCTCAAAACGTTTACAACTCACCTAAAAGAATTAAAGAATGTAGAGCTATATACTAGGATTTCAGAAAAGGAAGAGAAAGGAGTGGGTGGGGGAAATGGGATTTGAATAGCCTTTAAGCTAAATAATACTTGGGTAGAAAATCAAGAAGATGCTATTTGAAGGGACGGGGACTGTTTAAACGAAGTCACAGAGGTGGAGGTAAACAAGACTTGTATACAGTGTAATGGAGGAACCAATGAACCATCAATTTTGAACTGAGATCTCCGAGACTGCTACAGTCAACATTCTATTCCGGATACAGAAAAGGATGCTCAGAAAGTTCAAATTCTAAGTTCACTTAGATCACAGTCACTTCTGGGCAGAGTTAAAATTAGAAGTTAGTTTATTCCCCAAAATATGGTCCCTGGACCAGCAGCATCATTATCCTGGAAGCGTGACAGAATCATACAATCTGACCCAGACCCTAAAATATAACCTATATCAGGACGTGCATCTCAACAAGATCACCAACAGATTCATACGCATGTTTGAGAAATACTGGTCTAGATCAGCTCAGTCCAGAAGAAATATAATGTAAGCAAATATGTGATTTTACATTTTTTATTACCCACATTAAAATAAGTAAAAAGTAAAATTTCCATATTTTTATTTATCTCAATATATCCAAAATACTATCATTTCAACATCAATACATATTTTACACTCCCCAGGTTTTCAATTTAAAGTCATTTCATCACTTTTATTAAATTCATTTCAACTACTCATTAGCCATATGTAGCAGGTACTGTACCTGACAACACAGATCTAGAGTAAATAGCCTCTAGGCTTTAAGGAAAATCAAAGCACACATGTGTCTTTCTACTGAAGGCTTTCTGTAGATCAAAGGTTCACTAACTTCCTGTGGGCAGAGTTACAATACATCTTACTCACCACACACTTTACGGGGCATAGCAAATTCATGGCAAACTGAAAATATTCAATGACTGAATAAATGATTAACTCAACCAATAAATAGCAACTTATTGGGCAAAATTACTTTTTTAAAAAAATGTTTATTTCTAGAGAAAGAGAAAGCGAAAGCAGGAAAGGAGCAGATAGAGAGGACAGACAGAATCCCAAGCAGGCTCCATGCTGCCAGCACAGAGCCTGACTTGGGGCTTGGCTCGATCTCATGAACTGTGAGATCATGAGCTGAGCCAAAATCAACATGGAAGCCTTAACCGACTGAGCCACCCAGCCACCCATTGTCAAAATTACTTTTAAAGCATCTCCAACTCTACAGTTCTATGGCTCTCAAGATTTATAAAATGAGCCATACGTGGATATCTTCTATTCATTCATTATTGTAGTTAAAAAACGCTATCTAAGACTACATGCGACACATTCTGATAGGCACCACATCTACAGAAATAAATCAGCAGAAGAAAAAAATGATAGAAACTATGAGAGTCCTTTTCCCTTACATTTTGGTCACTCGGTACCTAAAATCAAGTAGTCAAGTACTTAAATACATATGAAACCTAAGAACTGGGAAAAGTCCTACTAAGTGTCAGAAAGGTCTGTCATACTCAATGAGGCAACACAACACAGCCCTAAAGTGTGTCCAAATTCTTTCCGCCATGGTGTCCCTTCATCCTGTCTACCCTCTTCCAGACTTGCAGCATGCTGTGTGGTCCCAAGACAGTCAGCCACTTTTCAGGGCTACCCCGTGTGCTAGACTACTACTCACACCAGGCTCAGCTCATGCTAAGTATCCCACTGGCTTTCTTTTGTACACATTTTCTTCCTACATTTCAGCGACCTCCATCTTCCCTTACCTTTGCATAAAATTTCCTCCTGCAAAGTATCTTATCTAACAACAAACATTTCATACTTGTGACAATTCACATGTGAAGTAAAATAACATAAGTGTCTTTATTTTCCTTAGCTGTAAACAGCACACCTTTTTTTACACTTGATACTACCAGCTAAGTCATACTATAACTTTTTAAAAATTTTATGCAATTTTAATGTCTTGTCTTCATCAGAAAATTAAAAAGTAAAATAAGTATATCATAAACACCAAATTTTATACTTGCCTATTGTGAATGACTTGTAATTCTGGAAGAAGTTGGTTTTTAAACCACTGATCAAAATCAACACTGTCAAACAGCTCATAAGCCGCTAATCCAACAGCATTATACACTACAAAGAAGATTTGAGAAAAAAAAAAATTTAATTTCAGATGCTGGGCCAAATGTTAAGTATCCTATGTAAGAAACTAATCCTTAGGAACTACTTTAAAACATGTAATATACTAATAAGGGAAAATTTACAATGTTAATCAGACAAATCACTTAAATAGCAATTTCAGAAAGATTAAAGTTTCTTTAGACACTTTTTCCTAAACAGCCCTTAGTGCTTTCAAACAGAAAATTGCATTCAATTAAAACTATTCAAATCAAATTATAAAAATTAAAAAGCAACATCTGCTTCCAAAGGGTCACAGTATTTTATGATCTGGTCCCTACATACCTACCTCTCTCCATCCTCATCTCTCAGCACAAACCGTTAAGGCTTTATGTTCCGTTCTGTTTAAACCAAAATACTCCCAGTTCAAAACTTAACTGCATTTGCTCCCTTTCTCTTCAAGTTTTTGTACATACTGCTCCTTCTGCCTGGAACTCTCTTCTCATACAGGCCCCCTCCCCTTGCTAACTCCCACTGATCCTGGTGTTCTCACATTACACTTCTTTAGGAGCCTTTCCCTAGGCATACCAAAACTCCTTTTGGTTTTCCAATGTACTACTTAACTGCCACCTATTTTAGAATTAATCAACTCGTACTATGTTATAATCAACGGTCTGCTTATCTCCCCCACCACACAGTTCCTAAATTGTAGGTACCCCTGTATCCCAACCTTCCAGAGTAACACCTGCCACAAACTAGACATACCAAATATTTATTACTCAAGAAATCAATGTTTTAAAATCACTTTAGTTTAACATACCAGCATCTTTGATTAATAGTGCATTCATATCTTCCACATTAGTGGGCCCTGTAAAAATAAGTTTTAACAAGGGTAAATCAAACTAATTTTTAAAAGATATTTGATTTCAACTCAATTTGTTAGTTTCCCATTTCAGTTAAGTACAAAAAATTTCATGATATTAAATATACATGGACATGTAAATGGAAAGCCTAAGTTTTGTAATCATCATGGAGAACACAGGTACAAGATGTAAAACCTTATTACAATTTTAAAAATCATTATAACATATTTGAAAAATGTTATGTCAGCAACATCCTAGCAAAGTATATGCCACAAATTGCTAACTAGCACATAATACCTTATTATACCCTGATTTAAAAAAAAAAACCTCTTAAAAGAAAGAATAAAAAGATGAATCCCACAAAAGAAAAATTTTTAAAAAGAACAAGCACAAGGGTACCTGGGTGGCTCAGTGGTTAAGCATCTGACTTCAGCTTAGGTCATGATCTCGCGGTTTGTGGATTCGAGCCCCCTATCGGGCTCTGTTCACAGCTCAGACAGAACCTGGAGCCTGCTTCAGATTCTGTGACTCCCTCTCTCTCTGTCCCTCCCCCACCCATACTCTATGTGTCTCTCTCTCAAAAAAATAAACATTAAAAAAAAAAAAAACCAAGCATACGCTATTCACACAAGCATCTCGAAATATAAAAACTAAGTCAGATCATTACATTGTATTAAAGGACGACAACACAACGAAAAGTGCCAACAGAAAAGGGAGCCATCATGTAAAGTGGAACCTTCAGAATAAAAAGGTGGCAGTCTCTGGGGCACCTGGGTGGCTCAGTCTTAAGGTTAAGCATCCAACTCGATTTCACCTCAGGTCATGATCTCATGGTTTGTGAGTTGAAGCCTCACACTGAGCTCTGCACTGACAGCATGGCGCCCGCTTGGAATTCTCTCTCTTCCCCTCGCTCTCCCTGCCCCTCCCCCACTCTCTCTCTCAAAATAAAAAAATAAGCATTAAAAAAATTTTTAAAAAGTTGGCAGTCTCACACTACTGTCCAGAAAGGAGTGTGTGATGGTTAAGCCATGAAAAGCAGTTTACTTAGTAAGTCTACTGCTCTAGGATACAAAGATTTTGAACAAGTTTATCAAAGCACTCTTCTGCTAAGTATGAATTCTTAAGCTCACCAGGCTAATACGCTGGAATAAATACAGCCCTAAATAAGCAAACTGCTCCACAACTAGGAAGAAAACTAAACTTCGTAATCACTGAAAACCTTATAAGCACCCAACAACTTATCAGAGGGTAACCTAAATAACTTATCCACTTTACTACAGTGGTTTAAACAAATAATAATAAATGCATGGGTGAAAATGGAAATGACATTCTCAACTCAATAAAAAAAAGTTAAGCAGTCTAAATACCATCAAATTTAAGAATTTAGTTCATAACTATACCTTAGAAATCAATCCATACGAAAATACAATAACACTCAAATTCAAAACCTGACTGATAGTGTTCTTGCTTAAATTATAAACCAAGGGAAAAAAAACTATCTATTAGGTTTCTGAGAGAACAAAAGCATGAAAAGTGAGCTACTCTCGCACAACTACAAACAAGATCAGGCATCTCCTTCCCTATGGCAGCTTGTCTTGCTGTTATTTCCTTGTATCATCATCTACTCAATCCTTCATCCCTTACTATGTGATTCCTGCCCCAACAATTCAAATAATCTTTTGTCTCAGGGGATTTTACTGCCTTCTGCCTCTTCCATCACTGGACACTTCTAGTAACATGCTCTTCTATCCAGGATTCACCCCAATACCGTTTCTTACATCTTTGCATTAGTTTTTTACCTGGCTTTTGTTGTAGGACCTTCACCTCTTCCTATGCTTAAAGGTGAAAATCTCAGCGTTCAGTCTTTGAACTTGTTTTTCTTCTCCCAAGCCTCCTTCTACACACACTCCAAAAGGAAAACTCTATCTCCAACCACTACTAACAACTGTCTCCCTGTCATTAAGATTCTAAAGTTCAGGATCATGTCTGATCACTTTCCCTTGCTCAGTAGTCAATTAGGTGCCATAAGTCAATCAACAAACAGTTACTGAGTGTACTAGGCACTGGGAATTATGTGTGAACAAGACAGATATGATCAGTGCCCTCGTCCCAGAATTTACTATATAGCAGAGAAGTCAAAAATGATAAATCGCAGTTAATTAAGTAATTAATTACTTGTGTAGCTGCAAACAAAGATCAAATAACAAAATTTTCGCATCATCGTTCTCTCTTAAATCTGTTACCTTCTTTCCATTCCCACTACCACCATTCTGAGCCTAACATTTGTTACTCTCATCTTTCTTCCCCACTGCTTTCCACAGCACGCTCCAGGTAGACTATTTCCCCATCCAATATACTTGACCATGTAAAGCACTATTTCGCTTCTGAGGCTAGTGTGTTTATGAGAACAAAATCCAACTATCACGTTCAATGCCTATCTCAAGGTTGCCTTCATCAGTTGCCCATTCTTGTTCTCTGTCCTGAAAGCTATCCAACAGAAAAGAACACATTGCAGGAGACATGGATGGCTCAATTGGTGAAGTGTCTGACTCCTAACTTCGGCTCAGGCCATGATCTCATGGTTTGTGGATTAGAGCCCCACAGATTCTCCCTCTCCCTCTCTGCCTCTCTCCTATTCTCTCTCTCTCTCTCTCAAAATGAATAAACTTTAAAAAAAAAAAAAAGAAAAAACAAAAGAACACATTCGGGTCTTTCTCAGATTTCTATTATATGGTGTAGGAAATAGTGCATTGCACATAGCAGGCATTCAAACTATTTTAAGTCAACAAGCATTAATAGAGAAAGTATCATAAAATATACCTCACCTTGAAGTGTTTGCATCATTTCTAGAAGTACAGGAGTAAGAGTCTGATTATATTCATGGAATATATCTATAAATAGTACTTCAGTGCAAGGCTAGAGAGGAAAAAAACCAAATTTCCAGTGACAACAATGGTATATTGTACTGATTAATTCTACAATAAAGAAAAGAATACCCATTCTTAAAATCCTAAAACTCCAAAAATGTTTCCAATTTCTGGTATTTTTACATAAAGTAGATTACAATGTTTATAAATATACTGCGGGGGGGTGGGGGGGAATCAAAATTTAATTTGATTTCTAACATAGAAAAAGTTTATTTCGCTATTTGAATCATTTAGCATTATGTATTCAAAAAGTAAAACTACAAAGAGAAAATAACATTTTTAATTAACAACTCCTTAAATTAAAAAAGCAATCTGAAGCCACATTCATTTGCAGATTCAGTGCTGTAACGGACTACCCAGGAATTAATACATTAAGAATTATAAATTTTCTTAGCAATGACATAACAAGTAACAACCACAACTCATGAGTTCAATTCACTACACAGAATAGTATTCCTTTTAACAGACACAAACAGTAACAGAAGTCAATGTTAAGTATATAAAAAGAATGATTCTTTCTGGTTCTTAAAAGTACTGAATCACTACATGTTTCATGATATAAAAGAATTACACATTTTGAAGGTAGTATGCTTTATGTTTTAAAAGAAATCTTCTATACATACTGAAGCATGTACAGATGAAATGATATGTCACCTCAAATACTTGCTTTAAAATAATCCAACTGGGGTTGGGGATTTACTTATATGAAACAAGACTAGCCATGAGTTGACGAATAAATGAAGTTTGGGATACAAAGTTTAAAAAAATTAAAGTGGTTAATTTTTTTTTAATTTTAAAGCACTAATAATTTTTTTATTAATAATCTCTCTGGTTTTCCATGTAACCTTATATAACTAAAAACATTTACATGTTTAGAAAAATTAAAAAATCATGTAAATTCTATAAACACAAGTTTTCATTAAAAAAATAGTTCAGGGGCGCCTGGGTGGCGCAGTCGGTTAAGTCTCCGACTTCAGCCAGGTCACGATCTCGCGGTCTGTGAGTTCGAGCCCCGCGTGGGGCTCTGGGCTGATGGCTCAGAGCCTGGAGCCTGTTTCCAATTCTGTGTCTCCCTCTCTCTGCCCCTCCCCCGTTCATGCTCTGTCTCTCTCTGTCCCAAAAATAAATAAACGTTGAAAAAAAAAAATTAAAAAAAAAAATAGTTCAAAGACTACATTTGATAAAATTTTCTCAAATGTTGGCCATACCAATAATGCATGCTTAGAAAGCGTTCTAAAATTAAAAACTGTGGGCTGGTCTCTGAGAATCACACCAGGTGGTATAAGAAATAATGTATCAAAAAAAGCATTAGAATTACTGAAATACTTAGGAGAGGAAAAAAATCATTCCAGCCAAAAAGACAGTTTTCATTTTCAAAAACATTTGTTTCTTTAATGACAATTATTTTCCAATCAGTATGACTGTAAAATAAAACTTCTGTTTCCAACCCCCAACTTAACAACAAAAAATTTCAGGTTAAAATTCATTATTTAATTAAGTACTTTCCTCTCAATTTGTCTAGTTTAATGCTAGTTTAATTTGTCTAGTTTAATTCTTTAATAGAATATCATTCTCTACTAAGACTTACAGAAATATTAAGCATATTTTTGCACAATATTTTAAGCATGAAATTGACAATATTTTCCTGTCAATTTTTCTTTCCATCAATACTTACCCTCAAACTGTATTTCCAAGAATCTCCCCCTGTTTCTTCCACTGCTGTAATTAAAAATATGACCAATGATGCTCTCCAGAAATGCAATAATGATGTTTCCAAAATCAAGGTTTGGAATATCAAGATTTTAAATAACCAGTCTATTTCCATGAGTGGTTTTAAACATTTTACTGAAAGCAAATCCTTGGGAACACAACACCTTACACATATTTATTATAAACTACAGATCATATCTGTGAATATCAGTGTCCTATCAAGTGCTGACATAGCATTTGCACTTTCATTAAAAATTCTGTATGCAGGAAAGCTCAAAATGTTTGTCACTTTCAAAGTATCTGATATCATCTGATTGTACATAGTATAAGCATTCAAAAACAGCTATAATCCTGGTATTATTTCATCTCAATAATTTTTTTCAATATGTTTTGTAAATTAAAATAGTCACATTTTCCAAAAATTCCCAATATTTAAGGAAAAATTTTCAAAAAATAAAATACTTTAGGGGACTTTTACAGATAGAGGAATTCAGTGATTCATATTACATTACTATATATACTACCCAAAGAAAGCAATATGAAACAGAAGATTTTAGCTAAGAGAAAAAGCAAAAACACAAAAGGATACACTGTAATGCTGTATCTTCTAAATGAAACAAATTTATTTTTACATGACAAAAAGAGGGAGAGGTCTTCCAAAATGTTTAAGGCATTCTTAAATTATTAGGGAACATGAACAGAACTACATAAAGTCACCCAAAGGGATGAAAAAAGGTTAAAATTTAGCCTATGTTTGACCATGGCCGAAGTAATTTGCACATAGGCACTTTACAGACACACACCAGGTACTTTATTTATTAGGCAGACGATTTCTTGATTTTCTGTAGGAATGACTCAGATACATTTATTCTATTACTAAAATTCAAACAGATAAAAAAGATCTCCTGGAAAAATATTTTCATCATCAAAAGACTCATTTTAAATTAAAATTTAAATAGGTGATCCATTCAGCAATTCAGAAATTTTCCAAATTTATTTTTGAAATAAAAATTTCTACAAATAAAGTATAAGACGGGATGAATCACACACCTGATAATAGAGACAGGAGGTGTTTTCGATTTAAACTATATGATATGTTCATAGGAACATCTAAAAATTTTAAAAGGTCTATCTCTGGAGAAAACTCCACATATTTGAAAAAATCATTTTCTGCTTTTGTTCCAATGGATAATAAAGAGAGGATATATTAATTGTTAAAAGCCATGACTCTCAGAACAAAAGTTTTATATTAAAAATACAGTGTTATATATATTATTCAAAGAGACGATATGTATTTAGGAAAGGGGGAGAAAACCATGGGAAAACTGAAAAACTGATTCTTACTAAAGCCTTCTGGGTCTTCTTCCCACATTGTCAGTTCTTCTTCAGTTAACAGAAAATAATGAGAGACTAATCTTCTGCATATCTCTGTCAAAGTGGGATATGTAAAGAATGCCATCTTGATCTTATGTGCTTCTAAAGTTTCAGGACTGCTGTCTAGAAAACATAAAATTTCCAAGTTAATCATACAAACATTTTACCAAAATTGGATTATGTAACTTAAATGAATTAAAAATATACCCTTGGGGGAAAAGAGCAAGTGGTGTACGGATTTTCATTTTTATCAAGGGCAAATTTCAAAGACAATTCTTATTTGCCTCACACACACACCATCTTGTAGCCATCCTCTCACTACAGCCTGTACATTACCATGCTGTATTAACACACCACAGTGCAGTGACTTATATACATACATCTCTAAGATAATTTCTCATTCATCTTGTATACACACACACAAATGAATTCCGTGTCTAGAAGTAAACTCACTTCATATCAAGTCAGAGAAAAAATTTAATTGTGCAAATAAGTACAACATTAACTGCAATGGTTACTGGAGTAATTAATCCTAAACCGGCAGGCTTCAACTGCTCTTTGTGCTACAAAAGATAGTTACTAAGTGCATTATATGGCCTTTAAAGCAGCACTCACATATTAAAGTCTCTAACACTTATCTCTATTTCATGTAAATAAGATTTCAAAAAAATGCATAAAAATACCAATTATTTCACATATAAAATAAAGAAATAATAATCATTAAAAAAAAAAAAACTACCAGTAAGGCATTACCTTCAAAATTTTTGGATGGCTTATAAGCGTAATTTTTTACAATCATCTTAATAAGATTCATGCATTGAACAATGAATCGCTCAAATGTAACGCCTTCACCAACTTCTGTAAATACATAGCTTACAGAAAATTCCAGTGATCTCTGAATTAGAGGAGTAAATGAAAACGGATGCTGATCCAAGAAGTCCAAAAGCTATAAAGAAAAAAATTAAAGTGTATTTACCCTAAATTCATATAGGAATATAATTATCCATAAGTACATCTTATAACTTGCTAATATACATCTGTAAAATTTTGAACCTTGGTCACGAGTACACATACATGCAGTTTTGCACGTAACACACATGTAATTGATTTCTTTGGGTATATCATATAATGTGGATTATGTCAAATTATATCTCATGACAGGTATTTCTATTACTTCTACTAGAGGGTCCAAAACTGACCCACTTCATAGTTAATTCAGTAAGAATGGGTAAATATGAAACAAAAATTCTAAGTATATAAAAGATAAGACTTTAAAAAGTAGTAAGAGGGGCGCCTGGGTGGCTCAGTCGGTTAAACGTCCGACTTCGGCTCAGGTCAAGATCTCACGGTCCGTGGGTTCGAGCCCCACATCGGGCTCTGTGCTGACAGGTCAGAGCCTGGAGCCTGTTTCAGATTCTGTGTCTCCCTCTTTCTCTGACCCTCCCCTGTTCATGCTCTCTGTCTCAAAAATAAATAAATGTTAAAAAAAAAAAAAAATTTAAAAAAAAGTAGTAAAAGTAGTAAGCAAAATTATCCTGCCTTTCCTGCATGAATTGTATTTTCGATTCAACTTATCAAATAAGTTGATGAGTCAGATCTCTTCTTCCAGAATTTCTGCTAATAAATGCAAATACAATAGAATGTCATCATTCTGTAATCCCTTACCAAAAAACAGATCTAGGCCATGATCATGAACAGCTTCTAAAATAACAGGGGAAAAGCTGCTGGGGAACTTTAAAGAGTTCCCTCATCATTTTAAACAACTTAACATTGTACCTCCTGATGTGATGCAATACAAGATATACACAGCACCACCTGTGGAGTATTCTTGCTGTCCTCGCCCTCCTCCATGAAATAAAGCTCAATATGATCAAGCCTCTACAAATTTATAAGAAATATTGGAGGAGGAGGGGTAGAGAGACAAAGGAACATGGTAAGTAACATATCAGGATGCAAGAAGCCAAATTCAAAACATGAAAATCCTACAAGGAAATTACCTATTACCTCAACAAATAAACAGCAACGAAAAAAAAATGGAAAGAGAACTTGGACACTATCAAATCCTGATTCAAACAAAAGAGCTATAAAAATTTTGAGAAAAACCAAAATAATGACTAAATATTTAGATGATAACAAAAAGTCATTCCTACTTCTTACACTGTGTTAGATTCTTTTTTTAAACCCCTTATCACTTAAAGACAAATATTCAAGTATTTACAGATAATACTAATATGATATCTGAGATCTTCTTTTAAGAAACCAGCAAGGAGGGGAGAGAGAAGTATAGAGATAAAACAGAACTAATCTTCAAAAGAAGTTCATAATTCCTGAAGCTAAGTGATGACTTCATGGAGACTCAAAGTCACTCAATTCTACTTGGAGGTATGTTTGAAAGTTCTAATTTTTAAAGTTTTAATCAAGTCAGAGATTATAAATATGAAAACTTTATAAATAAAATTATTCATCAACACCACACAGCCCCACTAATCACATGATGTCATTTTACTTCGCTTCGTATTTTTTTTGTTTTTAACTTAAAATACCTGAGTCAATTTTATACTGGATCTTGGAAGATTAGGTGGACTTTTGCTGTTGAGGCTAGTTAGAACATAACTTGGAAACAAGGAGAACTGAAACCAAAGGTAACTGCTACTTAACCACAGCAATAAGAACAGCTCATTTCTACTTCTTTTCTCCCCTCCCAGGGAACAGACAACTTAACCCTATTAACAAAACTTAATGAAAGAGGGAAAACAGGCTACAAATTTACATACTGCTGTCTTCAACAACCTGTTTTAGTTCAATGCAGTTCTCAAACCAGGTCTTCCTGATTGCTACAACCCAACTATATATACTTCTCCCAACCATCCTCAGCCCAAAGTTTCAGAAACCTCAGTTTCTATAAAACTTAGTTTTATCAGAAATTTAGACACATTGCCTAGCACAGTGTACTCATATAATTCTATTCAAAAGGTGTTTTATATTAATGATGACCATGTCTTTATGAATATAATAACTTCCTGATAATATACTGCCTGCTATATATGATCTATTTCCTGATTAGCTACACTGTTATCTTCTTTATCTCTGCTTTCATCCAGTAGGCTTGAGAATAAGCTTCAGAAGACTCAACCTCTCTACTATTTATTAGGTTTGTGGTTTTATTATTTTTTTCATCTAAGTGACTTATACTGATATAGCATATACAACTTAATTATTACATTCATTTTAAATACTTCAAGATACCATTTTTTTAGCTTTGCTGTAGTCAGAAAATAAGGTACTTTACAGTAAAGTGAGAATGCATGCTTATGTCATTTTCCTTATCAAATCTGAGTTATGTATATTTTATATAAGAAAACATACTTAAGGTAAAAAGAAAACTTACCACTTTAGTAAAAAGAATGATGGTCTTTTCCAGTCTGTCTCTACATACATTATCTGTACCTATACTTCTACCTGTTAAAAATACAATCCAAATATTAGTACAAGTTTATAATACTCCATAAATTCACAATCAAAACAATGGCAAAACTTGCTGGAAAAATACGGTCAGGCATGTTTTCACCTATTTTGCATTATAAATCCTGTACTGTGCTTAAGCATTACCAATATTTATAGTTTTCACACACAGTAATTTGTAGGGCCATGTTCACAAAATTAATCCTAAAATACAAACTAAGTCCGTGTTAAAGGAAAAGGATCATAGCAATTTTAATCTGTGAATAGCTTATCATATTCTCAAATTTTAAATTAGTTATAGTTGAAATATTTTTCAAGCAAAGTAAAAACGAAGTACTGAAAGATTAAAATACTCATTATTTTTCCTAGATCTTCTGACAATTTTCTTTGGATAATTTGCCTGGCATAATTAATTTTGTACATTCAGAACACTGTCCACTAGCCCATTAACTGCTCTATAAACAAATTCTTTCTATTCATCTCATCATTTACGTTAGTCTCTCCTGGGAAGACTCCTACTCTTCCCTCTGCATCTCCACAAGGTAACCAAAGAAAATGACCACTTTTATTAAAATGAATTACTTTATGTAAGTTGTCTTAATCATCTTCGCATGCACAATACCCAGAACAGTGTCTAGAAATAGACTCAACAATGCTTTTGCTGAAAATGACTGACATCAAATAATCAACAACTCCCTAAAAGTGAGTACACTAAAATATCTTCTCAGCCTATTAAGTCTCCAAATACATACATATATACAGGATGTACACATGTGTATGTGGGCATGCAAGCATATAGGTGTGTATTTTGTGTCTGTAGGTGTGTTTATCCTCAACAAAGGTGTTCACAACCACAAGGAGGAGAAAAGGTTAACAATAAGACCACAGTATAACACAACACAAATATAGATGTTAAATTCTCTTGTGTGGGGTAGTGAATTAGAGAGGGTCCTAAAGAGAAGCCAATGAAAATTCTGAACCAGAGATCTGCAAAATTAAAGTAGCACTTAAGGTATTAATTTATATAATACATATATGTAAAATGTACTGAAAGAAACAAAACTGGGTGACTCACTCGGTTTAGCGTCTAACTTCAGTTCAGGTCATTATGTAGCAGTTTGTGAGTTTGAGCCCCATATTGAACTCAATGCTATTAGCACGGAGCCCACTTCAGATCCTCTGTCCCGCTCTCTCTGCCCCTCCCCAGCTCACACTCACTCATTCTCTCTCAAAACTAATTGAACATTAAGAAAAAAATTTAAAAAAAAAAGAATCTATACAAAGTCTAAACAGCATGTGGCAGAGGAGCTACATTTAATAAATATTTGTTAAATATATCACTGTTGTACATGTTTGCATGGAAAAGGGCAATAGCAGTAAAAGCATCTACAAAGAATGGACACAAAAAAGAACTTTAAAAAAGTTTCCTCAATACTCAGGACAAGACAGATGTATCAAGACAAAGATGAACTCCAATTTAACTTCAGAGAATTAACCATCAAGACACAAGATTTTAGCTTCTCTCCAGATTTCCTAGCGCAGGGCAGAAGCAATCCATGAATAAAGATTCTACAAGTAAAATCTACTGTCAAAGAAGTACTTACTGCATTCCAGAAATTGTTTCAGACGGTCAAATATTCCATGTAAAAAACCCTAGGAAAGATTTTTTTAATGTCTCAATTTATTGTTGTAAACATCTCCCTTATACTTTTTACAAGACTATTAAGATTTATCATATCATTTTAATAAGTTAAAATTATATAAAGTAAAAAACATTCTATTATTATAAACAAACCTTTCAAAGAAAATAGAACATTTCATCTCTCAAAGTCTCATTTCAGTTACCTAAATCACTTTACAATAAAACATTATTTATTGAGTATTTTATTTCTAAGTAATCTCTATTCTCCTGTTTTTCCATCTTCACAGCTCATATAATCCCGACATACTGTTTGTGTAATATGTGCCTCCTCCCACTACAATGTTCACTCTCTGAGATCTGGAACTTGTCTGTGTTTATTGCTCTACCCCAGAAACCAGAAGCAGTATTCAGGAACAGTAAGTACGCAGTATGTGGATAAATGGTACCAATTACTGAAAGGAGAGGTTCTGAAGTTCAAGTATTAAATATTATATTTAATATATAGTTAAGTTATAAATTAAATATAATTATATAATAATTAAATATATTAGCTTTCAGATATAAGACAAGTATCACCATTTGTCATCTGGTAAAAAAAACCCTATTATTTGTTAATAGGTATTTAAGAAATATAAACATTTTACAGATATAAAGGGATAGTAAAAAACAACTTCATTAAAATTTTTAAGGGGCGCCCGGGTGGCTCAGTCGATTAAGCAACTGACTTCAGCTCAGGTCATGATCTCGCAGACTATGAGTTGGAGCCCCACATAGGGTTCTGTGCTGACAGCCTGGAGCCTGCTTCAGATTCTATGTCTCCCTCTCCCTCCCGACTCTCTCAAAAATGAATAAACAGGTTTTTTTTTTTTTTTTAATTTTTAAGAATTTAAAAATCTCAGACTTTCTGGCTCCATAGATTTTGGTGTATCAACATCATACAGGATGTCACATGTTCTTTCAACAAACAGGATGGTCCACCTTTTTGTCACAAAATAACCACATGATAAAGGCCTTAATTACAAATGACTAGAATAGAATGTTATTTCCTCTTTGTTCTTAGAGATATATTCTTCATTCACTCATTCTTGAGTTTGAGACCATTTAACTAGGATATCATCATCTGAAGACTGAGAAAGAGATTTCACTTGGAGAATTTCACCGTCACACTTAGGGTCTAGAATGCTGCTCTCAGTCTGTCTGAAAGCATCCATCTTCTGACTCATGTAAAAATTATGAAACCTCTTTCTCTTGTCAATTTTCTTCTCTGCCACGTGGAGAGGAAATGAATTTTGAATTCTCAATGTGTTACACAAAAGCTGAAGGTACAATAAAAAGACCGTGCTTCCAGTCTTCTTTTATTCCATCTTGAAAGATGGGATGCAATGCACAACACAGTAAGAAAACTACAGGATGACAATTTCACTACCGCTCCATCCTCTGGCAATTTCATCATTCTTCCACTTTCACAGTATTTCAATCTTTTTAACCACAATGGAGAATAATTGAAAAATATTAGGTAAAAAATAATAATAATAAATGCTAAGATGATAAAAGAGCAAAAGATTTCATTATAGGAAGAATAAGATCATCGAGATTCCATACACATTTTAAATTTATACAGTAGTCCAATGGTCCCTTAAAGTAATGACAACATAGAAGGAATTTTATTCTATTACTTTTAAATAAAATTAGTTCATCAATAGGGGTACTCCGAAGAAAGTAGAAAACTGTAAAAGCCATCAATTTTAGTGAGCTGAAGAAGAGAAAGAGGAATTTACAAAATCATAGAGAGCTAATTTGTAGTACAAATAAGTTTATGATTTATTCTGTTTATATAATAACAGAATAAGAACTCAAGTTAATCATTAAATGGTAATTTACAGAGTGCTTTAATTAGCTGAAACTAGTTACAAAAATCATTACCTCTATTACTCCTCACAACATTCAGTAAGGTAGGTAGTATATTTCATTTCCATATTACAAAAGAAGAAACGGAGTACCAGGTAAGATAAGAAAATAGCTGGAGGCCATGCTACCAGGAAAAGGCCAAGTCAAGATTCAAATCCAAGTTTATCTGCCTCCAGAAACCAAAATCTCACCACTATCATACAGTGCTTCTAAAGCATCTTTTAAGTTCCATCTTATTTTTAAGATGTTTATGTTATTTGAAAAACCATCCTTAACTTGTTAAAATTCTATCGTTTCCAACTACTCAGTATAACCTTTACTCCTACAAGACAACATTTATAACAGAGTAAAAGTTGATACAGTTTCAGCAGACAGAAGAAAGACTCTTAAGAGAAAGCCAAAGGCTCACAAAACACTGATAGTTTTCAATGAAAACCACTATTCCAATTTATGGTAATGTGATTCAAATCAACAATTCATTTTTACTAAAAAACAAAAAGAACCCTGATGAAATCATCAATATTTTAGTTAACATAATTTTATGACACTCAGAATATTACATACAAAAATAATTACTGAGCCATGTGACCTAATGTTTCTACTATATAATATATTCATTGATTTTAAAAATAACTATTGATCTTTTATTACTGGCAGAGACTGTTCCAAGCTCTGGGATGAATAGTGAGTGAAATATATATGTACACATACCCATATCCATCCAAGTGTTCATTCCAGCATCATTTACCAACAATTAAAAACTGGAAACAACCTACATATCCATCAACAGATAAGTGGGCAAGTAATTTACAGGAATCCTATATTAATGTTATAATTTAAAGAAAAAATTAGCTCGTTGATAGTAAATGCATGGATTCACCAAAGAATCATTAAAAACATAACATATAATATTACTGACATAAGAAAACTATCATACCAAGTGTAGGAAAAAGCAAGGGAAGAAACAGCATATGGGTACCTTTTACAGAATACTGAGGAAGAGAGAAAAGCATAAAATGTCTTAACATATACTTACAAATTTTACCAAGATCTCTGATAGTAAGTTTTCAAATGATTATTTCCTTACTTTTTAACTTTAAAAAGCATGTAAACCCTTTTACAGAACAAAATAGCACACTGAATGATTCAAATTACCAGCTTTTAAATTCTTTTAACAGTAAAATCATTATTGCAATCTAAATCTGACATACAAAACATACTAAAGATTTAAAACAAACAAACAAGTAACTCGGGTCAAATAGGGTAGGTCAGACCCAAAGACCAATTCCATGTACTTTTTTCAAACTTCCTGTTCAGTACCCCCAAAGCAATCCACAGAAAGCAACATTTTAGCGAACTTGAACTTTCCTGAGAAAACTAACATAGATCTGGGTAAATATATAATATAGTATCATTTTGTTTTGGGATAAACATATACAGCTATATATTTTTGTATACAGAAAAGCAGATGATGCTATACCAACCATGAATATAATCACAAATGTTGGCTTATCAAGAGGGCTTTCCCTTCTTGGATATATTTTTCAGTTGACTGCAAAGAGCACGGATGTATGTTATGATTTAAGAAAAAAATTCATTTTAAATATATAACATCAGACGAAGAGAAATATCAAGGATATAAATATCCACAATGGAACTGGAAATTTGTTAATAGCATTCAAATTCAAGAGGTTCATCCAAATTCAAATTGAAATGAACACTCTCAACGTATCATCATGGCCCTTGAGAACTGTCCTAGGCCTATTTCCTTCTCTTCACAAAGGAGCTGCTTTGATATACTGAAAAAAGGCCACAAGTCAAAAAAGGTATAGTGTAACATATACAAATGGTAAACGGTCACTTTATAAAAACTTACAAATCAATGCCAAGTAAAAAGAATAAGCTTTAAAACACTGAGGAAAATACCAAGCACTTTCCCAAAGCCACAATCAGCAACTTCTTTCACTTACCATCACCTCCATATTCTTATGAGGTTCCACAAATCCATTAACGGTTAATTTACGCAGCACTGAAAAGTAAAATTGAGCTTTACTGCATCTGATTTTCTCACATTTTATCCTATTAAAATCATAATCATAATAAAGACTCAGAATCACAAAGCCTCATTAAGACTGGGGGTTAATCTAACTTAATCCTTTCATATAATAGATAAAGAAAAATAATCCCTGGTCACTGGTTCATTTCCAGGTAGGCAAGCTCAAATGACAGCCAAGTTTTTTTTAACTCAAAAGCTGAGTTCTTCTCACTTATCTTAACTACTTAAGTTTCTAAAACTATATTGCAACATTTAACCTCTCTAATTGTAAGTATTTCTCACCTGAAATAACCCCTAGAGGTTGAAACTGAGATGGTCATCTCTATTCCGTAACCTTGAAAATAGGTCTCAACAGTGACCAAAATGCTTCATTTAGTTTTAGGTTACATTAATGAAAATACCGTATCACCTAAAAGCAATATAAAAACTCAACTATTGCTAAATCCGGAATAGACTACAGTGCTCAAGTATAAGCATCACATTTTATGTGTAACTGGTGTACACAAGGAGGCGAGCAGGATAAACAAATGGAAGTCAGATCTAGATGTAAAAAGCTAGCTCCAAGGTCTACCACTACATTCTTTCGAACAACTTTTCTAGATCTCACATTGCTGGTCTGTAAACTGGTTAACAAGTCCTACTTCACAGCGTTATTAAAGGATTCAAGAGTAAAACACTCAGCACAAATCAGTAACACAAAGATGATGGCAGCATGAGACTACAAAATTCTAAACCACATCATTTTAGGAAAACACAGACACCACTGTGATCTTTACTACTCAGAGTTAGTGTTCATGAGGTGCAGCCTAAAGGCAGTATATTAAAAATAGGTTTAGAATTCAACTCTCTATAGAATCATCAGTTTCACACATCCAATTATATACGACTCAAAAGTTACATCATCACAAAAGGAGAAAATAGAATTCAAAATGAGTCCCTTATTCTGCATTCACTCGTTCCCACAAAAGAACTTGGTCCACATCACCTGAGAAGGTCCTCTCTTCTCCAGTCATCACCTCGTTAACTTCAATTTGCCCTAGGATGATTCTTTCTGAAGGAAGTCCTTTCTGACCATGTTGCCAGTTATCATGACATTGTAAGACCACTGTCGCAAGTGACTTTACACGTATTTGTATGACCATTTTATTATGCCTGTCTACCCAGTGTCAAACACTTCATTTATTTATTGAATGAAATAATGAATATATGCATGTCTAAAAGATACTAAATGCACACAGGTATAAATTCAGATTATATATAACAAAAACTGTAGTCTTAAGCATTGCTCAAGGCACAGAAATTTACAGCTAGGCAGAACAAATATTTTAAAGGAAAATACTATGGGATTGTAACAGGTTAGGATACCTTAAAAATGCTAAGGTGTATATCTAAGACCCTGAGATAGGGAAGTAATGAAAAGGTAAAAAGTAGGCTAATAGAGAGTAGGGCTGCATCCCTTTTGTCAGGAAGTACACTTTGAAATCACTAAGGCAAGAAAATCAACTGAAAGCACTCATGAAAATTCCTTAATCGTCAAACACAAAACTGACACAAGTTTTGTATTTATGACCTTATACCAGTTTCTCTAGTTCTTTCTTGATAAATGTTTCTCTCTAGATCCTTTTAATTTCTTCTCCAGAATGGTCACAAAACCATCTCCACTCACTTGTGTAATGAACTACCAGTACAATGAATTGTACTTGTCAATAGTCCCTTAAGATATTCCCACTTTTGTCTACAAAGTTCACCAGAATGTGCCGACAGCCTGAAGTCTGTACATCCACCGTCTAGTTAACATACGTGATGCAGGAGAACAGTACCAAGAGTGTACAACAGGATCCTAAGGTACTAAGGGAGTAGGATAAAAGGGTTTACAAGTAAAGCAAAAGGATTCGAAATGAGCCACAGTAAGAGAACTAAAGGCAGCCTGAAATCAAACTCTTTTAAAAGAAGAGCTCAAACTAAAAGAGCGTAAGCAGAAGAGGAGAGACCGGAAGACAGAGAAAGAGCCAAAACAGTGTTTTACCAAGGAAAAGAATCTCAGAAAACCTTCAGCAAGATAAATAGCTCAAGGGCAAGTAAAATGAAGATTTATGCTAAGAGAATACCTACAAGCAAAGCACAGGATAACCGAGGATAACTGATGACACACTGTCAAGCACCGTTGAAAACCCAGGTGGGCCTGAGATCAAACAAGAAAGACAGAAGCTGAGTTCTCAGGGCAAACAGAGCTGCGAGATAGCACTCAACTAATGCTCGAAGTTTAGTGAAGTTAACATGATAATGATAAGGGCAGAATGGGTTTCTACCCAGAAAGAGAAGTTTAAAGTAGAAGCAAAAAGAAGTACAATTATTTGGAAGGTATGTGTCCAGAGCCCTGAGACCTCAGTAATGTGAATATAATAGAAAACTATCCCACACTTTTACAAATTAGAGAGAAAGCTATTTTCACAAAAGAAAAACCAACCACAAATAACACCTTGTCTGTGAGGGAGAAATTAACCCCTCATTCTCCCAGGGCAAATGGGAGCAGAAAATCCACCAGAGGAACTATTGGTGACTCTTTTGAGGTAGGTCATTTCCAAAATGAACATGTCAAATTGAACAGTACCTTTCAATGACAGCAGAGTTCGTTCTAATGAACTTAGAACTGCAGCTTCATTCCCAGAAGAAACTTGTTGAAGGAATGTGTCTGTATGGTGATTCCACAGAGAGCAGGCAAAATTATAAATTCCAGAAGCTAACTGCAAAGAAATATCAACAAATTCACAAAAAACATTGATTTCAGTAACCAATTAGCTCTATATAGTAATACATTTCAGTTTTAACCCTGAACACACATTTTCAGTAAGATGTGAAACAGTTAAGTCATTTATCACATTTCAAACTGTATTAAGCCAAACACACAGCAGCAAGGACCATTTGCTGGCTGCTGGTATGAACACACATACACACACCTTAACAGACTCGTTCTTCTCAAACCACTAGTCTCATGCCTGCATTGCAGCCTGACATTTTCTGTTTTTCTGGCTGGCTCGGTTGGAAGAGCATGCAACTCTGATCTCAGGGCCATGAGTTCAAGCCCCACAATGGGTATCCAGATTAGTTAAATAATTTAAAAAAAACTTTATAACACTGAGAGACTATCAGTGGGAACAGCAGATAAACAATATACTAAGAAATACAAAAGATTTCGGTGTCCTGCCAGTTCTACCCACGTGCTTTGGGGGCATTTAAAAGCCAGGAACATACAAGCCACAATGCTTGTCATGCTGCTTTCTGATTTTGTACTGGTATTTAAAACATCTGACTCACAGTGGGATGCAGTGGGCCTCTGCCTCCCAAGTTAAGGCAGAACCATTTCTAATGGTATCCTGTATTATTTTTTTTTCCCAGAAGGTCTAAGAGTAATTCAACTGAGTCTACATGGCCATTTACTTTAAACAAAAGTGAGATGAAAGTACTTATGACTAGTTATCATTAGCACACTTCGGAAAAGTTTTTCTTAATCCAGACAAGTCTATCATTTCTACTCAATACTGGATTTGTGGTAAGATTAGGCATCAGAAACCAGTCAGGAATGTAATCCTGCAAACAAAACAATACTTCCATGAAAAAAACAAATTCCATTTCTGTTATTTTAATTCAGTAATTTTTTTATTTTATTTATTTATTTTTGGAGAGCGAGTGAGCATGTGGGCATGCAAGCAGGGGAGGGGCAGAAAGAGGAGAGACAGAATCCCAAGCAGGCTCCACACTAAGCACAGAGCACAACATGGGGCTTGATCCACAACCCTGAGATCATGATCTGAGCTGATTCAGAGTTGGACACTTAACCAAGTGAGCCACCCAGGTACCCCTTAATTCAGTCATTTTAATGACCTGCGTGTGCTTACAGATATAGGCAAAGAGCTCTGTCAAATCTCCCTAGTGATTTTGCATGTACCAACAAAGGCCACACAAAGGCTTGAACCCCAAAGAGGATTATCAGCACAACATATCACAATCCTCCTGAAAAACAAGAAATGGAAGGCTTAAAAGGAACTGCTACAAGAGCATCTCCTGCTCACCTCCCTATCTCCTCAGTTAAGCTGTCATAAAACAGCTTCTCACCTCCTAGGTTCTGGTAAGATGTAAAGTTTTCTAACCCATTTCCCTCAAACAGAGCTGTAGAAAATGAAACTAGTTATGGTCTAGAACTGGCCCCTCAGCAATGGTGCATCCCACAATTTGCACCTGAGTCATTCGCCCCATATTGCTTTGGTCATTCTTTTTGGTGTGTATCAAAAACCACAGGGAGTTGGTGGTACCAATCGCTGACTCCTTTTCTCTAAGTAACAAACTGACTGAATCTAAAAGAGGTCCTATCTTCACCAACTGATCAGTCAGGGCTAGCAGTTGGCCCACCCTTGCCTTGTGCACATGCTCGACAACAGGTACCATGACTACTTATTAAGTAACTTCAACATATTCTCAAGTAATCAAAATATTTAATCCCAATATTTCTTGATCGCCAAAATATAGTAGTGATAATTACCTCACCGTATTACAGCACAAGCAGCAGTATCATAAAAAATTAAGGATCTAAAACTGACATCATCTCATGAAACACTGCTATGACAGAGAAGTAAATAATCAGAAGGGATATAAGCTGAAAACCAAAATCAAAAATTTCTAAGATTATCTAACTATAATGAACTTCAGTATTTTTCTTAGTAAATCGAATCCTTTCTGAAAATATGAGGCTAAAATATATGCCTAAGAATCAGAAAATACATCTTTTTGATTTTTATTACACTTGCTGTGTAATTGTAGGTTAGAGCATCATATACTTTTCCAAACATATAAATCATCAAAGTATTTATCTGCCAGAATAAAGTGAAAGAAAACAAAGAGATTTAGAGATAGGAAAAGGGTAGGAATTGTACATAGATCTGAAAGTAAAGCTTTAAGGTAAATTTCTTATGGTAGCAAATATTTCAACCAGGTTAACTGAAGTCTATAGCCTTGTCTATAATTTTTACATCCGTTTTATACTCTCTTTAGTAAATAAAATCTAAGGGGTGCCTTACCCAAATTCCACATACGAAAACAGTAGCATTCTAAACCAACCTCTTGCTTACAAATTATTTTCTAGTCTCCTTCACATCTCTATTTTTTGTTTGTTTGTTTAACATTTATTTATTTTTGAGAGAGAGAGACAGAGCATGAGTGGGGAAGGGGCACAGAGAGAGGGAGACACAGCATCTGAAGCAGGCTGGCTCCAGATGCTGTGTCTCCCTATCTGTTCCTCCCCTGCTCACACTGCCTCTTTCCCTCTCAAAAATAGGGATTAAAACAAAAAAAATTTTTAATGTGCAGGACTGTCTGTACAAAACAATTTTTCTATCACTGTTATGTGAGGTCACTTGAACTCTTTTCTGTTTCATAAAAAACAAGTATTTATGCAGATCATGTTAACTATATGATAAAAATAACAAAGCTAATATTATAACTTAGACATTCAGACATTTCAACATTCAGACATTTACTGAACCCTACTCTGCACTAGGCAATGCTCTTGGTTTACCTTCATCACCTTATTTAACCATCACCTCCTACAAAGTACGTATTATCCCCATTTTACAATAAGAAAACTGAGGTACAAAAAGATGAAGTAAACTTGCACAAGAGCAAAGAGCATAAATAATTAAGAGGAAGAGGAAGGAATGAAACCAAAGAAGGTGCTCAGAGCTTACATTTTTAATAGCTATGTTCTAATATCTCTTAATACCCATATAGGCAGAGTCAATAGAGTAAATCCTATTTTCCAAAAGTTATATAACAATTCAATAATGGTAGAATTTTATTTTCATAAGAAAAAGGAAAAATTCCCCAAATTCACTAAGATCAATAATGCTCTCAATATGGATACAATAAATTGTGTGAATCAGAATCTCACCTAAGGTTCTTCTACAAATCTCACCCTTTCTACACCACTCAACAGAAAAACATGTACTTTTGTTCCATTATTTACATGGAATACCTAATACAAACTGAACATTCTTCTTATATAATTTTTATATGCATATAAAATTTGGAGCAAGTTCCATTCATTAATCCTAAGAGTCATGGGGCCTTCTAATTCTCAATGCCCTCCTCAAACAGTACATGCCAGACTCCAGAAAGAAAATAGTAATGAACCATTCCCTAGTTCCTTAAAAATAAGCTTAAGCTTGAGCAAAAAAGTTGACCAAATGGAATCTGACACCAGCTCAAGAAAAAAATATATAATGAAAGGCACCTGGGTGGCTCAGTCATTTAAGTGTCCGACTCTTGATTTGGGTTCAGGTCATGATCTCAGTTCATGGGATCAAGCCCTGCATCAGGTTCTGTGATAACAGCAAGGAGCTGGCTTGAGATCCTCTCTCCCTCTCTCTCTACTCCTTCCTGGCTCAAACGCTTGCGCTGTCCCTCTCTCTCAAAATAAACATATATATGTATGATAACCTGTCAGCCTAAACCATCAGCATATTTTCAAACTGTGACCCTATTCGAGAGGTCCACTGCTGGGGAGTGCATCAAATGGAACACAACCCAAGGAAGTGTTGAAAGTAACGAATTCTGTATTACTTGTTACAAGTAAGGAGACAGGGAGACGGCTCTCAAAGAACTCTGTCCCTGTGGGGTTAGTGCAGGAAGCCTTTATTCAGTGTATCAAGGGCAGTGGCAGGGAGCTCCCATACGCACCTTGGTTCAAGTACACATGCATAGCATGTCAACATGCTTGCTAGTGCATATATCCCATGTTCAAAAAATGGGAGAAAACTCTGCCCATAGGAGACCTTAGTATTATAATGAACTAAATGTAACTTCAAGACAACTCCGAAGGGCTTCTGTGCAGGTCCTCAGCTCCAACCCAGCTCAAACTGACTCATGTAAGGGGTTATCAGGGGAGATACACAAAGCAAGGAGCTCTCAGATGCAACACCTAGTTGGGAGTCTCCTTGGCTAGAACTGCTGGTTTAGCAAAACAAAACACATTTCTTCCCTGCTTTTGTCCCTTCCCCTCCTTCCTTCTACTGTTAACTTTTGGCCCTCTTTGAGTAACTTCTCCTTGCATCTTAGCAACAAAAACACGTCAGATTTATTTTTAAAGGTGTTTTATAAGAGCAATAGCAAAATGGCATAACTATTTTACTGTTATAATTTTTTCAGGCACTACTTCTTATTACCAGGAGAATATCCCTTTACAGAATGCTACCACCTGCATATGCACAATGTAAATTACAATATACATACCAAACATAAAATCCTCCCCACTCATACCCAACACAAAAAACAAAATATACCACAGAACAACTGTGAATACTGAACCAAAGGTTCTCAATGTCAGAAAAGTAAACAAAAGGAAGTATTTCATCATGGTAGAATCAAACTCATCCTAATAAAATTCTATGTTGCTCCATAAAATCGTCCTCTTTTCCTTTTTTAAACATGTGTAAGAAAGTTGCGTAACTCAGAATATCCAAAGTTCTACCATTCTGCCTTAAGAAACTTTCAACAACGTTTGGAATTTGCATCCCCATTTCTTAAAAAAACAATGCCATAAGGTTTTTAGATATTTTTTTTTTCAACGTTTTTATTTATTTCTGGGACAGAGAGAGACAGAGCATGAACGGGGGAGGGGCAGAGAGAGGGAGACACAGAATCAGAAACAGGCTCCAGGCTCTGAGCCATCAGCCCAGAGCCTGATGCGGGGCTCGAACTCACGGACCGTGAGATCGTGACCTGGCTGAAGTCAGACGCTTAACCGACTGCGCCACCCAGGCGCCCCAGGTTTTTAGATATTAAGGACACAGATCTTTATTTATTAATTCTTCCTTCTTTCTAGCCCTGAAAAGTTAATAGTATGAAAGTGCCCCTTTAATTAGTCATAAAATATGAAAAGCACCTAAGTAGCTTTGGCACACAGCGCGTATTGCTGAATGAAGCCATACAGCATTTAAGGCACAAATCAAGAAAAAACCAGCAGTATATGGGGAAAACTTTTAATCAATATTCTCCTTTGTCTTATGTTCCAGGTCTGGAGTTAAGCACGTGGTTAAGGGCATTAGGCATCTATCAAAGCTCTATTCAAGATTCTTTTTAACTAGCCTACAAAAAAAAAGGTCTCTACACAGAGATGGCTGAAATGAAGAGGCAGCAATGGCACTACCCTTTCAGCCCAACAGTAAAAGGACAAAGACAGATAATGAAGAAAGAGACCAAAAGAACTTGGGAAGAAACACTGTCAGCTATCCTACACACTCAAGCTTCTACCTGCTCCAGAAAACACCAACTGATGTATGCTTATAGAAGGCTCAGTGGGAAAGGGGGAAAAAATGAAATAGGTGAAATAAAAAATATTTCTTCTACATTTTCTTCTCAAAAACACAGAGGCAGAAGGGAGACAATTCAGTAAGACAATATGAAAATAAGCTATTTAATGAAACATTTTAGGTACTGGTTTACAAGATCCATCAATACTTGCATTTTCTTTTCCTAAACCACAAGAAACAGCGCCACCCACTGGCTGCTGAGTGATTTTAACTGATAAGCCCCAAGACTTGATTCCTTGAATGTCAAAAGGGAACCATTACAGGATGTTTGATTTCTTCTGGCATTTAAAATATTCTAATGCTTTTTTACCCTCAAGACCACTGTTCTAACAACTTTCCCCTAAGAAAAATTAGCCTGAAAAACTTTAAAAATCAATGTCTTGTAATTAATCACCAATAGTGGGGCACAAAATATTACCCATAATCTAATAGTGGTAAAACCTGCTTAACCTCATTCTAATCAATAAGGCGTAAAATCAACAGATACATAATGTACAACATCCTGTAAGACATTTGAACGAAATCTTTTACCAAGTGAGTGGCATGGAAAAAAAAAAGGAGGGGAAGGAAATGAATATTATTCTAAATTAAAACACACTTAGGAGACAACCAAATGTATCCACCTTAGTCATTCTTCTGGCTCAAACCAACCATTTGTTAAACTATATTTGAGAACAATGTTGAAAATGTGCTGAAAGTATCAAATGGTATTAAATCACTATTTTTGCTTTTCTTAGGTTGGTAAAAGTTAAATGATAATAAACAAAATAATCTTTTTACAGATGAATACTCAAGTATTTCATAATAAAATCTCATGAAATCTTTAAATTACTTTAAAATACCTTAGGATAAAAGTGATAAAACAAAAATGACACAATGCAAACTGCTAAATCTTGATGATGGGTATATGGCAATTTATATTAAGTATTTCATAACAAGAAATTTTAAAAACACCTGTATGTTCTTAATGACAAAAAAGGTAGTTATTTTGGTAGTCATCATTTTTTTCTTTAATTTAAGGCTTGAATATAAATTTGCTTCCATTTACTCATGATATAGATAGATAGATAGATAGATAGATAGATAGATAGATATCAAATTACCAAAATGTTTCACGACAGAAACTCTGGTGGGTACAAGATCTATCTACCTCAATAACAATTTCCAATCAAACTGCCAATGTCTCAACTGATATCTATTCGCTTTCACTGAAGGACATTCCTAAAGACCAGTAACACATGTTACCTACATATCTTTTAGCAAACTCTCATTTTCCTTTTGTTCTCAAACATGCCACCGGTATAACTGAGGCCCACAAGGGTCGCTGTGACCCATCTTACAGATCCCTAAAGTCCTCTAATCCTAACACAGCCACAAACCTGTCTTCTGCCACTGGTGCCTACATGATGCTCTCATGTATCCAAAGGATCACAATTCGTTAGGAGTGAAGAAAAGGTGAAACTACCCTCCCTCCCCATTTGGGACCTTATCTTTGTTCACAGCTGTGTCTCAGGCATCCAATACAATGGATTTGTCAGATGGACAAAGCAAAGAACACTACTTCAAGAGCAACTTATAAAGACTTCAGTAATAAATTTTTTGAGTTTTTATTCTCCTTTTTACGAGCCCCTTTTCCTAGGAGTCAGGTAAGAGATTGTGTACTACAGAAAGGATAAGCACCATGCTATACTAAAATTCTCCCTGGAGCGCCTGGGTGGCTCAGTCTGTTAAGCGGCTGACTCCACTTCAGCTCAGGTCACAATCTGATCGTGCATGAGTTTATGTCCAGCATTGGGCTCTGCACTGTCAGGGCAAAGCCTACTTGGGATTCCCTCTCTCTGTCTCTCTCTCGCTCATTTTCTCCCTCTCTCCCCCTCACTCCTCAAAATATATAAAATAAAATTCTCCTGTTCAGTGTTCAGCACACAGTTTTTTGTTTTTTTTGTTTTGTTTTGTTTTGGATCAAGCTAGTCCTGTTGAGTCTCTCCTCCCTTAAAAGTTCCCACCAAAAGGAGCACTGGGTGCTCAGTCCTTTAAGCATCCAACTCTTGATTTCTGTTCAAGTCATTTCACAGTTCATGACCTTGAGTCTCAAGTTGGGCTCCGTGCTGACAGCACAGAGCCTGCTTGGGATTCTCTCTCCCTCTCTCTTCCTGATCCTCCCCTGCTTGCACTTTCTCTCAAAAATGAATAAACTTAAAAAAAAAAAAATAAGTTCCCACCAATAGGTTCTTTCCCTCCCATTACTGTAACAATAGACAGAGACATAACATTCTCAAATCCTCACACAAGTTCATAGCAGCAGAAATGACCCTTTATAAGAGTTGGAGGCATTCTTTAAATATTATGTTTTTAAAAGCCAATATAAAATTTGGCAGAGCAAGAGACAAGATCTAGAATTAACATGGCATTTGGTGGGACAATTAAAATTATCCAAACAAAACTAAAAACAAGCTATTTCACCTATCCGAGGACTTAAAAACACACATTTATATTTTAAGTAAATTTTACTACAGTATAATATCCTAAAGGCTATACCATGTTAAGTGGCACCCAGGTAGTCTCACGTTGGACATGCATAATTTCCACTGTTTGGAAATTTCCCCCAGGGATCACATCATGAAGTTAGCGGTTTCTTTTTTTTTTTTTTTTTCAACGTTTATTTATTTTTGGGACAGAGAGAGACAGAACATGAACGGGGGAGGGGCAGAGAGAGAGGGAGACACAGAATCAGAAACAGGCTCCAGGCTCTGAGCCATCAGCCCAGAGCCTGACGCGGGGCTCGAACTCACGGACTGCGAGATCGTGACCTGGCTGAAGTCGGACGCTTAACCGACTGCGCCACCCAGGCGCCCCGAAGTTAGCGGTTTCTAAGGAGTGTGAAAGACTGTGACACTTGGCTGAGCATTCTTATACTAATCAATCCATCTCAAAGTAGTCACGTGGTTCCATTTTGTTAACTTACTTAGAAAACACAGTAACTCATCAAGAAGACTATTCTTTTTTATTTTCCTTCCAGAACAATCTTTTATTCCTTTCTCTTGCTTCAGCTTGTTTTTCACACTTTTTACGAGCATACTTACTCATTTTCTTTTACTCTCACATTCATGGGATCAGTCAATTGTATACACATAGCATAAGCACATACACAGTCATGTGATCTTCTCCTGATACAACATAGACCACAATTCTGAGGAAGCACCTTTTTTAAATTTTTTTTTCAAGAACAGAATTTAGTGATTCATTGCTCACATGTATCATCCAAGTGCTCATCCCAACAAGTGAGGGAAGACTATTCTGAAGCACAACTGACCTATGAACAACATGACGGTTAGGGCCAACTCCCACCACCACACTCAGTCAAAATTTTATGAGTAACTTTTGACTCCCCCCAAACCTAACTACTAACAGCCTATTGTTGGCCAGAAGCCTTATCAGCAACATGAACAGTTGAGTAACATGTGTATTTTGTACTTTATATGTATTATATAATACTCTTACAATAAATTAAGTTAGAAAAAAGAGAATGTTACTACGAAAGCCATAGGGAAAATACATTTATAAAACTTTACTGTAAAAATTCATCTGTATAAACAGATCCACACAATCCAAACCTGTGTTGTTGGAGAATCAACTATATTTGGTAACCTGGTTTCACCTCGTCTCAGTTCTGTTTTACCCTCATCATGCAAACAATACACATGCTGTTTAGTGGGAATTTATTTATCATTAACCCTTGAGTTTTTAAAAAGACTAAGTTTGGGGCGCCTGGGTGGCGCAGTCGGTTAAGCGTCCGACTTCAGCCAGGTCACGATCTCGAGGTCCGGGAGTTCGAGCCCCGCGTCGGGCTCTGGGCTGATGGCTCAGAGCCTGGAGCCTGTTTCCGATTCTGTGTCTCCCTCTCTCTCTGCCCCTCCCCCGTACATGCTCTGTCTCTCTCTGTCCCAAAAATAAATAAACGTTGAAAAAAAAATTTTTTTTTAAATAAATAAATAAAAATAAAAATAAAAATAAAAAGTCTAAGTTTTAGCTTTGACCACATAAACAACCTAACAGAGTGTTTAGTTTTCTTCTGTAGCAGATTTTAATAGCTTACTAAATGACTTTTAAGAGTTTGTATATTAGGACTTTCCCAATGAACACCACAAGACTATCCATGTCTTTCATCTCCCTCAGTACTGCACGTATCTCTTGTACATGATAAGCAATCAATTCAATTCAATCAATTCAATCAATTCAATGACCCTTAAGCAGAAAAATTTTAAGATTAATTCCTAACTTCCAGCCTAGAAAGATTCCTAACAAAAACAAATTATGGAAAACGTCCTTTTTAGAGATTCATGCAGAAGTACTTTTGAATGGAAGGACAGGTCAGGATTTGCTCCAGCAAATTAAACTACTGGGGCACCTGGGTGGCTCAGTCAGCTGGGCGTCCCAACTTTGGCTCTGGTCACGACCTCACGGTCTAAGCCCCACATCGGGCTCCATGATGACAGTGCAGAGCCTGCTTGGGACGAAAGTAAGTGTACAAAGGTCTTGGCTTCTAGACCAAAAGAGTGATTAAAAACACTAACATCTGTATTTAAATCAGGCTGTAACTCAGATTTTCATCTCAAAACTTTCATGGTGCTTATACAGATTAACCTAGAGTAATAGAGATAATAAATTCATGGAATTACACAACTTTAGAACTGAAAGTGTTTTAAAGAATCACCAAGTTTAAGTATCTTGCTCAAATCCCAAAGCTGTTCAGTACAGAAAAGCATTCTACACTGGAAAACATTTCTTCTCACACCTGTTAACCTGTTCACTTGTTTTCCAACAACAAGTACAATATATTGCTGCTTTCAAAAAAATCTTTTCCTCTTTTTAAGTTTGGATTGCTTCCTTTACCACAGCATATAATTTTACAAGTTACACATCATGTCTACAAAATATTATTTGGTTAAAACATTTATAATTACATTAGAATAACTATTTGTACCTTAAGTTTCCTTGTTTTCATAGACTCCAGATTTTGATTTTAACAGTACTTTATATCAACATTTTTATATTCAAGTTTCTGTGAAAAGCATACTGTTTATAAAAAACAAAACCTTGTGTGTGTCAAATCAAGCTCAATTTTGTTACTGCAAAACAATTTTCTCTCAACTGCTGATTTTCTAATATGTCACCCCTGAAAAGAGCATAAATTATTTTAATGTGAAAGAAAAATAGAATATAGAAATTGTTGGCACACAAAGAGTAGCAGGCTGCACTTTTAAGTGCACACTGCAATACTGTGCTATAGCAACTAGCTCAGCTATGAGCTTACATTTTATTTATTTCTGTAGGAAACTAATACAGTACATGAAGACCATCTTAGCATTATAGTAAAAATATTATTAAAGAAAACTTTCCTACCTTTTAGATTACCTAAAAAACAGGGGCTACACATTATTAACTAGCAAAGTTCCTTTTTTTTCTTAAATTTTTTTAATGTTTAATTATTTTTAAGAGAAAGAGCATGAATGCGGGAGGGGCAGAGAGAGGGAGACACAATCTGAAGCAGGCTCCAGCTTCTGAGCTGTCAGCACAGACCACCTCCCCCCACACACACACACACGGGGCCCAAACTTACTCATGCTCCATGTTTCCAGGTTTGGCTACTTCAATCTAAATTGAAGGCGTTAAGCTGATTTTTTTTCCAGGTATCTTAAGTTTTTGCATATTTTCCCAAAACTCCTGCTCTTTTTAAGTTTTGCACTATGCCACTTTGAAACCTAGAAGGTATGTATGTAGAACAAGTGTCCTCTTCTATATATTCATCTAACATTTATTGAGCACCACCCACTCGTATGCATTCTTCTGAACTTGACAGTAAGACTGTAATAATAAAGGCTTACATTCCTCTCTCATGAAACTCATAGTGTAGGGGATCTAAGAAAGATAAGTCAACAACTGAAAGTCAGCACTATGGAACTGATACTATGCTGAAAGTACACACAAGATGCTAGGTAGACCTATACTTTACTGCATATACAGAAGAAACAGCCTCATACTACAAGTAAATGAGCCAAGAAAGTTGAAAGGGTGAGAAAGCTACGTCAAACAGGCTATTCAGAATAGAGCCTCTGGTTAGGCACAATTTGTAAAATAAATGAGCATGACTTTAGGGGAAAAAAAATACCATTTGTAGAGACTGCTTAAGCTGAATATAAATTATACCTAAAACTAAAACAACACGTTATGAGAGTACAACTCGGGAAAGTTGAACTATGAATTGAGATTTTACAGAAAGGTACTCTTTGACAAAATAATTGTAACAATCTTTAGACACTCGATTTAGGAAAACAGCAAATATGAAAGTTAAGTGGAAAGGTGTAAGATGAGGATAAAGGTGAGAAAAATCAGCAAGAAATTCACAGAAAAACCTAAGACGATAAACAGTCCAGTTTTTAAATCCTAGTTGGCTTTTGGGGCACCTGGGGAGCTCAGTTGGTTAAGTGTTCAACTCCTGATTTCAGCCCAGGTCACGATCTCATGGTTCATGGGATCTAGCACTGCCTTGGGTTCTGCACAGACAGCACAGAGCCTGCTTGGGATTCTCTTTCTCTCTCTCTGTCCATCCCCAAATAGCGCGCGCGCGCGCGCGCACTCTCTCTCAAAATAAATGAAAATAAACTTTTTTTAAAAAATCCTAGTTGGCTATCAAGCAAAAGCAATAATGATCTAAAAAGCAATGTTCAACAAACACAATTTCTCTTATAGTCAACATCCTTGAATACATCTAAGATTGGCTATTTAAAACCACTAGGTTAAAAGTAAAGAGAACCAGGGCAGCTGGGTGGCTCAGTCTCTTAAGCATGTGACTTCAGCTCAGGTCATGATCTCTCAATTTGGGAGTTCAAGCACCACATCAGGCTCTGTGCTGACAGCTTAGAGACAGGAGCCTGCTTCAGAATCTTTGCCTCTCTCTCTGCCCCCACCGACTCTCAAAAATAAATAAACACTAAAAAAAAAAAATTTTTTTTTAAATAAAGTATAGGGAACCTAATGGAATTCTGGCTTAAACTTTGATGTATATAAGAATCACCTGGGGAGCCTGTTAAAAATGCAGATTCCCAAATTATATGGTCAAAGTGAGGCTTACAAAAGGCAAAAATACTATGAGAGTTACCAGTGTTACAAGGTGCACTCCAAAACAGGTTGAACAGCATGAAAATCACTACTTTAGTAAGGTGAAAACAGTCAAATAAAAAATGTCAAAGTAAGTGAATGAAAAAAGCAAAGTCTTTTCAACAAATGGTGTTAAAACAACCAATAAAGGGCTCTCACCCACCAGTTATGTCAAACTCCCTCCCTACATCTGACCTACATCCATCAATTACCCAAGCAAGTCAAAATTTTAACTTTCTGAATTTCAGCTCTATCCCTCATAAATGCTCCCTTTTACCGCAGCTTCTTTTTCCCATGTGAACTTCAATACCCTCAAAACAGTCTATGCCTTCAGACTGTTCTCTACCAACCAATACCCCGCTTCTGGCAACCTAGCCATCTTATGGGTCGCATCACTATCCAGTTTAAAATCTTTCAGATGTTATCTATTATTCTAAACTTTCTAAGGTCAAATGGAAAGAATTCATAATCTTTCAATACAATAGAGGAGTAAAATTACAAACATTTCTACACAAGTACCAGTTTTCATAATCAAAATTAACTATGTTAAATCACTTACATCATAAAACAATTTCCTATCAGCAGCCAGACGTTTGGAAGCCAGAGTCTTGGTAACATGATAGAAGGTAAGTAATGCTCTGTGCTGTCGAAGATCATCTTGGACTTTCACAGATTCTATAAGAGTGGGAATGAGTTCAGGCCACTGTCTAGGACAGTCCAATCTAGCAACTTTTGCAATCAGCACTGCAATCTGAGTTGCAATCTAAAGGGAAACAAAGTAGTCATCAGAAACACACATATATAATCAAAGCAACAGATAAGGAATGCATTCACAGTTGAAAATTACTTTCTGGTCAGTTATACATCTGACAAAAGTGAATACAATTTCACTGAAAACTTCTTACTTAAGACAGTGGTTCACCAAGTATGGTCTATGAATCCCTTGAAGAGGGGAAGGGGGCTAAGACCCTTTCAGGGATCTGCAAGGTCTCTCTTTAATTTATCACTGTGATGCTAGATGTTCTTCATGTAACTTTTCCTAAAATAATACTTGGCAACAGAGTATAGGAAGCAGCAGATACGAAAATCTAGATGTTTTCTTTTAAATATCCAGACACTATGGGGATAAACAATAATGCAAAACAATGCCACTCTTCTCCTTAAATATGTACGTGTTGGGGGAAACAACTATGGTTCATTTTTTTAAATTCTATTTATGTTAACAAGTAATGGTTTTATTAATGTTAAAAAATTTGTTTCAATTGATAACACAGTAAATATCAAAATATAATGTGCCGTTTTATTTTAGCAGAATAAAGAAGTTATAAGATCACAAAGTTTGAGAATCACTGACCTAAGAGTAGAAATGAACATCAAATATTATGTTTGTAAATAATGACATTTGTACAGATCAGTGTTTCCCAAATGCTGGCTGACAGAGCATATTAAGCAATGGTTTATCACAAACCCCTCCCAACCATCTCCTGCCCCAGTGAGAAATACTTCTTTAATCCCAATCTTCCCTCACCTCCTTCAAGGGACTACAAAGCAGAGAACTAAGATCACTGTAGAACAGATTGAGATAAAACTGGATTAGATACATCACAAAATCCAGTGAGGCTAAATATTCAAATTAAAATAATTAAGTGTAATAAATAGTAACTTGTAAAAATTTAAGAATTTTTGAATCCATATGCAAAACATTCTTACACGCAAAATCTCACTGTAAAGGAAAGAAAGAAATGGAACTGAATAATCTATTACAGTATATAGGGAGAAGTGAAAATGTCATGGGTGTCGGGAATAGACAAGATATACTGTAGTTTAAAAAAAGGAGGGGAATGGGGTGGCTGGGTGGTCTGAGCATCCATCCAATTTCCCCTCAGGTCATGATCTTATGGGTTCAGGTTTGTGAGTTTAGACCCTGCACTGAGCTTGCTGCTGAGAGCACAGAGCCCACTTCAGATCCTCTGTCCCTTGCTCTCTCTGCCCCTACCCTGCTCGCTCACTCTCTCAAAAATGAATAAACATTCAAATAAAATTTTAAAAAGAAGGTAGAGAAAAACAAATCATTAAAATTAATTTCTATGCAATAAGACTAGAAATATATAGAAACTTGCTTTCAATACAGTATTTCTTAAAATGACTTCTGAATTTTAAAACAGCCAAATATAACAAAAATTCTTGACAGCTAGAAATTAACCTCAAAATTTAAAACCCACAAATATTACGAATAGACATGATAAAACTGCATTTTTCCTGCCAAAAAACAAAATTAGTTTGGAAACAAAGTAGAAAGTAGGGGAACAGAAAGCATACTTAGCATTCATTTTCTCACTAACCTGGTTTACTGGTTCGTTGAAGTTGGTGATTAGCCCTGCACGCAACGTAGATTTCTCCTCCTCTGAGAGAGCACTGTAAAAAGATCAATTCATTATGCAAAAGGATGCTACTTAACAATAAACATAGGTAAGCACTACTTTGAATTTTAACAATAAAAAGCCTTTCAAAAAAGAGGCCACTCATTAGTTTTGGTAAATAAATAGAATTATTGCCATTACTTGTATATTGACACATCAAGTAATTCCTAAGTGTAAAGCTCCTTCACAAGTGAATACAAAGTACAAAATAGTAAGCAACAGGAAATAAGACAAATCCAGAATAACAAATGTGGTACTGTGACATCTGCTTTATTAATATAAAAATAGTTGCCTAAAAAAATTAATGGTTTCTAGGGGCGCCTGGGTGGCGCAGTTGGTTAAGCGTCTGACTTCAGCCAGGTCACGATCTCGCGGTCCGTGAGTTCGAGCCCCTCGTCAGGCTCTGGGCTGATGGCTCAGAGCCTGGAACCTGTTTCCGATTCTGTGTCTCCCTCTCTCTCTGCCCCTCCCCCGTTCATGCTCTGTCTCTCTCTGTCCCAAAAATAAATAAACGTTGAAAAAAAAAAAAATTAAAACAAAAAAAAATTAATGGTTTCTAAAAAAAAAAAAAAGTGTGTATGAATAAGTATTAGCCTTCCACTGACTTCTTTTATAAAATCTGAGTGAGGTTATTCTATAGGGGAAGGGATCAGGAATCAGAGGATATTTGCAATTAAAGACTTATTAGAAATCAGCTAGTTTAGGGGGACTTGGAGGCCCCCTGCTGTATCAGCACAGAGCCTGCTTAAGAGCCTCTGTCCACCTCTCTCTGCCCCTCCCACGCCTGCACATGTTCTCTCTCTCAAAAATAAACATTAAAAAAAAAAATCAACTAATTTATTATTTTTCATTTTACATCTCCAGGAAGGATAAACACAATACTAACAATTCTGCCTGCAAATGAGTTAGTAAACTACAAGAGCAAAAGACCAGGATGGAGAATATTCACTATTAGAGTATACGCATTTTGATTTTTGAAATATATGAATGTTGGGGCGCCTGGGTGGCTCAGTCGGTTGAGCGTCCGACTTCAGCTCAGGTCATGATCTCACAGTCTGTGAGTTCGAGCCCCGCGTCGGGCTCTGTGCTGACAGCTCAGAGCCTGGGGCCTGTTTCAGATTCTGTGTCTCCCTCTCTCTCTGATCCTCCCCCGTTCATGCTCTGTCTCTGTCTCAAAAATAAATAAAACGTTAAAAAAAAAAAATTAAAAAAAAAATGAATGTATTGTTTATTTAAAAATTACATTTTAAAGCCCCCGTATTAAGGTTTTCCATTATGGCCATGATAGAGTAGATGGTATCAGATGAATCATCCCAGTAAGATCAGCTATAAAAGTGCTACACAACTTTTTGTTTTTTAAGTATTAAGGCATCTCTCTGTTGAGTAGAACTGTGTCCCTCCAAAAAGATATGTTCAAGCCTTAACCCCAAGAATCTCTGAATGTGACCTTATTTTAAAACTGGACACTTGCTGATGTAATCAAGTCAGAATGAGGTCATAACAAATTAGGGTGGGCCCTGATCCAATGACTGGTGGTGCCCTTTACAAGGAAAGGAAAACGTGGACAGACACGGAAGAAACACGTGAAAAGGCGGCCATGTGATGATGGAGGCAAAGACTGGGATTACAACTGCAAGCCAAAAACCCCTAACGATTGCAGACCACAAACAGAGACTAAAAAGAGACAAGGAAAGATTTTTCCCTAGGTCCTTCAGAATAAGCAAAGCCTTGACAAGCATCTTCACCTTTGACTTCTAGCCTCCTGAACTGCGGGACAACACAATTCTGTTGTTGTAAGCTACCCAGTTTCTGGTATTTAGTTATGGCAGACTGAAGAAACTAATGCAGCATCTAAAACAATGTAGGCAGCCATGACTTGAAAGATGAAGGTCTAGAAAAAAGGGAGAGGAACTGTGATGAACCAGAACATTTCCCCTGGAGCTATCTGCCCATAAAAAATCAAAGCAGGAACTACACGACTAATGAGCTAAGAGATTTCACTAGGTCTCAAGTGCTGAAAAGGCAAAAACTGACACTCAGGGCGAACCAGTAAGGCAATACTTTGGTAAACACCCAAAGATTGCAGCTGAAACCCGAAGAAAGCTAAAAATTAGGATTAAGAGTAAACCAGAAAGATGGGGTGCCTGGGAGGCTCAGGTGGTTAAGGGTTTAACTTCGGCTCAGGTCATGATCTCATGGTTCATTGATTTGAGCCCCGCATGGGGCTCTGTGTTGACAGCTCAGAGCCTGGAGCCTTCTTCAGATTCTGTGTCTCCCTCTCTCTCTGACCCTCCCCTGCTGGCTCTCAAAATAAATAAAAACATATAAAAAAAATTAAAAAAAAAAAAAAAGTAAACCAGAAAGAGACGACACTCAACTAAGTCAAGGTTGAAGTCATATTCTATTTGCCTGCCTGGAAAAAATTAAAATTTTCTCTAAAGAAAAATAACAAAATTCCAAGCCTCTCCAATTTTCCCTCAACAATGCTTAGCATTCAGTCAAAAACTGACTATGTATACTACAAACCAGGTAAAAGTTATTAAAATCAAAACAAATAAAAATAGGAGACACAAGGGTGCCTGGGTGGCTCAGTCAGTTAAGCATCCGACTTCGGCTCAGGTCATGCATGATCTCACGATCCACGAGTTTGAGCCCCGCGTCGGACTCTGTGCTGACAGCTCAGAGTCTGAAGCCTGCTTCCGATTCTGTGTCTCCCTCTCTCTCTGACCCTCCCATACTTGTGCTCTGTCTCTGTCTCTCTCAAAAAATAAATAAAATGTAAAAAAAAAAAAAAAAATTTTTTTTTTTAAATAGGCGATACACAGGGCACATGGGTGGCTCAGTTAAGCATGCAACTCTTGATCTCAGCTCAGGTCTTGACCTCAGGGTACTGAGTTCAGGTCCCACAGTGGGCGCCATGCCAAAAAAAAAAAAAAAAAAAAGAAAAAGAAAAAACAAAAACACCACACACACAGGAAATACAGACATTGTAATTATCAAAATCTCACTTTAAAAAAATTATGAATTTGTTGATCAAAATAGGTGAAAACTGTACTATTTCACCACAGAGCTGGAATTCATTTAAAAACAAAAAACAGGGGCGCCTGGGTGGCGCAGTCGGTTAAGCGTCCGACTTCAGCCAGGTCACGATCTCGAGGTCCGTGAGTTCGAGCCCCGCGTCAGGCTCTGGGCTGATGGCTCAGAGCCTGGAGCCTGTTTCTGATTCTGTGTCTCCCTCTCTCTCTGCCCCTCCCCCGTTCATGCTCTGTCTCTCTCTGTCCCAAAAATAAAATAAAAACGTTGAAAAAAAAAATTTAAAAACAAAAAACAAAAATAGGGTTGCCTGGGGGGCTCAGTAGGTTAAGTGTCTAACTCGGTTTCAGCTTAGGTCATGATCTCAGTCTATGGGTTTGAGGCCCAGAGCCTGCTTGAGATTTTCTCTCTCTCTCCCTCTGTCTCTGCCCCTCCCCTGCCCATGCTCTCTCTCTCTCTCTCAAAATAAATAAACAAACTTCAAAAACAATGTTTTAAAAAATACCAAAGGAAAATCCTAGAATTGACTTTTTAAAAAATAGCAAAATAAAGGTAACAAACTTAAGGAGAAGTCAGTAGAAAATATACAGATTAAAATATAATGAGGAAAAATGGACTTTGAGAGGCACCTAACTGGCTCTGTCTGTAGAACATGCAACTTTTCATCTCTGGGCCATAAGTTCAATCCCTACCATGGGTGGAGAGCTTACTTTGAAAAAAAAAAAAAAAAAGGGGGCGCCTGGGTGGCTCAGTCGGTTGAGCATCCGACTTCGGCTCAGGTCACAATCTCGCGGTCCATGAGTTCGAGCCCCGCGTCGGGCTCTGGGCTGATGGCTCAGAGCCTGGAGCCTGCTTCCGATTCTGTGTCTCCCTCTCTCTCTGCCCCTCCCCCGTTCATGCTCTGTCTCTCTCTGTCTCAAAAATAAATAAACGTTAAAAAAAAATTTTTTTAATAAAAAATAAAACATAAAAAAAAATTTTAAAAAGGCTTTAAATAGAACAAAGAAATTGAAAGAAAAAAGCAGAACAAGATGTACCATGCAACCATAAGATGGTTGATGTGCCTGTATTAAAATCAGACAAACTATGCTGGATGCCACACACATTACTAGAAACAAAGAGGAACATTTCATGATTAGGACAAGGTCAATTCAACAAAAATGTAAAAACATTTAACTTGTATGATCCTAATAATATAGTCCCTGTACATATACAGCAAAAACAGAATGTAAAGAAGAAATGGCCAAATACTTAATCCTATTTGGAGATAACATATGTCTCAGAAAATGATGAAAAAAGCAACAACAAAATCAATAAGGATATAGAAGATGTGAATAGCATAAGTGACCAATTATGGCAAAAAACACATATAACAGGCACACATATAACATTTCAGGCACACATATAACATTTAACACAGAACAATATACTGAGATTGTAACACAAGACAGCACATTTCCAAGGATGAAATCGGTAACAAAAGAATAACTAAAAAGCCCCACATGCTGGAAATTAGGAAATATACTTCTAATTAACCCATGGGTATAAAAAGAAATCACAAGAGGAATTCTAAAATCTTATCAACTGAGTGGTAATAAAACTGAATTAAAGCTAAGATTACAAGAAAACACCTAATGTTTTAAATGCATATATAAGGAAAAGTAAAAGTGAATTATCTATGCTTCCATTTCAAAAAGCTAGAAACCAGCAAGTTAAATCCAAAAAAATAAAGAAAGTAGTAACAACTAAAGCCAAGACAGAAAGGCCACAGGACAAAGAATCCAAAAACAGATCCTTATATATGAACAGCACATACAAGGGAACCACTGAAATGTGTTAGAGAAGGAATACCGGCTGCAGCCTCACTCCGCATACACACCTAACAAAGAAATCATTTCCAGACAGATAATCCACCTAAGTGTAAAACAGAAAACAACGCTTCTAGCAGAAAGTGCAGAATATTTTCATAATCTTGGACTAAGCAAAAATTTTATAATAGGCTCCAAAAAAATATAAAAATAGCTAAGTTGAACCTCATTAAAATTAAGAACTTCTCCTCAAAAAACACAAGAAAGTGAAAAGGCACGTGACAGAAAATATTTCCAATGTGTATTTTCTTTTTTTTAATTTTTTAATTTTTTAACATTTATTTATTTTTGAGACAGAGAGACAGAGCATGAACGGGGGACGGGCAGAGAGAGAGGGAGACACAGAATCCGAAACAGGCTCCAGGCTCTGAGCAGTCAGCACAGAGCCCGATGCGGGGCTTGAACTCACGGACCGGACCGTGAGATCATGACCTGAGCTGAAGTCAGACGCTTAACCGACTGAGCCACCCAGGCACCCTTCCAATGTGTATTTTCAACAAAAGACTTAAGTCCAAAACCTATGAAGTCCCAAAAATCAGTAAGATAACCCATTTTTTTGTACAATGGCAGACCTTTATAAAAGCAGGATATTCAAATGGCTAATAAGTATATGAAAAAGATATTCATTGTTGATCAGAAAAATGAAAAATTTACCAAAATGACAGATAAGACCAAACGTGCTAATGAGCAGCAAATGTCAACAGTGATATGCCCCTGTGGAAGTGTAAATTAGTATGAACCCTTTGAAAACAAATTGATGGTATTTACTACAGCTGAACACACATTTGACTACACATGACCAAAAAATGCACTTATGTGCAATAAGATATGCAGAAGAGTTTTCAAGAAGCATTACTATTAATAGACAAAAACTATGAACAACCTTAATGCCCAACAGCAGCAGAACAAACAGATATGCTATGTTCCTAACATGGAATATTTTCCTTCTACATATGAGAAAACTTTTCAGGCAATTACATGGGTAAATCTCACAAATCTAAAAATGAATGAAAGACACACAAAACAACATAGTATAAGATTTCCATTTGTGGAACTTCAGAAACAGGTAAGGTTAATGTATGGTTAAGAGATGTCAAATGTTGCTGGGGAGGGGTGCACAGGTGACCGCGAGGCAGGAGGAAGGCTCCTGGGCGCTACTAATGTTCCACCTACTTGCAAGTGCTAGTTACATGGATGTGGTCACATTATATTAAAACTGTACCCTTCATTTGTGCACTTTCTCAGTTATGTTGTATATTGTACTTCAATAACAGTCTCTATAAACCTTAACTATGACCAGTTGAGTAAACAAATGAGAAAACAAGATTAAGATAAACGTTCAGGTGAAAAAGAGTCAAACCCTAATGCAAGTCTAGACTTTCCCATGAGAAATGATCTCTTTAATCCTTTTATGATTGTGTTGTACTTCCAACTTAGATATTAACCTGGAGAAAACTCATGTCTTTAGCAATTCTCCACTAATGGTTAACACTGCACCTTTAATTTCATGCACATGCTATCATTAGATGAATTCAGATTAGTTTCCAAGCACAAACTGCATAGTATCTAATTAATTAGGACCCAGTTAAAGTTGAATTATATACAGTAATGATCTGTAAGTTCAAATTGATGCTCATTCTGTGAAAATAGCGGTAGGGGCAGGAACTATATAAGATGAAACTTAGGTAAGAACACACACAAGCAGATGTTTTAAGTGTGTTAAATTTAAATGAGTTCTATAACTGAGTGTTGCTCCCTTGCTGTGTTTCTGAGTACATTCTTACCATCCTTGCTCCCTCCCCACATTCATCTCCATTCCAGGGTATATCTCAATATATACTACAAGAAAAAGCTTCGGATTTAACTACCTAATACCATATATCCCCTTTAACTTTTCATATTTAAACTAAATTCCCATTTTTAATTCTTTATGTGAATATATGATCTGAAATATTGAATCTACCTTTAATTCTACCTCCCAAAATTGTCATTGGTAACCATATTCTTCATATTAACTGGTAAAATAGAATGAATTTTCAGAGCTATCTAAAATTCAATTGGACAGAGCAATAGAAAGGTGTGCAGTGCTGCAATGGTTCCAGTAAATCAATAATACACAATTCCTCATCACTGCTTCATTTCTCTCAAAATTATGAATTCTAAAGTAATAGAAATGTTTATTTTATATTACAGTACCCTTAGTGCAGCCTTACAATACTCTAGTTGTTTTGGAGTGCCTGGGTGCCTCAGTCGGTTAAGTGTCTGACTTCGGCTCAGGTTATGATCTCATGGCTCATGAGTTTGAGCCCAGCATCGGGCTCTGGGCTGACAGCTCAGAGCCTGGAGTCTGCTTCAGATTCTGTGTCTCCCTATCTCTCTGTCCCTCCCCTGCTCATGCTCTCCCTTTCTCTCTCAAAAATAAACATCAAAAAAAATTTCTTTAAATATTCTAATTGCTTCTAATATTATTCAAGAGCATGTTCTATATGCACCTTGAAGTACTCTGACAAGTTTATTTTTTTAAGGACTTATGAATATAAAGAACATAAAGAGCTATAGTGCCATCTACTGGGGAACAAAGACTAAGTTACTTCTTTAGCAAAGTTCACTAAATTTATCAAATGAATCCAAGGGTCATGTCTATATTTAATTTCCATCTATTACATAACATGTAATTAACTATCAAGAGATATCTGTTCACTTAACCATGTATAGAGCAGTTACAACTCAATCTGAGGGGATGACAAAAGGCTACGACCCTATTCCCACCACAAAGGCAATTATGCAGAAGACTTGGAAGGTAAAATGACCTGGGATTTCCTTCTCAGTAACTTTTTTTCAAAATCCTAACCTCAAACTTCTCTTAAAAAAAAAAAAAAAAAAAAAAAAAGCAAAAAAAACACAACAACTTTGCAACCTAATTCATTCACCTAGCATTTTTGTGCCCATAAAATTAGATACCCTCAAAAGCAAAAGACAGCAAGAAATCCACAGCCTCCCTCTTAAATAAAAATAACTCGGGGAGAAAGGCAGTAATAGGAATACTGACATATAGAACCCTTTACTTCTTCAGTAGTTAACACACTTTTCTTTTAAATATCAAATGCTTTAAGAAAGTGAATGTCATCCTACACAGGGACCATGCTGACCTTCCTTGCACTGTTCTAACTTAATGTGTGTGCTGAAGCAAGCACAAATGCATTCTTCCACATAAAGAATAAAGATTAAGAGGAACATCTGTATACCCCCCCCAATCTGGAAAGGATTACATGGGCCAGGGAGAGGGACAGAACTTACTGAGGTGCTACACGTCTCCAATAACGATCAATTCCATTCTTAAAATATAGCACAGCAAGCCACCTTACATTTATATCCAGAGTGTGGTTTGTAAAAATATTCTGTAAAAAAAACAAAAAACAAAGCATTAAAATGAACATGTCATAAGTTAAAGTATAATTACTTTACCCATAGTGAAATATGGATAACACTTTAAATGTTTCACTTAAGTGTTATCGCTACAGAGAACATGTTTTCTAAATCTCTATGAGCTCCAGAGTTCATGTAAGAAACCACACGTGGTAGAAGTATGTTCATTTTTAAGCTGAGTAATAAATATTTGGGATCCATTTAACTAGTCTACTTTCAGATGTCTGAAAATTTTCCTAATAAAAAATTAAACTCAGAAAAAAAGAAACCTAATTACATATCACAACCTACACACAAAACACTGAAATAAATATCTTCTCAATTAAAAAAAAAAGTAGACCCACCAAAGCATACATTCAAAGATTCTAAGGAGTCAAAGCCCCTGCATTATCAGCACATGCTATGAAAGGAGTTATTTCAAAGTATTCTCTTATCAAAATAATGAAGCTTACAAATAAATGTGACAGAACATTAATTCAAGTACAGACAGTCCTTGCTTTGCAGAGCTGCAGGAGATCATAAAAATGACTGTGCAAATAAGCCATGCAACAAGGTCTTAATGATCAAGGAGAATATTATAACTGTTCTGTGACCTTTATACATTTTTACCAAAAAATTACTAAAATTAACAAAAATTCATAACTAACACTTGTATATGGAAATAAAAATACAACAAATGTTAACACTAATTTAAGACATCACAAACACAGAATTAAAGTGTTTTATTTCTTTTTTTTTAATGTTTATTTATTTTTGAGAGAGAGATGGAGAAAGAGCAAGCAGGGGAGGGTCAGACAGAGAGGGAGACCGAGAATCCAAAGCAGGCCCCCACTACTGTCAGCATAGAGCCCGATGCAGGGCTTGAACTCACAAACCATGAAGAGTGTGACCTGAGCCGAATGCTCAGGATGCTCAACCGACTGAGCCACCCAGGTGCCCATAAAGTGTTTTGTTTCTTTATAAAAAACTTATCTAGGTTAGTGGTTACATAGGGGAAATGAGGAGTATCTTAACTGACTGAAATTGCACTACACTTCAGACCAAAAACTACTCAAATTCCCAAAGTTGAACTCCTAAACACTACCTTGTGTGGGAAAACCTCAAAACCAAAAGCAATGATGTGGACATATGTTCCTTACTACAGAAAAACATGGTATGTAAACTATAAAAAACAGGTATGTTTTTAGAAATATCCCATTTTTAGAAAACCACATACATACCAGAAATAAAAAAAATTTACAAAGAGAGTTGTGTAATGTCCATTTATTCCTTAATACCCCTGACAACTAAGACAGAGACCCTCTTTTGGGTCTCCTTTGCAAAAGAAAGAATGGACTTCTCCACCACATTAATCACACTCGATTTTAAACACTTTACATGTCTGCCTTCCACAAAAGACGGAGTCATAAATACCTGAGGAGCAAATGAACAAATGGATGGAAATAATGTGGAAAGTTGGTGGCTATCTGCCTGTCTCGCCTAAACTTCGCGAACCAAGAAAAGTCAAGCTGCAGGTGTCAATCCAAGTAGAAATATTCCTTAAGTACTTTGAAGAACAAGACAGGAACACAAGTCTGAAGATCAGGAATGCAAATTTTCCACCTCCAAACTAGAAAGAACAGCTAAGGCAACAAGAGATTAAAAGTACCAAGACAGTGAGTTCAGGGAAAATTAAAAAATTCCTGCCTGTAACTTCATTTCTCCATCTGTTATAATCTATCCCATCTAAAAGAAATTTTACTATCCCTCTAAGAAGAAAAGTAGAGCTAGTAAATATAACAAAAGGCTTACGCACTTAAAAGTAACAATTCATAACTGCACAAAAAGCAAACAGTTAATCAGCAAGCTACTGTTTTTTTTAAGGTCTGGGAGTAACCCAAATAAGAAATACCACAAGTGTTTTATGTTTTGGCCTGAAAAAACACAAGGCTAATTATCCAGTATATTCATTTAAATAAACATATGAAGAATAAAGATACTCAGAAATATTCTGTACCCAAATTTTACAAACGTGACAGTAGGGTTATCCAAAAAAAGATAGAATATTATCTTTAGTATCTTTAAAAAGCAATCTGTTTTTATTTTTTAATCAATGTTTTTTACCTTTTTTCCACTGGGCCAAACACCCAACTTTCACTTATATTCAGAATATCAAGTATGATTCTAGGTATGACTAGTATCTTCCTAAGTTTAACAAGTAACTCAAGCATTTTAGCCATGAAATCAAGAATATGTATGTCAACTTTCATAATCTTCTATTTTTATAAGATATAGTAAATAAGGGGTGCTTGGGTGGCTCAGCCCATTGAGTATCCGACTCTTGATTCTGGGCTCAGGTCATGATTCCAGGGTGATGGGATCAAGCCCCATGTCTGGCTCTACACTGAGCATGGAGCCTGCTTAAGATTCTCCTTCCTTTCCTTTTTCCTTTCCTTTTCTTCCTTCTTTTCTTGTCCTTTTCTTCCTTCTTTCCTTTCTTTCTCTGTTCTCTCTCTCTTTCCCCCCACCCACTCCACCTTTCTCCCCACCCTACCTGTTCATGCTCTCAAAAAAAAAAAAAAAAAAAAAAAAAAAAAAAAAAAAAAAAAAAAAAAAGATATGGTAAAGAGTTTGCTCGGCATTTGCAACCAAGTCTCAAAACTGGATCAAACTGTGATCCAACTGGCAGCCTTACTGCCCTTGCCAAATGCAAAAAACACTCATCAGAGTTGCGAAATTTTCATAAGAAGGAAAAGAATAAAGAAGACTGTCAATACAAAAAAGACATTCTTTTATTCTGGCATTCAGAAAATAATTTTTATAAACCAAAGCTTTGAACTCCTAGAAAAGTTTAGTTAAAGCACATATTGCTAATTATTAGACTATTTTCCATAACACCCATAAGATCAAATGTGTCAAGAAAATGAAATTTTTAGATGGGGAAAAGAAAACCATGTTTTAAAGCAATGCAGTGAGTAAGGGCCCCCGGGGGGCTCAGCCAGTAGAGCATGCTACTCTTGATCTTGGTTCAGGTCATGATCTCACAGTCCCTGAGATCAAGCCCCACAGCCAGCTCTGCACTGACAGCATGGAGCCTGCTTGGGATTCTCTCTCTCCCTCTCTCTCTCTCTCTCTGCCCCTCCCCCAAGCTTTCTGTCAAAATAAATAAATAAGCAATAAAAAAAAAATAATAATAATAAAGCAACCCACTGAGCAAAGGGAGATCACACTTATGCTGCAGTAGAGAGACTGAACAACTGTGACAACATAAATTAACTGGGGCAAGAATAAAGACAAAACATGAAAGTGTACTGTCTACTGTCCTGAAGTCAGCATTAACATGCTAAAACAGAGTATCAGCAGTGTCCTGCCTTCTGAGCAGACATTACCAATACCCTGTTCAGTTATCTATTCAACAATCAACAAACATTTCAACACTCTCAAGTGCCATGCCCTGAATTAATAAACAGCAGTGGCAATGACAGGCAAACATCTGGATCAGTTTCACTAAAGTAAACCACCAGTACAAGTAGATTCTGAGAACAATTAAATGAATGGTGTCTCGTTTTGTTAAAAATAGTAATCAACTATTTTACAACAACTTACCAATAACACTGAATAGAAACCTGGCTGTGTCTCCCACTGTTTCAATTGCTCCTCTGCTGGTTTTAATACAGCAGTATCCTGACTGGTGGCCTGTGTTAAGACCTGAAGAACAACAGTGCTGGCACTATTGAGATCCATGGACACCTGGTAAAGATAAGTTAACATATGTGAATCAACATTATACATAAAACATCAACAGTAACATAAGTGGAGAAAAAGGTTCAATGATCTGAATTATTCCTATACTTCATTCACCTACCCTCGCATGTTTCTGCTGGATTTCTAATTTAGAATTTTGGTAATTCAACTAACTTCTGCTTAAATCAACTTATTTCTGATGGAAACTGTCTTCAATGTCCCATTAGAAGGTAATAGTAAACTGCAAATAAGAAACCCACACACAAAAACCAAAGAACTAAATTCTGATTAAATATCACGGTCTGCCTAAGGCTAAGTATAATACCTTCCTAGTTTTTAAAAGAAGAATATTAAGTGTTATAAGAATTTACCACTTTATCCCTACTAAGACCAAAGGAAGAAAAATGAAAAAGAAATTTATTCTTTGACTTATTGCTAAGTACCTCATAACATCATCTTATGTTCCATCAATAATACGTGTTCAAAGTATTTTCTAAAATTTAAAAGACAAAGGTATATTCAAGAAATACTGTGGGGAGGGGCGCCTGGGTGGCACAGTCGGTTAAGCGTCCTACTTCAGCCAGGTCACAATCTCGCGGTCCGGGAGTTCGAGCCCCGCATCAGGCTCTGGGCTGATGGCTCAGAGCCTGGAGCCTGTTTCCGATTCTGTGTCTCCCTCTCTCTCTGCCCCTCCCCCGTTCATGCTCTGTCTCTCTCTGTCCCAAAAATAAATAAAAACGTTGAAAAAAAAATTTTTTTAAAAAGAAATACTGTGGGGAAAAAATGAATTAAATCAATAAACATAAAATATAATATAAAAATATAAACCTTAAGGACCGGATCATCTAATCCTATACCAAATATCTGAAGCCATTCTAAAAATACATTTAGCAATTTATTGATAGTTTTCTAACCATTGTTTCTAATCACCCCCAAAACAGTGTACAATTGTATACTGACCCAAGTACGTATAATTGTGCACAAAATGCTTATATGAAGCATGAAGATTAAAATTGAAAGCTAAAAACAGAAAATAAATCTCAAAGCAAAAGTGACTGAGAATCAGCCTTGTGATTGTAATTCTATCTAAAACTGAAGACTGTTCCAGATAGTAAAAGTATGAAGGTCATTAACCCATAAATAGAGCCAAAGCAACCAATTCCTAAGAGTTGTAATTAAACTGCAAAGACTAATGAAAAGGAGGATCCAAATGCTGACTCAACAAGAAATGGCACAAAATATTAAACTTTTCAAGGAAAACTTACAATTTTTTAAATTTTTTAATGTTTATTTATTTTTGACAGAGAGAGAGAGAGAGATTGAGACAGAGCATGAGTGGGGGAGGGGCAGAGAGAGAGAGAGGGAGACACAGAATCTGAAGCAGGCTTGAGGCTCAGGGCTGTCAGCACAGGGCCTGACGTGGGGCTCAAACTCACAGACTGAGATCATGACCTGAGCTGAAGTTTGGATGCTCCACCGACTGAGCCACCCAGGCGCCCCAGGAAAACCAACAATTTTAAAGCCTGTGTGAGTAAAGCAGGGCTAGGATACGATAAGTGGAACACAAATACTACCAATTAGCAACGGAAGTAAACTCAAATTTTAAATTAGTAGTCTGTTCTGGTCTGTATTTTAGAACTGACTAGGGGGGCGCCTGGGTGGCGCAGTCAGTTAAGCGTCCGACTTCAGCCAGGTCACGATCTCGCGGTCCGTGAGTTCGAGCCCCGCGTCGGGCTCTGGGCTGATGGCTCAGAGCCTGGAGCCTGTTTCCAATTCTGTGTCTCCCTCTCTCTCTGCCCCTCCCCTGTTCATGCTCTGTCTCTCTCTGTCCCAAAAATAAATAAAAGTTGAAAAAAAAAAATTAAAAAAAAAAAAAGAACTGACTAGGATGCCTTGTAAATATATATTGCCTCCCTCCCTAACCTGGAGTTCCTTGAACAACGTAAGTCTCTGTATTCATTATCACCTGAAAACAAGTGAATGCATTTTCACTCAATTTAGAGGGTTTGTTGGTAATGTATGATTTTAAAAACAGGCTATCTCAGAGAAATTTACTTTATGGAGACCTTAGAAGATATTTTCAAGAGATGGGCAGTATGTTTTTCTAAGAGAAATATAATACAAGGCACAAAAGCAAGTCATGTACGCAATTTTACATTTTCTAGCAACCACATTAAGAAGTGAATGGGGCGCCTGGGTGGCACAGTCGGTTAAGCGTCCTACTTCAGCCAGGTCACGATCTCACGGTCCGTGAGTTCGAGCCCCGCGTCAGGCTCTGGGCTGATGGCTCAAGCCTGGAGCCTGTTTCCGATTCTGTGTCTCCCTCTCTCTCTCTCTGCCCCTCTCCCGTTCATGCTCTGTCTCTCTCTGTCCCAAAAATAAATAAAAAAACGTTGAAAAAAAAAAATTAAAAAAAAAAGAAGTGAAAAGATGTGGAATTATTTTTACTATTATATTTAACTGGATATATCCCAAACATTACCATTTTAACATATAATCAATATTTTGAAAAAACTAATTTTGATATTTTACGCTTTTCTTAATACTAAGTCTACAAAGTCCTGTGTACTTTACACTTAAAGCACATCGTATTTTGAACTAGCCACCTTTCAAGTACTCAACAGCCGCATGTGGCTAGTGGCTACTGTATTCGGGTAACTTTGAAAAGCCCTACTTTAGAAATCCCAGCATCACCTCACAGAAATAAAAATTCTCAATTCTCTCTCGAAACCTCCATCATGAAAATAGCGGCTGGGGGTCAAAAATGAGTGCCTTAGTAGTAAGTTCTCTAGGTAAATCTTATCACTGCCAAAGTATGAGAAATACAACTTTCGAACATCTACAACTGAGGTACACCTGAAAATCCAGCTCTGCAGCAACTCAGTGGATGTCAAAATGTACAGTAGTTTCGATCATACATTCCTATAAAAGAAGAACAGACCAGCATTGATCTGTAGTTCTCACAAGGAATTGTCTAGGGTATGGAAAACACTAAATTCAGTGATTCTCCCCCAATTAATGGAAGAGCACCTGGCTAAAATAAACATTTTTCTTTCTTTTTTTAAATTTTTTTTAATGTTTATTTTTGAGACAGAGACAGAGACAGGGCATGAGTAGGGCAGGGGCAGAGAGAGAGGGAGACACAGAATCCGAACTGAAGCAGGCTACAGGCTCTGAGATGTCAGCACACAGCCCGACATGGGACCCGAACTCATGAACCACAAGATCATGACCTGAGCCAAAGTCAGGCACTCAACCAAAGGACCCACACAGGCATCTCAAAATAAAAATTTTTCTTAAAAAGAGCCAGTATCTGGGGCGCCTAGGTGACTCAGTTGATTTAAGTGTCCAACCCTTGGTTTCAGCGCAGGTCATGATTTCAGTTTGTGAGTTCAAGCTCTGCATTGGGCTCTGTACTAACAGCATGGAGCCTGCTTGGGATTCTCTCTCCTCCTCTTTCTCTGCCCCTCCCCTGCTTGTGTGCACACACACACTCTCTCTCAAAAGAAGTAAATAAACTTAAAAACAAAAAAGGAAAAAAAAAGCACAAATACCTGAGCATATACATATATATATATATATATATATATATATATATGCCAAGCATTGTACTAAATGCTTTCTTTATTCATTTATTTATTCCTAGTAATAAATCTATGTAGTAGATATCTTTATCCCCATTTTAATTTTTTTAATGTTTATTTTTGAGAGAGAAAGAGCGAGAGAGAGACAGAGCATGAGCGAGGGAAAGAGCAGAGAGAGAGGGAGGCACAGAATCCGAAGCAGGCTCCAAGCTCTGAGCTGTCAGCACAGAGCCCGATGCGGGGCTCGAACCCATGAACCGTGAGATCATGACCTGCGCTGAAGTCAGATGCTTAACCGACTAAGCCACCCAGGCTCCCCAATTATCCCCATATTTTAGGTAAAAAACTAAAGGATTAGAGACCTTACCTTTCCAAGGCCACAATCTACTAAACAGCAGTGCTTGAACTTGAACACCAAAGCCAATGGTCTTAATCAGTATCTAATACTGTCTACCTCCAGGGACAAAACTGACAACTTTGTAGTACCAGGAGCCCAACAAGATACAGGACATATGCTTTATTGGTATCTGGTGAATAAAGGTAAGTGATCAATTTTGAACAAAAGAGTACTTTACACTGTACCACATGACAGCTAATTAATGGATTTATTCAATAAAACTGCTGAAAGCCTGCTATGTACCAGGCACTGTTCTAGGTGCTGAGAATAAAATAGTGCAGCAAACAAAATAGTGTCCCTAACTTCAGGCTGCATACATTCCAATGGAAAAAGGTATTTCTGTGAAAGAGAGGGAGGCAGAGAGGGAGGAAGGAGTAATATGAAGAAAATACAATCATGTTAAATATCGACTGTAAATGAATGTGTTATTTTATATTTTTATTTTTTAGAGAGAGAGAGAGAGTGCACGTGCACAAGTGGGTGAGAGAGGGAGAAAGAAAGAATCTTAAGCAGGCTCCACGCTCAGCACAGAGTCCAATTCGGTCAATCCCACCACCCTGGGATCATGACCTGAGGTGATATTAAAAGTCAGACACTCAAACAACTGAACCACCCAGGTGCCTCTGAATGTGTTACTTTAGATTGGGTCTTCAGGGAAGGCTTCTCTTAAGTAACATTTAAAAGAGACATGAAAGGGGCGCGTGGGTGGCTTAGTCGGTTGGGCGGCCGACTTCGGCTCAGGTCATGATCTCGCGGTCCTTGAGTTCGAGCCCCGCGTCGGGCTCTGTGCTGACAGCTCAGAGCCTGGTGCCTGTTTCGGATTCTGTCTCCCTCTCTCTGACCCTCCCCCATTCATGCTCTGTCTATCTCAAAAATAAATAAACGTTAAAAAAAAATTTTTTTTTTAAATAAAAGAGACGTGATAGACAAGAGACCCAGGCAGGCAAAGATCTGAAAGCAGGGCTCCAGACAGACAGGGAAAACAAATGAAAACAAGGCCTTAAGATCAGAAACAAACTTAAGAAGGCCAATACGATTGACACTTAATGAGAAAAGGAGAAAATGGAACCAGATGAGGTTGAAGCAGCAGACAGGAACAGATCATGTGTGACCTTGCAGGAGAAAAAAAAAAAAAAAAAAGTCTGGACTTTTACATCTGTACCAACAAAGTCACTGGAAGAATATGTGAATATATGAATATAATAACAGAGAAAAACAGGGTGCCTAGGTGGCTCAGTTGGTTAAGCATCTGACTTAGGCCCAGGTCATGATCCCACAACTCTTGAGTTCAAGCCCCACATGAGGCTCTGTGCTAACAGCTCAGAGGTTGGAGCCTCTTCAGATTGCGTCTCCCTCTCTCTCTGCCCCTTCCCTGCTTACTCACACTCTCTTTCTCTCTCTCAAGAATAAACGTTAAAAAAAAATAAAAATTCAAAAAATTCAAAAATAAGAGAGAAAAGGTTCTGGCAGAACTCATCTCCACCCAACTCAAAAAAGAAAAAGGCCATGTCCCTAGGTGAGCTGGTGACTGACAGACATCCTCACTCTAAAGGTTTGTTTCTACATTGTACTCAGCAAATTATCTATGGCTGGAACTATTCTGTTTCTCAACAGTTGTTCTTTCACTTACTGGTTTGAGCATTTTGGGAACTACTACTTGAAAAATAAAATCACTGACTGTCAGCCTCCAGAGCAATTCTTACCTACAGCAAAGACAGTGCAGAGTGTTCACACACACATACACATCTTCACACTTGTCTGGACCTTCAGAGCAAGGCAATCCTTAAGCCTATGTACTTCTATCTTTTATGCTTCACTTTACCATCACCATTCACCTGTTCTGCTGGAAGCTGCTAGAGTTTCCACCCCTACCTCCCCCCAGTAGCTTGCTCCATCCAGGTCTTCAACAGAAGTATATATTCTGTCCTTCCTCCCCCTGCTTTTGAACTTTGTTCCCAAGAAGCCCATAGAGTCTGGGACAAAGAGCTCAGTTCATATACTTCTGGAGAACCATTTTTGTGCCACGCACTATAATAGTTGTTAGGTTAAGAATCAAAAAGGGTCTCTTTCTCTACCCAAATTCTGGGAGATACTGAGGTGTGAAGCAGAGAGAACTATTCTAACCACTAAAACAAACTGTAAAGGGGCACCTGGGTGGCTCAGTAGGTTAAGTGTCAGACTTCAGCTCAGGTCATGATTTCGCAGTTCACGAGTTTGAGCCTCACATCCGGCTCTGTGCCAACAGCTCAGAGCCTGGAGCCTGCTTCACATTCTGTGTCTCCCTCTCTCTCTGCCCCTCCCCCACTCATCCTCTGTCTCTCTCTCTCTCTCAAAAATGAATAAAAAAAATTTTTTAACTGTAAAAACTAAGATTCTAGAATACCAGTTGGAATCCAGTGTATTTCCTCCACACAAACAATATTATGAGTGGTTTATTTCATGGGCAAAAGGCTTTGAGGCCTGAGAAACCACCATTCAGAACTTCTGCTAGAAAGATTACAAAGTGCTAATTAACTTTTAAAGGAAGCTTTAAAAAGCAATCACTTCCTAAATTGCAGATTAAATGCATCATCAAAAATAACGATTCAGGAATGATGGACCTCTAATGGATTATTTAAAATACCACAATGCTAAAGCCTATTAATTTTTTTTAAAGATGCCATAACAAGCCTATAAAAGCAAATCTGGCATGTGGATTAATATCACTGTTTTATAAGAGGAAGGACTTAGAGTTATCAACAGAGTTATCCAGGGACAGGTAGCAAACTAGTATATGGCAGAGTGAGGCCTGATAACCAAGTCTTTAGAACACAAGCTCTTCCTACTGTAACATAAAATGGACTCACCACACCACCCTACTCCCGAACACCTACAAACACACCGTGTTCTCACATAACAGGTTCCTGGAGAAACTGTCAAAAAGATTCCTGAATCCCTAATAATTTAAAAGGATCACGTTTTTTATGTAGGGAATATTAACAGAGTACTCAATTGTAGAATTCACTTGAAAGGATAGCAATGGTGACAAAGAACGGGGAAAAATGTAGTGAGACCTTCAAACATAACACTACAGAAATAAACTTTTATTTGAATAAAAGGTAGGTGACTACCAGAGCACCTGGCCAGCTCAGTCAGTAGAGCATGCAACTCTTGATCGAAGGGTTGTGGAGTTCAAGCCCATGTTGGGTGCAGAGATTACATAAAAATAAAATCTTTAAAAAGATGACCACTGATGACTGGTGGTCAGGTTAGAGGGTGGTACACCCAGCAAACTACACTTCAATACCCTTTTTTGGAATTAGAATACAGAAATTAATAGGGTTGCTACTGTTACTGCCACCTGGTAATGATCCAGACACACAGCTCATCTCCATAAAAAAAAAAAAAAAAAAAAGATCTGAAGACTTGACGGTAAATAGCAAAAGATGAAAAGGGAAGAAGGGGAGGGAGGGAGGGAGGCAGGTGGAAGGAATAGGGAGAGACATAGCACGTTACGAGAAGAGCTAAAGGCATGTCTCCAAGAACTTGAAAGAATCTTCCTGGAGACCATCACCAGATAAGCCTGAAAGCCCGGGAACCAAGTCCCTCACTCACAGTGGAAGCACAGGTGTGTCTCTGCTGTACAGATGTCCATACAGAGTGAAAGAAATCTTCTAACCGTATTAAAAGAATGGATGCCTCGGTTTCCTAATTAATAACGTACACAATACAGAGTGGCTGGATGACTCAGTCAACTAAGCGTCCAACTCTTGATTTCAGCTCAGGTCTGGAGTTCAAGCCACACATTGGGCTCCACAATGGGTGCAAAGCCTACTTAAAAAAATAAAAACATAATGCACACAATGTGGCTGCTCTGATTTTCGTTACTGCACATAACTTCAAATTCATAAGCAAGAAAGATAGTGCTTATGAGTACTGTATTAGCTCTGAACTATAGAAGAGAATTATTAAAAATCTAAACGCAAATTCTTTTTCCCTAAGAACAATAATAGGAAAAGAGAAGGTGCAAATTAAAAGGGGAGGCATTTCAATCTTCTCACTATTTTACAATTTAGTCAATTCAATTCATTCATCACTGAACTTGTTGTAGTCTTTGATACTTTTAAGTCTAAATAACCTGGAAATAAGTGACCAAGAGCCTAAAAATACTCATACCCTATAAATGGACTTTCTAGGCCCACTCCTGGAAGTTACTTTCCAAATCCTGGAAAAACCCAAAATCCAAAAACATACAGATGTGCCTACAGTTGGAAACTTTCTAGTTTTCATTAAAAGAAACAATTAGATAAGGGAAAACTCAGCACCTCTGCCTGCCAACAACAAACAGATTTCCCTGGCCTGCAGTGACCTTCACTGCAGCCATAACCATTTTCTATAGGCTGTCCCATTATCTGTATCTGTCCTTAGTTTGAAAACATGCCGCACAAACAATAACTCCACGCCACTATTAAATATTAAAGCTGTAAGTGAAATGACTTAGAAAAGAAATACAATAAAAATTGAAGAAAAATTTCAAAAACAAAAAAGCCTCCCTCAATGAAATAATTTACTGAGGCATGGTTCAACAAAGGATGCTAAAACCATTAGATGAAAGAACGACAAATTAAGAACAGAATATTCCCAGTATGTTCAAATACCACCCACCAATGACTTGCTAAATTCAGTGAACAAACAGACCTTTAAAATGAAGAGATCTGTCAGTCACCAGCTCAACCAAAAGAACAAACTTAGTATCAACAACAGCTGCACAACTTGACCTTAAGTGCCTCCTGATGTGATGCAATAAGTATACAACCTTACCTCTAAAATACCAAATATCATCAGCCTTAATTAACCAAGACTCTAGACCCAACTTCCAGTTGGAAAGAGCCAAAAGAGAAATGGTGAAAGGGTGACACTACCCAACTTCAAGACTTAGTGTTAATGCTACAGTAATCAAGACAGTGTGGTATTAGCAAAAAACAAAGAGATCACCCCAACAGCTCAGAGTGCCCAGAAATAGACCCCTCAACTGACCTTTAACAAAGAAGCAAAGGCAATACAACGGAGCAAAGGCAGTATCTTCAACAAATGGTGCCAGAACAACTCGATGGCCACATTCAAAAAAACTAATCCAGACAGACGTTAATTAAACCCCTTCACAAAAATTAACTCAAAATGCATCAGACTTAACCGTAAAACACAAAACTATAAAACTCCTGGAAGAGAACATAGAAGAAAATCTAAATGGGTTTTCTAAGGTACAGTGATGTCTTTTTAGATTCAACACCCAAGACATAATCCATGAAAGAAATAACTAAGAAGCTCGACTTCATTAAAATTAAAAACTTCTGCTCTGCAAAAGCCAATATCAAAAGAGTATGAAGACAAGCCAGAAACTGGGAGAAAATATTTCCAAAAGACATACCTGATTAAAAAAACAAAAACAAAAACAAAAACTGCTATCCAAAATATACAAAGAATTCTTCAAACTCAACAATAAAAAAAGAATCCAATTTCGAGAACAAAGACCTTAACAGACACTTCACCAAAGATAAACAGCAAATAAGCATATGAAAAGATGTTCATCATGTGTCACCTGGGAAATGCAAACTGAAACAATAAGATACACATCATATGTCACCTATGAAATGACAATTAAAACAACAGTAAGATAACATTACACACCTATTACAATGTCAAAATCTAGAACAATGATAATACCAAATGCCAAGCAAGGATGTGGAGCAATAGGAACTCTCAGACACTATTGGAAAGAATGCAAAATATCCTTGGGAGACAATTTAATAGTTTCTTACAAAAGTAAACATACTCTTACTACACAATGCAGTGATTGTGCTTTTGGGTATTTACCCAAAGAAGATCAAACTATGCACAAGGGGCACCTCAGTGGCTCATTCGGTTAAATGTCACTTTGACTCAGGTCATGATCTCACAGTTCAAAGCCCCACATTGAGTTCTCTGCTGTCAGCGTGGAGTCTGGTCCAGATCCTCTGTCTTCCTCTCTCTGCCCCTCCCTTGCTTGCCTTCACGTGCGCACGCACACACTTTCTCAAAAATAAACATTAAAAAATAAAAGAAAACTATGTCCACAAAAACCTGCTCATAAGCTTTATTCTAACTGCCAAAACTTAGAAGCAACAAAGACATCCTTCGGTAGGTGAACAGATAAACTATGGTACATCCAGACAACAGATTATTGAGTGCTAAAAAGAAATTATCAAGCCATGAAAAAATATGAAGGAAACTTAAATACACATTACTAAGTGCAAGAAGCCAATCCAAGAAGGCTGCATACTATAAGACTTCAACTATATAACATTATGGTAAAGTCAAAACTGATATAAAAGATCAGTTGAGTGGGAGGAGAGATGAACAGGTAGATCACAGATTTTTAAGATGGAGAAAATACTCTATATTATAATGATGGATAGATGTCATTATGACATTTGTCCAAACACACTGAATGCACAACACCGAGAGTGAGCCCTTAAGGGAACTACACGCTTTGAGTGATTATGATGTGTCAATGTAGGTTCATCCTGGTAAAAAAAAAAAAAAAAAAAAAAAACAAAAAACTGCACCATTATGGTGAATGATGTTTAAAAAAAAAAAAAATTATGGTGAGGAATGTTGGTAATGGAGATTGTGTACGTGTGTGGGCAGAGTCTATTGGAAATCTATGTACCTGCCTCTCAATTTAGTGTAAACCTAAAACTGTTCTAAAAAAAAAATTATATAAAAAAAGCTAAAGTTTTGAATATACAGTTCTACAAAGATGAACAGATGGTCAATAAGCATATGAAAAGATGCCTAAATTATTAGCCATTAGAGAAATGCAAATCAAAACCACTACTATGACTAAAAACAAAAATAATAAAAGATACTGGTGAAGATGTGGAAAAAGTGGAACCCTCATTCTTTGCTAGTGAGAATGTAAAATGGTGCAGCCACTTCGGAAAAGTCTGTCAGGGTCTAAAAATGTTAAACACATAGTATATGAAAAAAAAATTCTACCTCTAGGTATATATACCCAAAGAAATGAAGATTTAGGTCTACATTTGTTGTACACTACAAAAACGTGACCAGCAATATCGTAATAGCAAAAAGTAAAAACAACTCAATGTGGTATTCCATCCAATAGAATAGTATTTGGGAATTAATAAGAATGAAATCCTGCAACAAGCTACGACACAAATGAACCCTGATTCATTTGACCTGCTATGTCAAAGAAGCCAGTCACAAAGACTGCAAGGTGTCTCTTTTAATGACATGCCCAAAATAAGCAAATTTATAAAGATAAAAGGCATATAAGTAGTTGCCTAGGGCCAGAGGATTGGGGGAAAAGGTGGAGCGATTGCTGATGGGGATATGGTTACTATTTGGGTTGATAAAAATGTCCTAAAATTGATTGTAGTGATAGTCACACGACTCTGTGAATACACTAAAAACAACTGAATTATACACTTCCAGTGGGTGAACTGTATGGTCTATGCATTACACCTTAATAAAGCTGTTTAAGTGCCCTATGTAAATGCCAAATCAGCAAGAAACAAGGAAGTGACTAAATAAATGAAAAATATGTGGCGGCACTATCAACAACCATAACTGATGTTAATTCAGATCAGGGAACACCACTATTTCAAAAAATTAAAGCCAGATAAAAGGACCTAATATTTTTGACACAAACCAAGGAGGTACCAAAGACACTAGCCTCATTCAAATCCATACTGCACCATTTGGATTCATTTACACTTCTCAACAGAGGTCAGTTCAGTTTGAACAAGAAAAGTCTTCCCTGTGCACATGTTATAGGCTGTTTAGCATCCTTGTATACTGTATGTTAATAACACTTCCTAGAAATGGTTTTGACTAGATATGCTTCCATATATGTCCGAATACCATCAAGTTTAAACAGTCACCAAGGCTATTAAAGCATTCCCCATGAGACCTCATGCCAGACTGTCAAAGATTGATCTATTTTGGAATAAGAGATATGCAACAGAACATACATAACAAGGAAAAGAGAAGATATTTGTCTGCTTTCTCTTCTCTGATAAAATATCTCATGTAATTAAGAGTTTTAAAGGACCTACAAATTCCTGCTTGGTGACAGACACTACAAGTAAGCTTAAACCCTTCTAAACCAGTCAGGACTTAAAAATACTCTCTTTTAGGGGCGCCTGAGGGTCTCAGTAGGTTAAGCGTCCTACTGTTGGTTTCAGCTCAGGTCATGATCTCACGGTTTGTGAGTTCGAGGCCCCCGTTGCGCTCTGTGTTAACAGCGCGGAGACTGCTTGGGGTTCTCTCTCTCCCCCTCTCTCTGTCCCTCCCCCACTCATGTGGTCTCTATCTCAAAATAAATAAATAAACTTAAAAAACAAATACTCTCTTTTAGTCTTGGGGCACCTGGGTTGCTCAGGTCAGTTAAGCATTGGACTTTGGCTCAACTCATGATTTCGTGTTTCCCGAGTTCGAGCCCCGTGTTGGGCTCTGGGCTGACAGCTCAGAGCCTGGAGCCTACTTTGGATTCTGTCTCCCTCTATCTCTGCGCCGCCCCCCCCCCCATTTGTCTTTCTCTCTCTCAAAAATAAACATTTAAAAAATACTCTATTTTACTGTTTTGTAATTAGACAAATATCTATGATGCTAAATAATATATACTATATAAAATACATATATAAGAGGGGCGCTTGGGTGGCTCAGTCAAGTTAGGCGTCCAACTTCAGCTCAGGTCATGATCTCACGGTTCGTGAGTTCAAGCCCCACATCAGGCTCCCAGCTATCAGCACGGAGCCCACTTCAGATCCTCTGACCATCCCCCCTCTCTGCTCCTCCACGGCGCACTCTCTCACCTCTGTGTTAGGGTAGTCCTGGCGTTTATGTGGATTCTTATAATGTAAAAATGTAATCTTAGTGATGAAAAAGTACTTTTTTAAAAGATCAAGACTTTTCCCTTTATACCTGCTCTAAATTTCCATGGGAATATTTGCTTGATTTCTCCTCCCCACTCTTAAAAAAGCACTATTTCTCAACCGCTGCAAATCATTTATTTCTCTTGTCAAGTACGTACCAAGAAATCATGGCAATATATTAAGTATACCACATTTAAGTTGGTAATGTGGTCAGTAATTGCACTCTCATCCTAACAGTTCATAAAAGAAAACTTAAAAACTTTGTCTTTCAGTAGCAAGAACAGATAAGCAAGGGTGCTACCATATTACCTGCATTTGTGATGGCAATGTTTACCAAAAGGCAATCTCCCTTTCTCAGGGAACTCTCTGAGTCTTATATTCAAATGCCAGTTTTAATTGCAGTCATCTCTACAAGGCATTTCATATTCTTACTATTTGGTGTTTCTAAAGACAGTATCTTAAAATATGTAACAGCCGGAGAAAAATGAACCTAATCCAAAATTCACAATTATTTCCTTTCCTTTAAGCTTATTATATTTTTATAAATATTATATACAACATAGCATTTACAATAAATGCCCATCACATAAAAGGAAAACAAACTTCTATTTGTTAGCACAAGTGTCTTTAATTTCAATTCTAATTATGCTCCGTCACAGTTTCCATATCAACTTGTTTCTTTACCAGGTAACACACTACTACATCTACTAGTCCTAAAGATACAAAAAGAAATCAAGTAACCTGCAGGGCCACCTGATGGTAAGAAGTCCATACCACATCCCAAAGAATACGTTCCAAGCATCCTGTTCCCCTAAAGGAAGGCCAGGGGAAGGGGAAGAGGAAGACACTGGAATTCTCAGTGACCACTTGGCCAACACAATCATCTGGAAATAGAGCAAGGGTTTTCAGGGTTCAAAAAGTTAAGACAAAGAATGCTAAGAGGAGAGAACCTGAGGGAAAGAACACAACAGGAGCATAAATAACAGAATGCAAGAAGGAGGGAATTAAAATATGAAAATGAGGGGCCCCTGGGATGGCTCAGTGAGTTGAGCATCTAACTCCTGATCTCGGCCCAGGTCATGGTCTCAGGATCGTGGGATAGAGGCTGGTGTCAATTCCACGTAGACCCTGCTTAAGATTGTCTCCCTCAGGGAGCCTGGGTGGCACAGTTGGTTAAGTATCGGACTTTGGCTCAGATCATTATCTCAGTTCATGAGTTCGAGCCCCACATGGGGCTCTGCGCTGACAGCTGGGAACCTGGAGCCTGCTTCAGATTCTGTGTCTCCCTTCCTTTCTGATCCTCCCCTGTTCACACTCTGTCTCTCAAAAATAAATATTAATTTAATCAATTATGTTATAAACATTAAATTATTAATGTTTATAAATAAACATTAAAAATTTTTTTAATTAAAAAAAAAGATTCTTTCTCTCCCTCTGCCCCTCTCCCCTGACCCCACTCACACTGTTTCTAAATAAACAAACAAATGAAAATGAAAACCTTGCCTTGAGGCAAAACACGACAACCACAGAGCTTCCTTACAGCACAGTCTCTACTTCTATAGCTAAATAGTGCATCATTAAAAATACTCTCTACCAAAAGAAAATGTGCGATGAGGACATGAATGTGTTCTGAGCTTTATACAAAGTAAGTATGACAGAACTTAAGAAAAAGTAATAGTGTAAGCTACTGTTCTAGCAAACAGTGACTGAGAAACTATGGAACAAGAACAGAGGGATACAAGCAGGAGACAAAAATCAGCCAGTGAGAAAACCCTTGCAGAATCCACACTGAAGAAAAATATAAACATTTAGAAAGACAGAAAATAAAGGCCAGATGTAAGCCACTGAGAAAATGGAATTAATAACTCAACAGCCCTAATTCTCCTCCTGAAAGAAGCAGTAGCGGGCAAATAAATAAAAACTTCAATGGAGAGTAGCCTTTTGATGAAAAGTATAAGCAATATAGTATTTACCATGTATTACTGGAGTACTTCCTAAAGAGAGATGAGAGAAAGATGTCATTTTTTTTTTAAAGATAGTTAAATTCTTGCAAGTTGAATCATGATCTATAGTTCCAGTCTACAAACTTATAGGAGAGAGAAACACATTCTTGGAGAATTAGGGATAGGAAAAATTAGAAAACTGCTGGAGTAAAAAGCAAACTAGAAAAAGCCAAGAAAGAAATTAATTTCTGTCAAGACCAGGTAAAAATTCAAAGATGATACAAACAGAAAAGTTATATTAGAAAACTTAGAGACACTTTATTATCTTGAGAAACCAAAGTCTTAAATTAGAAGAAAATGGCTTGCTAAACAAACAAAAAAAAGTAGTTAAATATGAGTCTAACCAAGCTCCTAGATCTTGCTAACAACATATTCAGAAGGGAAGTTAGGTGGAAGTAAAAAAAAAAAAAAAAAAAAAAGACTGACCTCATGAGTTGATCTTCGTTAAAGGTCGGTGATAGGTAGATAGAAAGGTTCATTACATGATTCTACTTTCAGGTTTTTTGGGTTTTTTTTTTTAGTGGTATCTAACAGACCATGACACAGATCACCAAAGCTGTTCCCAGCAAACATCACCTGGAAAAGTACAACTATATTGGAGTGTAAAGTACTCCTTCTCCCACACCATTGTTCTACATAGCATGTACTTCTATTACTACACCTATTCCTTACTTACTTGCATCCCATCTACAAAATCATGAGCTGCTTAAAGGCAAAAACTGCCGATTCATCTATATATGCTAGCACCTACTACAATATCAGGGATACATACAGCAAATACTCAGTAAATATTTGATGAACTGAACAAAACAATACTGTGATGGTCACTTCCAAGAGTGGAAGGCAAAGTTAGAAAAGGTCAAACAGAAAGAGTTCACAGACACAATAATCCTTCTCGAAGAACAGGGATTACATCACAGTAAAGAGTATCTACAAAACATATTACAAGTGGGCGCCTGGGTGGCTCAGTGGGTTAAGTGTCCAACTCTTGATTTCGGCTCAGGTCATGATCCCAGAGCCTTGGGATGGAGCCCAAGAGGCTCTGTGCTGAGCATGGAGCCTGCTCGGAATTATTTTTCTCTCTCCCTCTCTCACTGTCCCCCACTTGCGCTCTCTCCCTCAAAATAAATAAACATTTTTTTAAAATACTGCAAGAGTAAACAGTATGCTTGCTAAATGAATGGAGGGAAAGAAGAGAAAAAACTAAAGTAATTGTTCTACTGAATGGGGCATATCAGGGCAACAAAATTCAGCAGTACCTTTCACTGGGAACATCTAACACCCTTTGTTCTAATCCTGTACTCTCTATACAACTTCCTGATATTTACTCAGTTTATCATTAGACTTTTCTACATTCGTTCATTCATCAAATATTTATGGAACACCTACAAGTTCCAGGTTATAATTCTAGTCACCTGAGATGTATCAATGAACTAAAAAGACAAAAGAGTTCCTGCGCTTACAGGCAATATAGTCTAGTGGTGGGAGACAGGGAAATGAATGGGGAAACCATACAGTATTGAAGAAGGCAGTAAACGGCACCAGGAGGCAGCTGTAAGAGATGTCTAGTCCAGTAAACCCAAATGTGTGCATCTCACTGGGAGTTTTTAGTAAAATGACATTGAGAAACTACAATAAATTTCTTGCCTGTTCATTGTACATAACACTTCCCCATGAATGAGTATTTCATAATAGGAAAAGTTAAAAAGCTTATCCTAAACAACAGTGACAATAAATAAATAAAATCTATATAAAAACAGCAATTATAGTTATTGGCTTTATAGTTTCTTCTATGACATAAAACAAAGGAAGAAAAAGCAGTAAGCTAGATTTTGAGCTTTGAATTAAAGGAATAGCACAGCCCAAATTTAATAGACTATAACTGATTGGATTTAAGTTGAGTCAAAACCTTTCACTAAGTGCTAAGGGATCATCAGTCCTCTCCAAGTATACATTATCTTTGGGGCGCCTGGGTGGCTCAGTCAAGCGAGCTTCCAACTCTTGGTTTCAGCTCAGGTCATAATCCCAGGGTAGTGGGATCGTGCCTGTTTTGGGCCCTGCATTGGGCTCCACAGTGACCATGGAGCCTGCTTAAGATTCTCTCTCTCTTCCTCTACCCCTCTCCCCTGTTGCACGGCTCATGCTCTTTCTATATATAAATATTTTTTTTAATTTAAAAAAAATGTAAAAACCGAAAAGCCAAATATACACATCTTTGATTGATAGTCTCCCATTACTGGTCCAGGACAACACTGTCTATAATGCTGTCTCAAAAGAATCTCATTCTTGTGAGAGTCTAGCCTAAAGAGTCACTGCATTTATAAAAATTCATTCGTTAAAACATGTATGGAATTCATACCAGTAATGTCTCCACCGTTCGGAACTATGACACATTTTATCATTAAAATAATGTTTTCAAACATTAAAATAATTTTTTATCATCTTGGAGCTACGCATATCAGTTCTCTAAATAGTAAATATAGCTGACCCTCAAACAATGCATTTAAGTTTTGACTCCCCCAAAATTTAATAGTTTGCTGATGAGAAGCCTTAACAATAAACTGTTGAATAAAACATAGTTTGTATGTCATATTGTATATATTATATGCTATATCCTTACAGTGAAATAAGCTAAAGAAAAATATTAAGATAAGGACAAGAAAATACATTTAGAGTACTATAATGTATCAAAAAATACACACACACCTGAAAACAGACCCACAGATTTCAAAGCCATTTGATCAAGGGTCAACTGTACATCTGATTTAAGCATTTTATTTTACTGACCAAGATATTGTGTCTCAAAGAGGTTAAGAAGATAAACTGTGACTTCTCTTAAGCCCCAGGTTCATTAGTGACATTTCTAGAACTACCACATTTTCCTTTTGATCCGTGTTGTCCATTGATACCTCAAGTGAAATTAACAGATTTTTTTTTATAAAGTTCTAAACTTGAGAACCAGAATACATCAAAACTATCGCTCATTTTCCTGGTAAATTATACTACATCAAAAGTTGAAAACCAAAATTAATGGAGTTAACGAAAATATCATTGGCAATATTAACAAAATAAAAATTATAAGATATTTTAAATGAATAAACAACGATAGATTACATAGAACATACAGGAAACCTTTGTGAATCAACAAGAAATACAAAAGAAAACTGGACAAAGCATATAGACAATTCACAGAAAAAGCCAAATGGGTTATAAATACCAGAAAAGATGCTACCTCACTAGTTATCAGGAATTTTTACTTTTTTTATTTAAAAAAAATTTTTTTTTAATGTTTATTTATTTTTGACAGAGACAGAGACAGGGACAGAATGCGAGTGGGTTAGGGGCAGAGAGAGAGGGAGACACAGAAGCAGAAGCAGGCTCCAGGCTCTGAGCTGTCAGCACAGAGCCCGACGCAGGGCTCGAATTCACGAGCTGTGAGATCATGACCTGAGCTGAAGTTGGACGCTCAACTGACTGAGCCACCCAGGCACCCCAGGAATTTTTAAAAAAAGATATATTACTTTACAATAATCAGACTGGTGGGGGCACCTGGCTGGCTCAGTCGGAAGAACATGCGACTGTGACTGCCAAAATTAGTCAGACTGGCAAAAATTAAAAAGTCCCCAAAATATTCAACGTTAGCCTGTGGAAGAGAGACCCTTATGCTTGCTAAGAGTATATATACATTGGTACAACCACTCTGGAGAGCAATCCTGCCATCTCTAAAAAACCTAAATGTGTGTGTGTGTGTGTGTGTGTGTGTGTGTGTGTGTGTGTGTATGTGTATGTGTATGTATGTATGTGTGTGTATCCTACAACCAAACAGGTTTTATCCTTTGGCCCAGCAATCGCACACTTGGTGCTATAACCAAAGAAACTCCTACACAGGCTTATAAGAGCAGACAAGGATAAGGGCATTTATCCTGGGAGTTGTCTATAGTAAGAAAGAGACAACATGGATCCATCTTCAGTGGAATAGATACATCAAATCTATCTTATAGATTTTGCTCCCTCTGACTAGAAAACTCTTGCCTCTAAGTACCTGCATGTTTTGCTCTTTAACTTCAATTCAGTCTTTGCTCAAGTTGTTGACTCATCAAGTTGGCTGTTGCTGACCACCCAATCTAAAGTATCTTACCCTCTTACGTTCAACCCAGAATCTCTCTTTTCTGGATATCTTTCTTAATTTCTCTGCATGACACTTTTTACTATTTGACATTCTAATATCTATGTGTTTATTGTACAGACTCCCTCAATTAAAACTTAAGGTCCAGACACCAGGAACTTCCTTTGTCCAAAGGTGTATCACCAGAATCTAAAAATGCACCTGGCACATATGAAAGTGATTTATAAATATTTGTTAAATAAATGAATTCAACTACTAAATCCCAATCTCTGCGTACAGTTGTGTAAAGTCTCAAATCTGAACCCATCTCTGACTTTTCAAGCCCATTCAAACTAACCTCCAGAGTATGTAACATCCCACTTTGTTTCAACTCTCTGGTAATTCTTGTTTGTTTTTTTTCAATGTTTATTTATTTTTGAAAGAGAGACAGAGCGAGCACAAGCAGAGAAGGGGCAAAGAAAAAGAGAGACACAGACTCTGAAGCAGGCTCCAGGCTGCTGTCAGCACAGAGCCCCACACAGCGCTCGAACTCACGAACCTTGAAATCATGACCTAAGCTGACGTCGGACGCTCCGCCAACTAAGCCACCCACCCTGGCTCCCGTAAACTCTCTGGTAGTTCAACTTGCATTCACGGTACTCAACAAGGAAGCAGCTTCTAATGGCCAGGCATTACTCTGAGAGATAAAGAATGAATAAAAGAGTCGGGCGCCTGGGTGGCTCAGTCAGTTAAGCGTCCGGCTTTGGCTCAGGTCATGATCTCACCACTCATGAATTCAAGTCCCCCATCAGGCTCTCTGCCGTCAGCACGGAGCTCCTTTCAGATCCTCTGTCCCCCTCTTTCTTTGCCTCTCCCCGCGTGTGCGTGCACTCTCCTTCTCTCTCAAAAATAAAATTAAACATAATACATACATACATACAAACATAAATAGTCTTTGAGCTCCAGTTCAAAAATGATGACTGCAGCTGGGTCCCAGGTTTCAGGGTTGCTAGAACGATCCAGGGCACAGCTACAGCAATCCATGTCAAGTAGCACCCACAGCAGGGAGAGCTCCACTCACTACTTTATAGCACTCTCATACGTAAAAGTGAGCATGCTAAACATCTTCCTGAAGTTGATCACGGAGAGCTCGAGAGATCCGAGTTCATCGCCTACCCACAACTCAGCATCAAGTCAAAGTCCTTTTCCAGGGGGAGTTCTTTTCCAAGTCCTACTCCAGGGGAGTATGATTACTCTATCCTTTAACCCTCATGTGAATCCACTCCCGACTGGCTATGAGGATGAATAAAGAGAACCTGGACCACTACCCAGCAGGGACCACAGCAGCGGTTTGGACCATGACTCTGCACATGGACCAGAAGTATACGGGACATTAAGTGCACCTTCCTTACTTGCCTCAAATGATGACGAGTATACTGATCTTCCATCCCTTTGGTTATGGCAGGATATAACTTAAATAAATAACTTAGATTAGTCCACAAACAAACAAACAAACAAACAAGAGAGTCTTTGCTTTCCAGTCTTAAGAGAAAAAAAGACAACAAAGCTGTTTTGGAAACACCTAAGAGAAAGACCTAACTCAGCCTAAACAGGTTGGGGAAAGCTTGGTGAGGCAGGAAAGGGGGACAAGATAGCATTTGTGCTGGGTCATGAAAGCTGAGTAGGAGTTATCCAAATGAGTAGGTTGTATGTGTTGTCAAAAAGGTGATAGGTATATTCTAGGCAGAATACACACAACATACTGATGTCTCAACTTTAAAAAACAGTCAAACACTTTTGAAGAATTGCAAATAGTTCAGCATGACAGAATCATGTGAGGCAGGAAACAGAAGATGAAAGCAAAAAGCAAGCAAGGTCCAAATCATTAAGGTCCTTATTTCCTAAATTTGGTAGTATGGATTTTAATCCGAAAGCCTGCATGGCAGAAGAACACTACAATCTGTCTACAAAACAAGAAAGGGTTTAGAGGGATTATATCCATTCTCAGATTCAAAGAAATTATTTACAATGCTTACACCAAAGTCCACATACTAATGATAATCCGAACCAAGGTAGTAGCTGGCAAGGAAAAATAGATGAAAGACGTTGAAGATTTGGTAAACGATTGGGGGCAGGGTGGTACATAAGGGTAATTAGAGGGTAGAGTTAAGACTTGGGGCATCTCCAACTGACTGGCAGGCATGGATCATAGGAGGAAGAGAAGCAACTTCGGAAAGAGTGATACATCTAATTTTTGACCTGAACTTTATATATCTTAAGACAACCACATAATGTGTCACAGTTGCAGGGTAATCTGTGCTAAAGAGACAGAGATCTGCTAGTTATCAAAATAAAGTCAATAGTTGAAGTCATCAGAGATAAGACCATTTAAGAGCAGGTAGAGGCAGAAGAGAGCAGAAGACTGTGCGTCACTGTGATAGGAAAATTTGAATTGGTCAAAGACAGAAAACTGCACCAAGGAAAGACTGGCCAACATACATGGAAATAAGGAGACCACAGTGTCACAGAAGCATAAGAGAATTTCAAAGAGAAATGTCAACATGTCAAATGATGACACGGATTCCATTAGATTTCACCACAAAGAGATCAATGGTGGCCAAATTCAGGGACTTGGACTGCTAGACTTCAATATATTGGGGAGGGAGGGGGAGCGAATAATAAGGAGGTGGAGAAAATTAATATAGGTAACTTTTCCAGAAACTTAAAGGAAATAACTACAGATGAAACTGAAGAGGAATCTAGAGTGAGAGTGTATTTAAAGGAATTTTTTTAAAATCCTAATAAGTTAGTGCCCAAAGTAAAACAGGACCAACCAAATGTTATGGACTGAATGCATTCCCCCAAAATTCACATGTTGGAGCCCTCACTCCCAGGACCCTCAGAATTGGAGATAAGATTTTTGAAGAAGTGATTAAGTTAAAATGAGGTCATTAGAGTGGAGCCCTAATCTAATGCAAGTGGTGTGCTAATAAGAAAGAGATACCAGAGATTCTAGTGCAAAAAGCAGGTGGTTACCTCTAAGTCAAGGAGAGAGCCTCAGAGGAAATCACTCCTGCTGGCACCCTGATCTTGGCCTTTCAGCTTCGAGAACTATGAGAAAATAATTTTCCATTGTTTAAGCCACCCAGCCTGTGGTATTGTTACAGCAGCCCTGGAAAAACAACATAAGACACCAAGGAAAAACTGTCCCTGAGGAGAAAAAACTCAGAGCACAGGAGAGATGACCAGATAGAAGCAGACATGTTTGCAAGTGCAAGAGGACAAAAAACAGTAACCAATGCCACCAATGTATTTCATTTCCTCTGTCATGTAAATATTTTTTAGTGTTTATTCACTTTTTGAGAGACAGAGACAGAGTGTGAGCAGGGCAGGGGCAGAGAGAGAGGGAGTCGAGCAGGCTCCAGACTCCGAGCTGTCAGCACAGAGCCCGACGTGGAGCTTCAACTCAGACCGAGAGATCATGACCTGAGCTAAAATCAGATGTGTAACCGAATGCGCCACCCAGGCGCCCCCCTCTGTCATGCAGAAGTGACATTATCCAGGAAAGAATAAGGAGGGAATGTGGTGGGTTCATAATCACCATAGAAAACAGCAGTTTCTAGAGAAACACAGAATTATTGGACTGCTTGCCCATCACTCAGTAAATGTTTGTTGTGGAATGGATTCCTAGCTCTCATTCACGAAAGCTTTAGTTCCATTTTAAAATGGCAATAAATAGCAAAAGAAAAGCGTTCGAATAAGTCTGAACCCGGGTTATGAACATGAGGCAAGTTACTTACCACTGCCATGTCTGTTTCTTCAACCAGATGAATCAGACTCGATAATCAGCAAAGGATTACCTCAGATCAAAATAAATGCTCTAGTTTTACATAGCTTTACCCATGACCTCAGTCTTCCAACTCTTCCCAACCAAAGTAGGGTGTCTCAAGTTTTAACATAAATTCCTATCATCTGGAAAGCTTGTTAAGATCCAGGTTCTGATTCATTAGGTTTAGGGTTAAGCTTAAGCTTGGGCATTCTGAGCAAACACTGACGTGATGCCATACATCATACTCAGAGTAGGAACGGTGCAGAACACTGATCCAACTCAAGCTCTACAAAGCTTATAATTGTGGGCTTATCTGTTATCAGCCTGATATTTACAAAACAAAAACAAAGATGTTCCAGACTCACACCTGCACTAAGTATGTCTTGCCATTCCCTAAAACACTCTGAAATTAACTTGATGATAGTCATCATTTGGTACAGATAGGATTAGCACAGAAATTAATAATACTGGAATCAGTAACACCGTATTAGGAGAAGCAAGATTAAATACCAATGCACAGAAAATGGGGAAGGGGATTAAGAGGTATAAATTCCCAGTTATAAAAGTAAGTCACAGAGATGAAAAGTACAGTGCAGGAAATATAATCAATAATACTGTAACAACACTGTATAGTGACAGTAACGACACTTATCATGGGGAGCACAGCATAAGGTATAGAATTGTTGAATCAGCATGAACTGATCAGAACATCACATGAACTAATGTAACACTGTATGTCAATGATACTTCAACAAGAACAATATAAATACACACCATGCACACATATATGCACATACACACAACACAATGGTTAAAATCCATCTAACCATGTTATCTTTCTCAAAACATGAATATTTTTATTTCTAGAAAAACATTTAGCTCTAGACAAGTCTGTATATTCTAACTGCCACATGCCTACAAGGGTTCTTTTGCATTCTGGATTCTGAATGCTAACATTCAATGTCATAAAATTTAAAGATTTTTATACTAATTACCAAATAATCTTCATGCATTTGTTTAGAACCTCCAATCCTATTACCACAACTAAATTCATCTGTAATGAGGATTTTCTTTTGCTTTAGGAAGCGTAACTAGGACAGAGACAGCCCAGCTGACCTAGGGCTATAATATATGGCCACAAACCATAGCTCTAATTAAACTGTTTCTACTATTCCCTGTACTAGGTTATAGGAGGGAAAAAAATTCCACAATCGTATCACAACCAACAAGGATTTTCATTCTAATTTCATAGCAATCTTCAGTGATGCAAGATACAAGAAAAGGTGTCATGCAATGGAAGCCTTACAGTCGCTCTACCCTTAACCTGAAGCCTCTATACTGAAAAGAGAAGTTTAAAATAACGTTAAAACGGAGGCATGAACTCTCTAACCAACACACACACCAAAAAAAAAAAAAAAAAAAAAAAAAGAAAGAAATAAAGAAGGAAATAATTAGGGCTGTAAACTGCTCTTTCTTACCCTATACTGAAGAATAACCAATTCTCAAAAGCACTATAGCACTACAAACGAGCTCGCTTACACTGGGGTGGGGAGAAGGTATGTCTATTGCAATCTTGGCACCTGCAGGCAATTTACCACTCCTACCTAATTTACTCAAATCACTTTCAACTAATAATACTTCCCTCATTCACCACTATGTAACAACAGAATAAAAAAGAATGACAAATGCAATGGGCCTCAAAATAGTTTTGCTGAATCACAAATACCCTCAATATAAAGCTGCAGAAGTCGCTGAGCTTGAGCATTGGCGGCCATACCTCAGCAAGCGGCTCCTCGGAAAATGTGTTAACTTCCTGCACCTGTTCATTAAAGGCAAGGAAGGGTCTAATGTTTAATTAGAGCGTTCACAGCATTGCTATTAGCAGCAATGTACTGTGTGCAGTAACAATATACAGTGGCTTTCTACTAAAACTGACCACGTTCTCTCAAAATGGGCATCACCTATGCCCCAAGGACAAATACACCACCCTGGCCCGCAACCGCAGCCACAATGGGCACCCTATGCTCTCCTTATCTTGGCACCCAGCCCGTCTTCCTGCACCCCCATTCCTCCTCGACCAAGCCTCCCCCTCCCAGGGCTGACTCGGCCAGGCCCCAGCTCCAAGTAGTTCCTAGGGTTACGCAGAGAGCCAAGCCTGCAGGCCGCTCTCGCCGCGTTTCTGCTCTCTCTCCTCTCCGACTAGCCCAACGTTCTTCCCTCGCCTCTCCCGTCTCCGCTGCCCAGCCCACTCCTCCCTTCTACTCGCGCGCTCTGTAGCTCTCAGGCCTCACCGTTTGGTTCGGTCCGGAATACCCCGGCTCTCCCGCTTCCAGTCCCCAACACGAAGCGAAGTCGGTTGGTCCCGCGCCTCACGCTTCCAGTCCACACGCCGCCGCCTACTGATGCCGAAAGCGGCTTCTAGGAACGCGCCATGTTCAGCGTCGCGGCTCCAAACGACGCGGACGCGGGAATACTGCGTCACAGACACCCGGAACGCGTGGAATTGGCAAAGTGAGAAGGCGATAGGAGAACTGCACAAGAGGAGGGAGGTGCTTCCCCTTCGAAACTGAAGGCGCCGGGGGGCTAAAGCAGCTATGTGCGCTTGCGCATTACAGAGCGTGGAGCCTGGAGTCAGCCGGATTTGTAACCATGGAAACGTTAACCCCGCGTAGCCCAATTCCCAGGACAAATCGTTGTCTCCTGGTTTGATTGAAGCCGGCTTGAATCGGAACCATTTTCCCTTCCCCGTTCCGGATATCGGTTCTAAACTGCATTGTTTTCCGAGTCCGTCTCAGCTTAAATGAGTTATTAAAATAATCTTACTCCCATTGGTCAACCCTCCCGTGAATATTTTTTTTCAAGTCCTAAATTTGCTGGGCGCTCTACTCCAGAACGATAGCAGGAGTGGAAGTATAGTTCTGCCTGCCTCTGCTACTAGCTAGTGACCTAAGTTTTCTTTTTTTTTAAGTTTTCATTTTTATTTATTTTTTGAGAGAAAGAGAGAGAGAGAGAGAGTGGGGGAGGAGCAGAAAGAGGAAGACAGAATCCCAAGTAGGCTCCGCACTGTTCAGCACAGAGCCGGATCCCAGACTCCCAACTCAGGGACCATGAGCCAAAATCAAGAGTCTAAGGCTCAACAGACTTGAGCCACCTAGGCGGCCCCTCTAAGGTTTCCTTAGAAAGAGAAGTTGTAAAGACATGGTTGAGGGTTCATAAACATTAATAATAAAAAATAATAATAATAAACATTTACTGAACATTTAGAATATGCCAGGTACAATTCTAAAATCTCAACATGATCATGTATTTTAATCCTCAAAACAATCTGTGAGGTGCCATTATGCTACTGTTATAGGTGAAGAAACTGAAGCACAGAGAAGTCAGGTAATCTGCCTAAAGTCACAGAGCTAGTAAGGGACATTGTTAGGATTTGAATCAATCATAAGACCTACATTACAAGGATGTTCACATTAGGGCTGTCTTTAAAGTAAAAATACAGTATTATCTAAATAACCACCAAGAAAGGAATGCCTAATCATGATACATGCATATATAATAAATTACAAATTGGCCAATATAAATTATGTTGCCATGTTTTTGTTGCATGCTAACACATTCACAATGCATTGGGAAGAGTGGTTTACAAAAAATTAGGTTAAGTATAGCCCCATTTTTATATGGGGCCAAAAATAAAATAAATAAATATATGCCAAAATGTTAACAAGGTTTGTCACTAGTTGAATGGTAATGTGGACATGTTTCATTTATTTATTTGTTTTGCTTGATTGTATCTGCTGATTTTACTTAAGGTAATAGTTGTCAAGTTTTAAATGTGCATAGAATCACATGGATCTTGTTAAAATACAGATCCTGATTCAGTTGGTTTGAGGTGAGTCTTCATTTCTAATGAGTTTTCAGTTAATGCCAATGCTACTGGTCCAAAGATCACACAATGAGTAACAAGTTTATTAGGAATATGCAATAAATATGTGTGTGTATGTGTATAAATATACATATGAAACCTAATTTGAATTAAAATGAAGAAATTGCTTTAGAAGAATAGATCTTTTCTGGGGAGCCTGGACAGCTCGGTCAGATAACCATTTGACTTCAGGTCATCATCGTGAAGTTTGTGAGTTCGAGTCCTGCATTGGGCTGTCTGCTGTCACCATAGAGCCCCCTCCCCCCCCCACCCCACCAGCCCTTCCCCTAATCATGCCTTCTCTCAAAAATAAACATTTTTAAAAATTTTTAAAAATTATACATATATATATATGAAATGGGATAATGGATCCTTTGGAAATTTAATAAAAGGTATAACTTAGAAAAATGCACACATACAAATTTTGCCTACAACTCCCGGACTCCCAATAAAATGCACTTGGGAAGTCCTAGCTTCAACTGTTATGAATGTAAAACCTACTCACATACTATGTACAAGAGAAATATGTACACCTAGATAAATAACCTCATATTACTTTATATTCTTTATACGTCTTTGTATTCTCAGATTCTTTAGAGGAAAGGGCAAACAAATAATTAAATCATCATTGGATCTGTTCAGAATATATTTGAAACATAAATATAAATTCATTGTTTCCCCCCCTAAATACCTGAGAACTGAAGAAGAAAGTTGAGGAAGCAAATGCTAAATTAAAGAAACACTGGCTTACTCACCTCTCAATCTCAAGTAGTTTCCAAGATGCAAATAAGTGTAACAACAATGCAACTCATTTTACATCAATAATTATAACTAACTACTACCAAATATTTCCTATGAGCCAGTTCTAAGTGTCTTTTAAGTGTTTGACATTGAACTGTAGACATTTCACATAATTTATTTTATTGATTTTCATCCTACCCTATATGGAGAGTATTCTTTTCCTTATTTTACAGATTAGATGATGGGAATTTGTCATTTGTCTAGGTTCAAATTCTGGAGGAACCCAGAATCAAATTTAGATGTATGCGTTATAGTTGGTAGGATAAAAGGATATCCACATCCTAATAACCCAAAACTTGTGCATATATTAGTTTTCATGGCAAAAGGTACTTTGCAGATATGGCTAAATTAAGAATCTTGAGATGGAAAGATTATTTTGCATTATCCTGTGGGCCTAATGTAGTCATAATGGTGCTTTATAAGAGGGAGGGAGGAGTGTCAGGGAGAGATGTGACCATGGAAGCAGAGTTGGGAGTGATATGAAGCCATGAGTAAAGGAATACAGGCAGTCTAGAGAAGCTGGAAAAGTCAAAGAAACAGATTCTCCCTTGCAGCCTGTGGAAGAAACTCAGTCCTGCAGAGGATTTCAGACTTCTGACCTTCAGAATTCTAACATAATGAATTTGTGTTGTTTTAAACTAGTTTGTGGCAATTTTTTACAGCAGCAATAGAAAACTACCACATGAGGGCGCCTGGGTGTCTCAGTCAGTTAAGTAGTTAAGCCCCTGACTTTTGGCTCAGGTGGTGATCTCACAGCCAGGCTCCTGAGCTGGAGCCCCACATTGGGCCCTGCACTGACTGCTCAGAGCCTGGAACCTACTTCAGATTCTGTGTCTCCCTCACTCTCTGCCCCTCCCCCGCTCACACTTTGTCTCTGTCTCTCAAAAATAAAAAAAACATTAAAAATTTTTAAAAATGGGGCAGCTGGGTGGCTCAGTTGGTTAAGTGTCCACCTTCGGCTCAGGTCACGATCTCACAGTTCGTGGGTGTGAGCCCCATGTCAGGCTCTGTGCTGACAGCTTGAAGCCTGGAGCCTGCTTCGGATTCTGGGTCTCCCTCTCTCTCTGCCCCTCACCTGCTCATACTCTGTCTCTGTCTCTCAAATAAACCTTAAAAAAAAAAAATTCAAAAATAAATAAACGTTAAAAATTAAAAAAAAAAAAAAAAAAAAAAAAAAGAAAATGAGGCACCTGAGTGGCTCAGTCGGTTAATCGGCCGACTTCAGCCCAGGACATGATCTCACGGTTTGTGAGTTCCAGTCCCATATCAGGCTCTGTGTTGACAGCTCGGAGCCTGGAGCCTGCTTCAGATTCTGTCTCCCTCTCTCTTTGCCTCTTCCCTGCTCATGGTCTCTCTCTCTCTCAAAAATAAATAAACATTAAAAAATAAATAAATAAAAATTTAAAAGAAAAAAGAAAACTAACACATGTTCCAAGTCATAGGCTTTCCAGTGTGCTACATTTGAGCTAATAATGCAACTTGTGTAAAATTAGGTCTTGGGCAACTCTGTTATTATAAGATAGCTCTCATTACATGCTTCTCAAAAAACTCATCAATGCTAACCAGGTTAGGAAAATAAGTCTTGGGGAAACTAATTGATCTGCCCTTGGTAATAATATTAATATTTGTAGCAGATTCAGTTTTATGAGTTTTTAAAAACTTGAAACAATATAAATGTCTTTTTCTTAATTTTTTTAAGTTTATTTTTTATTTTGAGAAAGACAGAGATAGTAAGAGTGGGGGAGGGGCAGAGAGGGAGACACAGACTATAAATATGTGTATATATATATTATTTGACGATCAAAAAATGAAATCTTGCCATTTGCAACAATGTGGATGGAACTAGAATGTATTATGCTAAGTGATATAAGTCACAAATATCATATGATTTCACTCACATGTGGAATTTAAGAAACAAAACAGATGAACATCCAGGGGAAGGGAAGGAAAAATAAAATAAGATAAAGACAGAGATGGAGGCAAACCATAAGAGATTCTTAACTATAGAGAACAAACTGAGGTTGCTGGAGGGGTGTTGGGGGGGATGGGATAAATGGGTGATGGGCGTTAAAGTCACTTGTTGGGATGAGCTTTGGGTGTTACAGGTAAGTCACGAATCACTAAATTCTACTCCTGAAACCATTATTACACTATATATTAACTAACTTGGATCTAAATAAAATTAAAAAAAAGAAAAATAATAAATAAATTTCTAGTTTGGAAAAGGAAATGTAAGCACATCTTCTACCTATAGTTCTTTTTACAGTGAAATGGGCATTTTTTTCCTACTGGTAAGAACAAAAATTGATTCAATTGTTTTAGAAAATAATTTGTTGGGGCCCTTAAGTGACTGAGTTGAGCGTCTCTTTTTTTTAATGTTTATTTATTTATTTATTTTTTAATTTATTTATTGAGAGAGAGCGAGCACACATGTGGGGGTGGGGAGAGGAGAGGGAGAGAGAATCGTAAGCAAGCTCCATGCTGTCAGCTCAGAGCCTGATGCGAGGCTTGAACTCACAAACCATGAGATCATGGCCTGAACCGAAATCAAGAGGCAGGTGCTCAACCAACTGAGCCACCCAGGCACCCCAAGATTGTCTGACTCTTGATTTTGGCTCAGGTCATATCCCAGGGTTGTGGGATCGAACCCCGCATTGGGCTCCGTGCAGAGCATGGAGCCTGGTTAAGATTCTCTCTCTTCCTCTGTCCCTCTCTCCTGCTCACACCCACTCTATCTCAAATAAATAATAATAAGAAGAAAGTAATTTGTTAATATATACCCAGAGATTTAAATGTCCATACAGTTTGACAAAATAATTCCATTCGTGGAAATCTGTAATAGGGAAATCATCAAAAGACAGAAAATATTTTTCACATATGCACTAAAGTGTGCATGACTCTTCTTTTACAAAAATGGTATGAGAATGATTTAGTAAACTCTTACACATTCACAAGAGGAAATCTTCCTCAGCAGCTTTGGATACTGGTGATCAATACTATACGACCTGGGAAAGTGCTTTTCATGTTACTGTATTTTATCAAAAAATAACAGTAAACTGTATGACTTCAATTATGTTACGTGTTGCTAAAACAACAGAAGAAAGCAGGGAATGTCAAAATGTTCAGAGTTTATCCTAGCATGGAGAGATTATAGGTAAATTTTTCATCTTCTTCCTAGTTTCTGTATTTTCCAAGATTTTTCCAAGTTAAATTTTTGGTTTTGTTATCTTGTTTACAACGTATTTTGTTATGTTGTTTACAATGTATTTTGTTTATCATGAATCTTAGATCAAATTGTTATTAAAAAGTAAAATTGATTTAGATTGTTGAAGTAAAATTATAAAAGTACAAAATTATAAAAATGTAAAAGTATATTAGATTGTTATTAAAAAGTAAAATTGTATTCGGGCGCCTGGGTGGCTCAGTCAGTTAAGTGTCTGACTTTGGCTCAGGTCATGATCTCATGGTTCGTGAATTCAAGCCCTGTGTCAGGCTCTGTGCTGACAGCTCAGAGCCTGGAGCCGGATTTGGATTCTTTGTCTACCTATCTCTATGCATCTCTCCTGTTTGCGCTCTCTCAAAAATGAATAAACGTCTAAAAAAAATTTTTTTTAAAAGGAAAATTGGATTTAGAATGACTCAGTATGCTTTACTTCCCTGCTTTCCCACAAGTGATGAGAGCAATTGACTCAAATGTTCACATTCAGCTGAAACTACAGACCGACGGAGCTCACAGATGCAGGCAAGTGTCCTGTTGTGGGATGGGCACAGGCTTCCACTTCCTCCTCTGTTGCTTACTACCTGAAGGACCCCAAGCAAGTACCTTTAATCTTAGTGAGACTCAGTTTCTTCCTATGTAAAATAGGGTAATCATGCTTGCCCTAACAAACTTCACAGGGTTTCACTGAAAATTAAATTGTGTGAAAAGCACTTCAAAATCCATAAAACAGAATATAAAAATATATAACTGTAGATCTTAAAATAAAATATATAACAGGCTCTATTATAATTCACAAGTAGAATTCTTAGTACGATAATAATTTATTTTTGTTATATTTGTAAAACTTCAAAAAATTTCATTTTGTAACACGATACATACTATTTTAAGGGGATGATATGAAAAAATTTATCTGACAGACACTTTGGGGAGAAACAATTATTAGATATTAGATATTCAGTGACAATGTTTAGACTCCTGCTGATAATAAACAGAGACCATAATTGTGTTTCTTAATTATTTTCCTTAATTTAAGATAGCATTTATAATGATCTGAAAAAAAGTTAAGAGTATGTTTATAGAAGAATCTTGCCCATAATATTCAAGGTATATTAACTTCTTTCAGCCAAATTTCATTATACTTTTCTGTTAAGATTTAAACAGCCTAGTAGAAATTAAGACACTAGGTACTTTTTTGAAATTGTCCAGCTTTGTAAGGTAGTATTTTATTTACCATTGAGATTTGAATATTGGCACAATAATAATAACGTTCATTGTTCTAATCAAATTGAACCATTGATATTATTAGATTTCAATTTGTTTTCTGTCCAAGCGAATTATACTCCTTTTTCATAAGAACACAGTAGATGTTAATGAATGTGTTAAAAGTGTGAAATTCAAACATTCTTAATGTTTTTACTTTTCTCTTTTTTTACTTTTTTTTTAATGTATATTATTTTTGAGAAAGACAGATTGCAAGTGGGGGAGGAGCACAGAAAGAAAGAGATAGAATCTCCAGGCTCCAAATTGTCTGCACAGAGCCCAAAGTGGGTCTGAAACTCAAGAACTGCGAGATCATGACCTGAATCAAAGTAGGCTGCTTAACTGACTGAGCCACCCAGGCGCTCTTATGGCTTTTCAATACATTAAAAGTCTATAAGGAAATATATTTTACACAGGGAAATGCTTACATTTTATTGTTATTCCTTATTGTATTCCCTGGCACATTTAAAATGTTATCATTTCATGCATGCTGGTAAATTTAAGTAAGCCTCTTCTACCAAAGCAACTGTGATTATAATTCTTTTTCAACATTTTTAAATTTATTTTTGAGAGACAGAGAGAGACACAGCACAAGCAGGGGAGGGGCAGAGAGAGAGGGAGACACAGAATCTGTGCTGAGCTGTCAGCACAGAGCCCGATGTGGGGCTCGAACTCACAAACCACGAGATCACGACCTGAGATGAGGTTGGACGCTCAACTAATTGAGCCACCCAGGCACCTCAATTATAATTCTTTTTCCAGTTATGACACATTATATCAAAAACAAAATAAAATAAAATAAAAATGGCAATGAATCCATTGTGCAATTCCAAATTGAAAAATAAATATTTTTAATTAACAATGGAGATAAACATGAACCAGAAAAGCATAAGATTATATAATTCAAAGCCATTCGTGGCTGCAAAGATAACTCAAATACATTCCAGCATCAATTTCCAATTCTCATTTCTTTAATGCAGCTCATAACCCAGTGTCACACAACTTTCTAGGATTCATGGATCCATGGTGCATCCCATTTTGTCTCACTTCTGAATGCCATCTTGAAACTAACAGAAAAAAAAAAGATGATGTCATATGGCCATTTTATTTATGTAATTATGTAATAAGGGGACCCCTGTGCTTATGATGGTAGCCCTCCCCATTCTCTTTCATTTCTGTAGAAATTCCTCAACATACTTTATTTTATTGCAGAAAGCAATAAATCCTTACCTTTGGTGTACATCAGACTTTCCTGGAGGGTTTGTTAAAAATGCATTTGCCAGGGCCCAATCCTATTCTGATCCAGAATGTTCAAGGTGGGGCTTGGAAATGTAAATTTTCATTATGTGCTATATTAGTTTGCTTGGGCTGCCATAGAAAATACCACTAGAGGGGCGCCTGGGTGGCTCAGTCGGTTGAGCATCCGACTTCAGCTCAGGTCACAATCTCATGGTCCATGAGTTCGAGCCCCGCGTCGGGCTCTGGGCTGTTGGCTCAGAGCCTAGAGCCTGCTTCGGATTCTGTATCTCCCTCTCTCTCTGCCCCTCCCCTGTTCATGCTCTGTCTCTCTCTGTCTCAAAAATAAATAAACATTTAAAAAAATTTAAAAGAAAATACCACTAGAAAAGTTGGGGGGCTTAAAGAATAGAAATATAGGGGCACCTGGGTGGCTCAGTCGGATGAGGGTCTGACTTCAACTCAGGTCATGATCTTGTGGTGTGAGTTCAAGCTCCACATCGGGCAATGCCATCAGCCTATCAGTGTGGAACCCACTTCTTCAGATCCTCTGTCCCCCTCTCTCCTCCTCCTCCCTTGCACTCTCTCCCTCCCTGCAAAAACAAAAATGTATTTTTCACAGTTCTGGAAGCCAGAAATCCAAGATCAAGGTGTCAGCACGGTTGGTTTCTCCTAAGGCCTCTCTCCTTGGCTTATAGATAGCCACCTTCTCCGTGTGCCCATAAGGTCTTTTCTCTGTGCACACATGACCCTGGTATCTGTGTATACAAACGTCCTCCTTTTAAAAGGATACCAGTCGTTGGATTAGGGCCCAACTTAGTGATCTCATTCCTGCTTGATCATCTCTTTGAAGGTCCTATCTCCAAATATAGATACATTCTGAGGTACGAGAGATTAGGGCTTTAACATATGAATTTTGGGAGGATACAATTCAGCCCATAACATGTGCCCTAGTGTTTCTGATGCAGGTGGTCGAAGATTCATATTTAGACAAACACTAATTTAGACTCTAGGCAAGGTAACTGTGCACCGTCACCTCCGTCCCTTTGTTTTCTGTGGCTTAAAAGATGTAGCCTCTTCTAGGAGGGTCTTGCTATTTTACGCCTAAAAAAGTAGCATTTGGCTATCATTTGGTTTTCCATCCCTACGGTCTACCCTATTTACTCTTTAGCAAAAGCAAACGGGGGACTTCCTTTTTGCAGAATCCTAAACTATGAAAAGAGGGATTCCGTCTAGGACACAGACTCACCCATGAGTTTAATGCTAAACCACTTTTTTTTTCCAACTGGTAGAGCTATCTCCCCACTGCAAAATTTCAAGCTCTCCCTGGCCTATCCATATGAATTCTCCTAGCAAAACCTGCACCCCTCTTTCTTTCTAGCATACCATTGTAGTTACCTTCACAGTATCTCCTACCTTCAAGCTTTCCTCACTCACTGTCCTGCGGTTAGTTGTAGCAGAAACGGCCAGAGTGTGAGATGTACTGTGAGTCACTTTTAGATTTGTGCCCGAAGGTCTCTGATCAAATTATCCCCATCATGGGAGTCTCGCCCCACCATGCTATATAAAATAACCTCTCCCACATACCCTGTTGATCTTTATCTAGCTCCTCTGCCTTGCTTTTTTCCCCACATGTTCATCACCACCTTCAGAATGTCTGTTTTCTCCCCACTAGAGGGTAAAACAGCTTTGTTTTGCTCACGGCTGTATCCCCAGAGTGCAGAACAGTAACCCAGGAAAATGAGCATGTCCTTGAGGTGATCTTGCATTTCTTCTGTGAAGTAAAAGGCAGGGCCTTCTGCCGAAAGGGAACTGGGGAGGTGGTAGACAAGCGGGCCTGAGAAGAATTCAGGTTTGAAGATCTTTTACGGAGAATGGGAGAGGATTAGAGGAATTTCAAAAGCACTGGCTGGGCAGCGTTCAAAACCCAGCTAAAAGTGGAGCCCATGAATATCTCCTACCTATGGTACTGTGTGATGTCCCACAATTCTCACAGCCTGGAGAGGAGGAGAAAATGCAAAATGGTTACTTTGATTCTACCAATACTCCTTGGCGTAACATTTTCGGCCATTTGCAGTAAGCCCCTATTTACGTTTCCTATTAATTCCTCAGCTATACCACGTTTCTTTTTCTCCCTTATACTCGTTTATATCTTCGCTTTCTGAGTACGGTTTCCTCTGAATTCCCAAATTTGCCCTGGCTAATTTTTGTCTTTCAAGACTCCACTCAAATATTGTATTTTGAAAATGTTCCTCACTGTGCTATGATCATACCTTTTTTTTTTTTTTTTTTTTTACAAATACACAATCTTTGGAATACAGATGCATCTGTCATTTACTGTGTGAACTTGAGCAAGGTATTAATTTTTTTAAAGGTAAGCTTTTCTTTTTTTCTTTTTTTTTTTTTTTATCTTGTTAGAACAACTTGGAGAGGAGCAGAGAGAGAGAATCCGCAGCAGGCTCTGCACTATCAGGGCAGAGCTGGATTCAGGGCTGTATCCCATTAACACTGAGATCATGACCTGAGCCTACCAAAATCAAGAGTCAGGCACTTAATCGCCGGGCCACCCAGGTGCCCCAAGATATTAAACATTTTTATCCTTCAGCGTCCTCATCTGTAAAATGGATATAATGATAAGACCTATTCCAGAGACTTGTTTGAAAAGATTAAATGAAATAATGTACCCAAAATATCTGGCATGTAATTGAACACCAAATGGTGTTATTATTGTAATAACTTGCATGTCTCCTTCTCTTGACAGAAGGTTCCCTAAAAGCAGAGATCACGTCGCTTTTTATTCCTAATAGTTGACGCAGTACCTGGAATAATGTAGATTCTCCAGAATTGTGTAATAAATTAATGATTAGTGAAATGTCATAAGTAGTTGAAGATGCTACTAAGGTTATTAGTTTTTTACTGAATTAGAATAACAGCAAAGAGAGGCCAACGCTGGGGAACGCACACGTGTTAATTTAGCAAGGAAGAGGCAGCGCTGGTAATTCAAACCGTTTCTTCAAGAAAATAGAGTACACACAAAAAAATAAAAAACGTGGCCAAACAGATGTGGATCTTGTACGCATGGAGCCTACAGTCAGATACACTGTACTACAACAATACTCAATCCATACTTACTACATTTACAGCGTTTCGGACTTTCTGCCTCTCGCTCCCAATAGAATAGACTGAGAAGAGCGGTTTCCTGTATAAACTTTGAATCTCCAGCACCCAGTAGAGTTTAATAGTTGGAGCCCGATAAACATTTAGGTAATTAATGAATGGCACAAAAAGGAAGCAAAGTAACTTTGTTAACATTGTCGGAGCTCCTCTCCACAACCCAAGAGGCGAACTCGCTCGCCCCAAGAGCAAGCTCCTTATGTCGAAATCTTAGGTTTCCCACCCCAGAATTTGCTGGGAAACAGGAGGGAGGCGCATGACGGAAAGACACCTTTTTTGGATTTCAGCGATCCAGGACCTGGCTTGAGGGAAACATCCACAATCCTAAAGGCCTCGCGTAATTTAAACCTCCTCCACAACGGGGAGATCACCACCCCAAAACTTACTTGACCAACTCCGCGCAGTTAGGCGAGAGACCCGCTTCGATTCTAAACTAGCCAATCCTAACTGCCAGAATCGGCGGCGCGGTGTCTTCTGGGATCTGTAGTTTCTCGAGTTTAGGATTTCCGCCTGCTCATGACTACAATTCCCGGCGACCACTGGGCTCAAGGTCGTTCCCCTTTCTGGGGGCGGGGCCCAGGGCGAACAGGGGCCGGGCCCTCCCCCATCCCCCACGTGGCGGGGAGTGGTGCAGGCACTCCTGGGGTGGCAAGTTCCCACGTGTAGTGCGGGGTAGCCGGCTTTGGTCCTCTCTGATCTCCAAGGCCTGTAGGTCCGCGCCCGTGGTGATGCCAAAGATCAAGCCGGGGACGAGCGGCCGCCGCCGCGATCGACTTAAACAGAGCCGGGAGGTGAAGAGCGCCGGAGGTGGGGACAGCCGGGAAGGGGCTATGCTCAGGTCCGATCACCGGGCAGGACATAGTCGGGGGCGCGGGCCCTGATCTGGGCCGGGACTGTGAGGCCAGTGGCGCGGCGCTCTTGGATCGACGGCCGCAGGCCTTGCGCAGCCTCTGGCTTCCTTTCCTGCAGAAGGGGTGGACTTGAACAGGGTGTCACCTAGGCTCCTAGCATGACGTTTGGTGCCTCTGGTTGGCGCAGACACCTTCCCCCAACCACCCTGCATTCTTCTCTAGGACGGTCTAATGTCTACTTTTCGTCGGGAAATTAAGGCTCTTCCGTGTTTTCTTCCAGGACTCATGTTCAACACGGGGATTGGGCAACATATTTTGAAAAACCCTCTCATTGTTAACAGTATTATCGATAAGGTGGGTGTGGAAGAGGAAAATGAGAGTTGTGGGCTTATTGATTTTGTTCTTAGGAATACTAAGACGCACAGAGGATGTCTGTCACAAAACAATTGTTCTGTAAATACTTGTGGAATGAATCGAAGAACTGTCTAGGATTTACAGACTGTCTTTGGCATGATTTGCTTTGTTCTGTAGGTCTGGGTTTCTCCTGCCTCCAAATTCTTTCTGTAGATTATTTACCTCATAGGTAGACATTTGGACTTGTTCAGTTCCACATTAGTATTATTACTCTATGCCTAATCACTTTTTCTAGACACCATCTATCAATTTTTGTTTACTCCAGTGCCTAAAAAGATGTTTTAATGACAGCTTGGGAAATTTTTTTCCCCCAGAGAACCTTATATGGTACAATCCAGTGCCTCCTGTATGGGTTATGGATGTTCTCTTACTATTCTGGATGATTGGGTACTAGAACATGAAATTTATGTGGTACAGGATATTTTCACGGTTACAAAGGAAGCATCCCAGAGCTACAGAGAGAGCATTATGTATTTAGAGAATCTCATCTTGACTTAGTGTCATTTGCAAAACGAAGGCCTAATGTTTTAACCTTTTTGGCTCATGGATTTCCTTTGAGCGTCTGATGAAAGGTGTGTACCCAGGACACTGCAGCTTTGTACATACAAACACCCAGGTTTGTGTACAATTTCTAAGTATTCCTATCCCTGAAACTATACTGAGTTGAAAATTGAGAAATGCTGGTACAACATGCTACAATTATCAGGCAAGCTCTTCATATATAGTCCTTTCTTGTTTGAACTTGCTGATAGTGACAGAGTTGGTGAAAAGATGCTGTTGGAATCATTTCTAAGATAGCAAACAGAAAGCCATTCCCAGAAAGAATAGCTATTCCTGCTTTTCTGATTCCTAACTGTTTTCTGACTCCTAACTGCCCCAACTTAAAACAGGTGATAGAGGGGCACCTGGGTGACTCAGTCAATTAAGCATCCAACTTCAGCTCAGGTCATGATCACACAGTTCATGGGTTCGAGCCCCGCATCGGGCTCTGTGCTGACAGAGCCTGGAGCCTGCTTTGGAGTCTGTCTCTCTCTCTCTCTCTCTCTCTCACTGCTCCTCCCCTGCTTGTGCTCTCTCTCTCTCAAAAATGAATAAACATTAAAAAACAACAACAACAGGTGATAGATTTCCACTTGCACCTAACGTTAAAGAGAAAATTTTGTTAAGCACATAGATCATGAAGGACTCATAACAGTGGAGTCAGAATAAGATCTCTTAACCATATGCTTTTAAGCAAAGATAGGTATAAATTAAATGATTGTTCATGTGTGCTAGTAAAGCTAACGTGGTCGTGCTTGCTCGCAGGCTGCCTTAAGACCAACTGATGTGGTGCTGGAAGTTGGACCTGGAACTGGCAATATGACTGTAAAGTTGCTAGAAAAGGCAAAAAAGGTAAAAAGGGAATTTTGTGTTTTGGTATCAGAAATCGTTATGTCGGCAAGCTCACCTGGTTTACAAATAGAAATCTATTTTTAATTAATTGCTGTTATTTTAACAGCAACCCTTGATCCTTTGCTAAAAGCTTTATCTTTAAAAATATGGGCAACGGGCACCTGGGTAGTTCAGTCAGTTAAGCATCCAATTCTTGATATCCACTGAGGTCATGATCTTGGGGTTCGTGGGATCGCACATTGGGCTCTGCACTGATAATGTGGGGCCTACATGGGATTCTCTCTTTCCCTCTCTCTCTGCCCCTACCTTGCTCAGTCTCTCTCAAAATTAATTAATTAATTAAAAAACACATATGCAGGATGTAGGCAAGATGAATGAAAGTGGTCAAAAGATACAAACTTCCAGGTATAAAAAGAGTAAGTCCTAGAAATGGAATGTACAGCAGGTCACTATAATTAATAACATGTATATATAATATATATATAAATGTTTTTAATATTTAATTTTGAGAGAGAGAGACTCAGTGTGAGTAGGGGAGGGGCAGAGAGAGAGGAAGGCACAGAATCTGAAGCAGGCTTCAGGCCCTGAGCTGTCAGCACAAAGCCCAATGCAAGGCTTGAAATCATGAACTGTGAGATCATGACCTGAGCTGAATTTGGACGCTCAACCGACTGAGTCACTCCGCTGCCCCTATATATATAATGTTTGTTTGTTTATTTATTTATTTATTTATTTTGAGAGAAAGAGAGCGCACGGGGGAGGGGCAGAGAGAGGGAGAGAGAGAGAGAGAGAGAGAGAATGAATCCCAAGCAGGCTCCGCACTGTCAGCACAGAGCTCCAACTCACCAACCATGAGATCCCGACCTGATCTGAAATCAAGAGTCAGACACTTAACTGACTAAGCCACCCAGGCGCTCCTTTTGTTGTATGTATATTTTAAAGTCGCTAAGAGAATAGATCTTTTTTTTTTTTTTCTTAATTGTTTTCTTTAACATTTATTCATTTTTGGGAGAGACAAGAGCGCAAGTGAGGGAGGGGTGGAGAGAGAGGGAGACACAGAATCGAAAACAGGCTCCAGGCTCTGAGCTGTCAGCACAAAGTCCGATGCAGGGCTCAAACCTATGAATAGTGAGATCATGACCTGAGCCGAAGTCAGACGCTACATCGACTGAACCATCCAGGTACCCCAAAGAGAGTAGATCTTAAAAGTTCTCATTACAAGACAAAATTTTAACTGTGTGTGTGGTAATGGATGCTAACTAGACTTTTTCAAAATATGTACATATTGTGCAATATAAATATAGGCTATGCTATACACCTGAAACTAATAGAATGTTATATGTCAACTATATCTCAATTTAAAAAAATGGATTACAAAAAAAAGTATGGGATATATCGGTCAGGAAAATAGAACCCATGTTAGATATTTCAATACAGGGTATTTAATAGAGGGAATTAGTTACAAAGTTGTTAGGTGACTAAAAGAATACAATGGAAACACTGAAGTAACCCAAAAATAATAATTACGAAGAGTAGGTACCGCCTCTAGGCTACAGGGGACAAAGCAAGGAGGCTGGAGTATTGGGTGCTAGAGAAGCAGATCTGAAGAGCTGAAGCATGAGTCTCTGAGATTGGGATACTGCCTGGCTGCTGCTGGTACCTTCTGTGTCTCAGTTTCCAATTAAATGCATCCAAAATTTCAAAGTGGGGTTAAGGGAACCAGTACACATTAGTGAAATACCCACAGGCCAGCAACAGCCAGAGAGTTACTATCCAGAGGCCTGAAGGGGCACAAGGAGGGAACTGTGTTACCAGAGCCCATAAGAAGGGGAGCCATTGAACAGGTGCCACTCAGAGTAGAGTCTACTTATCTCAATGGTGGGGGTTTTTTTTGTTTGAAATAGTAGAGTATAAATGAAGGAATATTGATGGTAGAATTGGGGAAAGAAATTTAATTCCTCTTAATCATGGAAGAGTTATGACTGAGATAACAAGATTTACGCTCCATAATTTACCCCCAAATACCGATTTTTGTTTTGTGTTGTGTTGTTTTTTAACATAGGTAATTGCCTGTGAACTTGACCCAAGACTAGTAGCTGAACTTCACAAAAGAGTTCAGGGCACGTGAGTATGCAAGTTAGAATTAGAGTGCATTTCAATCTTGTGAAACACTATCTTTTTTAATTGCTTTTTTTCCTTATTATTAGGCCTCTGGCCAGCAAACTTCAAGTACTGGTGGGTGATGTGTTGAAAACAGATTTGCCATTCTTTGATGCCTGTGTGGCAAATTTGCCATATCAGGTATGTGTCCAAATTGTTGGGAACATTCTACAAACATACTTCTGTGGTGTGTCTTTCTCAGAAGTAACTCGTCAACTCTCTTACAGATCTCTTCCCCCTTTGTCTTCAAGCTGTTGCTGCACCGACCTTTTTTCAGGTTTGTGACAAAAGACCAAAATTACTGCCATATCTTGGGTCAAAGATGAAACACAGCCAAAGATGAAAGTCAATTCAATTAAAAAACTGTTGGAGAATCAAGAATGTGTTCTGTAGAAAGTATCTACTTGTATGGAGGTCTTTCTTTCCTTTTTATTCAGTTGACATAGTTATTTGGGGGAGGTGTGGTATAAATCCCGCTTCTGAGACCAGGCAGCCCTTCCCTGTTTTCTAATACTCTTTCCATTAGTCCAGGTCAGACTTCTTTTATTACCTGATGTCTAGACAATTGCAGTGGTCTCCTAACTGGTCTCTAGCACGATATGTAACAGGGGTTTTCAAATTCCAAGTCAAAAACCCTTTAGTAGTTTAAATTTCTTGAGTCATGACTCATTTTTTTTAATGACATAGTATAGAGTATATCAGAGAGCATGCATTGCATGTGGCCCAGGTGATTATAATTTTATGAAACTTTTCCTTGAGTTACATTAAAACACATATAATACAGATAGTTGTGGCGTGGCCTGCAATGTCAAAGGTATTTCCTGGTCTGATTCATTGTCAAAAAAATTTGAAAGTCAAAGCCCAGCTTTGAAGGTGCTCTTCTCCAGTTCAAGAGCCTCCGAAAAGCCTCCCCATTGCTTGCCGAATAAAAAGTCCACATTCCTTACCTGTTATATCCGGAGGACGCCAACGTCACAATCTGTCTCTCCTGCCTCTCCTTCCATAAGGGTGTTTGCTACCCTATAAATACCACTGGGCTCCTGAGCCAATTTTGTTAGTTTGGGTTTTGTTTTCTTAGCAAGGGTAATGGACTCGGGCTTATCTGAAATACTTTCTCATCTGATCACCGAGGGCTTACATATGCAAGGATTAGAGGTGCAGCCATTATAAAAAGAAAAGCCAGATGGATCATTTTATGGTAATAAAGCTAAATCTGAAACTGTTGTGCCTTCTCAGCAGCTGAATGAATTCTCACTAACTGCAGATCTTGCACTGCTATTTCCCACCTAAGACAATTAATTGAAGTTAAGGTACGTTTACAGTTAAAAGTGACCATTTTCCTTACTCTTTTCTACTACTGTCTCTTCAGATGTGCTGTACTTATGTTTCAAAGAGAATTTGCTCTCCGACTAGTTGCAAAGCCTGGAGATAAATTATACTGCAGACTATCAATCAATACACAGCTGTTAGCACGTGTGGACCATCTGATGAAAGTAAGTGACTGTTAGTGAAATAATATGGCTTACCTCATCCTTGAGCATCTAGTTGTGCCTTCTGTGAGGAAAGCATATTTAATCACTATTTTAAAACTATTTGAAAAAAAAGGAGGGAGGTGCCTGGCTGCCTCAGTTGGTTGAGTGTCTGGCTCTTGATTTCGGCTCAGGTCATGGTCCCAGGGTCGTGAGATTGAGCTCTGGATCAAGCTCCGTGCTGAGAGTGGAGCCTGCTTAAGCCTCTCTCCCTCTCCCTCTCCCCCTTCCTTGCTCCTGTGGGTGCGTGCACATGCGCTCTCTCGCTCTCAAAAAAAAACAAAAAAAAACAAAAACAAAAAAAAACCAAGCAGTTTTTGAGAGGATTCCTTATTTTCTGATTAATAGGTTGGAAAGAACAATTTCAGGCCACCACCAAAGGTGGAATCCAGTGTCGTAAGAATAGAACCCAAGAATCCACCACCACCTATCAATTTTCAGGTGAGATTAAAATACTAGGTCAGTCAACAAAGTCGGAAAAAAGACCAAGCTGGGAGATGTGTGTCTCTAGCAGCAGAAAATATTGAGTCAACCTAAATGTCCAAGCAGGAAAATGCTAATTATGACATCTGTGTAATTGAGTAGATGGAATAATTGGATGTAAGATCATTGTGAAAAGCACAAAAAAGCATGGAAAATGTTTGCAAAAAGTGCAGATTAGAATGCTATTGCAGGGGTGCCTGCCTCGTGGCTCAGTTAAGCCCCTGGCTCTTGATCTCGGATCAGGTCATGGTCTCATGGTTCATGGGATTGAGCCGCATGCTAGGCTCTGCATTGACAACTTGGAGCCTGCTTGGGATTCTCTCTCCCTTTCTCTCTGCTGCCCCTCTCCTACACGTTCTCTGTCTTTCAAAAAAAAAAAAAAAAATAGAATGCCAGTGCATAATTGCATACTAAAGAGTATAACTATGGAAAACCTGTATCTATTTGACTTATTCAAATAAAAATTTGAATAAACAAGATAGAAAACAAGATAAAATAAAAATAGTTGGATTTGAGTAATCTTCTGGGTAGCAGTTTTTAATCAAAATTCATGTTTCTGCAATTAAGTAGTTAGATCACTGGATGTAAAACCATACTGCGGTCGGCTTGGATGAAAACATGATTTCTTGTGTGGTCAGTAACCAGTGGTAAATGGACTGGTTAGTTACCTCTTCTGGGTCGTTTGGGGATGTTGCATAGGCTATATTCTAAATCCTATTTGGAATCATGTTTTTTGAAAATGGTACTTTGATTTTAATAAATGTCACATTCTTTATTCAGATGTGGAATAATTTTTTTTTTGATTTTTAAAATTGAGGATAAAATATTCAGTGAAGTGCACAAAAGTGCAAAAATCAAGTACATATCTTACTTTTTTACACATGTCAGCTAGATCAAAATACAGAACTCCAGAAGGTTCTTTTCAGTTTTATGTATTAAAAGACAATACCTAGAAGACATAGGCAAGGTTTGATATTTTATAACAAATGATCCATTTTCTGTTTCAGGAATGGGATGGCCTAGTAAGGATCACCTTTGTTAGGAAGAACAAGACACTGTCTGCGGCATTTAAGTGAGAATTTTTCTCATTTATGATATATGAAGGACTATTGCTGTAGAAACTGCTAAGTATTAGAATTTGGTAACAGATACCTGAACAGATATCCTAAAGTGTAAAGATTATCCGTGTCCAGATATACTTTACCTTTTACACTAACTTGGTACTCTGGGAGGCAGGAAAATTTAACAAAGAACGTTCCTAGGAATTTGGAATTAGATCAGGTTTTTTGGCAAAACGGAAAAAAAAAAAACCCCAAAAACTGACCACACATCTGTCTCATTTTTCCTTGGAAAAATGGGGTAGTGGGTCCTTTCCACACCTATGAAAAATTGATGCAATTTTATTAACTTGGAAAAAATTTTGTAAGAGCAATTTGAGGCCTAACGGAAAAAAAGAGGTTCTGAAAGCTGTAATTTCAATTTTTTTTTATTTTTGAGGTGGTTTTGTGGAGAGTCTAGAACTCCTTTAAGAATTTTAAAAAGGGGCGCCTGGGTGGCTCAATTAGCCATCCAACTCCTGATTGCAGCTCTGGTCGTGACCTCATGGTTCGTGAGATCTAGCTCAGCATCGGGCTGCCACTGACAGCACGGGACCTACTTGGGAAACTTTACCTTTTAAATATAACCAGTTTGTGGTTGTTTCACAAGTTTAAATATTAACACCTTTTTTTTAGTCCCTTAATTTTACCATGTGGAACATAGATTTAAATTTATAATAAACTGAAAGGAAATTATTTATAATCTCTGATTTTGGAGTAATAGTGATATCACTTCCTTTATATTATAGGTCAAATGCAGTGCAACAGCTTTTGGAAAAAAACTACAGAATTCACTGTTCGGTCCATAATATTGTAAGCAAAAAAAGTTTCTGTGGTCTCTTTGGTTTCGATTTGCTGTTTCAAAATGCCCCTCTACTTCTTACTCCTTTTCATCGCTAGCTTACTAATTTTGCACATTCCATGTGATCCTGAAAAGTGGTATTTAACTAACACAACCTTAATATTGAACCCTAATATGTCAGTATTGCGGTATATTCTTGGACCAGAGCTGAGCAGCCTGGATTACACCACTAAGTTTAACTGTACAGTTGTTCTTAGACATAAAGAGATTCAGTTGACTCGTAATTTTCTTAAAGCTTTAGGCATGTGTAGTTTGTTCGGCTCAAATTATGTACCATTCGCTATACTCTGAATTGTGATCATTCCTTGTTTGTTGCTCATGTAACAATTCCAGATTTAAAGTTACCATTCTGTAACTTTTTTTTTTTTAATCCAGAAATTGGCATAATTAAAGTATAGGCTGAATAGATTTTTGGTCATGAGCCTCTTTATCATCATTATCTGTGCAACATTTTCCTTAACCAATGTTGTATGTGGGTAAGCCCACCTACACATAACTATATAGTAATTATGTGATGTCTGATAATTTTTTAATTCAAATTAAACAGCAAAAAGATAAAAGCAAATTTCCATTGTATTTTTGGACTCAGATCTTATATAGCTTAATTTATTGCTACCTTCAGTTTCTCTTCTTATGGACAAAGTCATAAAGCATCATTAAACTGGATTAAGAAAAATATTTGGAGAAAAAAATGTGGTATGAAATATTTAATATTCTCAAAGGTTGGAGGTTATCTCTGAGAAAATTTGGCTGGTAAAATTAAATTTGTGCCAAGAAAATGTGAGATTATTTTTAAACGAGTAACACCTGCTTTAAAATTTAGTTTGTAGCTTGATTTATTTTGTGACATAAAGTACCTTAATCCTGAAACTGACCATCCAGAATTTTTAAGAAAAGGGGGAGTATACATGAGTAACTCATCCAGTTTTCTGAGTATATGGTATGCACTGAAGAACCACCGCATAACTGGTGGTCCGAGTCTTATTAACTGTACAAATAGGCTTTTCAAACTGTCGTAAGCAGATAAAGGTGACTATTTTATCAGTTACTGAGCTAAACAAACAAAAAAGAGTCAACGTGACTTCATTAAAGATATGTTGTTCATTTATTCTGAATCTTATATTGATAGATAATACCAGAAGATTTCAGCATAGCAGATAAAATACAGCAAATCCTAACCAGCACAGGTTTTAGTGACAAGCGGGCCCGTTCCATGGACATAGATGACTTTATCAGGTAATTACATTTTTCTTTTTTCCTAAGGTGTTTACATTTCTTTACTGTGACACCCTCAGATTAGAGATTTAAAGGCTTTTAAGCGGTATAAGGTGCTACCTGGAGTTATTGCATAGCACTTCCATGGCATGGAATAGTATTTGGTGTAGAAGATGGAGGCTAGTTAGTTGCAGCAGAATGAACATTTTAAGAACAGTAATAAAGAACAGTCCGAGCCTGGAGATAGCCTCTGTGTCAATGTGTGTTGTGGTGTGTGTGCTCCTCCCCTTCAGCCTCTTCCCCCAACTCCCATTCATAGTTCATCTTAATGTGTGTCTTCATAGTAGCCTGGAAGGTAGAAGAAGCATAATGGAGATAGTTGCATCTCATTCTTTTTCTCTGATGGGAATAGCTATTGTTAAAACAGATCCTACACATGAAATAATGCCAGTTTACAATCATATCTGGTTTTCATTTCTAACCAACCGGTTTGATAAAATAGTTACTTGTTTTGTAGACGGAGGCAAGTTCTACACACCTAAAATAAAAGAAGGGTGTCATAACTATCTGGGCAATGCAGACCAAACTTTGTTTTCCTTAAACAAGTAAGTGGTATGAAAGCAAAATAAGGCTTCAGTTACCCAGGTAGTTATTAACCTATACTCACAGTTTTCAATCACTAAAACTGATTTCCTAACTAATAAACCATCACGTACTGCACAGTTTTTGCCTATTTTAGCCGATTCATATTTAAAATTTCCATGTTCTAGGAGCTGAATAAAAAATGAGGATAGATTGTTACCAAAGGAATTGGTTTGATTTTTCTGAGCTGGAAACAGTTCTATATAACTAAGACAAATGGGATTTATATTTTACATCGACAGGCTAGCAGAACTACTGAGTCTTTATCAGGGGTTAGTCATAGGAGTTGAAATTATTCATAAGAACCGATCTTCCATTTTCAGACATTCGAATCCATCTTGAACTGTCACCATCCTGAAAATAATCTCAGGTCTAAAGAAATATTTCATCTTATTTTCTTTCATTCTCACCAAATTTCTTCAAGGTTATTAAGCATATGCAGTTTGCTAACTAGGATCCAATAAATACATTGGTATCCAGAGAAAAGCAATGTGTCAGTACTTAATTTGAACCTTAGTAATAGTGAGCCCAGAGAGGAAAAATGGACGTGGATGATTAGCCATTCATCTCTCTTCAGTCTCCAGTTCCAAACAGCTTCACAAGTGCCAGTGAGCTCTTATGCCTGGATAGTGGAGGTCTAAGATAATTTGGTCAAATTCACCATGACTTAAGACATATAGGCTATGACAAAAGAGGCACCAAAATGATGTGATTTTTAACCAATATATATCTTAGAAATTTAATTGAAGAATAAAGTTTCTTTAATGACTGGTGTTAGGAGTGGGTGGGTTTCAGAGGTTTGATGTGTTTGTTTTAGAATTCATGGTACAGGAACTATGCATTGTTATAGGTTATAAATTATCTTTTCAATACCATCTCATTTTGGTTTCTTTTTTCAGATTGTTACATGGATTCAATGCAGAAGGTATACATTTTTCTTAGGTATCTGGAAAAGAGAATTTTCAAGCCCAAGAAAAAGAAACCGCAACTATACATTTCTAACAGAGAAGATAAACTATGCTTTTGCTCCACTGGAACACTATGTGCTTGACTAGTTTTGATTTAATACTACCACTGTCACCATTTATTACTCTGAAGTTTTATGGTAGTAAGTCAATTCTAAGTACCCAAGTTTTTTTGGGGTTTTTTTTTTTTTTTTTGGTTTTGGTGTTTTTAATATTTAACATAGGGCAGGGTCCAGTCTCTACACGGTAATCTTTAAGAGCCGCAGGCACGCACAACTTTACACTTAAACTTACTTCTAACAGTTTATTGTATAATGATGTTACTCTTCTATTTTCTATGTTATATATTACCATGAGGACCTCTGTAGGCCTTTGTCCCTCAAACAGTCAGACATTTAAAATATGCTTAACTCAAGTTACATATTCCCCGTATGATTTCTTTTTATTCATGTGCACAATAAAATACTTGTTTCTTATTTTGCTTCTCTCATTTTTTCTGTTCATCTTATACACCTTCTATCTTTGCCCACACCTTTAAGCTGTCCTGTAGCATCATAAGCTACTTCACAGTTCTGGATAAGCGTGAGTCTGCTACTGCCACCGTGTGGTGGTGCCGGGCACATTACTTCTAGATAGGATTTCGTCAACTGTGATAACAGGACGCTCAACCAGGATGAAATCAACTATAAGATAGTACGGTTTTTTTCTTGGGGAAAGCCACTAGTTTAACGAAATTCTAAAGGGTTTTGTAAATCAAAACTGGCTATGAGGTTAAAATTCCGCCCTTCAACTTACTTAAAACAAAAAAAATCTTAACCAGCCGTTTTCCCAGAACTACAGGCTCCCAGTGTTCACATGACTTACGGAAAATTAAAAGTTCCAGTACCTTTTCACATACTGTTCTAAGCTATTTTTAAAATGTTTTTAAGTTTTAAAATGTCAGGTTGAGAATTTTAATAGATACCATAAACAAGTCTTAATTAGCTACTATGTTTAAATCATTATTAATGTCCTGTAATAATTATAGTAGCTGATAATTTATATGAGGAAATTAACAAAAATATCTTAATAATTGGCTTTTTAAAAACCTAACTTAATAGAAAGATTGCTTCCAAATTATTTTAACAAAGGTACACTGAGTAAACCTAGAAGGGAAGTTGTTTGCCTCAACAGATTTTTTTGGAAATCTGGATTCAGAGTGATATAGTAAAACATTCCTATATAAATACTTTTTAATAGGAATATCAGCTTTCAAGAAGTCTGAGAAAGTCAAGAATGTTTAATCCAGATCCAAAAATTTTTTCTTTAAATAATACTGCATCAAGCCACTTTTGTTACATAAATATTAAATATACCTCAAGAGCAGGGTTTTTTTATTATCACAAAACTACTTACTTTGCAAAATTCATTTGTACCATCTCTATCCTTATAGGAAAATTTTAAGAATTTATTCAGCTTTCCCTCTTATTTCCTCTTCCCTCATGAACTGACTTTTAGTCCCTTTTCTGACCTTCAGTTTTCCCTATCTGTAAAACTGAAGGATTGGATTATAACCACCAACATCTTTTCTGGTATCAATTTTCTATAGACCTTGATCACTTATCAGAATGAAGCCATTATAGTATAAGGCAACATATTTGAACATAAGGAGACCTTCCAGAGATAGTACCCATCTTACTTAATTAATAAATTAAGATGAATCTGCTGTGCTTTAAAATGAGCAAGTTCACATCTCTATTGTCCTCTGAAGGTTGGTTAGCCTCAAAAACTACCTTTTTAAGCAGCTGCTGCAAAGTCCACAGTAACTGCTTCATTCTTTCTCTTCTCTTTGAAATAAACACAAATAGAACGTTATCTTACAACTGCAAGAAAACCTGAGTCCCTTCCAAAACAAAGGTGATTGTTCTGAAGTAAATTATCTCTAAAACTCATTCCATAGATATCATTTATTAATAAGCACATTGTGAAAATCTACATTTGTTCTAGATTTCAAGTTTACAGAGGAGCATTTCACCATGGTGTAGGATTTCCCACAACTACTCTCTGGTTTTCTATGAACAATGAAGTAGGGAATCTGGCTCATGTGACTCTCTATTCATAGCTTCCCTTTGGCCCAAATGAATGAGCATTAGTTCCTTAGAGTAAATCAAAACAAGACATCCTTGGGAGACTTTTTGTTGTTAATCTACTCCTGGACTCTATCCTAGGAACTAAGGGAAAACTCCTAGAGAGATATATAAATCTTTTAACAAAATATTTACATGAAAAGTGGCCAGTTTTCTTCCTTGGAGTAGCAATCTGTAAAAATAGTGCCACCATTTAAAAAGCAGCATACCCTAGACCAATTTATTGGTGAGGATTTGGTGATTCTCACCAAATAATGATGAAATATCACATAGTAGGTAACGGATGGGGCTTGGGTTAGATCGATCTGCCTTTTAAGGCAAAGTCAACTCTTTTTTTAGCTTAATTCTTTTTCAAGGGAGTGATGTACTGTCTACACTTGGCTTAAACTAACAGTTCTATTATGGACTACTTTCAGTGTACATGTAAATATTCATGCATCAGAAGCCAATTTCCTTTACCAGTACATTTAAAAGGTACATTTTGGGGTGCTAATGGACACTTTAACTTAAGTAATGGTATTGGTAAGGATCAAATTGCACTATTAGTCCTGTTAATACCACACTGGAACACACACTGCATATATATATGTATTATCCTAAGATAAAACTCTTCTCAGAATTTCATTACTTTTTATTATACACCAACTAGTTTATATTTTAGTTCTTTACAAAGAAAATGCTAAGAAAATTATAACCACATTATATGGTTGTAAAATCATAATTCCAGATTTCTTTACATATAAGATGGAATGGTCCAGCAGCTATGTCCACTGTCACAGACTTTAGTTCCATTCAATGATATGGCACATCCTGCAAAATTAACTAGTCACACACAAAAAATGTCTCAAATACAGTAAAAATGTACACACAATAAAGGTAATTTACAATGACAATTAAGGAATGTAATTTATCTTGGCTGTGCTTCAGAAATTGAGGGTCAAAAGCCTTAGTCAAGGCACAAAGCAGGAAGAGGTGAGCACAGCTGTCTCTAGGAGTGGGCAAGGTATGTACAATCACTGATGAGGTATGCATGCACTCAAAGGATTTAAAACTGCTCAGTCTTGCTACGAAAATTCAACCGAGTTAAAAGGAAATGCTGTGGCTTCCCCCTACTATTCACCTCTGGATCAAGTCCACAATCTCACTTCATCATACAGAAAATAAAATTGGCAAGGATCTCCAAAAGTAAATCACTGTTTGGGTAAATGAAACAAAATGCTTCACTATTCCCAATCTTGGTTGTGCCTCGTGGACTAGAAGCATTTTGTAGACAAAGGAGTGTTTCACAAAATTGAAATGTCATTCAGGTGAAGGGACAAGACATTTTCCACAGACACTTAAAATTTCAAACTTTCAAATGGCCCTTAACAGCTGAACCACTGTATGTTACAGTAATGTGGGTTCTGGGGATCCTCTAGCAGCAAATGCTGAGTTAAAGGGCACGGGGTCTCTTCGGGTTGATTTGCTTGCTGGCCTGTTCTTCTTCTTGTAGAGCTGCACGAAAAGATTTCACTTTATCTTGGAAAAAAGAAAAGAACAAGAGAGTAAGTACTGCATCGCATGCAATACAGTATATAATTTCATGGGTCCTATCAAGTCAGCTGTCTTACTTCATAACATTAACTAACGATCTTTCCTTTTGCTCTTTGCTGTCCAGAAACTCAGAACTAAATAGTCAACTATAGCAACAGTTTCATTATCCACAGATTCATGAAATTATGTTTTTTTTTCTATACCTTGACCTTTTTTGATCTGCTTGGTACATTTTACAGTGTTCAATTTTAGTTTATCTGAATTCCTTTTGGAGTATAGACAGGCTAGATACGTGTGTGTTAAATGTGTATAGTCATGTCTAAAAGAACAGAGTCTTTTTGTTTTTCAGTACTCCGTACTGAAGCCCCAACGTGGGGCTCAAAGTCACAACCCCGAGATCAAGAGTCACATGCTCTACTGACTGTGCCAGCCAGGCACCCTTCAGTCTTATTAAACTATAGACATTTCTTTCCTCAATATATTAAGAAGCTTCTATACCCAATGCCTACTTTACTCAATTAAGCTATGAAATTTCAAAAGCTGTTTGAATTTTTAAAAAGAAATGTTATTTTGTACTGGAAAGGGAGACGGGGCGGGGGATTATAGCACAATACATTTTTTGGTATTACAATTCTGTTTTACTCTTATGTATTAACTCAGAGTCACATAAGAATAGGAAATAGGTAAACTGACAGGCAAATAACAGCTGTGAAGATGAGAAATATCTCATCTCCTTTCTTTAACTGCAGGTGATGTTTCCCACCAACCCCCCCCCCCCATCTGATAATATCTAGACATTTCTGTTTGTTTCAACTGGGGTAGTGACCACAGTCCTCTTGTCAACAGAGACCAAAGACACTGGTAAGCACTGTACAATGCAGATGATAGCACCCTGAAAAATTACCCAACTTAAAATGCACTAACAGCACAAAGGTGATGATCTTTAGAAGAAAAGATTCAAGGTGGAATCTCAATTTCTTTCCCCCCTTCAGAAGTACAGGAGTATTTAAAAAATTAACTCTTCTGAAATTTAGAAAGGAATTTAAGGACTTCTGGATCTCATACCCGCTAAGACAAAGATAAAAGCTCTCATACTTCTTATATACCAAAATTATCTCTGAAGGGCAAAAGAATTTTTTTTTTCTAAGAAAGGACTGAATAATACAATAGCTAGACAGTAATTTCTTCAAAGTTATGGATATGCTTGATATACATAAATACTGAGAAAATTAAGGAAGTCAACTGAACTGAATACCACATATTACAGAGAAAAAAATTAGAATTATGGTCTGTTCTGAACAGATAAGCTGCTTGTGAGTTCTGACAGATTAGAAAAATGATCAAAACACTTTAAATCAAAGCTTGAGTATGAAGAACATGAAAAACAAAAATAAATTTTAGAAATCCTACATTTTTACAATTCTGAATTGGGTAAATGGTCACTGCTGACTCTTTATAGATTATGTAAATAACCAACTTCACAAAGACCCTACTTTAAAAACTTAGCCAGTTTGGTGCTAAAAACTAGCTATTTCAATTGGGTCTCACTCTGCATTTCACACACACATGCACAGATGTCCATTCGCATATAAATGGAGACAACTAATTTACCAATGCCTAAGAAATAAGCACATACAATAAATGCATTTCTGAAGCTACAGATAACCTAATTATAAAAAGCCAAGAAGACAAGGCATGTGGGTAAGTCACATGCTTCCCTCATTAGCAAAGCAGAAAGAATAGTTGCTGAAAGGTCTTGAGTTGCTCAAGGTCTTGAAACCTTCCCCCTGATGTTTTAAAACAAGTGTTCAAAGGAAAAACATGACACGGATGCACAGAAAAAAGATGAACGCAGACAGGAGGCTGGAGAAGAGATGGCCCTGAAAAGACGTAATCTAAGCAAAAGCATTCTGAAAAGCACTGGCCGATCAAACTAAAAATCTGAATGAGTGTATAAAATTTACAAATTTGTTAAAATACATTTCCCTCTTTAATCATAATATGCTTTTATCTTTACAAATGCCTAAAGAGAAAAGAGAACTAAAGAACACTTGAAATGATACTCCATGTTTTTAGAAAAAAAACCAGAATGATTGGTTTGTCTTTAAATACCTCTGGAAATGTATTAATGGTGCCCATAATTTTTATTTCAGATGTCCTCTTGCAATATGAAATCCTCTACTAATTATATTCAAATATTAAGTAGACATAAAACACTAAAATGAAAAAGGAATTACCCCGCAGCTCAGTTAAAATGTCTATTTTTTGCTCAAGAATAGCTTCAAGTTGAGTAGCATATGAATCTACATCATAATCTACTTCTTCAGTCATCTCTAGGAGAGCCTTTTCATCTTCTAACCATCGAATAGATTCCTAAAAGGACAAAAATTCAACAATCCAATAAGCCTCTCTGTAAGACAAAGACCAATTAAAAACGTTGGCATATGCTAAATATCATCAAACATACTGAAGATGGAATTCTCTAAAACTAGAGAATTTAGTAAGTATAAAACATCTTTATTTACAGAATAAAAATTAAGAAATATTTCCTTAAATTCAAACACAAACACAAATATGATAAGCCAAGCAAGAGAACTTCATTTTTCTTTTACTGTGCCCTGGGTAAGGGTGTGAATCAAACATGTAAGTATCAGTGAGCACATTAATTCTCAAAATTTTAGGAGCTATCCCTAAAGTTGGGGGAAAATGGGTATAACAAAGCTACTGAGCAATCAAATGAGGTCTATGGTAGCCTAGAACTTGTAAATCATCTAGCATTTACATCCCCATTTGTGGCCTCACAGTGGTTAAACACCAGCTCTTCAAAATTATTTTAACTATAAGGGACAGCCAATTTTAGAAGAGTCCAAGAATCCACTAAATAGTAGCTACTTACTATTCACACATGCTTTAAAGAAACCCTTCATTCTTAAGTGATTTTAGATAACGTGGAATTTAGGAGTTTCATTTCCTAGCAATGTAATGATTCATACTGATTATTAACCAGTTCAGATCATTCTGAATTAAAGAGTTTTGGGATATAAAAATGGGCACTTTCTAGCTTCCAATGCAATTTAATGGCTAATTATAACTGGACTGTGTATCATAAGAATTAGCTAATGTAGGTATCTATTAGAAAACTATACATGTAATCAGTTAAAATATATACACACACACCCCCCACAATGTTTTCTTTTTTCTTAGCTATCGACTTACTTTTTTAAAATAAAACCCTATTTTAAGAAATGGCAGATCACAGTATGGAGGAACAATAAATCGAATTGTAAAAAGAATACTGGACTGAAACTCAAAACATCCAGTTCTGCCAAAGAGCAAAGAACTTTTTAGACTTCACCATAAAATGGCAGAGTGGGAAACGATGGTCTTTTTTTTTGACAGACACCTTGCTCCAAAAGGACACAAATTTCTTAAATTACAAGTGTCCTTTCTTGATTTAATCTAAACATCTAGGCCTTTAAATAGATTCTCATAGTAAGAGTTTGACTAAAACTGTAACAGTTTCAATGCATGTACATCCTATTCTCAATTTATAAAATTAATAGTTCACTTATATTTTAAGCCTTTCATCCAGGTGCTCAAATGGTCTACAGCTGAGTCATGTTAATATCTCTTCAACATCAGAGAAAGAACACAGGTCAAAAGAAAGACTGAGCTATTGTTCACTTTTTTCTCAGAACATATTTATAGTTTCCATAATGATATCCAAACTTTACGCTTCCTTGTAAGTATCACCCTCTAGGATATTTTCTTGTTAAAAAGGCAATAGGGGGATCAAGAGGGAAATCATCAAGTAAACGTGCTTTTAACTGGCTGAACACAATGGGATGAACACGTCAGGAGTTGCTGTGACAGGCAAGGACTTAACACCCCTTACTCATCTGCCACTGACAGTAACCCTACCTCTCCTAAAGCAATCAAAGAAAGGTATTTCCTCAACTACTCTGATAACCCTTAGTTTTTCTTACTGCTGTCAAATAAACTGACCTAACAAGAGAGAAAAGGATAGTGGAGGGGAGAAGTTCAACCCTTCTCTAAAAATGGACAACTAAAGAAAGCAAATAAAACAGAACAGTAGTAAATAAACCAGATTCTTTCACCATAGTGCAAAACAAACATTGTAACCATCAATCATTCTGTTCAAAATATCGTGTGTCATATATCCCACAAATACACATACACACAGTAAGTATATTTTTAGATTGGTGTGATATTCGAAGTATTATGAAAGTTTTTAGTTAATTTCCCTACAGAAACATTTTGATGTAAGGTCCTGTCTTAACTTTACCTGGAACACTGCCCTGTGATCTTCTACAACTTGTTCTTCCATTTCTACCATTTGTGAGACGGCTTCGTGGAAAGTAAACAATTGGGGGGAAACCTCTTCTTCCTTAAGATGAACACAGTTTTAAAAATTAGGACTTTACATTTTAAATGTTACAAAAAAATAGTTTTTCTAGGTCACTTATAAAAATGCCATTTAGAAATTGAGGAGGTTTGAAAGATAAAGACTATGAAAATATAATATAAAAGGCAAAGCCACAATAAGATACCCCATATTTAAGCATATTAAGTAAGAGATAATTTTCATTTAGCACAGACTTTACTGCAGAATTACCCTAAAAAGGCAATCTCTTTTGGAACAGCGCAACTTTTCAAAAATACATTTACTGAAAGCAATAAAGATGCTGAAATATTTCTTCAATATTGTTTAATTTTCACTAACAATTTAAATCATAGGTATGTCTTATACATCTTTCCACCAGAAAAGAGATTTCAAGATAATGTCTTTCATGACTGTGACTATCAAATTAGTGTTTTGGAAGGTCTCAACTCTTACTCAGTCTTAATTTCTGAGTTACACCATATAACGTGCTTCCAGTTTTTAGAGAAATCTTAACCGACAAATGACAACTTTACCTCATCAACAAAAAATCCACATACATAAATATAACATATTCCTATTTTGGTCCTACATCAAGTGAAAACTTCTCTAGCCTCGCTTTCTTTGTGAGCTTCTTTCCCAACCCCAATGTCTAATGATTTATTTCCTCAAAATGTGGCTTTAGGGACAAGGTTTACTTAAAATCACTTTATAAACTGTAAGTAGAAAAAGCAATGTTTTTCAAACAAAATACACAATTCTAAACATATGTACATATTTTGGTTAAATATTATAAAGAGACATGTGACTCTTTCATCGTATGCTACCATCACTACAAGTTTATACATTCAAGTTAGCCAATGACCTTTTTATCTTCTCTTTGGGAAACAGGCATCTGTTTTCATTAAGACATTCAGGCATTATTCTTTCCCTCACTCCCTCTCTCTCTCCAATAAACACACTCAACCAACTTTACTCATTTTACCTGCCCACCTCCCTTTAAAGCCCAGAATGTCTTCTTTCCTTTGCTTTAAAATATTGTTCAAGTTCCTATCATTTCCCTGCTGTCTTAGAAGACTTTTGTTTGTGCAACTATTTCTGGAATTCTAATGCACTTTATTATCTTCTAGTTTGTGTACTTGTGTCGGTTTTATCTCTAAGGCAAGTCTTAGACACTATCCCATTTTAATTTACCTTGTTAAAACTTAACATGCACATGCACCAATACTTAACTAAAAACTAATTCTGAACCACCTCAAGGTAGTTTCCCAGGGGTGGCAAAATTCAAAGTTTCCTAGGGGTGGCAAAACTCACACTCTCTCAAATATGGAGGAGAATGCAAGAACTCATGATATTATGCTTAAAAACCTCTGGATCAGTTCTCCTCATCTAGCCAGCGTCTCCAAATTAAAGTCCTATAAAGACCCAACCCAAAAGATGTAAGAATAAAACAGAAAAGGTCTGCTACAGAGGGGGCCTATCTTGTTCTGGCTTTCTACATCCGTAAAAGGCACCATATCTAAGTACAATACAAGGTTTGTGTTAAGAATTCTAAAAGCAACTATACTTTTGCTTCAAAACTTTTGGAAATGGGGGATAGACTAAGGTCAGAATCTCATTTTCAGTTCTTTATTTTCTATGGTTCAAAGTTTAGAACTCTTACTTTTAAACCAGTTTCTCAATTTTGGCACCACTGACATTTGGGGTTCGAGGGAAGACTGTCTTATATCTTGTATGATGTTTAATAGCATCCCTGACCTCTACCCACTAGATGTGACAACTAAAAATGTCTCCACACATTTTTCCCTAGGGGGTCAAGTCACTCCTAGTTGAGGACCACTACATTAAGCCCTTCATTATTAACAGACAATAATTTGGAACAACATAACAAAAAGTAGTATGCCCATTTGTTGCTCTAGAATATTGTGGACTTGAGTTAAAAAGTATAAAAACATTAACTTAAAGTTATATAATTTCCAAAGAGTATTTTATTATTGCGGCTCGCAATACATTTAGTGGACCTAAGATGTGGCTCTCACATAAGAAAGATGGAGATTTCAGTTGTGGCTTTAGCACTTACTATATGTATGATCTTAGTTGACTTCCTTCACCTTTTAGAAAATCAGTTAAAAAGCAGATAATTATGGTACCTATCACATCAAATTCTAAGGATTACATCCTTAGATAAATAAAATGCTTACCAAATGTAAGTCATGTAGTAAGAAATTGGTAAATGCCACTTTTTACCATGACAAAATATTACTATAAGATTCTTACTGAGAAAAAAAGGGTATAAAACTATATAATTTTTAAAAATGAAGTTTTAAAAAATTATTTAAAACGCAATTTAAAAATATTTAAATAACTAAAATTCTTTAAAAGTTAATTATATAAACTTTCACATCTCACATAAAGGAATCCCCTCAATATGTTAAAGTAATTATGTGAAACTGTGTTGTGCTTTTTTGTTACTTTTTAATATACCTCGTAGTCCTTATAAAATGGGGGATAAAATTTTTTGAGTAATCGGGAATCATACGTTAAATTATGAAATGTCACTAGACATTTCAAACATATAGAATACAACCATATTTAACAAATGTTATTAGCATTTTTCCATGTTTGACTTCTGATACAGCCCATGGTATCCTTTTAATATACATGCATGTGTCCGAGTTAATTTTGTTTTTAAGCTGTATGTATAATATACGGTATGCATAATTCTTAAATTTGCTTTTTTCCCTGTGTTAGTTTTAAAATCCCCGAATTTTAATAATGATATAAAATCTGAAAAAAATAATAGTTTAGATCAGAGGTCAGCAAACTTTGTTTTAAGCTTATTTATTTTGAGAGAGACAGAGACAGTGTGAGAAGAGAGGGAGAGAGAGGATCCCAAGCAGGCTCCAAGCTGCCAGGGCAGAGCCCAATGCAGGGCTCAAATCCTTCATGAAACCCATGACATGAGCAGAAATCAAGAGTCAGTAGCTTACTGACTAGCCACCCAGGCACCCCAGGAGTCTGCAAACTTTTTCAAGGGCCAGACAGTATCTATTTTGGGCCTTTGAGCGTTATAGTCTTTGTCACTGCTTTTGTACTAAGAAAGCGGCCAGTCAACTTGTAAATGAATAAGCATTGGCCACAATTAAGTAAAACTTTATTTGTAAAAAACAGATGGCTGGCCCAGAGGCTGTCGGTCTGCTGACCCCTGACTTAAGACAGTAATTTTCAATTATTAAGTTCTGCTACTGATGAAACGAACTAAAAACAGATAGTTATAACTATATTGTCACTCACATTTTGCTCACAAAGAAGTTTTAGATCATCTCTCTGAGGGGAACTCCCTACACCCCACTGTGCCTCTAAGTCATCAATCTGATTGGGTGGATGGTGCATTATTGGACGGACATCACCAGCAGCAGTTGGATCCACAGTCAATTCTTTCACCCTATAAACACATAAGAGGTACCTAAAATTAACAAAGACACATGCAGAGGAACAAGAAAATGCCAACCTATTCAATAAAAAGGGAATTCAATTAAACATGTTAAGACTGATGATGTCAGCTTTCCAGATCAAGTTTACCTGAAATCTGCAGGAAGACCAAAGGGATGTTTGGCTATTTAACTTTCAGAATTTACTGCGGTAACTTTACAATTATTTCAAATATAATTATTGTACGTAATAAATGATAATTAGCTAAGTAAGTAAATTCAGTATTTCAAAGTAAAAAGAAACTTTTTGCAATTGAATTATATAAACAGAAAAATGCACTTTTAATAAATGGATTACTGCCAAAATCAGAGAATACACTTTGCATAGTTTTTAGTTGTTATAATGCTCTATTAAAAGAGCTACATGTGAAATAATCACATTTCTAAACTTCTATCATTTAAAAAAATGTTTACCGATTATACTTCAATTTACACAGTGGGAGGGTACATGTTCTAAAGCAAGAGGATCCTTGTTATTTCCTTGGAGTCAAAGAAATTTATAAGAACATAGGAAATAAAGGTAAACTTCTCACTTTAAATGAGACAGTTTATCTCTCAACTGTAAATATGCAAAGATGACATCATCCTTAAAAATATGAGGGGAAATAGGAAGCCTGAATTCTACATCAATACTTTAAAGCAAATAAATTAATAAAGTACACAAAAATGAAGATCATGCAGTACAACCATCACCTGCCAAATGAAATGAAAATGAAAAATAAAATGGCTCAGAACAAAAGAAGTATAAATGAAATATTTACATGTAATGCAATTCAAAAGAAACTATTATAATAAATATCTTATGCATAGAAGGGAAGTAGACCTGGTAATCGAAGGAGAAAAGTCGTCATACTCATAAGAAGGAGAGAGATCGGGGCGACTGCCACTACCCTGTGAGAAGGGAATGTCTGATGGACTAATTCCAAACTCCTTTACTCTGCAGCACCAAAACAGCAACAAATTAAAAGAAAATGCTCTTATACAGACAGCAATGCACATTTCAAGTTTTCATTCAGTATTCAGTTTAATTCATTTAGAAAAAGAGATCAACATTGTTTTGACTTATTGCATCTAGAATAATGAAAAAATAATCAATTTTAAGGTTTTGAGTCTCTCTGTCCTATTGACTAATTAATCAAATTTCCTTGTGCAGTCAATACCACAAATATTATATCAGCATTAACGAGCCCTCAATACTCTTGCAGTCTTTTAAAACAGAACACAAGAGGATTAAGTCTTAATGGCATCCATTGTTTGTAATGAATTAACTTCTTTCTTATGCATTTAGAATGGTGTTAGCTATAACCCATCCTTGGTACAAACCGAGAGAGCAGTCATTCAAATAATCTTCTGTGTTTGGTTCAGATGAAGAACCCTGGTTAAGAAAAAGCCTATTTAGAAGCGCCCGGGTGGCTTAAGTAGTTGAGTGCCCCACTCGATTTCAGCTCAGGCCATCATCTCACAGTTCGTGAGATCAAGCCCAATGTAAGGCTCTGCACTGATGGTGTGGAGCCTGCTTGGGATTCTTTCTCCCTCTCCCTGCCCCTTCCCTGATCACATACACACTCTCCCTCTCTCTCTCTCTCAAATAAACTTAAAAAAACTTAAAAAAAAAAAAGACTATTTAGCAATGGAATTTAAATTGCTTTTGTTAATGTTTCTAATGGTTATATTTAACCAAATTACAGCTTTTCTGACCCCATATTTGTTATTCCCTATGTCCCCTTCAGGCCAATCCCATTTCATAACAGTAAGCAATATTTATTAAGTACTTCATACATGTTAGATACTACAATTAGTAAATTTTAGTCACTTTATTATTTAATTCTTACAACAATCTTGCGATACTATTTTTGCCATTTCAGAGATGAGACATTGGTTCATAAATAAAGTATCTTACCCAAGGTTATTCAATGAGACTGTGGCATAAGTGAGGTTCAAACCTAGCTCTGAGTACAAACATTATGTTATTTAAAAATCCAATATACTAACCATCTGTTTTTCTCATTATTTCTTTTAGGTTTCATCTAAATCATAACATAACTGTCATAAACAGTCACACAGATCAAACTAGTAATATCATGTAGATGAAACTAACTATTTCTTCTACTTACAATCTTCCTTTAACCTATTGGTAATGTCTGCTGTCAAAGGCTCAATATGGGATTCTGCTGCCCTTCATCCTTTATGGTCACTTTGGAAAATTTATTTACAACAAAGACTAACTAAATTTCTAACTGTGACGTAACTCTTTTTGCTCCCAATTCCATTTAGGATTCTTTCATTTAGGATTCTTTCAGAATCTCCTAATTTAGATTACCCTAATGGCCTAATATTTTCCTCTACTCCAAGACCTCTTGCCCAACTCAAACAGGAAATATTCTATGCAGGAATCATATTCCTCAAATGAGCTATCAAGGGAGGCTGAAAGTCTTTATTCCTAGAGATTTAGAAAGAAAAGACAGAATTATTTGTCCCAGGTGGTTAGTCACGTTGCAGATAAATTACACTACAGGATAACAAATTAAAACATTTACTAGGACCTAAATGAACTAGAGACATGGCCAGATATAACATTTTCACCTTAGGGAGAGTCGTGTGCAGTTTGAAGTCTGAAGACATGGAGATTTTTGTTTGTTTTAATCCTACAACATGGTAATATGCTGCTATACTAAGCTGTTTCTCATCTTTCCCATGAACACTTTTGAAATAAGAAGCATTTAAAATTAATGATTAAAACCCTACATACTACAAGTGTTCATTATAGAAATCAATTAAAAGGACTATAAATGTTTGCAGTTCAGAGCCCATAATTTAAAGTTTTTAAGGGCTTACATTCAGGAATAATAATCCATTATATTTTTAAAAGAAGTTATTTTATCTTACTATCTTTTTATAAAATGTCAACAGGCTTATATTTTCCAACAGTTTTTACCATCATTTTGAAAAATCTCTTCAGTTGAAACAAAAGATTTACAAGTTACAAAAGAACAAAGAACAAAAGAACAAGAAAAGAACAAAGAAAAAGAACAAAACAAGCTACAAGAGAACAAAGGGTATGATTCCATTTATGTAATGTTCAAATATAGATAGCTACCTATGTATATTTTCACGGATACAGTCATAGGCAGTTAAACAATTTTTAAAAAGAAAGAAAAACCAGAAAATTAGGCCACAGAAATCAAGGCAATGTCTATCTTGGGGTAGAGGTTAATGGATTTGGACATGTTATTCAGGATTTGTAATCAGGAGGGAACGTATGAGGAACTTTCTAGAGAGGTAGAAACATTCTATTTCAACCTGATGATAAGAATTTCCATTTTATAAATATTAGATTATTCAGTTATGTTTTTGGCCCTTTTCTGTGTACATATTTCCCATTTTTAAAAAAGATTAAAAACAAAATTTCCATAGCAATTAAAATAAAGAAACGGGACAAATACTTGTGGTTCAGCAAAATTCAAAGAATGTCCACAGTAGAAATGGAATACAAAAAGGCATCTGATCTCTAAAAATTAAAATCACAAATGCAATATGTGATAATAGAAATTTAAAACTATACACATAGTCATTTTTTCAAAACAAGAGCAATGGGAGGAATTTATGAAACAAATATAAATATGCCCATCATAATCCAAAGTTCCAAGGGCATTTCATGACTATAAAGAATAAATTAAAGTCTATAATGCTTTCTGTCCTTTCATTTGTAATAATGCCATTGCCCATTAAAGTATGTAATACTAATTACATGAATAATAAAATGTAACTCATATAGAACATCAGAAAGAAATGTGTTATCATTACTTACTCAACCTCTAGATTCCACCATGTAAAACACTTAATACTGTCAGAAATAATTTTTAGCATACAGAAAAAACAATTTCAGAAACACAGACCAGACCAGTCCCCTCAGACTCACTTAATACGAAAAATTTGCGTGATTTAGATGTTGTAAAATAATATGAAATATAACTTGGTGAAACAGAAAAATGTAATCATGTTCTTGAAAGAAAGACCAATTGTACTAAAGATCCAAATCTCTTTCCAAATTACCCATTTCCATTTACTTTCAGAATTTGACCAAAGGACTCTACATACCATCTTAATGTACATGCAAAAAATTTTTAAAAACTGAGAGAAAAATGTAATACAATTTATCCCATCAGATATTAAGTCAAACTAAATACTGCTCTACTCCCCTCAAATTTGAAACTGAATAACTATTTTTCATACCTATTTGCATATCTTAATGTATTAAGAGTATTTTCACAAGATGCCATTCCTGGAGAGATTGTGGCAATCTATGGGAGAAAAATGCAAAGGTAAAGAAAATTTTATAAATGATGAAGACAATAATATCAACATATAGCTCATTAAGATCTAATCTTAAAATAGTTATTAAACAAAGAAAACACTTATGATATCTAAACTCCAAAATAATTTGCTATATCACACCCATAATCAGATGATAATTATAAACCATATAAAATACAAACAACTCTCTGAAAATACTAGAAAAATAATTTAAATCAGGCAGAAAATGGAGGTCAACACCTAGAAAGGAATAGCACTGAGTGTTCCCATCCTCCCTCCCCACCTCCACACATCAGCTTTTCCGCCCAAGGGCAAGCCCTGCTGCTCCCACACAGGGTAACTACAACTGCATTAGAAACTTGAAATTTCACAGGTTAAATTAAAAGACAGAGTTTGGAGGTAGAACTATAGCAGCTAGAAAGTGAGATTTGTCCCAGAATAGGGAGATAACCATGCAGGGAGGTAATCTTGACAACCAGAAACTCTACATATAAACTGCCCCACATCTCTGGCTGACCCGTGACGCAGGCATACACAAGGCTTCCACTAAGCAACATAGCTAAGTCTAAAAGAACTAAACAGGTTTCTATTTCATTTGATGCCCCCAGCAGGGGAGACAAGAATTTGAAGTTCAAGTAAGTTTACTTCTGGCTAAAACAACAAAAAACTCAATAATCTTTAGAAGATATGAATATCCAGAGTGTTCATTAAGGTATTTATTCATAGTGAAAATGATAGAACCCAAAATTAGTAGACATACTAAGAAACAGAAAAGTGTGACTCATACTCAAGGAAAATAAAAATCAACGAAGACCAACCTCAAGAAGACTCAGATGTTGGAATTAGTGGAATGCATTATAACTGCAATATAATCCTCTCTATCAGACTGGCAGGGACCACATCTTAAGTATCACTGTATCTCTCACAATAGAAGGATTTAAATGTTTGTTACTAATGTGCATTATAATCCTTCCACAGATAGTGTGAGTTATTCATTATTCAGAATTAAAACAAAACAAACAAACTTACCATGCAGGTACGAGAATTTTCACCTATGAATGAATCTCTTAACACCTGAGTGAGTTTACTTGCTCTGAAAGGAGTATGAGGTTTATTTCTTCCTAAGGCTCTGATGCACTCCTGCCAATTAAGAAAGCAAGTTTCACAGGTTAGGCTTCTTATAAAGAGTAATCTTAACTAATATATTTAAAAGATCTTTTACTATAACCCTAACATTTAAGATCTGATCAGCTCTGGAAACCCTACTGACAGGTTTACAGCACAGTAAAGATGGTCCCATAAATCTTAAATCAAGAAAATAAAATTAAACAACAACAACAATAAAGTACTTATCATTCCAAAAGATTCTTCTGGAGACTATGACTACTATTTAGAAGTAATAGACAATAGGATAAAAAGCTAAACTTTGAAAGTGGCACTACAAAAGAAAAAACATAATGTTTTTGTAGTCTTTTCAATCCTTCCTTTTGTAGTCAAGGAACGGATGTAACACTCCCCCTCTCTCTCTCTGAAAGTCATTCCACATTTTCCTGAGACATTATTTCTTAGCTGAGTTTTGCGGCTCCTTGCCTTCTTCCAAGACAGTATGACTGACTAAAGCCCTATGGAACCTCCCTAAGTAGGCTAAAATTGGTCCTCTATTCATTCTAAAAAAAAAAAAAAAAAAAAAAGAGTATGTGTAAAGAAAATTTCTGAGCACAATATAAATCTAGAACTGTAAACATAAGTAAATTTTGATAACTTCTCTTATTTATTAGATGTTACAAGTGCTATCATTTTGTAGATACTCTAAACAAAATTAAAGTCAAAAGCAGAAGACTTTTCACAATTAAGCATTTTATTTACCTTGAGTGCTAAAAGGCTTTTATTAATTTCAGCACCTTCAAGCCTGGTTTGCCTGTCTGCACTGGAAGTATCAGCTCCTCGTTCATTTCCAGCCAAGTCAATGAGAGAAAATTTGCCATGTAGTTTTCCTTTCCTTCTAAGAATGATCTGAAACACTGCATGGCTCCGAGATGAATGTGCATTTGCAGATGTTTGACCGGATGTCCTACAATGTGATTAAGGATATTTTACATACAAAAACCCTTTTAGTTTATGTTTCAAACCAGAGTATTTTCACTAAAAAGCAAGAAAAAACTATCCAGTTCTCATCATTTAAATACAAATGAAGACAATCTGAGTTACAACACTTCGATACAACTGGATTCATACAATTTAATCCGGCACACTTCTAGTATACTTGTAGTATGATTACCAATATAGTAGATGTCACTCAGAGTTACAAGTAACAGTAAAAGTTTTTAAGAACAAATTTTTACTGCCAAGAGGCACTGAATAACACCTTGTTTAGAAACCCCAAGTATCTAAAACTGATTAAGAAATTAAGTTGCCCTTAATTAAAATGAGTTACCTGCAACTATTGCCTATGTCAATGAGTTTCAGTACGTCTTCAACACATTTGACTTCCCGTTCCTGTAATCCCACCACTTGAACCTGCTGTTTTCCATCTTCCAGCACTCTTAATTTTGTTTTCCTGTTTAGCAAGTCAAACACCTATTTCAAAAAAATCCAAATCAGAAAACTAGCCTCAAAGAAAAAAAGAATCAGTTCTATAAAAATCAGAGTCCAAAAAATTTCAGAAAATTATAGTAATTAGAATAATTCTCAATACTGAAAAGTTGAGCATTTCAAAGGGAATTTTTAAAAACCTCAAAAAATGTTAACATAATATTCTAACATATATAAAAATGGGGTGGCAAGGGTTGCACAACATGAATGTACTTAAGGCCACTGAACCTGTACACACACAAAAAAATGGTTAAAATGTTAAATCTTCTGTTATGCATGTTAAACCACAATTTAACACTCCTCCCCTTCCCCCTCCAAATCAGAGTCTTTTTAAGTTTCCACTTACCTTTCCACTGTAAATTTCAAAAAAGGTTGCATATACTTGAAGTTCTAATTTCTTATAGTTTGGCTTCTTTAACATTAAAAAGACATCTCGAGCTATCAAGAATTTCACATGGAGAAAATTGTTAAGATGTTACAAATACTATCTTTGAAAAGCAATTCAAATTTTCTGTACTTAGAGAAATTCAGTTAATCTTTACCTAGAATGACAAGATCAATAAAAACAATAAAGACTAAAATGAACATTATTTTACAAAAAAATAGTAATAGTTTTTGACATTTAGGGTCTAGATGCCATTCTTTTTCATGTTCAGAAAAAGAATGCTACTATTTATCTTTATAAATAACATAAAATTATAGGTGGTCATAGTAAGATTATTTCCACAACCACACCAAACTGAAGCTTTTCACAAATCAACTATCTAACAACAAATACTAAGCTCTAACAACATGCCAGATTAAAATGACACAAATATCAAGATTTCTGTCCCAAACACTTAATCTCACAATTCTTTTCAAGCAGTCTGACAACCTAAAACTGACATAATATACGGTAAGTTTAGCTTTATGGTTATCCTTCAAGTCCTGAACAATATTTCCATGTTTTATTTCAAAGCCATTTGAATAATATTCAGGAGTATTACAAATGATATGCAAAAAAAGAGTTACCTGCTAACGCATAAATTCCTTTAGAACAATCTTGGTTCTTTCCTGAAAAGTCACCTCCCATAGTCTACATGTTAAAAAGGAAATAAAAAATAGTAGACATTTTCCAGAAATAAATCTTAAAAAAAAATAGGTCTTAGAATTAAGCTATAAGGAAAATAAACAAGCTTCATACCAGGATGGAACTATAATGAATTACTTACATGAGTTTTTCCACTTCCAGTCTGCCCATAAGCAAAGCATGTAGCCATTCCCCTTTCGAATATAGTTTCAACTAGTGGTCTAGCTGTAAACCTTAGAAATAATAATATACTAGTCAGAATGTGCTGTCAATATTTAAATTAAATAAATAAAATATCAAGTCTTATTAATAAAATCATTTTAACAAATCAATGTGCTCAAATGTCAGACTACAACTAAGCCCACTGATATGTTAAAAATTTTAAATAAATTCCTCTTAATATTGCTTAAAGCTCTTTAAAGCATAATTTCAAGCAATTCCATAATAAACAAGGGTCAAAATAATGGATAGAAAAAAAAATGACAGTAGCTAAGCTTGGACATATATACATATATATGTATAATATATATATTATATATATATATGACAATATGAAAGTTTTAAAAAATAAACAAAATATCAAAATATTAGGCAGACAAGTAACATTTATACAAAGAAAAGCAAAAACATTTTAAAAGAAACCACATCAAGAAAGTGATAATCTCTGGGGCGCCTGGGTGGCGCAGTCGGTTAAGCGTCCGACTTCAGCCAGGTCACGATCTCGCGGCCCGTGAGTTCGAGCCCCGCGTCGGGCTCTGGGCTGATGGCTCAGAGCCTGGAGCCTGTTTCCGATTCTGTGTCTCCCTCTCTCTCTGCCCCTCCCCCGTTCATGCTCTGTCTCTCTCTGTCCCAAAAATAAATAAACGTTGAAAAAAAAAAAAAATTTAAAAAAAAAAAAGAAAGTGATAATCTCAACAGAGAAAAACTAAAAGGGAAAAAAAACTACAAAACTATCTTAAGACCATCTACCCAAGCAGAAAGTGACAGGATTTCCTTGAATATGGCTAAGTAAATATAAATTATATTTGTAAGACACTGAGTTTGGAGTTGATAGTCTTAGTTCGGGAAAAGTATGCCAAAATTATTATGGTTTGAGTTATTTTTCAAATATATTATTGTAATCATTGTTTAGGTTTCAAAATCATTGTTTAGGTATGTGGAACACTTTATACAGTTGCTCAATTATTTTTAAGACAAAACTGAAAAAGGTATAGAATAAAAGGGAGTAAGATAAAAAGGTCAAACCAAAGTAGAAAATGGGTCTGCAGAGTGATTAGACAAAAAAAAGACCTAACTTGCACTCCCTCAAAGTTAAAGAAAGGGGATAGAATCAATATTGGTAAATTTAAGAAGCACAAATATAAGGTAAAAAGGAATGGTTACTAAATCTAGAATATTCAGAGAAAAATATCTTATAATTACAAAGGCAAACAGACATTTTATGAAAAAGGAGTAGAAGTAGAGAAAGAAGTGAGGGGTGAGGAGAGGACTATTCTCAGAAAGGTAAAAAATAGATAATTTATACTTATAGCTCCCTTATAAAACAAATTTTTCATAATACTATTTAGCGTTCACAGGTTCTTTAATTTCCTCCTCTTTGCAACTGAACTTCTAGTTTACTGGCTTAGGACCAATAAAGTTGGTTTCAATATTTCATTTATAAGTCTTCAATTCTTAGGACTCTTAATTCTTAAATTTTGTTTTCCAGCCATATTTATAAAATGAAAGGACAATGAAAAAGCATTCAAGGGGCGCCTGGGTGGCGCAGTAGGTTAAGCGTCCGACTTCAGCCAGGTCACGATCTCGCGGTCCCGCAGTTCAAGCCCCGCGTCAGGCTCTGGGCTGATGGCTCAGAGCCTGGAGCCTGTTTCTGATTCTGTGTCTCCCTCTCTCTCTGCCCCTCCCCCGTTCATGCTCTGTCTCTCTCTGTCCCAAAAATAAATAAATGTTGAAAAAAAAATTTAAAAAAAAGCATTCAAGGGATGTCTGGGTCACCCAGTCGGTTAAGCGTCTGACTCCTGGTTTGGGCTCAGTTCATGAATCTCAAGGTTCATGGGTCTCAGGCTCTGTGCTGACAGCAGGGAGCCTCTTTAGGATATTCTCTCTCCCACTCTCTCTCTCTCTGCCCCTCCCCTGCTCATGCTCTCTCGCTCTCAAAATAAATAAACTAAAAAATATTCAAGTAACTGCCAAGACAGTTCTATATACACTGAAAGAACACTGCTCTTAAAAGTGACCTGTTACCATTAGAAGGCAGTGTTTACAAACTATATATGAAAATCTAAATTTGGCCTAATAATTTGGGATATCAATGTATAATACTTCCAAGTTTGAGTTGTTTGTAAGTTGAATATGTGAACATGTGTATATATGTGTGTGTGTGTGTGTGTGTGTGTGTGTGTGTGTGTGTGTGGAGGGAAATGTATCTAGCTAATAATAAAAACCATGATTTCAGGTGAGCATTACAAAGAACAAGTATTAATATATTCATCATTGTTTTTCTTTAAAATTTATTCATTTTGAGAGAGAGAGTGCGCATATGCGAGCACACACACGGGGGAGGGGTACAGAGAGGGAGACAGCGCTGACAGCAGAGCCTGATGTGGGGCTTGAACTCACGAACCGTGAGATTTTTTTTTTGTAATGTTTATTTATTTTTGAGAGAGAGAGAGACAGAGGGCAAGAGAGGGAGGGGAAGAGAGAGAGGGAGGGGAAGAGAGAGAGGGAGACAGAGAATCCAAAGCAGGCTCCATGCTCTGAGCCAGCAGAGAGCCCAACACAGGGCTTGAACTCACAAACCATGAGATCATAACCTGAGCCAAAGTCGGATGCTTAACCAAATGAGCCACCAAGACACCCCTGGAACCCTGAGATCTTGACCTGAGCCAAAAGCAAGTCAGAGCCTTAACCAGCTAAGTCACCCAGGTGCCCTTCATTATTATTTTTATTATGCAACCTTGTTTAAACTCAGAATTTAAAAAAAGCATACTATATTTTTTGAGAGATATGCCAAGATCAATTAAGTTTCAGGGTGGTGATAGATACACAGTGTAAGAACAAAACTGTTATTTAAAACAAATTTACCTACCTGTAAACCATTTCATTAGGAGCTGAGTCATCAAAGGCATAATCAAAACGAAATGTTTGGTTTTCTAGGTACCTTGTTAAATCTACTTTTTGTTTTGGTTCATGTACCATCACAACATCTTTACTAGGGATTGTGATTACATCAAGATCTTTCATTTGAGTTTCTAAAAGAATAAATGAAAATGAATGCCCAGTAATTTTCACAGCATTAGGATGTACAAATGTAAGCAAAAAGAAATGTAATTGAAGTATTAAGTTCTATAAATACAAAAATTTCAGAAATATGCCATTCAATAAGATATAATATTCCAACAACCAAGTAAAAATAATCTAAATTTCTGTGAAGCCAAAACCAGAAATGGCAATGATTCATAGAGCAGTAACAAATCAAGAGATCTAACCATAGAAATCTGCGTAATGATTTAAAATGACTTACGTTAAACTCTTCTGAACCAATTTAATTTCTGCTATCATCAAAACAAATTACAAATTGGGCAAAATCAACCTCTTATTAAGAGTTCAAAAAGCATCATACCTTTTTTATTGAGTGGTCGTTTTCTTACACAAACACATATTCTATGTTCATCAATCTAGAAATAAAATATTTTGTTTCAATGTTTATCAGTGTTATAAAACACTAAAAAAGTCAGTTATGCACTATTTCCTACAGAGGCTCTAGAAATTGATGCATAGCATAAACAGGATAAATAAGTTTAAAACACAAAATGGCAAGTACAAATTTTAATAGTTAAGAGACAATGATCTCTAAAATTCTGAGCATAATGGAAACTTGCTTATTTTTTAATTTGGTAAACAGTAAACAACCTTGTAGAGGACACTTTGTAGCATTAGGCTCATGTTAAGAAGCTGCCTTACTCACTACAAAATATGCTACATATAACAAAGGCACAATTTCCCACCAAGTGATGTATTTTCGTGTTGATTAAAAGGAAAGTTGTTGGCAAAAATAACTAACTATAGACACAATTCTCAGAATATTAGTGAGCAAAATAACTTCAACAATTTTATAATAGGTCGATTCTTACACATATTTTTCATAAAATTTATGCTCCCAGTACTTGCCTGTTAAGAATAATTAAATCCCTAACACGGGGATTAGCAAAGTATGGCCTGCAGGGCTAATCCAGGCCACTACCGGCTTTTGTAAAGTTTTAATGAGACAGTTATATGTTTGAGTATTGTCTATGGCTCCTTTTGTATGTACTACAAAGGTAAAATTGAGTAGTTGTGACAAAGACCATTTGGTTCACAAAGCCAAATTCTTTACTATCAGGGTCTTTGAAGGAAAAGTTTGCCAATCCCTGCCCCAAAGTAGGAGTTTCAGATGTATTAGGCTAAGGGGGTAGCAAGGACTAAAATATATGGGACAAAAGTATTATGAATAACAACTCTATGAAATCCTAAACAATACATCAGCCTGACAAAAATGTATTTTACGTACCCAAGGTATTCTGTACAGGCCAGGTCAGATGGATTATCTCCTAAGTATTAATAACTCACAAACTATTCCCTGTCCAAAAAATTCTCATTCTTCAACAGGAAAGTAGTTGAGTAGTAAGACAATGAGAATTTATTTCAAGTGCTAGGTTTCTGGACTGGTACAGTTCTAAACAACCATGTTTACTGTTAAAAGCCAGACTAACATTTATTTAAAAATAATAAATTAACTAATAGCAAATTGACAGGACAGCGGGATCTATAGCCCAAGAGGAAATAAGCTTGGAACCGGGATAGAAGTTTAAGTGACAGTCAGAAAGGAGAATGGGTCTTCTGGCATCATTCCTTTAACTGCTGTTCTGCCCTACCAAAGATAGAGAGGATTTGCTCTGAAAAGGACATCTCTATGGGAAGCCTGTCTGATAAATCAAATTATGAGAGATAAGCACAAATGTGGATGATTTCTTGATTTTCTCCTTAAAATATGGGGAATGTGCACCCATAAAGAGAGAAAAAACTACATAGCTAAATCCAATATTAATTAAGTGGTTACCAAATTTTTTTTTCTCTTACAGCATAAAAAATTCCATAGCAATAGTTTATAACGAATCTTACAGGATCTGCTGTTGTTAATGGTCTATAATCCAAACTTCCTCTAAAATCTCTGATCATACACATAATTTCATAATTTGGGTTTGTAGCATCAACATCCTGTAACAAGAGAATTCATCATTTATTATAATTACATTAATTATATATTGTTGCATTTATGTTAAATACGGTTTGCAAATTAAAATTAAATTAGCAGATTGTGTCATTTGTTATAGCCAAGCTGAAACTCAAACTAAAGGCATGATATAATTTAGTTTCAGAGTTTAAGATTAATAACATGCCCAAGAATCACCTTCTTATTACATACACAATTCTGATAGTCTAATGCATTGTGTTAACTCTAAACCAAACACTCTGCATTAAAGCCACTATGAACTCTTTCAAAATCATGTTATATATAACTTAATCATCCCAGAAAATTAAACAAAAGAGAAATAGTGCTCATCTTAAACATCAATAAAGAAGTCTAAAAAACTCTAAATTTCTAAAAAACTGAAATTCTAGAAAAATTCATTTAATCACCTTTTTCTTCCCAATACTGAATCCAGTGTTTCAATAAAGTGGAAATACGGATTCATTTATGCTCATTTTCTGTTTTTGTTGACTCTCAACAAAAACAAAAAAAAAAAAAAAAGAAAGAAACCCTAAAGGTGGTAAAAACCACCTCAGAACTTAAAGGAATCAAAACACAAAATTTTTTCAACTTTTAAAATTTAAATTACTGAATGTGTTGACTGCAGTCAATAAGCTACTAAACATTCTAAAAAGTCAGATTTTTATCATGCACCAGGTACAGATTTGCTTTGAATATAAATTTCAAAACTGTTAATGAAAATTACTTTCAATTAACTTTCTTTTAGGAAATGATAACAACTATGTCAACTGAAAAACTGAATGTAAAGTGAAAATTAAGAAATCACAACGTGAAAATATTATGAGGTTCCCACAGGAAACACTAGGTGGCATCTGTGCTAAGTATCAGTAGATCCATCTGCATTGTTTTATTTATTTCAAAACCAAATGATCATTCTCAGATCACTTTAAGTTAGAACCTGATTTATTAAAAATGCTGAATTTTATATTGGTTTTATAATCCCACAACACAACATCTTTATAATTTAAGGGCATTTGAACATACTCCTGAATAAAGAAACAATCCTGATGCTCGTTTTTTTTTGTTTGTTTGTTTTTTTATTTTAATGTTTCTTTATTTTGGAGAGAGAGAGAAAGACAGAAAAGACAGAGCGTAAGCAGGGGAGGGGGAGAGATAGAAGGAGACACAGAATTGGAAGCAGGCTCCAGGGTCCGAGTTGTCAGCACAGAGCCTGAAGCAGGGCTTGAACTCATGGACCGTGAGATCATGACCTGAGGGGGAAGTCAAATTCTTAACCAACTGAGCTACCCAGGCGCACCAATCCTGATATTTTATTAGAGGAAACAAGTTCTAAGAATACAGTTATAATATAAGCACAATAAAAGAGTTATGGGTATAGTAACGGAATTTGCAGCAGATGAACACCTGCAGAGAGATAAAAGACCAGTCTTCTATGTAATTTTTCCTTTGTTAGTAAACAGTTTTGTTACCATCCAAAGGGAATGTGAGAGACACAAGAGATAGGCTTTTAATATCTAGTATAAATCAAAATACAAGGAATTTCCACTTTCCTTGTGATATGCTGAATTCAACCATGGAAAAATAATAAAATTTTGTAGTAAAATTGTCTACTTTATAATCATCTACTTTAATTAGATATTCTTCTGCATGTATTTTTAGATCATTTTAGAAAACCAAAATATATTATTCTTGAAAGGTATAATGGCTGCATTTGAATTCAGTAACACAATGAATTATTATTCAAAATGGAACAAAACATGAAAAGTACATGTAGCAAAAATGCTGTAACATATTTTCATAAGAATTTATATTATTTCTCATCAGTTTAACAATCAATTAATATACTGAAAACTTTAAATGAACGCCTCCACTACTTTTTCACAAGCATCTCACGTTCACTAACACAGTCTAAATCTTCAGTTCATGCATAAACAAAATATGATTCTGTTACAAACCTGGGCTCTTTTTTCTCTAAGTTCTTGCTGTTGTAGTCTCCTTTTTTCTCGTTTTTCTTGTAATTTTTCTACTTCTTTCACACAATTAGATTTTCTACGTGCTGAAAGAAAAAAGACGAGCTGTAGAAGCAGAGCTTTCTTTTTATAGTACTGAACTTACATGCAAAAATTTTACATATAATCAATCTCACCACATAACACCAAAAAAAAGGTACACACTGACAAAGCATGCCTATAACAACTACGTGAACTTTACTATGAGCTGCTTTAACGAAACCAGGAACAGGACAATATACAAATGGTCAAGAAAAATGACTTTAACATATTGATACATGTCATCTCTTGGTTTACAATCACAGATGTTTGAATTGAAAAGATCGAGAAGCATAAGAATTTCTTCCATAACATCTGTCGAATTATCATCTGACCAGAATTTTAAATTCAAAGCAACTGAGATATTGGTATAATTTTACATTTAGAAATTCTCCAAAATATACATTTAAACACCCAATTAACAGACTAAACTAACAGGAAAAAAATTTTTCCACAGTGGTAAAATGAAATCTGCAATTGTTTGTAGTTAAACTTTACCATTTGGAGACTTTAAAGATGACCAAGAGAGAATACATGTATGCCTAAAATAACTGAATCCTTGGTACATAATTTACATACAAGGGGGTCCAAATTCCTTTTTTGCAGCTTGAACTGGAGATATATCTGAAACACTACCATTCTGTTGTGCAGAGGAAGACTGCTCAGGAAGCTGACTAGGCCGTGCACGTGCAGAACCAACCACTGTAAATGAAACAATTTTTAAATTCAGAACAGAAAATTAGTAAAGATGAACCCTAGTAAAAGGAACAGAGAGACCTCAAAAGAACAGATACTTAAGAAGTACATTAGTCAACTCTCAGATTTTCTACTTACGTGGGTATAAATAAAGTATGGAACAATCAATTCTGTTCAATAATCTAACAAGCCAAGAGGTTTTTCACAGGAATGTGTGTGGACTTCGGTCCCACCAATGTAATTTAAGCTACAAAACTCAATCTGAGGGGCGCCTGGGTGGCTCAGTTCGTTAAATGTCCGACTTTGGCTCAGGTCATGATTTCACCGTTCGTGAGCTCGAGCCCTGCGTCAGTCTCTGTGCTGACAGTGTGGAGCCTGCTTGGGATTTTCTCCCTTTCTCTCTGCCTCTCCTCCACCTGCACTCCCCATTCTCTCTCTCAAAATAAATAAATATATTTTAAAAAAAGAAACAACTCATTCTGAATAATTTATATAAAAACTAAAGCCAAGCTTAACTCTTAATAATCATTTAAATAATGTAAGTGTAGAAAATATAAATTTTAAATTAAAAAAAAATTTTTTTTTCAATGTTTATTTTATTTTTGGGACAGAGAGAGACAGAGCATGAACGGGGGAGGGGCAGAGAGAGAGGGAGACACAGAATCGGAAACAGGCTCCAGGCTCTGAGCCATCAGCCCAGAGCCTGACGCGGGGCTCGAACTCACGGACCGCGAGATCGTGACCTGGCTGAAGTCGGACGCTTAACCAACTGCGCCACCCAGGCGCCCCATAAATTTTAAATTTAAATGCACTGTCATTTTGAAAAATTTACCCAAGTCTGCACATAAAGTTTTAAAAAAAGCCCTTCAACCTTGCCTCTAATTCCAAATCCCACTCTCTGCTCCCCAAATATGCAAATCTTCAGCAAAGAATTTCCCAATGATTATGTTATAAAAGTGAAGAAATAAATATAAAGTAAAATATGAATATCACATTTCACATAGTCAATATAAATTTTCACAAGACTCAAAGGAAGGATAGGTTTAAAGTGTAGGACTTTGCCTCTACCTCCAACCTCTCTTCTAATACCTATGCCTGTCCTTCACATACAGAGAAATTATCACTGCTAGAAATGACAATTCTGAATTGCTGAAAAGAAAAGAAATTAACTGTGTTTTACATTCCTGGGCTGAAAATATATGGAATACCTGCAATTAACTACAAATTTTACCTATTCAACTTTTCTTTAACTGACTCCCAAGTTACCCATGACTCTTTTTGGAAGACTGTTAGCCAAAAAGTCACATTAAAATGTGAAGATTAGATTTAGTCTTGTGAAATCAATTAACTGACTACTTCCCCATTCCTTTCTTTCTCATGATAACTCTTCTCAAATCTGAAAAATTACTGGGTAAAGAGATGAATCAAAAAGTGCACAGATTATGGAGTTTCACATTCATCATGTACCTTTATAAATCGTTTTTCATATTATTGACATTATTATATTAGCCAATTAGCCATATTGATCTGATAGCCAATCTTCAAATTAGCCAGGTAAAGTTTAAATGAATAATAATGTCAAGGGTGATATTAACTTTTGATTTACCTTGTCAGGGTCATACTAAAAAGTTAATAGGAAAAATTAATAGAGAAATGTTTACTTTACCTCTGTTATCTCTTGGAGGAGGGTCATTCTTAATAGAAGCCACAGTCCGTCGATTCTATACAACAAAAAAATGTTCGTTTACTTTCTCTCTTTACTCCTCAGATATTTATCATAATTTCAGCTTTCTTTAATTAAATGAAAGTAGGTGAATACAAAATATTATAAAACTAGGGGCGCCTGGGTGGCTCAGTTAGTTAAGCGTCCGACTTCTGCTCAGGTCATGATCTCACGGCTTGTGAGTTCAAGCCCCATGTCAGGCTCTGTGCTGACAGCTCAGAGCCAGGAGCCTGCTTTGGATTCTGTGTCTCCTCTCTCTCTCGCTTTGTCTCGCACTCTGTCTCTCTCAAAAATAAAATAAAAACATTAAAAAAAATTTTTTAAAATATATTATAAAACTAAATGGAAAAAAACTATAAATAATCTGCTAATAAATTACTACACTAATGCTAGCAATATTCAAGTTTCTTCATATGAGTATTGGCCACCACCTCCCCACAAAAAGCAATATTCAGGAATTAGTATGAGACGGACACTGTTAACATTAATTCATTCAACCTTCACAACAACCCTATGAGGTAGTTACTTTTATTCTGGTTTCATGAGAAAACTGAAGCAAAGTGAAGTTAAGCAATTTCAGTAAAAGGTATAGTTGTAGTCATCATGCTACAACCATGTAATACATTTTAAAAGCATGTATTACATTTCATCTTTGGATGTGGAAGCAATCAATAAAATACCAGTTTTAGACAACTTACAATCTACTGTTAAACATCAAAATACCATGAAATGCTCACTGTCATTTCTTTTTTTCTCTCATTTCTACTAAAAGATTTCATTGGACTCTCAAAGACTCCCAACACTGCATACACTAGAGCAGCAAATTTTTGATCCTATTATTTATTTACCAAGACTTCATTTTAGTCACCTGAAAAGAAAGATATCAAAAAATGTCGTGGTTCTCAAAGCTAGAGAGAACATTTGCAAATTTATATCAGATGGGTACTAATAAAAGGATATTGATTCCAGGGCCTCACTTTAGATACAATGAATCGCTGAAAGTGGGCTAAGCATCAGTATTTTAAAAAATTCTCCAAGTGATTTTAATGCACAGCAAAGGCTGCTAATGACATACTAAGAAGGATCAACTATGAAGATCCTTCAAGGCTGTAAAGTCAAATATGAAAAACAGTCCATCTACAAGTCATAACTAAAGACCTCTAAGCAGTGACACTCAATATCCTAGTTAAATTACAAGAACTGAAAACTGCCTTATGTTCATATGCAGAACTTAAAAAGTAGAATGTTTTGTTGATAATGTTAAGCTCCCATCACACTATATTTGGATGCTTTTGTATATCTTCCTTTCAAGATACCAAACTCCTACAGGGTTAAAGTTATACTTGTACATGACAAAATCAACAAATACTTTTTGAAGCCTCAAGATGAAGAACTACAGATTAAACAACGGTGTGAGCGATCTGGTTTAAAAAGAGTTGCATTTTGATATACAATTTTAATAGTGAGAAATTTCAATAGGAAGGACGAGCATTACCTTTTAAAATAATAAAAACGACATGGCTTTTATTTTTGTAAAGATAAAACTCTTAGGGAGGATATACAGCATGGTTTTAAAGTTCATCTTTACAGATAACACAGTAGTTAAACTACATTCTATCATTTCCCATCCTTCTCTAATGAACATAAGTAGCAGAATCACTACTTCAAAAGACTAGTGGAGTGGGAATTTATTATGAAAAATCAACATTCCTTCTTTATCTAAGTCATATGTATCATTCAACAAATATGGACAGCAAATGGTTTTGACATCCATATCTCCTGAGAAGCTACTAGTCTTAGGAAAAATCCTAATCAGGAAAGGAATTCCTAGGATTTTACCTAATGATGATCATTAACTGTCAACTGGACAACCTCGATCCTTCAAAGGATGTAAGCATATACATGACATGAAGATGGCAGAAATATTACAGTTTGTTTTTTTAAAGCAAACTATATGCTTAAAACATACTCTTCACAGACTGTCATTTCAAACCAGACCCTCAGCCCACACACCCACCCACCCGTGCTCTGAATTTTCATCACTTACCTTTACAATTTTGTTTACTTTGGCTGAGGATGCTGGAGGTGGAGGTGTTTCTGGACTGGGTTCAATTTCTTCATCAGGTACAAGGTCAGGGTTAAGTGAAAAGATGCTCTCGAGATCAATCTGTTTTAAAAAATGCATATATTTTGAGAGTAAATTTTGACACTATTTTACGAATTTACACAGAGAATAATTGTTAAATGATTTTGGCCTCATGAATAGTACTGCCTTGAAAACTATATTATCTACAATTACAACCCACATATATTGAAAGAATCTGTATTCAAACAGCATTTTGTGGGCACCTGGGTGGCTCAGCTGGTTAAGAGTTCGACTTCAGCTCAAGTCATGATCTCGAGGTTTGTGAGTTCGAGCCCCACGTCGGGCTCTGTGCTGACAGCTCAGAGCCTGGAGCCTGCTTCGATTCTGTGTCTCCCTCTCTCTCTCTCTCTGCCCCTCCCCTGCTTGTGCTTGCTCTCTCTCAAAAATAAATAAACATTAAATTTGTTTTAAAAGACAGCATTTTGTGGTCTTGATTATATGTCCCATCACTTACTATATTGAAGAGGAACCTACCAATCTTTGAGTGAAATTTTTCATCATTTTTAAGTTTTTCTAACAATGATAAAGAATACACGCACTATGTAAAAAATTATATACTCTCTGTTTTGTCTTAAACTTTTTAATGTTTTATTTATGAGACGGAACATGAGCAGGGGAGGGGCAGACAGAGAGGGAGACACAGAATCCAAAGCAGGCTCCAGGCTCCGAGCTGTCAGCACAGAGCCCGACATGGGGCTCAAACCCATGAACCATGAGATAGTGACCTGAGCCGAAGGTGGACACTTAACCAACTGAGCCACCCAGGAGCCTCTGTTTTGTTTTATATTTGGAACCTTGATTGTGGGACTAGAAATAAAATTTAAACCAGTGATTGGGGCACTTGGCTGGCTCAGTCAGTAAAGTATGCAACTCGTGATCTTGGGGTTGTAGGTTCGAGCCACATGTTGGGTGTAGAGATTATTTAAAACTACAATCAAAAAAAATTTAGGGGTATCTGGGTGGCTCAGTCAGTTGAGCGTCTCTTAATTTCGGCTCAGGTCAGGATCCCAGGATTGTGGGATTAAGTCCGGCATTGGGCTCTACACTGAGCATGGAGCCTGCTTAGGCCTCCCTCCCTTCTTCCCTCTCTCACTCTCTCTCTCCCCCTCCCTCCCTCCCTCCACTCCCCTCTGCCTCTGCCCCTCTCCCCTGCTCCTACTCTCTCAAAAAAAATAAATAAATAAAAAATTAACCCAGTGATCATACCTCTTTGCCTTTTGTATCTCCATTTTCTATCCATTCAACAGTTACACTTTCATTATCTTCATTTAAAGATGTTACCATTGCTTGATGTATTCGGCCTAAGTGGGAATAAAACATACATTTTTAAGATGTCATAAATTATGGTAAGAAATTATGGTAAGAAAACGACACTACTTTTCTTACAAGGGATTTCCAGACTCTCACGATTTGTGAATAAACTTTGTCTATGGGATCATAGGTATGCTGTTAAGACCAGAAACTCGAGAAATTGGTTTAGACTGAAAATTTGTTTTCAACATACATGAAAAAATGGTTACACAGTGGCAGAGAATGCCTGAAATTTTATATACTTCTAATCATTAAAAAATTTCTTTACTATGCGATGATACTAACTATAAAACAGAAAAAAAATTCAGAGAGCACTTTTTAATACTATACTAATATAAAACACTCTGTATGTAAAAATCACTATCATATACTGGACAAAGTGACATTGTTTTTAAAATATTGAGAAGAGGACTCTACGTCCAAAAAGGTTGGAAAATGTAATCTAAAATGTTCTCTTTCTTCATGCTGCCTATCTAAATCCATTGACAGTTCTACTACTTACCATTTGGAGATAGGGTGTCCTATGTAACGTATTAAACTTGTTTTCCCTCTCTTAGCAGACTGTGGATCTTACTTGTTAATAACCACAGAACTAAGTAATTATTTTTAATTATTACAGAATATTCCATTATGTTTATTACAACTTATTTAATATCTATTCATGGTACTTAGGTTGTATGCAATTTTTTACTATTAAAAACAGTGCAATGAATACTACTGCACGTGTATTATTTTACACTTGTCAGATTATTTCTTTGGGACAAATTCCTAGAAGCAGATCAAGGTTTTAGATGTGTGTGTGTGTGCGTGTGTACTTCTTACTTCTTTGTCTTCATCTTACCCACCCATTTGATTATTCTTCAAGGAAGGACAGAAACTATGTTACAGATGTGCATTTTTATATTATTTAATAGGTTTCATATGTATTTCCTGAATGAAATCCTTGGGGGCATTTATAATTTACCTTAGTACAGTTTATACCTCTTTAAAAATCTTAAAAAAAAAAAAAACCAGATACACAGTGTATGAAACAATGTTATTTTAAAAATAAGGCATTTACTGAGATTAGTGGACATTAGACAATCGGGTATTAAGGGTAGACAGAAATGATGAACTGGAAAATACTGAGAAGATTCAAGGGAGAGGCTTAAAAAGGGGAAAATGAGACAACATTCACTACCAATGTGATTGGACAGAAATTAGGTAAACAACCAACAGAAGTGTGTCAGCCGGGTCCTCCAGGAAGCAGATGTTCAAGGACAAGAATTTTATTATGAAAGATAAAAGCTGGGCGGGGGGAGTAAAACAGGACTGAGGATGGAAAACTTTCAGACTCAAATGGATCTAAAATCAGTGAAGGAAAGGGGATATATATAAAACAGGATTCAGCAGACAGAGCCTCAGACCCTGACAAAGATCTGACAATGTTCTGGACAACCCAGTAGAGTACTCCAAAGCAAAGACTGCCCACTAGAACAGTCCAAAACTGGGACAAAATGGAAACACCCTAGAACCCACACCATGCTCAGTCAGTGGCAGGAGGTTTCCTAGGAAACACAAGGCCTCAACTCAAAATCTTAGGAGCCTAAATTAACAGCTAGAGGCTGTCAGCTACATGTACTCCCTGGAGCTGAAAGAACAGTAAGTAGTTTGTTAAAGAGAGACCCAAGCAGTACATCTACAAAGCTGCTACAGGTTATGAAAAAGAGAGAGGAGTGCCTGGGTGGCTCAGTGGGTTAAGCGTCCAACTCTTCATTTCAGCTCAGGTCATGATCTCACAGTTCATGAGTTCAAGCCCCACATAAGGCTCTGCACTGCTTGGGATTCTCTCCCCCTCTGTCTGCCCCACTCCACTTGAGCTCTCTTTCTCAAAATAAATAAATAAACAAACTTAAAAAAGAAAAAGAGAAACTGAGTTTAATTGGTAGTGGAAGTGAAGAGTGGACCCCAGAGAGCCATGAGCTGCCCTGATGGTCTCCATTATAATCTAGGAGGAATCCCCACTGCTGCATCAAACCCCACATTCATCATCATCTCCAAAACATAATTAGTGAGTCTGAGAGCCAGCAGCTACTAGGTCTCAAAGTAGTGAAACCCAGCCTCAAAACAGTAATACCCATGAGTACGAACAAGGTTACTACAACAAAGAAGATATATTTAAATACCACAAATACTAACTTTCAGCAGGAAATGAAGAGGCTGTAGCTGAGATTGTTGAAGAGTAGAGACAGGGGGTCTCCATGCAATTACCAACAGAAGTACCACAATAATGAGAATGAGGAAAAGTGTATCATGTTGCAAAAGCAAGACCAATACCACATTCCTGTTAGGCATCTACTACAATATTCCAACTTACCTTGGGAACGAAGAGCGGACTATAGGACCTAAGGAACTACAGGTCACACAATCTCACAGGGACCTTAATTTCCAAAGACAGACTACAGAAATCAGACAGACTACAGAAAGAGGATAAAGAAAATCAAGATTCTCTTTTGAAAACCCATTATCAGCAGTCCTCAATAGCGGTACCTCCAGAAGTTCACTTACAAATGCAGAAAGCCTTAGGCCACAAGTAAATGAGAGTCAAAAGCAGCTAATTCACCAGTTGAGACTAAGCTCTAGAGGTTTAAGACAGAAATGTTGAGAAAGGAGAAACTGTTCGCTTATCTCTACCAGGGTCCAATTTACTCATCTAATAGGAACAAAGAAATATGAAATTCCAATAAGAAGAAATTAATAAAGACTAGAGCTGAATGAATGAATCAAATCTCAAGTGTATGCTTTTTGGTCAGTGGATGAAATAACCAGAAATATCTGCAGGATGGGGTTTTGATTATGTTTAACAAAAGTTGCCTCTAAAAAATGTTTTAAGTCTAACTTTATCCAATATACCTTTAAAGGTTTTTTTAAAAAATGTTTTACATATAGCTCAAGTGAGATACTCAAATTTCTTATTTTTAATTGTAATAAAAATTATGATTTGATTTTTTCCAAAGTCAAATAGTACACACCTGTTAAGTAATATAATAAAAAGAGGGATACATGTATACAACATTTTTCAAGGGGAAGAAATCATTATGATTATCACTAAATCAAAAACAAGTATTTTATCCTAATAGGGATAGTTGTTAATAGGGATCATGTGCAGTTGTTGATATAGATAAGGAACTACAGCTCAGAGACCAATCAGAATTCGAAGTATCTTTCCCTAGAACCTGGTACAATCTTCCCACATAGCCCCTCTAGCACAATCACCATTCTCTGGTTTGAGAAAATTCCTGTATTCCATCATCACTAATTCATTGCCCTTTGACTCTCTGATTCTCCATTTACTTTACTATAAATTATATCATATACACTTCTACATTCCAAAAAAAAAAAAAAAAAGGTAACACACCTGTGTATTCACTACCAGCCAGGTTAGAAAACAATACCTTTGAGGGGTGCCTGGCTGGTTCAGTCAGTGGAGCATGAGACTTGATAGAGTTGTACGTTTGTAGGGTGGAGAGATTACTCAACAATAAAATCTTTAAGGGGCGCCTGAGTGGCTCAGTCAGTTAAGCGTCTGACTTCAGCTCAGGTCATGATCCCACAATTCGAGGGTTTGAGCCCCCCAATGGGCTCTGTGCTGACAGCTCAGAGCCTGGAGCCTGCTTAGATTCTGTGTATCTCTCTCTCTCTGCCCTCCCCCACTTGTGTGCTCTCTCTCTTCTCTCAAAAATAAATAAACCTTAAAAAATTTTTTTAATAAAATCTTAAAAAAAAAAAGGAACAATACCTTTGAAACTCCATATGCCCCCCTCCCTAAGTGAATCTCCCTTTCCCTTCTTCCCCCACCACCAGCAGTAATATTATCCTAATATCTGAGAGTCATACTGTGGCTTTTCTTTAAAGTTTTACCACCTACACATGTAACACAAAAGTACCTGAACAGCTTGCTTATTTTTACACTGTGTAAATGGAGTGACACTACTTTAAACCTTGCTTCTGGTACACACTGGTTTTCCAAGATTCATTTATGCTGTTGTAAATTAATTCACTTATTTTCACTACATAGGAATATGCCAAAAACTTATCTACTCTGTTGACAAACATGTGTTTTCATATATTTGCTATTAGAAACAATGGTGTTACAGGCATTCTTATACATGTGTACTGATACAAATAAGCAAGAATTTCTCTCGAAAGTGTAAGAAACAGAATACACACATATGTATCTTTTCTAGTTAGTGCCACCATGTTTCCCAGAGTGACTATACCTGCAATGATTTGCAATCCTACTAACAATGACTTCACATCCACTATGATCATATTGTGGTTCTAATTTCTCTGATTTAATGAGGCTGTGCCTATTTGTATGTTTGTTGGCCACCAAGCATTTTGAGTGTTTTTTTCTTCCCACTTCTCTGCAAATTCTCCATATATTTTGGTATCAACCTTCTGTTAAATATGTTGCAAATATTTTCTCCAAATTTAAGGCTCATCTTTTACTTTCCTTATGATGTTTTTTGATGAATTTCAAGATGATAATTTTAATGTAAATATATAGGTTTCAATTACGGCTTTTTACATTCTAAAAATCTTCCTGAGACTCGGGTCATTAAGAAAGTTTCTGACATTTTCTTCCACAGTTTCACAAAGTCTTTTATACTCAAGAATGCAACCTACTGTCATTTTGATTTTTGTGTATGGTAACATAATTCCCAACTCCCCCCACCCCACCATGAAAACCAAATTATCCCAGTGCCATTTCCTGGAAGGCTCTTCCTTCCCTGACTTATGTGCACTATGACTCGTCAAATTTCAAGCAAACATGCATCAGCCTATTTCTTTATCCTTGAACCAAAATCACACAGTCGTACTGTTACAGCTTTGCAATAAGTCTTGCTAGCTGGTAAAAGAAGCGTCCCCACCTAATTGCTCTTTAAGAGTTTCTCTGCTCTTCTTAGCCTTTTGCATGTCTGTATAAATTATAGAATCAGCTTGTCAAAATCCAAAAATCAAATAACCTAATAATTTAAAAAACCACCTGTCAGGATCCTAGTTGGAATTACATTAAGAATTTTGTGCTGGATCTTTACATCATTGACTAAGAGTAATAGCTGCCAGCAGTCTTCCTTTCTCATTCCAACCTTATTCTGGAACAGTTTAAATTAGAATTATTTGAACCCTGAGTATCTGGTTAAAACCATCTTGGTCTAGGGTTTTATTTGTGAAAAGATTTAATTTTCCTAACCATTTTAAGATTATTGTAGTTTTCTATTTGTGACTTTTGATAATGATACTTTTTTCTGGGAGATAATTATTTAAGTTTTCACATTTTGGGCATAAAGTTGTTCATAACTATGTTGAATGTCTGTGGCAATCTGTAACAATCACTTTTCATTAATAATTTTTCATCGTTCTTTCTTGGTAAATCTTGCATCAGATTTGTCAGTTTTATCTCTTCCAAGAACAACACCTGGTTTTGTTGAGCCCTTTTACTGTGTTATTAAATATTTAGTTACCGTTCTTAACATTAATCTTTCCTGTAACTTACTTCGGACACATCTTGCTGCATCATTTTTTTCTCAAATTCTGAAGATGGATGCTTTGCTTATTCATCTTTATCCCTTTTTTTCCCTGATAAGCAATTAAAGCTACACATTTCTCTCCAAGAACTGCTTTAGCAGCATCTTACAAATTTTTGTATTTAGTATTTTTGTTATGGGAACTGAAACTATTTTCTAATTTTATGATTCTTTGACTCATGAGTTTTCTAGAAGTGTTTTTCAAATTCCAAACACATGCAAGTTTTCTACATATCCTGTTAAAGATTTCCAAAGATTTCCAAAGATAAGGCACCTGACCAATGAGAATAAATAATGCCAGAAATAACTGGTACGATTTCCCAGTGCACAGTGGCTAAGTGTCAGCCCTGTATTTCTACCTTAATCATATTGGACTGCCTCCCTTGGAGAAAATTTTCTATAAACCTAGCTCCAGGGAGCTCCTATATAAAAAGAAGCCATACCAGTCTCTGTCTTCAAACAGGGAACTTGTGGGTTTTTTTTTAAATCTCCCTATCTTCCTACAGGAATCAACTTTTGCCATCCTTGCCTGCAGAGCCCCACCATCCCTTAGTATTTCTGATCCATTTCTACTCCATCATGGTATCTTGTTCTTGAGCTCTGCTGTCTTTCTGTTTTCTCTGATGCATGTGGGTCAGAAGAATGCCAATATATAAACTTTACTGTACTGTTTTGATCAGAAGTCCCAATCCATCGTTAATTCTTTATGTCAAATTCATAAAAAAATGGGAGTCAGATTTGAAAACTTTAGGTTCACACTATCATATAAAATTACTCTTATATGAATTAATTATACCTGTTACAATCTCAAAACTCAAGATATTTAGAAGTTTTCAACTTTATTTCAACTACTTGTAAAGATAAATTACAGTGTAGAAAATGTCATCTTTTGAGAGCCAAGGATAATACTTGGGAAGAGTTCTGGAAAGTAAAAGCAAATCCTGCAGAACCTCTCTCTCCCCATTCCCTGTAGAATACTTCCTCGTGTTTAATACTCAAACTTCATAAAACATACTTCTCTCTCAATGCAAGATACTTTGGCCAATGTTTATACAGAAGAATTTATATTTATATTTATCTATCCCAAAACTCAATTCACATTTTATTTTTTTTTTTAATTTTTTTTCAACGTTTATTTATTTTTGGGACAGAAAGAGACAGAGCATGAACGGGGGAGGGGCAGAGAGAGAGGGAGACACAGAATCGGAAACAGGCTCCAGGCTGTGAGCCATCAGCCCAGAGCCTGACGCGGGGCTCGAACTCCCGGACCACGAGATCGTGACCTGGCTGAAGTCGGACGCTTAACCGACTGCGCCACCCAGGTGCCCCTCAATTCACATTTTAAACAAAAGAGTATGCTAGAAAAGTTGAGTTACATTCTAAATATAATTGATAGACGGTCAGAATCACATATTAAAAAGCATGTCAAGTATCAAAATGATACGAAATGTAGGCACAGAATGATGCTTGCATCATACACATTATGAGCCATTTTCTGACAGTGTGTGCTCGTCCCAAATGTATTTCAAGTCTCTCATATTTACTACTCCTTGTTTTGCTTAGTGTTGAACAACTCCCAAAATATTTAAGAAAATGTTGAAAGAGCATGGGCAAAATGCAATTATGACGAAAGAAAAGTTTTTACTGCATATAAAACTGATTTGTTACCCTTAATACTTATTATTTGTGCAACATGATAGTTTTTACTGATATGTAGATGATTTTATGGTGTCAGTTGCATTTATGAAATAGTTTGGGGAATGTGAGTCAACGATGAACACTGTAATTGTTTCCCACTTAAAATAAAGGCAAATAGGAGCACCTGGGTGGCTCAGTCGGTTAAGCATCTGACTCCTGATTTTGGCTCAGGTCATGATCTCATGGGATTCCTGAGTTCCAACCCCAAGTCAGTCCCTGCTTGGGATTCTCTCTCTCTCCCTCCCCCTCTGCCCTTCCTCTGCTAGTGTGCACGCTGTATCTCAAAATAAATAAATAAACATTTTTAAAAATTAAAATATAAAATTAAAAAAAGGCAAATGGACTCTCACTTAACATTTTCACACACAACATAATTTTCAACAGATTCAACAGATTACAGACCTTAAATGTGTATGTTTAAAAACAGGATCCTGGGGCGCCTGGGTGGCGCAGTCGGTTAAGCGTCCGACTTCAGCCAGGTCACGATCTCGCGGTCCGTGAGTTCGAGCCCCGCGTCAGGCTCTGGGCTGATGGCTCAGAGCCTGGAGCCTGTTTTCGATTCTGTGTCTCCCTCTCGCTCTGCCCCTCCCCCGTTCATACTCTGTCTCTCTCTGTCCCAAAAATAAAAAATAAACGTTGAAAAAAAAAAAAATTAAAAATAAATAAATAAATAAAAACAGGATCCTAAGTTTCTGCTACTGAGAACTAACAGACTTTTAAATATAATTAAATCATATGATAAATATAATTAAATCATGATAATTAAGAAAAAAATCACAAGGTCTATATTTGACCATTTTTAACCTAAAAAGGCTAATTTAATATGGTTCAACCCCAAAGAAATATATATTTCACCCCAAATTTACATGTCAGGATAATTTACAAAACTATTAACTGCTAAATCAAAGAATATAAATACACAAAATATTTTGAAATCACAACCTTTACTTCAAAGCCATTTTATGTTTAGTTCATTTTTAGAAATATTTTTGCATCATTGAAAGTCTCAACTTTTTGTTTGGTAAAATCATCAAGAAAACAGTTCAGATCTCAACTTTTAAAAATATTAGTAGGGGTGCCTGGGTGGCTCAGTCAGTTAAGCATCCAACTTCAGCCCAGGTGATGATCTCATGGTTGGTGAGTTCAAGGCCTATGCCAGGCTCTGTGCTGACAGCTCAGAGCCTGGAGTCTGCTTTAGATTCTGTGTCTCCCTCTCTCTCTCTGCCCCTCCCCCACTCCCACACGCCCGCACGCGGGCACGCACTCTCTGTCTCTCTAAAACCAAACATTACATTTAAAAAATAAAAAATAAAAATAAAAATATTAGTAAACATTAAGACAAATTACTTTTTAAAAATCACTGAATAGAGAACACCAGAACTTAAGTCACCTTTGTGCCAGTGAACAAAAATAACCTAGAGATTCTTCTAATCTTTAAAATTAAGGTGGTTACTTAAGATTGCTATTAGTACTATTTAGCTTGCCATAAAATTTCATATATTTATTGAGCTGTCAAAAACAAGTCTTACATGTTGACAATTGCCTTTTGGTCTCTGAAAACAGGATCCTATTATATGTTCCTTAGTTCACAGCTGAATTCACAGCAGCTGCGAGGCTAAGAAATGCCAGCAACCAATTAGGCTGGCATAAACCTTGTCTAGCATATAAAGTATAATTTGGTTGCAAATGCAGCAGACCAGAGCCAAAATAAAACAGTCAAGAATACTAATAAAATATCATTACAAGTATTTACAAGACTGAATATTTAAAATGGTAATATTCAAAATATATGTATTTTATTAAAAGGACACAATGGTAGAATGTTAGGAAAAACACGAAAAAGCAACAATCAATTCTTTTCAGACCCACTCTGTTTTTGTTTTTTTAAGTTTATTTATTTAGAGAAAGACAGATCGAGCATCATAGGGGCAGAGAGAGAGGGAGAGTGAAATCCAAACAGGCTCCGTGCAGGGCTCAATCTCACAAAGTGTGAGATCATGACCTGAGCCAAAATCAAGAGTGGATTCTCAACTTACTGAGCTACCCAGGCACCCCACTACTAAATTTAAATATACAGTCTCTCTACTGCAACTTTTCTTATAAAACCTCTAGTAATCTTCCCAATTTTCAATCAGAATACCACTGCATAATGTGACAGGCTCTTTTTTTCTTGACTACTTTTCCTTATTTACTTTGATGTCTATTTATTTGAGAGAGACAGAGAAAGAGAAAGAACAAGCGGGGTGGGGGCAGAGAGGAGAGACAAAAATCCCAAGCAGGCTCCGCACCATCAGTACAGAGCCCGATGTGGGGCTCAAACTCACGAACCATGATATCATGACCTGAGATCAAGAGTCAGATGCTTCAATGACTGCACCACCTAGGTGCCCCTCTTTTTTCTTGACCTTCAAAGAAGCAGTAATGAGGGGAGACCAGGCTGGCTCAGTTGGTAGAGCATTGTGACTCTTGGATCTTGGAGTCTTGAGTTCAAACAGCACATTGGGCATAGAGCTTACTTAAAAAAAAAAAATGGTAATGAAATCTAGTTCTCTCCTTTTGTACCCTTGCAAGCAGAGACAGAGAGGAAAAGCAACCATAAATACCCGTTTTCAGAATAAAGAAGTATTACTCTGAATTATGAAATCGCACCTTCAGAACAGTGCCTGACAGAATAATGTTTCCAGAGGGTGAGTAAAATACACACGCTTACTCAAAATAGTTGGTAATAGATATGTGAAAGGAGCACTTTTGGGCACTTGGGTGGCTTAGTCAGTTAAGTGTCCAGCTTCAACTCAGGTCACGATCTCACAGTTTTTGAGATCAGGCCCCGCATCAGACTCTGCGCTGTCAGCCTGTCAGCGTGGTGCCTGCTTTGGATCCTGTCTCCCTCTCTCTCTGCCCCTCCCTAGCTTGCACTCTATGAAAAAAAAAAAAAAAAAAAAAAAAAAAGAGCACTTTCTTCCAACTCAGTTCCTAACAGAAGAAAATCGTGATAAATTATCTTAAAATACACTGACCTCAAACTTTGGTGACTTCAATCATATAACTGATGAAAACAAAAGATCTCTCATTATTCTTAAATAAATTTGATATAAAATATTGATTCCAGTACAATAAATCAAGTGTACATTTAGTTACAGGAACCAAATAGCAGTGTAGAATGCATATTCATAAACCTGAGTACATCTTTCCAAGTAGAATCAAAGCAAAACAGGTTACATTAGCTTTCATTGTCTTAGGTTTGTTTTACAGCTGTCGTTTAAAATAGACATTCCTTTTTTTCAGCTTACTTTAATTTAGACAGTAAAAGGATGCTCTGTCAAGAGTATGAAAAAAAATTCACCTCTTTCTTAAGTTTACCATATAATTTTCTGGCATTATAATAGTGAAATTGGAAAAAGTTGGGAAAATGGAGACTGCCAAAATGCTGCTTTAAAATAGACTAAATATGACAATCAAAGGACACTACTAAAGCATTAGTTAGAAAATAAACATTAATTACACAGTAATATTCATACATCATTTTTCTTGCCAACTATCTCAAAGTAGCTTATAATATATTATTTTTACATTGTCTCCAACAGAAAATGCCACTCTGTTCCTAGATGTCCCTCACAGTGAACAAGGACAGTAAATAAGTAAATGAGGACAGAAAAGAATATGGACATTTGTCAGATGATTACAGCAGATCCAGCAGAAGTCAAACTCTCAAACTCTGATATCCAGGTTTTGTTAACTAATCTAAACAGTGATGAAAAGAATTCTTAATGAGGACTATCTAAGCGTCACACCTTCTTCAATAGCTTTGCTGAAACAAGGAGCCATTAGAGAAGGATACAAATAATGCCTCAGCTGACACTGGTAACAGTGCTGTTGCTGTCCAGTAAATCCCTGGGGAATGTGACTTTGCCAAACATAGAGATCTTTTTGTTTTGGTTTATCACATTTTAAGATGTTACTGTTTACAACTAAATTGAAAGTTCTAGCATTTCTCTTCTTCGACTTTAAAGCGTAAAGCTAGAATTTTGATACTTGAAGAGAAAATTGGGAATGATACGGCTAAGAATTTTCATGAAGAAAATACAACTTAATATATGGGACAAACTTCATATTGTACACAAACTACCAATTTTCCAATTCTTACCTCATCTACCCATTGTTTTGAAGAGGGATATGAAAATTCAATACTGCTCAGTTTCTCCGGGGTGACAGGAAAATGTCAGATCTTGTTGGGGTATTTTTTTGTGATGAATGAACCACAATGCACACTAATAATTTGCGCAGATTTGTCATTTAGAAGAACCCACTGTGCGCCCTTTTAGGAAAGTTGATTTTTAACTCACACAGGTAGGAAGAAAAACATCATAAATGGGCCAAGGTGCCATTTAAAAGTATTAAATCACCGTAGTTTCCTGATATTACTTTGCATATTTGGGGTTGGGGGAAAGATGATTAAAAATTGTTCAAAAACACTAGTAAAGGGAACATAAAAACAGAATTTCTAAAAAAAAAAAAAAAAAATCCCCCAAACACAAAATAGCATTTAAAAAACTTCACAAAGTTTATTAACTAAGTAATTCAACACATTCTAATTATAAAGTCATTCTTTATACCTACATTCCCTTGGGTTTTAGAATACCCATACTGAATCTTTCTTTCCTCATTTGTTTAGAATAAAAGATCTGCTATCTCAAATACCACAGTTTTACAACCAGTGTTGTTAAAAAAAAACACACATTGCTGATAGTCCAAAGATTTGAAGAAATGCCTTTCACAGATGTTCGGCTAGATGCATTAAGCAATGCTATCTAATTGCTCCCTAGCTTAAATTCTTATTTACTCAAAAGGGAATTCTATAGCAATACAGCTGTGCTATTTTGTGAACTTTTCACAGCGACATGTAGATATATTATCTTCTCTTATCTTAAACACATCCTAATAAGACACACGGATCTTTTGGAAAGTTTTCAACAGCAGTAACCCAGGTAATGTAATCTTTATTACCAGAATTTAAATATCACTGATAAAACTGCCAAAAACATTATAAAATGTTCAACTATTTCAACTGGTTTTCAGCTACCCTCCTATTATTTCATTAGGAAATTCAAGGCCTGAAGTCAGTTGACTGACCGCAATAGTGTTTTGTAAAAGTTGCAGATATGTTAATGAGGACACCAAGCCAACTGATGACACCAGAATCTTACAAAAAAACCTCTCACTGATAAAGAGAACAAGCAATCTGAATATTCTACTGAGATGAATCCTACCGTTTATCACTTAGAAGAGAAACTTGCTACTGTCTATAGAAACAATAACATATGCCAACACAAATAAGAAAAAATCCCTAGTATTTAAAATCTACCCTGTCTACCCTTCCTATCGTCCAGGATGACAGGACAGAAAGCTTCCCTGGAAGCCCTAAAGAGTGTTACAAACACATCGTAAGTGATATTCAAAAACACATATTCTAAAAAAGCATTTTCACTAGAAAATGAAATCTCTGGAAACTGCCTACCAAGCCAAATAATGATACCTACATTTAAACATTCAGGGGAGCCTGCGTGACATGCTCAGGGGAGCATCTGAGCATGACTTCGGCTCGGGTCATGATCTCACAGTTCATGAGTTCAAGCCCTGCATCATCAGGCTTTGTGCTGACAGCTCAGAGCCTAGAGCCTGCTTCAGATTCTGTCTCACTCTCTCTGCCCCTCCCCTGCTTGCACTCGGTCTCTCTCTCTCTCTCTCAAAAATAAGTAAAATTAAAAAAAAATTTTTTTACTAAAAAAAAAAAACACATTCAAAACAAAATTGCTACAGACATAGATGAAATCTTCCCTGGAAATGCTGAATCTGTAGTCATACAAGTGCAATGTCAACCAGCCATCACTAAAAATCAATTAGTTTCACTTTAAAGGGGTCACATTCTGAACCACTAAACAAAAATGCATTCCTTCATGCATTATTCTATTGCTTGAATAGCAGTCCAAATTCAGAACATTTACCCATAACTCCTTTGTTATGGACCGAATTGCGCCTCCCTGCAAATTCATATGTTGGAGTCCTAACCCCCAATAGGATGGTGTTTGGAGATGAGGCTTTGGGAGTTAGATGAAGTCTTGAAGGTGGAACTCTCATGAGGGGATTAGTGGCTTTCCAAGAGGAACAGGGAGATGCTCTCTCCGCCAAGTGAGGACATAATAAAAAGGAGGCCATCCGCAAGACAGGAACAGGGCTCTTATCGGGAACCCAATCAACCAGCCCCTTTATCTTGATTGGACTCTCCAGCTTCCAGAACTGTGAGAAATAAATGTCTGTTGTTTACAAGCCACTTGGACTACAGTACTTTGTTATAGCATTCAGAACAGACTAAAACGTTCTCTTTCAAATGATATTGACCATGATTAAAAAAAAAAAAAAAAAGGATCAGAGATAAGGCATATTCCCTGCCCTGTGCCAAAATCTCAATCCCTGACTGCAATGTCACTACTTCTTCCAGAAACTGATTACTGCAATCTCTGCTCCACCCTACCTATTGAAGACTATGATGATAGAGGCTCTGAGCCATGGATATTTCTATTTTCAATGCCAAGCCAATGTGGATTAAGAAAATAAGCGATCACTACTTTAAGCCCTTTTACCACTAGGGTAAAATGTGAAATACCAAATGTAGTGTGGCTAGAACAGAAAGTGTGCAAAGAAAAATAAAGCCATAGAAGGTCATTATGGACAGGGGCTAAAGTCAGACTATGAGTTGGTTTTATACATATTTTTGAGGTACCTATTGGACATCTAGTGGAGGTATAGTGTGTCCATGTATACAGTATATATCTGATATACTGAGGACGGTCTAGGCTAAAGATAAAACCTTGAACTCTGTCAGCATACAGATCATGCATTCTCAACAGGGGTGATAGTGCTCCCAAGAAAGCAAAAACTGGCTCTTTGGAAGGGGGCATCTTAAATATTACAATGGCCTGTAGCCCTCCAAAGGGCTATAGTACATAAACAGAATATATAGGGTATTAAAACTTCATGGGGGGGTATGATTAGGAGAAAAACGTCTAAAATAGCACTTTGAAGGAGGGCAATAATTAAAGAAGTTTTGGAAAACAATGATACAGTATTTAAGGCAATGAAAGTGGATGTGATCACCAAGAGAATTTGGATGGAAAACCTGGTCTTCAATGTACAGAAGTGAGGGAGATGAGATACCAGCAAAAAGGATGAAGAAGTTGCATGAAGAAATTAAGAAAAATCAGTAACACAGAGTTCGGAAAGGTGAGTGAAGAATGCATTTCAGAAAAGAGAGAGTAAATCAACAGCATCAACTGTTGTTAATGTATCAGGTAAACTAAGAGCAATGCCTAAATGTCAAAGTGAGATTGACATTTTTTTTAAGATGACAGAAGTAACAGCCTTCCAATGGTGATGAAAATAATTCAGGAGAGAAGATGAAGTGGTAAGTTTGGGCAGGTGAAAAGGGAATAGGATCTAGTATATACGTGGAGAAAAACGGCCTAAAACAGAACAGAAAGTTGATTCATGGAAAAATATGGAAGAGAGTTACACATGCAGATACTGGTACTTGGGTACATGTAGTACACTTGCAGAAGCTCTTTACTGGAAGTGCCTGGGTGGCTGAGTCGGTTGGGCATCTGAATCTTGATTTCGGCTCAGGTCCTGATCTTAGGGTCGTGGGAGCCTGGGCATGGAGCCTAACATTCTCTCTCTCCCTCTTCCCCTCCCCCACTCATGCACAGGCACACACATGTGCTCTCTCTCTCTCTCTCTCAAAAAAAGTTATTTTCTGAATGCTTGTATTTCTCAGTGGTGAAATGGCAAGCAAGGTCATCGGCTTAGAGTATGGGTGAGTAAATAAACACTAAGGATTTTATGACAAAAGTGGGCCAGGAAAGAGTGAATGGACTAGAGATATGATTGCTCATTCAAAAAAAAAAAAAGCAACCATGAATTTAAATTGTGGTCAGTCAGCACAAATGTCATTTTCTCCCCCTCCAGTCAATTTCAGACAATCAAGAAAGGACAAAGAGGTATAAAATATACATGAGGGAGAGGGAATGATCTGCCAATCAACAGAGGGGGTAAGGAAGCTGAAGATATACAAACGAGGCAGTGCTTATAAAAAAGTTAAGTAAGGACATGAAGGGAATAAGGAACAAAAACAATAAGGAACAATAAAAAAAAAAGTAGTAGGATTATAAATCCTGGTGGGGTCAAAAGATTAGCGAAATCAGGATATTAGAAGGAAGGAATATGCTGGAAAGACTTCACTGGTAAGTGAAAAAACGGTACATGCCTAAAGCGGAGATTATGGAGATATTGCAGGGAGATAGTTCTATAGGTATATAGTAAGTGGGCTAAGGCCAAGAGCAAGATCACTGAAAGGAAGCGAAGAAGTTCAAAGAACTGAGAGGCCAGGGTACTGGAGGGATCACCTATACGTGAATGCTGCAATTACAAAGAAATATGATTGGAATCAGATAGGAGACAGTAACAGTGAATCAGAAGCAAAAATCTTTATGACATTAGGAAAGTTGGCAAAGTCTTAGGTTCCTATCTTAGGAAACCAAGTATATGGGTGTTTCCATTAACGAAGGTAAGGAATAGAGGAAACACAGAAATATGGTGACAAAGGGCAATGGATTCCATTTTTAATGAGTTTAATTTGAAATACTGGCAGGAAGTCCACGTGATAATATACAGATGTAAGACCTGAAACTGAAAAGATATGGTCTCAAAAGACATTTTTAAAAAATTTTATCTTAAAAATTTTAGTTGTTATGAAAAATTACAAACACATACAACACATTTATAAACACCAAATGCCCTTCATTCAGTTTCATTAATGTAGAACACATGGTCAATCCTACTGCCATTCCTCCCACCACCACAAATGGATTATTTCGAAGCAAATCTGAGATATCAATCATCCATATTTACTGCAGCATTTAGAGATAACAATTTTATAGGTTTTTCATACTCTCCTTTTTTAAAAGAAATCCATTCTAATGTATTTATTTTTCTTCTCTTCCCAGATGTTTTAGTATAGCTGGAAGGGTTTTAAATAAAATGAATCCCATGCACAGATCTGTTTTAAAGTAATTAAGGAGAAAGGATCATGAAAGAAACCAAAACAAATCATCTTTACCATAGTTCAAGTTTAAACTCCACGTCCCGAATATGTCTTTATGCCTGGTTTTAAGTTGTGCTTACTATGATTTCTCTAAATCCAAGACACACAATATACTTACATGCACACCTACACACATAATAGTCAACTTCCAGCAACCTTCAATTCTGGTAACAAAGACAGCCAACTTCAAGACTAGGATTTCCTTACTTATCCTCTATCAATATCCTCTCTCACACTGCAGTGTTGTTTTTCACAAATGCTAAATTAATTTGTTCTCTATTTTGAAAGGTCAAGAATGAGTGTTAAGAGCAGAAAAGAATATATGCAAATATTTTAGGTGATATAGGTCATGGAAAGAACTATAAAAGGACATAAAAGCAGATCACACCTTAGATTAGGCAAATAATTTCTTAGAACAACAAAAGCACAAGCAACAAAAGATGAATAAACCGGACTTCATCAAAATTAACAACTCCTGGGGCCGTTTCATTTTGTTGATGGTTTCCTTTGCTGTACAGAAGCTTTTTAATGTAGTCTCACTTATTTTTGCATTTATTGCCTAAAAGGGTTATTATGACATGTAAGTTCTAGCTCAATTAAAAAAAAGAAAAGTAGATCACAGTAACTAGGGAAAACGCAGAGAAATAGAAGAAGACCAATGATAAAACACTGGGAAACACCAATATTTAAGAGGGAGACAAAGAACAAAAACATAGAAAAGAGATTAAGAAGAATAGATCAAGAAGTAAGAAGAAAACTCAGATAACGTAGTACAATCAAGTCCAGGAAAACAATTTTAAAAAGGAGGAGTTGGGGGCGCCTGGGTGGCTCAGTCAGTTGAGCTTCTGATTTTGGCTCAGGTCATGATCTCATGCTCTGTGAGTTCAAGCCCCACGTCAGGCTCTGTGCTGACAGCTCAGAGCCTGGAGCCTGCTTCACATTCTGTGTCTCCCTCTCTCTCTGACCCTCCCCCATTCATGCTCTGTCTCTCTCTGTCTCAAAAATAAATAAACATTAAAAAATAATGAAAAAATAATAAAAAAATAAAAAGTAGGAGTTGACAAAAAGTACTACAATTGACAAAAAATATGAAAAATGCTCACCTTTACTAGTAACAATGCAAATTTAAATAAAACTCCTCCCTGTTGTCTATGAAGTTTTTTTAAAAAAACTTTACTGAGATATAATTTACATAATATACCATGTATCTATTTAAAGTATACAATATAATGGTTTTTAGCATTTGTAATATTTTAATCACTTCAAAAAGACACCTCCTATACTGTCGCCATCACTTCCCCATTCTTCCAACAACCCCCTCCCCATAATAAGCAACCACTAATCTACTTTCTGTCTCTATAGATTTCCCATTCTAGACATTTCATATAAATGAAATCATATAATGTGGTCCTTTGGACTGGCAACTTTCACTAAGCATGAAGGTTTTTTTTCTTTTTTTTTTTAATGTTTATTTTCAGAGAGAGAGCGCAAGCAGGTGAGGGGCAGAGAGAGGAAGAGAGAGAGAGAATCCCAAGCAAGCTTCCCATGTCAGGGCAGAGCCTGATGAGGGACTCAATCTCACAAATCGTGAGACTATGACTTGAGCCAAGATCAAAAGTTGAACGCTTAACCAACTGAGCCACCCAGCCATCCCAAGCATAATGTTTTCAACGTCTTGTCTATGTTGGAATATACCATTATACGAATAAACCACAATTTGTTTTTCATCATTTGATGGCCACTGGGGTTTTTACCTTTTGGCTATTATGAATAATGTTATAAAGATTAATGTACATGTTGTCATATAGACAGATATTTCCCGTTCTGTGGGGTATATTCCTAGACTATAGCATTTTTTGTTTTATTTTTTAAAGACTTTGTGTGTGTGTGTGTGTGTGTGTGTGAGAGAGAGAGAGAGAGAGAGCGAGAGAGAGAGAGAGAGAGAGAGAGAAAGAGAGCACACAAGTGCTTGGGGGGGGGGGAGGGGAGGAGGAAGGAGAAGAAGAGAATCTTAAACAGGCTCCACCAGTGCAGAGTCAAACCGAATACAGGGCTTGATCTCACGACCATGAGATCATGACCTGAGCCCAAATCAAGAATCACATGCTTAACCAACTGAGCCACCCAGGCACCCAAGACTTATTCTTTTTTTTTTAGAGCAGCCTGAGGTACACAGCAAAATTAAGCAGAAGATAGGATTTTCAAAATACTCTGTGCCCTCACATATGCACAACCTAACTCATCATCAACATCCCCTGCCAGGGTAGCACATTTGGTATAACTGATATCTGCAATGACACAACACCCAAAGCCCATTATGATTCACTTTTGGTGTACAATCTATAGGTTTGAACAAGTGTATACTGACATGTATCCACCATTATAGTACCATACTCAGTATTTTCACTGCCCTAAACATCCTAACTTCTGACTACTCATCCGTCCCCCCACTCATAACCCATAAAACCCTGAAAAGGTTTTTAAAAACCTAAATTATCGAGGATGTAAGCTCATGGCTAATCTAATTCATTGTTGGTGTCAAGTTCATTAAGTTCATAACTCACTCAGTCAATACTCAATGAATGCCTGCTATGTGCCACGTACTATACCTGACGCTAAATTTCTAATAGAGAATCACAAAGACCTGTATACTTACAAAGGGTGACAAATTTTATTACGAAAAAATAAAGTGTACTGAGAAAGAATAAGAAGAGAGATCAAATTTTGATTATGAGAGTTACAAAAGACCCCTTTGAAAAATGCAGAAATAATGTTTAAGATGAAAACGAAAAGCCACAATTAAGCAGAGTGGGGGACAAAACATCTGAGGTGAAGGGAACACTTTGTGCAAAAGCTCTGAGGTAAGAAAAGTCACTAAATGAAAGCCAGTGAGGCTCAACAATGGGAGCAAGGAGGTAAGTGGATAAGGTGACACATGAAAGGTAAGAGCCTGATCACATAAAGCCTTGAAAGGTCATGTTAAGGATCACCTGATCCATGTTCTCCAAAATCCTGACCTACTGATAATCTTTCCTTGCTCTTTATTTTCAGCCTCTTCTCATCCCTCTAGCTTCTTCCTTTCAACAAATATGCTGATGTGATTTCTCTCCATTAATAAAAGAACAAATTATTAAGTGGCATAGCCGTGCATCTTCCACTTCCTCTATATGAATGAAAGCTCCATGTGGAGACATATTTTTGATCTTCCTCCCCACCCCATTGTTTTATACTCAAAAACTAGTACATTGCCTAAAATACTCAAAACCTATTGGTTGAATGAACAAATAAACAATACACATACTTTCACCCAACCACCCTTCCAGGCAAAAGCTGATGTTTTGGACAGTAAAAGAACAAAGACGTAAGTGGCTTTAAGAGGTTCAGTTCCTTGATCTGGCCTCAAATAACGAGGCAATCTACTTAAGTGAGTTAACCAACTACAAATGAACAGAAATACAGGCAAGTAATTTCATTAACACATTTATTTCACTGTGTTCAGAGTCTGAAAAAAAAATTCCCATTTATTTAGGAGGACTGCTCAAGTTTATTAGGTTAAAAACCATAATGTTTATTTTTCAAAAACTTTTAATTAAAAACATCACCTTCTTCTCATTATCAGACATAACACGACATCTTGTTTTTCTATACTAGCTATCATAACACTAGAACTTAAATGTTTTTCATTATATGTCTGGACCTCATAAACACTTTATAAATTAAGTGTATTATCTTTTCTGGGCCATTTAACATCAAAAGAAAACATTCTACACACACAGTCCTAATTCTATAATCCAAGCTAGCAAATCTCCAAAAGGTATGTTGTACAGTGTGTGGACAAGAGTATGAAGCAAGGGGCACTTGTGCAGTTAAGAAGGTAAATGCACATTTTCTCTCTAGAAGTAAATTGTCAAGATCTTTCAAAATTAAAAATATTATTTTTAAAAATTTTCCAACACAGCAATTCTATTTCTAGAACCTTATCCTACAGATAAAGGCATCAATATGCAAAAAATGTCAAAAGTTCAAAATTATTCAATACAGTTTATTGCCTGTGTAAGAACTACAGATTGGGCACAATTTGAATTGTGTTATATTTAACCAATAATAAATTGGTTATTATTAACCAACTACACACACACACACACACACACACACACACACACACACACTACATATAGGCACGAATTCACAAATATTTGCTTGAAAATGCAAAACAAATCCATGCACACATATACAAGAACCTGGAAATACCAGTTATCTCCTGGGAGAAGACTTAGGTGGCTAGGAAGCAGCGATATAATAGACTTTCCAGTATATATCCTTTGCAGCTTAATTATTAACCACAGGACTATATGATTATTCAAAACAGGTAATTAAATAAAAAAAAAGTTGAAAGTGTACATTAAAAGCAATGACACATACCTCTTCACACTGAAGATGAACACAAATCAATTTTTTTCCAGAATGTCAAAATTAAATAGAGCAGTGAGAGAAGAGCAGAGCTAGAAGTTCATTTAATCATTGGTTCAAAAAATAGATAATTTACTAAGCATGAACAAGCATTGTCCCAGGCACCAAGGATACAATGCAACTTGAGTCTGACCAAAGACAAGTAAACAAACATAATCCCATGAGTGTTTTTATGAGTAAACAGAAGGGACTGGGAGACCACAAAGCAGGGGACCTATCCTAGTATATGAATCAAGGAAGAACGGAATGTTTAATAGAAACAAAAAAGAGCAACAGCAGTGGATTCAGTAGGCAGAAGTGTAGTATTCTAATAAGAGTTCAGTGTGTCTGGAATGCCTCAAGTAAGTTGCAAAAAATCAGACTGGAGAGGGAGGTGATTGTTCAGGGTCTAGAGTAAACTATACTAAAGTTGGGCTTTAGCCAAAGGGCAACAGACACACAGCGTGTGACAGAAAGTTTTAAGCAACAGAAAGTTTTAAGCAAGTGATCGGGGGCCAAATTTGTAGGTTTGAAAGGTTACTCTGAAACAGTAATCAACCAAAGGTGGAGATAACTATTAGAAATTTGTTGTGATGGCTCAGGCAAGACATAATGCAAGCCTCACAAAGTTATAGTGGAAGGATGGAAAAAGTATATGGATTGAAGAGGTACCTGAGCTGTTATATATTAAGAGAACCTGATGATAGGACATGACATTGGGAAACACCAAGGAGTGTAGGAAGACATCTAGGATTTTGAGTTGGGCAGTGGGTGATGGGTTCAATTTTGGACATGATGAATTTGGACATGTATGTATGAGACAGCCATGTGGAGATATTTATTAATCCATTAGATACACAAAGAATCTGTAGCCAGCCAGGGCTGAGGAGAAGCATTTAGTCCACCCAGAGTGAGATTACTGTGTGAGAAGTACTACAAAGCTAGGATCAAGCCCTGAAGAACATCAACATTTAGAAAACGAAGAAGGGCGTCTGCGCACTTCAGTCTGACTCTTGGTTTTGGCTCAGGTCATGACCTTATGGTCTGTGAGAAGGAGCCTCACATTGGGCTCCAAGGTGAGCGTGGAGCCTGCTTGAGATTGTCTCTCTCTCCATCTGCCCCTCTCCTCTGCTTGCACTTGCTCTAAAATAAACTTTCTAAAAAGTTAATTAAAAAAAAAAAAAGAAAATGAATGGGGCGCCTGGGTGGCTCAGTCAGTTAAGCGGCCGACTTCGGCTCAGGTCATGATCTCACAGTCCGTGAGTTCAAGCCCGGCGTCGGGCTCTGTGCTGACAGCTCAGAGCCTGGAGCCTGCTTCACATTCTGTGTCTCCCTCTCTCTCTGACCCTCCCCCATTCATGCTCTGTCTCTATCTCAAAAATAAATAAACATAAAAAAAAAAAAAAAGGAAATGGGGCGCCTGGGTGGCGCAGTCGGTTAAGCGTCCAACTTCAGCCAGGTCACGATCTCGCGGTCCGTGAGTTTGAGCCCCGCGTCAGGCTCTGGGCTGATGGCTCAGAGCCTGGAGCCTGTTTCCGATGCTGTGTCTCCCTCTCTCTCTGCCCCTCCCCCGTTCATGCTCTGTCTCTCTCTGTCCCAAAAATAAATAAAAAACGTTGAAAAAATTAAAAAAATAAAAAAATAAAAAAAGGAAAATGAAGAGAGAAAGAAGCACCTACAAAGATTGAGAAGTAAGAGTATAAGGGGTAGGAAGGAAACAAAAAAATGTATTTACTTTTAACTTAGTTAAGGAATGGCTCTTAATGAAACCCAAAAGAGTATGTAAGGTTAAAAGCAATGAATTGTTCTTAATAAAAGTGTACCCTCCTCAAAAAAAGGTATACCCCAAAAATCAAACCAAGAAAATACTCACATTTAGGGTCATGTTGTAACCAACTCTCAATATCAGCTTTGGGTGGCAGGGAGTGGAAAATGTAAAAATTCAACCCATACATTACCCCAAAAACAATTTCAAACAACAATTTTATAAAAAATAAAGATCACTGAACCTAGACAAGCCCCCAAATCCATCAATTATGCCAACGGACTCCTAGCAAGTTGCTATAATCTCTTGTATTTTCCTGACAATATAGCTGCTCATCTAATAAGAAACATTCTTTCAAATGAAGTACATGCTCTTGTCTAAAATTCTGAAAGTCATGAGAACAAGGACGGCTGAAACTCATGCAATGGCAAAGAGTCTGGCAAAAGCCAAAATTTCGTTTTCAAAAAAAAATCATAAAACCACCGAGCACCTGCACTGAGTGCAACAGCGATTTAACAGTTGGCTATAACTGACACAGTAGTCTTTACTAGGGAGAAGTCCTATTTCTATTCCCTCAAAGGCATCAGATGAAGGAACACAAATGGTCATGCAGCAGATGCTAGATGGATTAATAAAAAACACCTGAAGGCAATCTACACCACAGAAAAATGAAAGCATTTTTAAATTAATGACTTCCAATGCCTGGAACATCCATAGTACACAAAGAACTCTTACAGAATTAGTGTAGAGGACTTTAGAGGCAGACGACCTATGCTCTAATCTCCTATTTGCTACTTACTTTATGTATGACCTTATTCCTTTTTTTATGTTTATTTATTTTAGGAGACAGTGAGAGAGTGAGAGAGTAAGAGAGTGAGAGAGAGAGAGAGACTGCAAGCATACACACTAGCATGTGCGCACGCACGAGCAAGGGAGGGGCAGAGAGAAGCAGAGACAGAATCCCAAGCAGGCTCCACACCATCAGCGCAGAGCCTGATGTGGGACTCAAACTCACTAAGTGCAAGATCATGACCTGAGCGGAGATTGAGTCAGACACTTAACCAACTGAGCCACCCGGGCATCCCTATGTATGACCCTAGACAAGTTAATTTCCTTAATGTAAAAATATCAGCACATTTTGACCAACAGCAGTATTTTATCAGTTGTCTGTGATTAAATTCTTAAAACTTAACCTCACTAACTAGGGCCTCTAATTTGCTCTCCATTCCTAAAACTCATGTATAGGTAAGTCACTATATCCGTTTCTCTTTAATCCATAGTAAACTAAAATAATAACCCTTCCCCCCTCAAAAGTTTAATGCTGTTTGCACTCCAACTCACTTTCCATGAGATGAGACATTAGACCTCATGTATTTATCCTACAAGAGGAATTCCCTATTTTATAAATAGAACAGTGTTTAAATTATTTAAGTTCAACCCTGGCTCCCCTCAAGAATGAAGCTCTAGCTCTAGACACACCGCTTGGACATTTGTCACAGCATATGAACTTAAACTCACAATGTCCATGGGTCAAGCATATCTGAATTCTCCCACTGCACTACAGCTCATTTTAAAAATTGTGTTAGCAAACCATCAATCTCTCACATTGGCCAACAGATGAAGTGTAACAAAAATAAAAAGCAAAAGTTAACCTTAAATGCAACCCTAAAGGGTTGACCCTCATTCTTAACCTTTTTTAGAGCAGTTTTAGGGTGATAGCAAAATTGAACAGAAAGGTACAGATTCTCCGTGTACCCCTGTTCCCACATACCCACACCCTCCCAAATCATCAACAGCCCACACTGGGTACACTTGTTACAATGGATGAACCTACACTGACACATCAATAATACTCAAAGTTCGTAATTTTATATTAGGGTTTGTTCTTGGTGTCATGTGTTCTGTGGGTTTTGACCAATGTATAACATGTATCTACCATTATAGTATCACAGAGAATGATTCCACTGCCCTAAAAATCCAATAGGCCCTATTTATCCCTCAGTTATTTCTCTTTAAGTCCTAAACTGCAATAGCAGTTAAGAGATTTTTTTTTTCATGTTTATTTTATTTGAGGGAGGGAGGGAGGGACAGAGTGAATGAGAGGGGGAGGGACAAAGAGAGAGGGAACAGAGGATCCGAAGCAGGCTCCATGCTGACAGCACAGAGCCCCATGTGGGGCTTGAAATCACAAACCCTGAGATCATGACCTGATTCTAAGTGAGACGCTCAAATGACTGAGCCACCCAAGCACCCCGCAGTTAAGAGATTCTAAATGCTGAAATGACATTCAGAATATCGAGGATGAAAAGTAAGGCAAAAGCCAGAGCAGAAAAAAATAGGGCAAAAATAAGAGCAAAGGAAAAGTAAAGGAGAGCAGCTGCCTTTCGAGAATCAAAACCCTTCATCCATTAAAGAGCAGAAGCCAGATCCTTTAAGTGTTGTTTTTCCTTCCCATTCCCTTCCAGGAATTCTAAGAGGGTTTTGACTAATATACTATAACTGAGTCTTCTTAAGTAGGCAAAGCAGTTAGTTATAGCTTAAGTAAATTCCTGCTCTACATATAAACATTTATTGGAAGTGACTCATACCTTAGACTCATTTTAAAGATACTAGCTGCAAAAACTATAAACAGCCTGATTTGGATGCTCTCTTTGATATTAAATTGTACACAAGCTCTACAGTCCTCTACAAAATATTCATGAATAGGATTAGCTTGATTAAACAGAAGTGAAGAGATTTTATAACCTACACTCAGACTTTCCAAATGTTAAGTCCATTCCTTTCAACACATATGTTCTTTACTCAGCACAAGTGATATACCACCATATAACATCAATTCTTTTTGCAGGCTGCTAGATTTCATCTGTTCCTTAATCATTGCTCACCCTCCTAGAATGATGCAATCTTACCCTCGCTAGCTCTCATTTTCAGTATTACTCTACCTCTAATCTATCACTAATCACAAGCTAACTCCTATTACGGCTCTTAGGAGATTAAGTCCTACCGTAGTTTCCAAGTGTCCTAGAAATTAATTCCAAGAAGCATTACCTTACCTTTGTTTCCAAGTCTTTAATAAAGTGCCCCAGATTACTTGTCCTTCCTTATTTTCCTCATCTATCACCCTCCCTTCTGCCTGTTTTAAATGCCTTTACCTCACAGCCCTCCACTTCCAGCTCAAGAACTTCTCACATGCTGCACATTACATGCCTGGAATGCCTCCTTCTCCCCATGGCAATCTACTGGTCATCTTCTTCCCACCATTTAAACTTCACTCTCCATGAAATTTTGTCAGATCATCATTAGGAAATGCTACTTTTGCTAAAATAACAGATCACAACCCTGGATGCACACTGAAATCACCTGTATGTGTGAAGTTAAGTTTCATCAACGTTAGGAGGTGTTTTAAAATAAAATACTGATTCTCAGGCTCCATATCAAACCAGTTAAAACAGAATCTCTATGCAAAGGGCCAGGATAATGGTGTTGATGGTTGGGGGTTTGTTTTTTATGTTTGGCTGTTTTTAATTTCAATGTCCCAAGGTGAATTCTGTGAGTAGCCAAGGTTGTGACACCACTATGCAGAGTCTACCCAGTTTAGAAACAGCTCCCACAACCACATTTATCCAATGGGTTAAGTATATGTAAATCTATCACATCCCACCCCACTAAAATACCCTTACCACATTGTCCTGACCAATGTATATAGTATAAATATATGAAATTGCCCTTCATAAGCCTTAAACACTTCCCAGTAATTTATACACTCTGGGCATAGAGTTCCTCTTCAATAAAATGGGTAAAATACTATCTGCCTTGCAGGGCTGTCATAAAAATCAAGCAAGATACTGGATATTAACACATTTAGGAAAGCAACTGACTTTATAAAGGGTGCAAATGTTAAAACCCTTCAGATATCAAAAGTGACACCTGGATTCAATTTTTAAGAAACAAACAGAATTCACATGGCAGTATGGAAGATACAAGGTATCTGGATGACACTGATAGCCGCTGAATGAGAGTTATAATCAAAAAGGAGTCTTTGTACAGTGTAGACACTCAGCTTATCCTGTCGTTTCTTTAAAAATTTTTATGTAAGTGAAATCTGGTTAAAATTAATAGCAAAACCAATAAAAAATCTGGAGAAGTAAGTCTCTGAAATTAAGTAAAATACACAGCTCAGGGAGGTATCTGATTCTCATAGTCCCCTGGCCACACTGTGTAGGGAGGTTACTTCCAAATTACATATAAGCACTAGCAGCTGCTCCATCAGTTTTCATGCTCTTGTTCCCTAATCTCTGTGTTTATAATCACCCCAATCCAGAATTCCAAACTCAGTGGCTCCTCCACCAGAAATTTAAAACTGAATAAATCTTATTCCTTTAGATATCAAAACAAAAGTAAAAAGTCATAAAGTTGAAACTCAGATGGGTATTAGAGAACAGAAAATAGGCCAGTAATGACAAATAATGCCAATTTCAATAAAGTGACAGGAGCTACCAAGACTGGTGGAACTTTATTAAGAATTCTGAGGATCAATATGAACTTACCAGGAAAGCACACCATAAGGGATAATGGATATTAGTCTTGCCCAGAGGAGGTGAAAGGGATAACATATATGACATCTATTTTCCACCAGACTCATAACTCAGAATCCAAATAAAGAGCCTAAACCTAAAAAGGGAAGTGGTAATAATGTACACGCAGAACAGCATACTTCTATCAGTCCTAATCACACCATACATCAATCATTTATTTACTGTTTTTGAAGGCAGGAACTGTGTATTTTTTGTATCTCCAACACCTATCAGAATACCTGATACATAATGAGCTATTAATAAAAATGTATTTGATAAATCAGTAGGAAAAGAGAAAACTATGAGACACACTGTTTTGTGATATGACATAATCACTCACAGTCTACATACTGAAACATTCTCACACTCTAGTAAATGCCCACCTGAACTACAAGCTTGGTTGTAGCGGATAATGAGAAAAACAAGTAGCACCAAACTGAGAGCGCCCAAGGACTAGATTTATAAGCACAACTTTAAAAAGGGACACCTCCCCACTCATTTTACTCCCAGTTACAAAAAGTTAACCTAAGGTTAACCAACAATGAAACGATATTGTATTTTGAGGAGGTTTTGTTTTTGTTTTGTTTTTTTTTAATGTGTATTTTTGAGAGAGACACACAGAGACTGAGAGCGAAGCAGGGAGGGACAGAGCGGGAGACACAAAATCTGAAGCAGGCTCCAGGCTCAGAGCTGTCAGCACAGAACTAGACGCAGGCCTCAAACCCACAAACCATGAGATCATGACCTGAGCCAAAGTTGGACGTTTAACTGACTGAGCCACCAGGCACCCCTGGAGGAGGTTTTTAAAGACAAATCCCAATGACCATGAACTTGAATTTATTTAACTCTCCATATAAGTACAAGGCACAGTAGCCACTGCATGTAATCAAGAGCTTGACTGTTTAACATGGTGAGGTTCTAACTTCTATTTTCACTTAGGCACGATAATACCATTTTTATTACTTTAATCAAAAGAGGTAGTATGTGATAGGAGGGTAACCTATAACCTATATTTACTCCACAGCTAGACCAGAAGAGTGAAAATTAATTGTACTCAAGGCTTAAGAATTGTACCTATTCTTAAACTCAGAAGAATGATCTCAAAACAAATAAACTCCTTAAAAGATTATTTTAGGTTACAGGGCAGAGGTTTTAAAAGCAAAATAGATGGCTGAATCCAAGAATTAAGCTTTGCAAAAGATTAACGTAATATAGGGGTGTCTGGGTGGCTCAGTCGATTGGGCATCTGACTTCGACTCAGGTCATGATCTCACAGTTTGTGGGTTTGAGCCCTGCATCAGGCTCTGTGCTGACAGCTGGAAGTCTGAGGCCTGCTTTGTGGAGTCTGTGTCTCCCTCTCTCTCTGTTCCTCCCCAACTTGTCCTCTGTCTTTCTCTCTCTCAAAAATAAGTAAGCATTAAAAAATATTAAAAAAACAAAGTAACTTAATATTAATGACAAGTACACTTGTGCCTAGGAAGAATGGATCTGGATGATCTCTCAAGGAACCCCACTCTGGATTTTCCACTCATGCCTCCTTCCCTATTGAAACAAGACAAATGCTTAACTGACTCTTTGCTATTTTCTAGACTTTAAAAAAATTATATCATATAAAACAAGTTGACACATAAGTTTTCCCCGGGGTCCCAAAATTTTTGTCATAAGAATCAAGTGACTAAGCAATGAACCTGGGATTCTGTAGTAATTCTTGAAGCAACAAGTGACTAACTACTGAAAGGGATTTCAAAGCCTTAGAGCGATGAATTTTCATCCTTATAGTCAATAAAATATCAGAATTCAATCTAATCTCACCAATTCGGAAAGTTTAATTCAATGTAAGTTTTCTGAGCCTCTCTGGTAATAGTAGAAAAAAATTTACTTACTACAGGGGCTTTTAACATCTCAAAAAAAAAAAAAAAAACCCCACCAAAGTACAAAGTATACAACTTCCTACCATTATCCAAAAACATCTGTCCCACTAAAAAGAAAAGCAGGAATGAAAGAACCGAGGGTTTGGTTCAGGCTATGTCCCTAATCAATTAACATGTGATCTTGGCCAAAAAAAAAAAAAAAAAAACCCAACCTTAGATTCTATGCCTATAAAACGATAAATCTACCAACTTCCACACTGCTTATTACATCATAGGGTTTCTAGTGAAGATCCAATTAGATAACCTGTTTGGAAAACTATGAAGGCCTAACAGACACATATATGGAACTATTATCATGCTAATTACCATGTAAAAGGAAACTATTAATCCGCAAATTCCCCCATTCCACCCACTCCACAGAGCCACAAAATTGTACCTAAAGAACAACCATATTGCTGTGTTGTTCATCTTTATTACCTACCTTCACACAGTCCATTCTCCAAAAGTCTATATAATGACATGTAAAGATGAACTAGCAGAAGAATAAATGTGGCAAAGTAGATAACAAGAATTAGGCCATTTAAAATCTTTCCTAAATAAAGAGTGCCTGCCCTAAACTCCATGATTCCCAACAAATCCTCTGAAATCTTTAATTTCATGATTTCAGATGCTTAATTAAAGCATTCTTTTCCTTAACATTTAATTAAGACACAGGAATATTTTTCATCTTTGTGACTTTCTATTTACTATACCATCATCACTTTTTACCAGATCATTCCAACTGGGCTTAACACTGCTCCCTAGTGCTTTTCCTATGACTGAGAAGCAATTTCCGACATATCCTTATTGGGCTGCAGAAAGCTGTGTATGGTTCCTAAATAACTGAATTCTCCCTTAACTGTCACAGTTCTCAGTTCTTGACAGATAGTCTGGTTTCTATGCTATGCAAGACAGGTGCCTGGCTGCCACTATAAGTTGTATGAATATAGCTAGACAAGTCACTTGTGGTGACTTGGGACTCTGCTTCCATATTTATAAAAGTGATAACTACATTAACTTTAAGGATCTTTCAGGTTGATCTTTCTCTTCAGATCAAATACATTAATGCTGTGACTAAGGGACCCCCAGAGAACAATCCTTCCTTCATAGTTGCAGCTTCCAAATATTCAAAACATTTCTCGTTTCTGCCCTAGTCCTCAAAGGATAATCACAGCTACTGTCAAAGAGATAAGAGATATTTTAACAGCACAATTAAAACCTACAGTTTTAGAGTCACTGGATTCTAGAAAGGAATCGAATCAGAGGATAACTGAAAGCCACATACAAAAAAAATAGATTACACATGAATGTCCTATTTCGAAAAATTAGTCTAATTTCTTACCAGGTTATCTCCTGTGGCGGGGATCAATCTCAGTACACCTAACTTCTGTCATTTTTAACTTAAAATACCAGAAATGTCAAATTAGCTTTAGTACATCACTCAATTGCAGTCAATTCCGGGGATGTTGAATTAAGAGGCCTGAACAGAGTTGGGGGAGGGGAGCAGAATAGGGATGTGGTAGCAAAGGAAGAGCCTCGATGGAAGGGTTTCACTTCCAGGTAAGATTTCACCCAAATAGTTAACTTACATAATGTTTGAAAACCAGAAATCCAGTAACGAATGATCCACTCAAAAACTATATGCAAGAACCTTTGCTAGGCACATAGAGGAGATCCACAGATAAATTCAGGGAATTGAAGAGACTATTAGTAAGTATTCTAATCCAGTAACACCTGACTTTGCTTGGCATGGATTTGAGTAGCCTGCCATCCCTCAACTGGATTCTCTACAGCACCTGGTCTCCAGTGTAGTCCGAAAACACAGTATTAAAAGAAATATATCCAAACATTAATACTTAGGAAATATGCTGCCTCATGAGTGATACAGAATGACTTAGGAATTCAGAGGCTGACTACCCAGGGACTAACTCCCCATCTGGCTTTAGCAATCAGTGAAGACTTACTGGGATTAGTTTTGAGCAGGGTCTTGAAAGATAAGAATGAATCTGATTTAGTTTACCTGTTGGCCCTCAGAATATATGTTTTATTTATATATGAGCATCACTTATTGGAGAAGCATGCTCTGAAATAAGGGCAAGGATCACCATCAGGAAGCATGCAGAACATCAAGTTACCAGTTAACTGCAGTCTGCAACAGCCCTTCTTCACTCATGTGATTTCCATGGTCTCAGGCATTACATTAGTGCTCATCCAACTACAAAGTTTATTTTTGTTACAATAACCACTAGTGTTTTATAGAGATGTGCTATAGAAGTGGGAGGAAACAAAACAGCTTCTTTAAAGTGAAAAAGGAAAACATACAGGGAGTCGCCCAGATATGCCTTCTGTGAAATACCACCATCCAAGGCAAATGGCTATTCCCTTCCAGTTGTCTAATTTTACCTTCCTCCAATTCCATCTTGCATCTGATAAGCATAAATGACTATAGGTTGGGATAATACACATTGCGATGATTTCCGTTATGACCTCATGGGGAAACTGCTTTGAAATGTGACTTTAGATTATTAACACTTACATAAACACAAAGCTCTTATACATGTCTGGGTTTCAGGTAAATGCAAAAGGTAAATGTTGAAAGATTAGTAAAAGTCTCTATTCTCGAACCCTACAAGAACCAAAATTGTTTCCAGTCAAACTTTTAAACAAAAAAATTTTTACAAATAAAAATACAAAGCTTTGGAATGCCATATGACCCTTTTTAAATATATATTTCGTAGTAACACCTACCATCACAAAGGCTTAGAATGTAAAGAACTTTACACATTTTACTGCACCCTCCAATTTTAAATAATATGCAAATCCTACTTTTGTTGTAATACAGTGCACCCTCATTCATTCTAAAAAAGAAACGACAGTAACAGCACTGTTAAAGGACAGTTATTTGAAAAGAAAATACAACGAAAGCCCAACCCAAATAAAGGACACATCGCCTTCCCACTAGTGTTACTGGTAACTTCTAAAGCTCTAAGCGGTGTAATTTACCTTTTCACATACAGAGTAATGACGCTTCTGGTTGTTAAGGCAAATTATCTCAAGTAGGAGGGGAAAAAAACCCATTAGCTATATTGGGCCTACCAATATATCACACAAAGTAACAGCAAAGTCAGTCTAGCTTCACATAACTTGGTCAAACTTGCTAGAAACCAAGAGGGGGTGAATGTGAAAGCAACCTTACTACTACTGGCTAGACTAGAGAATAATAAGCCATAAATAAAGGCTTATGAGCAAAAGGGAAATAGAGTCAAGAACACCACACATCTCCATTACACATCTCTAGCTCCTTTCAATATTCGCACTGAAAGAAAATTCTACTTCTCTCTCCATGCGTGTTTTTCTCCTTTACAATATAAATTATTTCCAAGCCTGGCTGGCACCTCATTCCACACCCCAAGCCAATGACATAAAACATTTTTTCCAATTAGAACCTATAGAGAGATACATAAGCCCAAGGATTTTTTTCTTCTTTTGAATTAGGCATGTATGTTCACCTCATCTAACACTTTCCTCTTGGCTACCTCTCTAGAGAGTGTGAAAATATCAACATCCGGTGGCCCACCCCCACCCTCTCAGTAATGCATCGCAGAGCTTAGGCTCATCCCTCTCCTTCCCTTTCAGTCTCATCACCTCTGAGAAGCTCATCGAACACCACTTCCCACTGCTCCCCCCCCCCCCCCCCATATTCATGGCCGAGCACGACGTTCTCGGCATCCTTCTTCCAAGGAAAGGACTAGCAAAAAAATGAAAGGCATGCTCGAGAAGCGAAAGCCGAAGAAGCCTGCCCAGCTTCGGGGCTGGCCTTTCCCCACCCGCCTCGGACCGGTAGTCGGTTCTCTAAATCCTGAAACCAATGGTCTCCACGCTCTCCCCACCCCCAACCCCCTCAGAGATACTGCCGGAAAATGAAAAGGGCTGGGTGAAACGCGAGGCTGGGTCCTCCCTACAGAAGCCCGTTGGCCCCGGCCCCCCGGGCTGGAGTCCCCGGGGAGGATGGAGATCGCGCGAAGAGCGCCGCCCCCCCCCCCCCCCGCCAGTCCCGGGACCCTCCGCCTCACCCTCTCGAACCCCACAAATGGGCCCGCGACACCCAGGCCCTTTGCCGGCAACCCCTCCCCGCCCCCCGCACTGCAGCGGCACCCGGGGCGGACCCCACGCCGGCCTCACTCGCACACACGCCACACACAAAAGCGCCGCGGCCGCCGCCTTCCCGCCCCCACAGCCCGGCGGAGCAATCAATGAAGCGGCCGACCCCGCGTCCCCTCCGTGAAGGCTCGAATGCGGGGCCCGACCGGCAGGGGTGGCGGCGAGGCTCACCATCGCTCCGCTTGATCTCCACGTAAATCCCGATCTGTATCTTGCCGAAGTTGGCCGTTGCCATCACCTCATCTGGAGCAGCGGCGGCGGGCCGAGGGAGGGGGACGGGAGGGCGGAAAAGGCGGGGAGGGGGCGGGGTAGGTGTGGGAGGGGGAGCGGTTGCCCGCGGCCGCGCCGGCCCGGGCGACAGCGTGAACGCGAGACGGGGCCGCGAGGAGCAGCGGCGGGGAAGCAGGCGGAGGCCCCGGGCCTGCAGGCCGGCGGGAGGACGCGCACGCCGGGGCGTCGGGGTGAAGCGAGGGCCGGGGCCGTCAGGCGGCTAGGGGGAGAGTGGGAGGGCCCGCGCCGCCCGCCCAGGAGCCGACGCTGGGGAGGCGGGGCGCCGCGCGCCTGCGCAGAGCACGCCTCCCGCGTCTCTTCCTCCTTGGCCAGCCTTTCCCTGCTGCCTCCAGGCGCCCCCAGCGCAGCTTTGCTGCCGGGTGGGAGGGCGTCGGCCTTAGCTTGGCTGGCCCTGGAAGCGGAGCGCGCGCGGCGCGGTCTCCGAAGAGCCAGGATCGAGTTTGATTTCCGCGCGCGGCCTGGAAGAGGCGGGAACCCGTGTGCTAGTGCCTTCCTGTCTCTCTGGCTTCCATGACTTGGCCCCGTGGCCGGAATGAATTAAGGGCCCTGTGGTTTCTGGGCTTTCTGAGTGTATTGTAGGGCTGAGGGATGTGAATTTAGGGACCGGCCATTGACAGCACGGGCGTAAGTGTATCATCTGAGTGTCATCTGTATGGCCACGTAGAGGTGGCTGGCCCAAGTAAGGTTTCCCATCTAGTTATGGTAAAGGGGAAGAAAAACCTTTGCGGTGTCACCCACCCTAAATCAGAATGAAGATCCGCTTCTTCATGGCCTTGCCTTATAAGCTAGCTCATCGCCGTTCAAAAATAAACCCAGCCGCCTTGACTATTCCCCTTATGGTGCATCTGAAGCAGGTGTCCAGTCTCTGCTGTGGGTAGGATTCAAGACTTTATTTGCTCTGGCCAATAAAGCCAATAACTATAATTCAAGGACAGAGGGCAGACACAGAAGGTTGACTAAGGAATGTGCCTTTTCTGCAGACTCACTTGACTAGTCTGACCACATCAACGTGTGAAGAGAAAGACTCCCCACCCTGGGAGAGCACGAAGGCTATGTGGACCCGGGATAAAGAAATTGCAGCACCGCGTACAAACCTCCAACCTGTGACTTTAGCGTCTAGTGTTGGGACGTGTTATGGAGGAAAACACACTTGCCTTACTTTCTCAAGTCATTGTTAATCTCTCTGTAATAACAAAATATACAGTTTAAAACTTTTTTAACTGGAAGCTGAATATGTATGTTAAGTGCCTATGTGCATATATGCACATACCTAGAATTTTCAACCAATGTAAATAATCAGGTTAAATAGACCCTAAAGTTTCTTAAATTCATTTTAAAGTAGGAGTAATTTCTATGAAAAAATAATAATACTGGGTAGACAACTTAGAAAATAATATCTGCTTTAACATTCCAAAAATGGCATTACTGTATATCTCACTTCAGGACCTCTGTTTCAAAATAAGCTGACCAAATCAAGATTTGGTTGTTTTTTGTTCTTTGTTTTAAATAATCTTAAGAGTGGTATCTGAACTCTTTGGGTTCTGTCTAGTAGAACTCATTCTCTGATGTCTCAATGACTGAGGTGTAAAACACCTATTTATTTGCTTGCAAATGCTTTACAGAATGCAAAGGAATCAAGCTATCCAGCTTTTAAATTTAAAATTGCTTCATAAAATATGTTTTATCATGGTTGCTGACACATACCTTGTACCCTGTGGGTTATGTAATTAAGAAGTCTAAACCTTTAATCCATATACAAAGGTATTTTAAAAATAGGTACATCATCCTGCTCCATAAAAAAAAAAAAATGTATGAGACATGCCACATGTTGAATATAAAAACTTTTACTTTGTAGGTCATATCCAAAAGGCTTATGTTTTTTGGTACATCCTAGCATATGTGTTTACCAAGACTTGCATCTTGGGCTTTGTGTGAAAGTAGCCTCCTAAAGAACAGTCATAAATAAATGCAACATAGCTACGTTTCCATAAACATCCTAGATCAAGAATTCTGACTCTGGCTCAGGCATAAGCAAAATATATAACCCTAATGAGAACAGTAACTGGCACATGGTAGACACTGACATTGGTTCAATAAGTTGACTTGTTAAACTGCTCTGAATCTGTTACCTCTTAGAACAACCTGGAAAAGTATTCTCTCAACTGCAGAACGTTTTCGTGACGGTCAAATAAAATCACAAAACATGACAGTGCTTTGACATTTATAAAGTACAATACAAGTTTAAAAAAACACATAGTAAGACCATCCTATAAAAAATAAACCACTACTCTACTATGATCCTCAAGTCACTAATTAGAATTTTATGTCCAGTGATATAAAATTAAACACAGTTGGCATCGGCTCTCACCTTCATCACCTCACATTTGGCAGGAGAGCATGAGCTTTATAGATCTGTCTATACTCTTTTACCCACTCCAGTCCATCCTACCTTAACTGGCAGAGTAACTTGCTCAATAATCACTTCTGTCAAGTCATAACCTAACAGGAGTGGCTGCTGTTGACCTATTCTACCCGAGTTGATAAACTTTTTTTTAAAAAGTCCAGCGAAAGCAATCTCCTTATTATGCTTGGATTTCTTTTAAAAATTTCTCTGCCTTGGGGTCATTAGTACACACACCTTAAGAGATTATTCTAAGAAAGAGGCTCTTAAACTAGTGAGTTTTGAGGTGGCAGCCAGCACTCAACTTAGCCAGTTACCTGCTCCTTTGTTGGAAGAGCAGAGGCACAACTTGGCTCCGGTTTTAGCTCAGATTATCCGTACTTGATTACATCTTACTTGAAATGTCCCGTTCAATATTTGCATCTATACTCAGTTATTTCCACAGTTTGCAGATGTAGGATCAAATGGAGAAAACAGGTAGTGTTGGCAGAAACTGTCTTTGATTTTGGTGCTGTCCACTTTTGCCCAAAACTTTCTTGTAGACTTTTTGGTTGTCAGTGATTCTCATTCCCCTGAATGTACTCAGATTTAAATTATAATAAAACTGGTGTAACTTCACTGTAACTCATTTTAGTCCTTATGAATACATTAAAAAACACCTGGGAGATATAAATCCCAATTTTACCTGCTCTAAAATATCATCCACTCTTTTCTTCTCCACTGGATTTCTCTCCACTGCCTGCAAACATGTTCAGGCAATTGTGGGGGGGGGGGGGGGGCGGGAATCTTCTCTTGATCCTTCACTTCCTATTAAATTCCATTCTATTTTTCACTTTCCCTCCCCCGCCAAATTCTCAAATGAGTGCTCTAAATACCCACTGCCTTCATTCCCCATCACTCATTTATTTCCTAAGCCCTAAATCTGGATTCAATCCTCTACTGAATTGTATTTTTTTAAGTCAACAATTACCTTCTAATTACCTCATTCAGTGGATATTACTATCTTTATTTACCTTGAATTCTTTGAAGAATGGTCTACCTACTTTCTTCCCTACAACACCTGCGCATTCCTGCCTGTTTCTGCTCCTCTGGTAAATGACTTGCCCTTCTCTTTTCTTTCCATTTAAAGCCTTTCCATCTGGCATGGCACAGTGGAAGTCCCCTCTTCTTTATGGAGCTTTCTCTTCTCAATCTAATCTATAATGACTGTGCTATCTGGGTGATTCTCCCCTAGTCATGATCATCAGAAGGACCTGAGAAACACTTTAAACAAATACAGAGCACAAACTTTACTCTAGGGCCTTATGGTTTAAAATCTCCAGTGGGGACCTTAATGTGGCCCACTTTGTAAATCTCATCAGAAGATACTGAGGTGTAAGTGCAACTGGTTGAGATCTATTGATTATCCTCAATCCCCATAATTTAGTATTTTCTGTACATTGACCATTTAGGGACTATGTACTGAATTGATTTTATTATTTTCCTTGTTCACCTTCATTATAATTCTTGTGCTTATACTTTTTGTTAGTGTATTGCATTGGATTAATGGTAAGCTGTTGGTGGACAGATAATGTACAAAACCTTTTGAGGTCCATATTCAACTCAGGTCTATATAGAAAAATCACATGGGGCACCTGGGTGGCTCAGTCGGTTGAGCGTCCAACTTCGGCTCAGGTCATGATCTCGCTGTCCGTGAGTTCAGGCCCCGCGTCGGGCTCTGTGCTGAGTGCTCAGAGCCTGGAGCCTGTTTCGGATTCTGTGTCTCCCTCTCTCTCTGACCCTCCCCCTCCCCCATTCATGCTCTGTCTCTCTCTGTCTCAAAAATAAATGAACATTAAAAAAATAAAAATAAAAAAAGAAATATCACATAATATGGTGTCATATTCAATTATTGTCTACATTGAGATATTCCTAATCTTTATACTTATTGTTGTAATTTTTGCTTTAATTTCAATTTACATGACTAATCCCTCTCAAACAAAGGAAGTATTGTGGCTTTCCTTCATACCAGATTTTCAGTAATTTGGTAAGTATGAACTCAGAAATAACAGGGAGTCTTTTCACCATTTGTAGTAAAGTTAAAAGTTTTTTCTATTAATAAAAATTAATGCAGGAACTTGATAAAGTCTTATATATCACAGAGCATTGGTGATATAAACCAAAATGATTAATGGTGTGCTACACATCCTCCTTACATAGTTTAAAAAGCTATGAGCAGTGTTAGTTTTCTCAGTGTATTCGGTCCAAATCAACCACAACTGGAAAAAATGGATTTCACTGAAATATTCCTTGTTGTTAAAAAAGAACACTTGACTTTTTTTTCATAATGCTTTAAGCAAATTTATAGAAGGCAAAGTTTCCAATAAATATTAAGCCCCAAAACATGTCTTATTTTCCTAACCTTTGTTAATATACACACTTACTTTTGATGGCTGTTTGAATTTCTTGTTTAAATTGAAAATGTATGTTGTATACCATCAGTGGAGCATAGCTAGGACAGAGTGAGTATATTTTCCAACTGTGGAAATACATTAAAGACATCTTTACATCATATTTCTTTAATGTTTATTTCTGAGAGAGAGAGAGAAAGAGAGAGAGAGTGAGAGAGAACAAGAAGGGGAGGACAGAGACAGAGAAAGACACAGAATCTGAAGCAGGCTCCAGGCTCTGAGCTGAGCCAGACTCCAGGCTTGAACCCACGAACTGTGAGATCATAACCTGATCCAAAGTTGGACACTTAACCGAATGAGCCACCCAGGCACCCCTACATTGTCGATTTAATTTTCTGTTAAGAGATTTTTTTTGGTTTGATTCATTTGTTAGGACTATTTCAGTGTGTTTTATAATGTATAAACACTTGTAATTTTTAATAGCTACATAATATTTCATATATTTCTAAATCATTTTCTGCTTATACATTTATTGTATTGTTGGGCTGTCTTCAGTATTTTACCGATATAAAATTCTCAATGTGAACATCTGTGTAAAACTTTTTCGTTGTGGGCAAATTCCTCTAAATGAAAATATCAGGTACAAAAGTGATTACTTAAAATGCAAAAGAGACAATATCATCAACTTCCTAGAATAAAATCTAAATTCTTTTTTTTTTTTATTTTAGAGAGTGAATGAGGGAAAGGGGCAGAGGGAGGGAGAGAGAGAGAGAGAGAGAAAGAGAGAGAAAAAGAATCTCAAGCAGGCTCCACACTCAACACAGAGCCCAATGCAGGGCTCGATCCCATGACCCCAGGATCATAACCTGACCCAAAATCAAGAGTTGGATGCCCAACCAAGTGAGCCACCCAGGTGCCCCTAGAATAAAATCTGAATTCTTTACAGAGCTGTACGTGATCTAGCTCTGGCTATGTCTCCAACCTTATCTAGTACTATTCTCTAGCTCACTCTGTTCCAGCCTCACTGGGTTTCTATTTATCACTTAAAAATATCAAGTTCTTACCCAGATCAAAATTGAGGCTTTTACTCAACTTTTCATTTGACTGGTTCTTCTAATCTTTCGGCTCTCAGTCACAAATCACCTCCTGAAAAAAGTCTTCTTAACCTTACCCTACCCCAACTTTACTGTCATATCACCCTATTTCTTACCACAACCTGCAATTACCTTGCTCCATTATTTATTTTTTGTCTGTCCCCTCCCCCACTCTAAAGTAAGCTCCTTGGAGGTAGGAACCTTATCTAATATTCTTCAGTATATTTTTGGCACATAGAACAGTACCTAAAACACAGATGTTCGGCAACTATTTGTTGAATAAATGAAGGGAAAATTTGATAACTGCATTATATATCGTCAAATGTATAGCCTTTGATTTGATAGTCTTTTCTCCTCGTGAATGATCTAAGTTGATATTTCCTCATTGATATAACCCAGAAAATCCATATGTAATATGTCATTCTTCTAAACCTAAGAAATCTCTAGTAGATATAGATTATCACGTATATAATAAGTGCTCATAAAATTGTTTTTAATACAAAAGAGTATAAAGTAAAATGAGAAGGAAAGCCCCCCTTCCCTCCAAGTTCCTTGGCCTGGGAGGAGCCCCTGTTAATACCATAATAATCTATTAATCCTCAAATTGTATCAGGCACAAAATTCATGTGGTTGATTGTTAGGCAGAGTCTAGGGTCCTGTCACCAGAGACTGTGATTTTGTAGATCTAGTATAGTAGATGAGTAGTACATCTTAATATGATCTAGTAGATAGTACATATAAAAGACATCAAGAATAGAAACTGGTTACGTATGAAACATGGATCATAAAGGACAGTGGTGTGTGCACTTTTCTGATTCTTAAGAAGGGAGGACACTGTCGGGGCACCCGGGTGGCTCAGTCAGTTAAGTGCCCGACTCTTGATTTCGGTTCAGGTCGTGATTTCACTGTTCATGGGATTGAGCCCCCCCGCCCCCCCCCGCCCCATTGGGCTCTCCACTCATGGCCTGGAGCCCACTTGGAATTCTCCCTCTCTCCTCCTGCCCCTCTCCTGCTCTCTCTCCCTCTCAAAATAAATAAATAAACATTAAAAAATTTTTATAAAAAGAATGGAGGACAATGTGATTACCAGATGTCGGAATGTTTCTGGTGTACAATTACAGAAAGTAAAAAGTAGTCTCTACAAAAATGTAGTTTGGGAAACAATAGCCAGGCAAAATGGAAGTCAAAGAATAAAAAGATAACTGATAACTTAGAGAAATATATTAAAGAATACAGCCTCAGAAGACAAGATTTTGTTGGAATTATTATTCATGTTTACTCACTAATGACATTTAGATAACCTTTACTAACTCTTAAGGCAAATGGTGAAAAAGCAGGAACTTGCCCAGGAGAAGAAAGCCCCCGGAAAATACAGAAATAAATCCTCAGGCTGACTCCATGAGTGTTCAGTTGATCTAGTTCATGTTTTTACTGTAGTGCTGACTTCAAAGGAAACTCCCTGAAACTTCACAAATACTGACTTCTTTCAGAAGCTGGTAATATGAAGCAAAACAAAGTTTCCAACAACTTAGTTGTGATGAATTGTACTTGAGAACAGACAGTTCCTGTTAGAAGTAACTGTACCCTATCATGTAACCCAGCAAGCTGTCCTGGATCACCACACTTGAGAATTTCAGGTTTGTGTTTTCTAAGTTTTCTATTGTAAGGAAAGTCACTCTTTACAATGGCCATCTCTTTGGAACAGAAATCACAGGCCTTACCTGTGAAATAGGTATCATAATAGTCAGAGGTGTGTGTGTATGTGTGTGTGTGTGTGTGTTTGTGAATGTGTGTGTGTGTGTGTGTAAGAGAGAGAGAGAGAGTGAGAGAGAGACAGACAGAGACATTAATGAATATAAACTATAAAAGGAATGATTTATACTCCATAAAAATGACAACCGGAAAGCTTGGGTGGCTTAGTAGGTTGAGCTTCTGACTTTGGCTCAGGTGATTTCACCGTTCATGGGTTTGTGCCCCATATCCAGCTCTGTGCTGACAGCTCAGAGCCTGGAATCTGCTTCAGATTCTGTGTCTCCCTCTCTCTCTGCCCCTCCACTTCTCGTGCTTTGTTTCTCTTTCTCAAAAATAAATAAACAGTAAAATTTTTAAAAATGCACAACCATTTTTTTCTTATTGGATGATATAAATATGTAACAACTAGTGAAGCTGCTGCCCAAGAACTCTTTCCAATCTGTTTTTGGAATTGAGAGTCCTGAAGATTGAACATCTGCAAAATTCTCTTTGAGAATTATTCACTTATTCAACAAATATTTACTGAATGTCTGCTATGTGCCAGGCATCGTTGTAGGTGTGTGGGATATATCAGTGCACAAAACTGAGATCCCTGTCCTTGTGCTACTGTTATTTACATCCTACTAAGGGAGAGAGAGAGAAAAACATAATAAATAGATACATAAATAACTGAGATAGCGTATTAGAGAATGGTAAGCATAGGGAAAAAGGAAACAAGTAGAGCAGGATGACAAGGATCAGGAATGTTGGTGGGCAAGATAGTCTAGGAGGGTAGGCAGGGCCAGGCTCATTGAGGTCATGAGTTTTGAACAAAAATCAGAAGGACATGAAGGAGCTCAGTTCTGTGACTGGGAGGGGGGCTGGCGAGGAGTACTGCAGCCTTAATAGGCAGCTACACAAAGGCCTGTCTGGTTGGTATGGGGAGGAACAGGAGTGGGCAGAGGGGGTCAAGCTGTGATCCAGCCCCAATAATAGCTGTGGCCAGAGTTATCTTGAATTAGGCCAAAATGACCAGGTCTTTATATTCCCACAGTGATGTGTCACTGGATGTGGGCCACCTTGGAATGGTTGTGAACTTGAACAAGGTAGCTCTCATCAGCTGAGGGGTTTGAGAGCAGTGGGCTGTCTACTGACATCATTCCCAGCAGCCTTTATTAAAGGAACCGCTGGGAAGTATACCTCAGCATCAATCCCAGGGTGGGGGTGGGGGGTCCTCATTCCCAAAGTCACCTGTGGTCCACGAGGGCTGCTTCAGCATGATTTCAGCATTCCAACCTCCTGGAAGAAGGGAAAGAAATAAAAGGGAATATCCTTGTGGTTGCACGCACTACTTCTGCTCACAGTTTATTGCTAGAATCTAATCATATTGCCATTCCTAGCTTCAAGAGAAACTGGGTTATAGGTTTTATATGTTATTTTATTCTTGGTGGTCTAGGATAGCAAACAAACAAAAGGATACCGAAGTATAATAGTCTCTACTACTATCATATTCCCCATCTTTGTTGGGAAGAGAGTGTGGCTTCAACACACATGACTACAAATGAAATGCAGTCCTATGAGCTCACTCAGGATTTTGTACTTTGGAGCATTGGGAAATTGAGAGATAGTACAGAAACAACATTCTCTTGAGGAGCTTATAGCAAAGAAGCCTTCAGGGGAGAAGGATAACCAGTAATTATACAGATGAGGTGTAGAACCTGTGAAGTTTGGAAACTGACATGATCAGATTTGTGTCTACAAGCTGGTAGGGTTTGGAATCAGTCAAGTGGCATTAGGTCAGCATAAACTACTATGGAACTGATTCCTTCTTGAAGTTCTCCCTTGTCTTGCCTCTTCTGAGTGTTCTGTCTTCTTTACTGGCTTTTCTTTCCAATTCTTGACCCTTTCATGTTCTGCCTGGGTTCTGCCCTAAGTCCTCTTCTCTTCTCATACTCAATTACAATGTATTCTTTCCTTTGTTGGGAATATGATGATCTTCAAACCCAGAAATATGTCCATCTGAACATCACCATTTTATTGAATTGGATAAATGTGATGGAGTACAAACATTAAAGATTTTATTTTTCTCCCTTCTCTGTCTTCAGTTGTGCTATATCAGCTTTCCCTTAGTAGGTAGGTTCTTCCTAACGTGTCAAAAAGATCCCACAGCTTGCTGGACACTTTTGGTTTAGTCCACTTAAAACTCTAATCACATCCTTACTTTTCCGCCAGCCAAGGCTTGACCCAGGGACAAAGGAACTTCAGAGTCAGTTCTTTTACTCTTTCTCCCCTTTCTCTTCTAATTCACTGGATTGGAGATCACTAGGAAGAAAGATAGAATTTTCTGTGGAAGACCTTTGGCTCTGTCTAGTCCTGTTCTCTATAGCTGGATTCTGCCAAGGTTATGGCCTCTGCCTTGTAGATGGTGAGTGAGGTTTTTTCTTGTTACTTCTTAGAGTCACCTTGGTCCCCTCTGATGCTAAGGACCTCTTTCAGCCTCTTCTCCACTTAATGTTTATGTCTCTCCCAACTGTGGGAGCTAGTTTTGCAAGCCCTGTAAGGCTATTGTCTCTGTGTCTGCTAATACATTGGGAGGGGAAAATGGATGTCAAGTGAGAAAGATGATTAAGGGCAGCATGGAATCCATAAGCTTGAGAAGCAACTCCACAAGGACAGACAGAAACCTGTCTCTGACCTTGCCTCTGACCTTGGTGATAAGGGTATCTTGCAAAGGCTGGGGCTCATCAGCACAGAGCTAAACACACTCACAGGGACCGGAAGTAGGAGGAACTGAAGGAGGATCCATGGGAAGATTGAGCAGTTGTAGACCCTGCAAATCTCTCAAGAATCTTCCCTGTGGCCCACTGTACCTGGAAACATACAAGAAAGTAAATTCTAGGAAATGTTCCACCTTGCCAGGATGATAAATTAAAAAGCCATCACGCACTGGAGAATCTATATTAGGCAAGGTGGTCTCATTGGTGAGATGACATATGCACAGAAACTGAAGCGAGAGAATGGGTCAAGAGAATAAATGAAAGATAACCAAGATATGCAGAGGCTGTAAGGCCATAACATCAGGATGGAAGATTCTGGAGAAGAGACAAACACAAGAAAAAGAAAGGGCAAGATCCAGGTTAGTGTCAGGAATAGTTGGAACTAAGGCCTTAACATGACCATGGCTCTATTCCTGATATTCTGTTTCTCTCTGTGTCAACTTCATGCTTTTTAAGACTGGTTTTCTCCACCTCGTGGAAACATGGTCACTGATAGCATTTAAATTATACATCTTATTAGTTCAGCCACCAGAGAGAAATGGTCTACGTGTTTTCTGTGACAGTTCATCAAAACATTAGGAGGAAATTAGTCATTGGCCTAACTTGGGTTAGTTGCCCATCCCTGGACCGATTATGGAGTCCAAAAGGCTGTGGTATGGTATTATCTGTTCCTGCATAACAAATTACTCCAAACTTTAGCAACTTTAAACAAGAGCGAGCATTTTTTATCTCACAGTTTCTGTGCAACCAGAACTTAGGAGGAGCTTAGCTAGGTGGTTCTATCTTAGGTTGGAGCTGGGGAAGTCTCTGATGAAGCTGCAGTCAAGATATCAGCTACAGCTGCAGGCATCTGAAGACTTGACCAGGCTGAAGGATCACTTCCAAGGGGACTCATTTACATGCCTGCTAAGTTACTGCCAGCTGTTGGCAGGAGGCCTCAGTTCCACATCACGTGGACATCTTCACAGAACTGCCTCATTGTTCTCAAGGCAACGCATCTGGCTTACCCCAGAGTGAGTACTCCAAAGGAGCAAGACAGAAGCTGTAATATTTTTTTTCTGTAAAAAAATTTTATGTTTAAAATTATTTTAATTTGCGGGAGAGTATAATTGCTATACACATTATAAAGCTCAAATACTTTCTCTGATCGAGATATGGAAGTCATACTCTGTTTTTCTTTACTATTCTAATTATTACCCAGGTAAGCCCTATTTAGTGTAGGAGGAGATGACACAAGTGTGGGAAAGCAGGAGGTGAGGCTCACTGGAGGTCAGCTGCGGGGCCACATACAGGGCACTCGAACTGGCACAACCTGTGTTAGGATTCTAGACTTTGCGGCCAGAGTGGAAATGGAATATAAATGCGTGTGAGAACATTCAACTCCCTTGAGTGAAGGAATTACTACTATACGCATGAAGAAGGTGAAAGAGAAGTTTCTAGAAAAATTGGGGGAAGATTGCTGGGGGAAAAACTATTGTCTGTTACTAGTGAGAGTGTTAGTAATTCCCTTGTTCATACCTTGCTCATACCTTGCCCTTCTTTGGTACCTCTTGGTACTACATCTCAATTGTTCATTTACAAATATTTCACTTTTACTAGATTATAAGATCTCTTCCTTCATATTTCAGTCTATATCACCAAGTACATTGTCTGGCACCAAGCAGACAACCAAAAATGTGTGAACTCAACTGAACTCAACAGACAGAGGATATGAACAAAGCTCTTAAATAATTAAGGGCATGTTTAAGGTGAACACAAACTTAACATCAAATCTCAAACTAGAAGGTGCTTCCCGACACTTGAAAGACATATCCTTTAGATGAAATGAATTAAAGACTGATGGAATTTGTACCTTCAAAAGGTAGAACAAGGTAAAGTATAAATAATTTATATGTTAAATATTAAATAAAGAAAAGTGTCTTAAATAAATATTAGGACTCATATTTGTTGGTGCAAGAAACAGATGCCCAATGACACGAGCTTAACAATAAAAAAAAAAAGGTTTATTGGAAAATAATTGGAGTAATTAATTGAATCCAAGAGGTGCCTGATCCTCAAGAACATAAGCACTAGCTGGAGCACAAAAGGAAACTCAGAAATTCTTCTCCTTGGGACCTGTATCTCTGCCCCTCTTACCACATCTCCTTTACTTTCCCAGGGAAGACCAGCTTTCTTGTTTGCAGTCTACATGTCAGTAGGAACAGTTCCCAAGTTAGCGTATGTAGTGTAGCCACTTATGTTTGCTCCTCTCAGTTCCAGTTTTAGAATTTCTGAGGAAGGAATCAATAGGCCTGTTTAAGGCCAAGTGCCCTCAAGACCAACTGATCATGCCTGGGAACAACGTCATGTTACAGGAATATTGCTAAACCTTCTGCAACCTTACAAATTGGACAAAGGGGTGACAGTAATTCCTGGAAAATAGTTTCTGGGTAGACAAAATCATAGGTATGTGCGCAATGATGATTTAGATAAGTTAAGGGATGACATATTCATTATAAAACATGGAGGTTGTTCAAGATCCAACAATAGTTCCTGGGGTTTGATAAGAAATCACAAGATAGTCTCAATGGCACTGTAAGAAATGACTAGCTGGAATCTTGGTCCAAGACAAGGTGGCATTTCTCATGCTTTAGTCATTTTATCGCAGTATCATCATGGCTATAGTGAAAGCACTGTCTTCATTGCTACATCTAATGAAAAGGGTTTAATTAAGATTTTAATTTCCTTTGCTGACATGTTGAGGAAGTTTTCAGGAAAGATCAACCACAGATTACAGCTTTAACTATAGTGTTTAGCCATAAAGGAGGATTCAGATGGCTTTTGTAACACCTACCTCCTTGTAGGACTTTAGTGACAACAGTAGACTTGCTAATAGCTAACTTCGGCATCCGGGAGTTTAATGCTTATATTTAAACTCAAATGTCTTCTGACACTACCTACTCTTTTTGTCTAGTGTACTTTGGAAAAAAAGACAGTGTTCTCTAAAAGGTGTAAAAACTTCCATTACAAATGTTGTTATTATGGTAAAATAGAAAACTTAAAACTACTGAATGTGAAGGCATAGAAGATTACGTTCCTGATCTGGTTTTTAGAAGGAATAGAAGGTCAGAGTGAAGTTATCTCTGCAAAACGTTACCATCCTCGTCTGGGCTGCTATAACAAAATGGCAGAGACTGGGTAGCTTATAAACAACAGACACTTGTTGTCTCACAGTTCTGAAGGCTGGGGAGTCCAAGATTAAGGTGCTGGCAGATTCGGTCAATAGCTGGTAAGAGCTGACTTTTTAGATGGCTGTATTTTTGCTGTAACTCTCATGGCAGAAGGGGCATGGGAGCTTTCTCTGGTCTCTCTCATAAGGACAGTGATTCCATTTATGAGGGCTCTGCCTTTGTAACCTACCTAATAACCTCCCAAAGACCCCCTCTCCTAATACCATCTCCTAGTACCATCACCTTGTAGGTCAGGATTTCAACATATGAATTTGGGCAGAACACAGACATTCAATGTACAGTAGTTACTATTACACGAATGGCTTCTAAGCAGCAGGGATGTTGTATGTGTGTCTTGAGGGTAGTGGGGAGACTGGGAAGAATGAAGACTATTCTTAGATCCCTTTTTCAATTCTGCCAAATCCAAACATTCTATTTTACTATTTTTCATAGTCTATATTCACCACTTCTTTTGGGCTACAGAGTAGGGGAGGGGCAAAGGGAGAAGGAGAAGGAGAGGGAGAGAGAGAATCCCAAGCAGGCTCACGCTGTCAGCACAGAGCTCGATGTGGGGTTCGATCTCACGAACTGTGAGATCATGACCTGAGCCCAAATGAAGAGTAGGATGCCTAACCGACTGAGCCCCCTACATTCACCACTTGTTAGATGGCACCACTGAAGTCAGCATTACAACCAGGGAAACATGATCTCAACAACATGAGTGTTCTCTGCTCCTTTCTGCCTTTGTGTGGTCTGAGGTAGGAGGAAGCATAAACCAATCTCCTCCACTGCCTGTTGGATTGGCTTGCTCATTTCCCCCCCTGGCTTCAAGGTTCCCTGGTTTCAGGCTTTTTCACATTGCTGACTATGACTTATGCTCTCAGTTCTTTCCATCAAGGTCTACCTTCATCTGCAGTCTTGTCATTCATTTGGTTTCCACTTTGATTTCAAGTGTTGATGTAATAATGATCGTCTCACACTCATCAATGCCAACATTTATAGCCAATTATAATTATGCTTCTATTTCCTTTTTTTTTTAAGTATTTATTTATTTATTTATTTATTTTGAAAGCCAGAGGAGAAGGGAGAGTATGCACGCATGTGAGAGAGAGAGAAAGAGCAGGGAAGGGGCAAACAAGAGAGGGAAAGAGAGAATCCCAAACAGGCTTCATAGTGTCAGTGTGGAGCTCAACATGGTCCTCAAACTCACAAACCCTGAGATCATGACAGGAGGAGAAATCAAAAGTAGGATACTTAACTGACTCAGCCACCCAGGTGCCCCGATTCTATTTCCTTTAAATAATCAATGGTCAACTCCTAAAACTGAGTTCCAGAAATTTTGGCAGAATTACATTTTTTTCTATCTTCTTTTTCTTTTTTGAACCTTCATTATCAAAATGTCACACATTTTATAAAATCTGTGTGTTCTCTCCACTTGTGAATATAATATTTAAAAATGAATGATAGACAAAGTAAGTGTACTCTAAGCTTCTGGGTAATTACCCCACCCGGTGTCTAGAGTCTAGATGAGAAAAATTATAAAGCTTTTGTCAGTCACATAGAGGGACAGACAACCAAAAAGGAGGTAGGACCATTAAATTCTGTAAGACTCTACACAAAGATGGGGAGACAGAGTCCCAGACAAAACTAGAATTCACTTGTTTGGACCTGCCCAGCATTAGTCATTTGTCAGCCTGATTATACAGTAATCAAAAGCTTAGCAGTAACAAATTACATAGTGTTAAGAAATCCTTCAAATGGATTTGTCCCTAAATTCATGGCTTTCGTTGTGTCATTATTTTTGTAGCATTTATGTTGTGGTTTAAATTAATACTTCACTATGTTCTATGTTTCCTTTTTAAGCATGTTCCCCCAAATCCCTCCAAAACACTTTCTGAGTTAAGAGTTTGCCCATGGAACAAAGTGAGTTCTACACAACATTTGCTAAATGAATGAAGATTAAATGGGACAAAATGTTAGCTCCTTTAATCCAAGGGCGCTTAACTTTTTTTGTGTCCAGACCCTTCTGGCGGCCTAATGAAGCCTATGGACCCTTCTCAGGATAGTGTGTTTAATGCTCAAAATAAAATAAATAAGATTACAAAGGAAATCAAATATATTGAAGAAACAAAGTATTGTATTTTTAAAAACTGAGATAAAATAGCACATAAGTTTCTTTATCAACCCATTAAATTAAATGATCATGCCCAATAACTACCATATTTTCAAAGTCGTGATGAATATAATGATACATTGAGATACCTGTAACAACTGTAATGAGATATGAAAGTATCTGAAATTTATATTGGTGACAGTGTCTGTGCTAAGGTTTCTACCCCCAGATGTTGCCGGCATCTGTTCCATGACCCTGGGTTTGTGTCCTTTGTTTTCTGGGCCCCAAGGCAACTCTACTTGTGCACAGAGTCTCTCAAAGTCTCTCCTAAAGATAACCTTTCAGACTTCTGCTTTTTGCTTTTCATTTCCTATAAGCAATTCTCAAAAAGTCCCGTATTCCCAGTCTCTCAAGAGGAAAAAGTGACACTTGTCACTGGCCACTGACATCTTAATAGAAAATGTAGAGGGGTCAGTAGGTAGCAAATACATTTTAAGGTGAAGCTTGTAACAAACTCTTTTATCTAAGACCTGACCCCAGTTTAAATATTAAAGATATTCCCAGGGTTCAATTCTAAGCAGTCCTCATTTTTCTCTATAATCTTTAATAATGCCCAGGCTTGGTTTTCCGAGGTTCTTCATTTCACTCTCTGCTTCCTTCTTTGGAGAGCTGGCTCCTGCATTTTATGTTGTCTTTCTCTTGGTCGGAAGACAATCGTGAATAGCCAGTGTGATGGTTAATTTTATGTGTGAGCTTGGCCAGGCTATGGTATCCAGCTGTTTGATCAAACACCAGGCTAGATGTTGCTGTGATGGTATGTTTAAGGTGGGATTAACATTTAAATCAGTACACTTTGAATAAAGCAGATTATTCTCTATGATGTGGGTGGGCCTCATCCAACTGGTTGAAGGCCTTAAAAGAAAAGACTGAGGTCCTCCCAGGAGGAAAGAATTCAGCCTCCAGACTGCCTTATGGATTCTTCTCAGGGTCTCTAGCTGCTGGTCTGCTCTACAGATTTCACTCCTGCCAGCCTCCACAACTGTGTGAGCCAATTCCTTAAACTATCTCTCTCTCTTTGCATCCTAATGGTTCTGTTTCTCTGGAGAACCTTATTCAGATTCATTGCTCTTTATTTGGGCTTCTCCTACCCTTATGGGATTTGGACCTTTCCCCACCAATACCTATATCTGCCTGACCTAAACATGACTTTTGTCATTTCTTGGAATATTGCACACTTTATTTTCCAGCAGCCCTTGCTGGCATCAGTCCGCAGCAGCATCAATATTCTCCTAACCTTCTCCCATTATTTTTGATTCTCCTCTGTCTTCTTCTCAGCCTGAGCTGGTGAGGTCCCAGAAAGTCTTATGCCTGAGTCTGGTTATGAGAAGAATTTTGTTGCTTCTAAATATACCTCTCAATGCTCTCGATATGTCATTAATCCTAACTACTAGAACAGGGATATTTTCTCTGGTAAATGAACAGATTCATAATCTGATTTTCAATCTGTTTCTTATGAATTGATTAGTAGGAGGCAGTCATCTAGGACTAGCGCATTTATGATTGAAGTAATGAAACAGACTTTCCAAAACCAACAAGGTTGAGGGCCGTGGAGAATTCGGTAAAGGCACTTATGTTAGTTTCCTAGAGCAGCTGTACCAAATTACCTCAAATTTGGTGGCTTAAAACACCAGAAATGTATCCTCTCATAGTTCAAGAGGCCCAAAGTCCAAAATCCAGCACTTCTCTCCAGAGGCTTTAAGGACGAGCACTTCTTTGCCTCTTCTGGCTTCTGGTGATTATTGGCATTCCTTAGCTCCTTCTGCTTAGGGTCTCATCACTGCAATCTGCTTCCGTCTTTACACCCTTTTCTTCTGTGTATCTATGTCGAATTTCCCTCTGTATTTATCATGCGTTGGCATTTAGAGCCCACCCATACAATCCAAGGCGATGTCATCCTAAGGCAGCATTCACAGGTTCTGAAGATTAGGGTGTGGACAGACCTTTGGGGAGCCTTTTTTCAACCTAACACACACAGCATCCTTTTGCAACAGCCACCTCCCTCTTTGACTTCTTTTTAACTGCAAGAGTACTTTCTCATAAAAGTTCTATCTGCAAAATGCAGGCTGAGTTTTTCAAAACGGGTCAATATAACATGGAAAATACACATGCCACAGAATGGGGCTGGAGAAATACCCTATCAAGTCAAAAGTTTTACCTCCACATTCTAAGCAGATTTCTTTGCAGGTTTTATGATACAAGGCAGAGATTTGATAAGAAACTGACCCTGAGAAAGCTTGCCATACCAAATGCATCAAAACAAGGCCAAAGGGCACACCTAGGTGGCTCAGTCTGTTAAGCGTCTGACTCTTGATTTCAACTCAGATCATGTTCTCCCGGTTTGTGAGATTGAGCCCCATGTTGGGCTCTGCACTCACAGTGTAGAACCTGCTTGGGATTCTCTCTCCCCCCTCCTCTCTGCCCTTCCTCTGCTCTCTTTCTCTCTTTCAAAATAAATACATAAACATTAAAAACCAAAAAAAGGTCCAAAAACCAAGAGTGCCCATCATTTGACTTCTGGTGACCCTAATTATTCACAAGATCATGAAATCCAAATGTATAATTTCAGGTCCAAGATGAAATCAATGCTCTAGTAACATAATGTTTGTAACACTATCAATATGTTGGCTAGAAGTGCAAGAAAGAACTCAGAACTAGTTGTCATTGATTAACACTTGGCAAAAGAATTGACATTTACCGTGTGAAAAACACCGTTTGTATGAATACGTATGATTATATTCAATGAAAGTTATGGCTTTGCCTTGAATCATTACTTTGCATGTGAAAATCTGATTTCTGTATCCCACTTTTACTGACTGATGCCTATACTAGTGAATGCTCATATTCTTGGGTTGTGTGTATTAGTTCCCACTTCAGTTTTGGGGAGAAAGTTATTTTTCCATATACAGGGTTTCCCTAGAAGATTGCTTTGGCTATTAGAGGGTGCTGTTGGTCAAGACCCTGAGAAAGCATGAAAATTTTTTTCTGATAGTAAAAGCAATAGCACTTTAGCAAGTATTACTAGTGAGAAAATGCTCTGACTAAGCCTTCACAGATGTTCACCCTTTTTTTTTGGCTGTTATTTTGGGTTCACATTATCAGCAGGAACCAGAAGTATGATTCTCTCTTGACCCTCAATTTTAGCAGGAAATGTACATTGAAGAAGCGTATGGATGGGGGAAATAGGATTACAAAATACCAGCAGCAGCAGTATAATCAACGTGCTCAACAGAAGATATTTTCTTATTTTAAAGTATCCCTGAGTCTTTATTTCAATCCTACAGCAAAATTGCATTCTCAAACTTCTTGGTTTAGAGAAGACTCAAAGGGTGGTCTGTGTTGCCCAGGCTTTCTCAGCACACAATATAAGACACTGTGTAGGAGAAAATACATTCCACATTAGGCCAAGTGACTTCCCTACTAGTTAAAGAATGAGATGAACTATATTTCTCCTTTGATTGAAGCAGATTAGACTTTGTTGTCAAGCATGATGGTTATCTTTAAACCTCGTGCACATGTTCTTCAATATTTTATTTCTAACGTCACCTGAATTTGTATTTAAGACAAGAGTGTTTTTCCTACAGTACAACTCATTTTTATAACTCTCAGAACATCAAAAAAACTTTGAAATGATAAAAGCAAAGAAATACTTCTTTGTTCTCTTCTTTTTAATTTTTTCCTGCATCAAAAGTCCTTTGGATTTTTTTTCTTGACTTTATCTGAAGGTAATATGCACACTCAAGTACTAAAGAGAATTGTTGTAAATGTGTCTGCATTTGTGGTTTCAATCAAAAGGAAGAGACCTCTGAAAAAAGATTACAGTATTCTAAATTTTCTTGCCAAGAAGAAACATTGTATGAATTCCAAATTCATGTTAGTTACCTACTACAAAAGCCTTATCAAGCTAAATATCTTGTGAATCTGTATCTATATCCCATCTGTATATCTATATCTATATAAAATTTGGTGTATTGACAGACTCTTATCTGTTACATCAGCAATTCAAATTTGTGCTTATATTTAAGCTACCCAGCATGCCAACTAAAGGGTTAGTACTGCCATTTTGGTTTAATGTACGAGGTGATGTTCATGGTTTGGAATAGGGATAGCAGAATTTCACGGATGTCAACATGCTCAGATGATTAACTCCTCAAAAAAAAAAAGATTCTGGGTAACTATTACATTAGGTTGACATGATAAGTTTATAAGATTGTAATCCACAGTTATTGTTATGAATCTGTCTAGCACTCTCTCCAATATAAAAATAATATACCCAGGAATCAGGAGACTAAATAGTATACTAGGAAGAGTATGGGCTCCCCTGGTAAGGGCAACAAAAGCAAAATTAAATTATTGGGGCTATACCAAAATAAAAAAGCTTTTGTACAGTGAGGGAAACCATCAAAAAGCAATCTACTGAATGGGAGAAGATATTTGCAAGCGAAATAGTCAATAAGGGGTTAATATCCAAAATACACAGAGAACTCAATCCACCCCCAAATAATCCAATTAAAAATGGACAGAGGACCTAAACAGTTTTCCAAAGAAGATATACAGATGGCTGACACATGAAAAGATGCTCAACATCACTAGTCATCAGGGAAATGCAAATTAAAACCACAATGAGTTATCACTTTACACCTGTCAGAAAGGCTAAAGTAAAAAACACAAGAAATAACACATTTTGGCAAGGACATAGAAAATAAGGAATACTCGTACACTGTTGGTGGGAATACAAACTGGTGTAGCCATTGTAGAAAACAGTTTGGAGGTTCCTCAAACAATTAAAAATAGAAATACCAGGGGTTCCTGGGTGGCTTAGTTGGTTAAGTGTCTGACTCTTGATCTCAGCTCAGGTCATGATCTCACGGTTCGTGGGATCAAGCCCCATGACAGGCTCTGTGCTGATAGCACAGAGCCCGCTTGGGGTTCTGTCTCTCTCTGCCTCCCCCCGCCCCCCGTCAAAATAAAGAAATAAGCTTAAAAAAATAGAAATACCATATTCCACTACTTGATATTTAACCCCCAAAATGAAAACACTAATTCAAAAAGATATATGCACCCCTATGTTAATTAATAGCAGCATTTTTTACAATAGACAAGAGGTACAAGCAACCCAAGTGTCCATCCATACATGAAATGGATAAAGAAGATGTAGTATGTACACACACACACACACACACACACACACCCAAAAGAATATTACTCAACTATGAAATGGAACGATATCTTGCCATTTGGGATGACATGGAAGGACCTGGAAGGTATAATGCTAAGTGAAATAAATCAGACAGAAAAAGGAAAATATCAAATTATTTCACTCATATGTGGAATTTAGGAAACAAATGAACAAAGAAAAAAAGAAACAAACAAAAACCCTGGACTCTATAATATAGAGAACTGATGGTCACCAGAGGGGAGGTGGGTGGAGGGGATGGGTGAAATAGATAAAGAGGATTAAGAGCACACTATCATGATGAGCACTGAGAAATGTAGGGGCACCTGGGTGGCTCAGTCGGTTCAGTGTCCGATTTCGGCTCAGGTCATGATCTCGAGGTTTGTGAGTTCGAGCCCCACGTCGGGCTCTGTGCTGACAGCTTGTGGATTCTGTGTCTCCCTCTCTCTCTTCCCCTCCCCTGCTCATGCTCTATCTCTCTGTCTCTCAATAATAAATAAATGTTAAAAAATTTGAAAGAAATGTATAGAATTGTTGAATCATTATATTGTACACTGGAAACTAATATAATACTGTATGTTAATTATAATTGACTATAAAAATAAAAATAATGCATTATAGAAATGAAACGAAAGTGAGAAGTAGAAACATATTATGAAATAAAAAGGAGAATTTAAAATACATCATGAGATTCACAAGGGAGCTAAGTATGGAATATAATAATAGGGGTTAGTATGTTTTACAAAGAAGATAGGATATGACAGTCCTTCAATACACATACTCCTTGGAACAACTGGACTAGATATTCCTCCAAGATTCCTTTGCTAAATAAACTGAATCTCATTTTATGGAAAAATCCATGTCTAGTCATTATTGCAGCTGTTTTCAATGTTCAAGTTAGTAAAATATTTATTTTCTATTACTTTTTTATTAAAATTTCTTTTAATGTTTCATTTATTTTTGAGAGAAAGAGACAGAGTGTGAGTGGGGGAGGGGCAGAAAGAGAGGGATTCACAGAATCCAAAGCAGGCTCCAGGCTCTAAACTGTCAGCACCGAGCCCGATGCGGAGCTCCAACCCATGAACCATGAGATCATGACCTGAGCCAAAGTCAGATGCTTAACCGACTGAACCACCCAAGGGTCCCTATTTTCTATTATCTTAAAGAAAACAAAGAATGAAACATTAAAAAAAAAAAAAAAAAGGACATAGACTTTGGAGTCAGACAAACTTGAATTTGAACTACAGATCTGTCTCTTTTTTTCTGTCTCGGTAAGTTAATGTTCATGAGCCTCTATTTTGCCCATCTTTAAATTATAGTATCAGCTTTTGTAAATTAAGAAAATACATGTAGGGGCGCCTGGCTGGCTCAGTCGGTTAAGCGTCTGACTTAAGCTCAGGTCATGATCTCCCAGTTGGTGAGTTGGAGCTCCGGGTCATACTCTGTGCTGACAGCTCAGAGCCTAGAGCCTGCTCTGGATTCTGTGTCTCCCTCTCTCTCTGCCCATTCTCCACTCGTGTTCTGTCTCTCTCACTCTCAAAAATAAATAATAAAATAGTAAAAAGAATTTACAGGAAAATATGTGTAAAAAGCTTATCAGTGTACTTGATAATATTTTCCTTCTTTTTAAATAGCTTAATTAAATTAAACAACTTTAGATATAGTCTAATAAAGCAAATGTCCCTTCTGTACATACTATAGTCATTAAAATAAACAGATTCCTAGAAAGATATGGTCAGGTGTATTAGCAATTAGGCAGGGATCTCTGAGTAACTTAACTTTTCTTTAAAAATAGTGTAATATAAATACAACATTAGTGGTATAACAATGGTAATAGGCATTTATTGACATAATAATGTCAATAATAGACATAATAGACTATGGTCCATACATTTTGTTATATGCACTATTATTCAATCCTTACAACGATCTCATGAGGCAAATACTATGATTCTCCCCATTTTAGGATGGTTCAGTAGCTTGCTCAGGGTCACACAGTTATTAGTCAGCAGGGCTGGGAGGTGAACTCCATTCTATATGACTTCATCTTGTGGCAGTGATAATAGAAGAGGATGAGCTGAATAGGTACTAAGAGTTACAATGCACTCTACTTCCTGGCTGTTTGGATGAGGGTCTCAGGGAAAAATTAGGGTCAAAGCAAGTAAGTAGATCACTAGTGGTGCACTTCTAGGTAGAAGAGTCGCCAGTAACTTACGACGTTAACCTAAACCCCCCAAAAGTATTTACTGCAAGGTTCCAGAGCTGACCCATAGAACCCAAAGCCAGGAATGCAGCTGATACAGGAACAGAGAAAGTATTTCATTCTCTTCTCTGAACATCTGTTTCATTTGTCTCTGGGCAGATGGGCTTCCTTGGCTTCCAACTCACATAGAACAATTCATGGCTGGCTCACGGCTCCCAAATTTGCATATTTCAGGTTCAGCTACATAGAGACACATTCTCTCTTCTAATTCTAAGGGAATCAAGCTGACCCAGTTGGAGTCAGGTGCCCCCCATCCAAGAAACTGTCGCCAGGGTTGCAGAGTTACATAACACAAACTTAGCCTCTGTGAAATAATCCATGGCAAGGGATCAATCCCCAGAGAAGGGGGTCTAGGCAGACAACTCCATGTGTGGCCATCAAAGCGTCTTTCACTAAGAGGAAATGCCCAGGGTTCTAGGCAGTGGCCCTGTCAAGGAGGCAGTGAACTAGGCCCTTTGCTCTGGAAATGTTTATCTTACTTATGGGAAAAAGTTTGTGAGTATTGGTGGTGAGTTGCAAATGGTTTCATAATTCAAGTCTTTCTGCCTTGAAGATGTCCTTTGGTATAGAACCCACGATGCGTTCTTGGGTATCGACAGTAATTACTTCTTCATGTTATCAAAGATAGATAATGTCCATCTTGCATTATCCCCCCCCCCCCCAATCTACCTTGACTCTAGAAGGTTTTAAGTTTAAATAGCAGAGTGCTGTGGTGTAATGGGGTACTCACAATGTTCGTTTTGGGAGAAAACTTAATGGGTGTGGCAGCTGTAAAAACCTGCCATTTTATAGTTGTAAGCATTTTTTACTTACTAAAGGTTGAGACTTAACCTTACCTGTGGAACAGAGAGTTCCTTCATTTTGGGGAAAATGACATTGCAAAGCAAATTAGGTTCTTTTCCAATGTTCTTGGGGAAGAGACTTCAAGCAGAGAAGTCATTTGGGCAGAGATACATCTAACAAAGCAGTGCTATTTAGTAAATAAATTAGGAAACTTAGGTCTCCACCAATGATATTTCTCTTAGAAATGAGATTTAGCCCTCCATTCTGGCCTCGTTAGGTTAGCTACTCTCTGCAAGGTGAGAAATCCCCAAGGCCAAGGGGACATGCCAAGTTGGAGACTGTTTTCCCACTTCCTGACTGCACTGTGGGCATCAAGGACCCCTTAATTCCCTGCTCAAACATCCACATCCCTTTGCAAACCTCTTCACTGAGTCTGATTTCTTGAGAATACTCTGAGGCACAGAGGTGCGTGGACAGAGCTTAAATGAGTGACCACTTGTGAGACCTTGTGCTTAGGGATGGAGCTCAGTAGAAGCAGAAGAGGGGTGGGCCCAGGACTTCCATTTGTACCCTTGCTTTGGGCACCACAAATGTTAGGGGCGGGCTGCCCTCCGAGGATTAGTTCTCAAAACTTAGACAGAAGCATCACTGGAAGTGTTGGTTTAACATACATACTCCCTGGGCCTTGTCACCAGAGATCCGCATACAATTGGGTCTGGCATCGGGTCCAAAAATCTGTGTTTTAACAAGTCCCCCAGGGACTCACATGATAGCAAACACTTCTTTTGAAAATTTCATTTTCTTCAATCTGAATTTAGAAGCTCTGTGCTCATTTATTTTTTCTTGTTCTTGTAGAGATAGTGTGTACATGCGTATATGTTTTCTTATTGAAGAATTTCCCCTTGGGATGCCGGCAGTAAGAACCTTCCAAAATTACAGGGAATATACTGAGGGCTGACATGTGCACTTCTTGCTGGGGGAGAGACCTAGGGCAGCCTCAGCTGGCACAGGTTGGTGAAGGCAACACTGAGGCTGTGGTGTTAGGACACGAGTATATGGATGGTGGGAAATGTGACAACGGTGGACAATGAGAGTTCTGATGTCTTTTGGAGGCTGTGGCATAAGAACAGTACCTCCCTGAAGAGAAGGGATCATCTAGGGAAGATAGCCTCATGTCAGTATAAGAGGGCTTGGAAGGTGAGCCTTGGGTTGGGGCACAAGAAAATCTCCTGTTCTCTCTTTTGAACTTGGCTTTTTGCCCTGGGGCTGTGGAAATATTTGGATCATTCTTGGATGTAGAAGTCAGGTGGCCCCCACACAGGAAATGGGTGGCATACTCTTGGGATTGCATCCCCGTAGTCTCTATTTGCCACTTCGAAGAAGTGGTAAAAGAATTTACTAGGCTGTTTTTCCCTTTCATTCCTCCTAAACTTAGGGAATTAGGTAAGGAGGAAATTGGTGTCCTCTTTTCCTGGGGTCAGAGCACACTGGTAGGGAGGACTCCTCAGTGCCCAGGAGACTGTCCAGTCTCCAGAGGTCACTATCACTGAGGTGGTAGCATGGTGGAAGACAAAGTGGTGAAGGCTAGCGCTTGAGCAATTACGGTGAGGTGTCATGTGCTTTTTGTAAATTGGTCTGATCTTATCAAGCAATCACAGACTGGGACCAGGGACTTTGGGTCACATTCATGGCCTTTTTGAATGTTTCTTGGCATTTTTATGTGAAGACCACATTATGATGGGAAAAACATGCTGGGTCCATGTGGAACTCTGAAAAGGGCAATTCCTGGAGGCACTTCCTGGAGGCACAGCCCAACACTTTTTCTATCATGCAAAAGAAATGTTCAAATGACACACTTTGCTGTTGGGAATAGTATGGTTAGAAACTCATTTCCAGAGGTAGAGATGCGACAGAAAGTACAGGAAGGTTTTCAGGGTGGTTTATGACCATAAAATGGTGCTTGATGAGGAAGATAAAAAGGAAAGGGGCAGAAACTGAAGTCTGGGTAACACGTTCAAAATGTCGTTAATGAAACAGTCTGCAGTTATTTAAAAGGGAATTAAAACCTGAGGGTCTGAAAAGTCCCCAATATTTGAAACAATGGGGGATTTTTTGGAAGTCATAAGATCATAAGGAATTCAAACTTATCTGATAATTTAAGCTGGTTGGATAAGTTTAGGAAGCCAACAGGATGTAAAGGTAAAATCTGACCATAAACTGAGGCTCACCTCAACATTCACTGGCTTAGTTTTGGAAGTGGATCTGTGCTCCTATTATAAATCGTCTTAAAGAGGTAACTCTGTCCTCTTTGCTTGGGTAAAAAATTATTAACTTTTAAACCCAGGAAGATACAGAAATAATACAATGATAAACCATAAACCTATACTTGATTATTTAAATTCAAGAACAAGTTTAGTGGGGCACCTGGGTGGCTCAGCTGGTCAAATATCCAACTCTTGATTTTGGTTCAGGTCATGATCTCATGGTTCCTGAGTTTGAGCCCCATGTTGGGCTCAGTGCTGACAGCACAGAGCCTGCTTGGGACTCTTTCCCTCTCTCTCTCTCTCTCTCTCTCTCTCTCCCTCTTTCTCTCTGTCCCTCCCCACCCCCCAAATAAATAAATAAACTTAAAAAAAAAAGAATAAGTTTAGTAACTAGACTTGCACTCAATATACAATATACTTCGTATATTGTTCGTATTTTAGGCTTAAGAGGATTTGATCTTCTAAATTTAAAGGTCTGGTTTATTAGGTATATAAAATTGCTTATAATAAAGATTTTATTTATACTGACTGGTCAGGCGATGTAAGCATTTATTATTGTAATTTAGGATGTCTGAGAGAATCTGATTGATTAAATGTACAAATAGGCAAATATTTACAAGAGGGTGAGCTGTCAAATGTAAGAGATATTTGAGGATTAATCAAAGTACAAGTGATTGTTCCGAGATGATATAAAAATGTATAAAGAAAAACAGATTTAAAAGTCCTATTCTAATAAATTGAATATTACTCAAAATACAATTATAAATATGCTTTTCTGTACACAAAAGCCCCCCTCAAATAATAAAAGCTTACTTGGATGTTGTGTAGTGCAAACTCTGGCTCCACTACTCCCTTGCACATGACTTTGAGCAGGTTACTCAATCTCTCTGTTCTTCTTTCCTCATTGTAACATAGAGCTGATATTAGTATTCTCTCAGGGGGTTGAATGAAATGTAGTGAGAAGATATATCCAAAGCACTTCATGTTTAGCACATACTAGGTGCTCAATAATTGAATATCACTCTAATACTATCAATTTTAAGATTTAGAAATTAGTGTGAAATAAATTTTAAGATTTAAAAATCAGTGTGCAATAAATAACCACACATCATTGCTGGGATGCTGGAAGGAGTTTTGGTTAAAGGCCTTACAGATGGAGTGGCTCAGAGGACTGTGGTCTCCAGCACTTGATTCTTGTCCTCAGCAGTTACCCGGCTTTTGAAAATCAACTATTAAAAATTTTTTTTTCCCTTGAATAGTTTAAAATCATCTGTGCTGCAATAACAAATTTCCTAAAAGAAAGGCACAGAAAAATGGCACTACATGGGCATTTATACATGGTGGTGATGGGGTTACAATAAGCAAACCTGCAAAACATAAGAATAAAAAAATATTTGACTTCACAGCAAAGATAAGGATTGTTGCTATGTTCACCTACATTCACATGATGGCAACAATTTGGTTCAAACATGTGATTACTATAGTAAATTATACAGACACGTATGGAAAGTATGCTTGTGACAAAGTCAATTGTTTTGATTTCTTAAGAGATGTGGGCAAGCTGTGTTCCTTCTCACCCTCTCCTATACAAGTGGGATAGAGATTGAGCAGAAATGAACTTGAGAAATAAAAAGCCACATCCTACCTTCTACCCACATCAAAAATTGTTGCACTACTAGAGATTGGGACTGTATGGGAGAGGAAGATACGTTACTATCAGATATTAAATCACAAGTTCAGCTTACTATTTGTAATTGTGAATACTGCACTGCAACTCAGGAAGAAATTGAAGCTCGAAATTAAGCTTGAAAAAGGTGAGAATACAGTTAGCATAAATCTGTGGTTAAAACATCCATGGAATGTGGGAATCACTAAGTATTGTTGATTGCAGCTTCTTATTTTAAATTAGCAGCCCATCTGTTACTATAAAATCATAGAATCAGATGACACTTCACCTGCTTCAAGTCTCTTACCTCCTTCTTAAACTGCTTCTCAATGAGACCCATTTAATTTTGCTTTTCATAAAGATTCCCAGGAAGAGATTCTATGACTTCCCTTGTTAGTGCTTCCATAGCTGTCAGCCCACATAACCAGGAAATCTTTCCTGGTGTCTCTTAGGAAATCCCCTTAAAATTAATGAGTAACCAAATCTTGCTCCTGAGTGGGAGGGAAAGATAATTGAATAGGAGTCTGCTAAACCAAAGGCGAATGGGGCCCCAGTTCGTTAGTTCATGTCTGAGCTTCCAGAAGGGATGAGGCAAGTTCTGCAGGTGAATCACAGAGAGAGGTGATCGGTTCCTGGCCCACCCCTTCGTTTTAGGGAGAGTCTGGTGGAACTGTGCCAGACAGTACTACTGTAGAAAACAGACAGAACCTCAGTTCACTTCAGAAACCCTTAGAAATTTGTAGAGAGCTGTGCATGTAGTATTTACTGTTTAAAAAATTTTCACTGTACAAAGATTTTAAGGGATATACACAAACATATTTATTTACTCAATTTTCGATACACGCTTTAAAATTATAACATGTGGTTCAAAAAAAGAGGGCTTATTAAAGACTCAGGTTGTTGAGTCAGTGTTGGGGGTAGATGGGACTGTTTTAGAAATGGCTGGGGTGGCCTAGTGACATCATATGTCATGGCCATTAAGGCAAGGAAAATAAGAAAACATTCCAGTGTATTTCTAATTTTTTTAAAAATTTGTTTTGATGTTTATTTATTTTTGAAGGAGAGACAGAGAGAGACAAAGCATGAGGGGGGAGGGGCAGAGAGAGAGGGAGATGCAGAATCCCAAGCAGGCTCCAGGCTCTGAGCTGTCAGCACAGAGCCTGACACAGGGCTTGAACCCACAAACCACGAGATCATGACCTGGGCTGAAGTTGGAGGCTTAACCGACTGAGCCTCCCAGGTGCCCCATATTTCTAAATTTGTTTAATGTTTATTTATTTTTGAGAGACAGAGAGAGAGAGAGAGAGAGAGAGACAGACAGACAGACAGAGTGTGAGTGGGGGAGGGACAAAAAGGGAGGAAGACACAGAATCCGAAGCAGGCTCAAGACTGTCAGCACAGAGCCCGAGGCAGGGCTCTAACTGATGGACCACGAGATCATGACCTGAGCCTAAGTCGGACTCTTAACAGACTGAGTCACCCAGGGGCCCTCCAATGCATTTCTAAATGGAAGCTACTCAAGAAAAAAAAGTCAGATATGAAGAGACATTGAAAATCAAGTTAAATTCAGGTTAGATGACTCCTAGTAATGGGGTTAGTGGCAAAGAAGCTATTTAAACACTCAAAAGAAGGTCCAAGAGAATTGTTGGAGTTTCTAAGCTGGGGCCCAGGGAACAATGAAATGGTCAAGATCAGAAAAATTGGGGGGCAGACAGCTGTTCTAGTAAAGAATCCTAGAACAAGGCCAAGAGATTGGGGATTTGAGCAGGATTGGTCAAAGCAGGGTTTGGGGACAGGGTGAAGAAAACAGATGGGCAAGATATAAGTTATTATCAGCATAACCCTACTTCAAACTCCAAGTTCAGGTTGTAGTACTAGAAGAAGCAGTGAAGACAGTACCCCAAAATCTCCAAGTGGCAGCAAATCAGCACAGATCCATACAAGCAGGTGAGGGCTGCTCTTGGTCCTTAAGAGCATTTTGGGGTACACTGGTAAAAACCACCCCTTCTTCTAGGAGATGGGGTTTAGTGTCAGGTCTTGAGGTTTGGTGGACGGATCATAGGTTGGTTGTCAGCCCACATCAACTGAGGCTCACGTGCACACAAATGCACAACGTGGCTCCACAAGAATGGTTACACCAGCATATCTCAGGTTCTTATCTCAGGACCCCACTCTATAACCACTGACTCAGAGTTTTGGGAGGAAGGTCCTGGAATTTTATTTGTTCCTTAAACTTAAAAAAAATGAGGGGCACCGGGGTGGCTCAGTCGGTTGGGTGTCTTACTTCAGCTCAGGTCATGATCTCATGGTTTGCGAGTTCGAGCCCCGCATCAGGCTCTGTGCTGACAGCTCGGAGCCTGGAGCCTGCTTCAGATTCTGTGTCTCCTTCTCCCTCTGCTCCTGCCCCACTCAGGCGCTGTCTGTCTGTCTCTCTCAAATATAAATAAACATCTAAAAAATAAATAAACATCTAAAAAAACTTTAAAAAATTACACATATAAAAATTATATCTATATAAATTATGTTTTTATAGGTATTTTAAATATTTTAATACATTTCATTTTATGTATAACAAATATACATATATACATACATACAATGTATAATGTGTGTGTATACATATAAATATATGTTTTTTGGAGGCAAAAGTAGTAACTGCCTATAGAAACAAAAATCAAACAAAAGTATGCATGAGGAAAAAACGTGACAGCCTACCTTTCCCTTTTGACCCCACTCCCGATTCCCCAGGATTAAGCACTCTTTCTAGATTTTCTTTGTATCCAGAAAAATGTATCCATGTTATCTCTATTTGGTCTCATATGAGACAAAAATTATGAAGTAATATTCCCCAAGTTCCCCTATACATTCCCCACTCCCCCATCATGAAAAAAAAGTCTTTGCCTCCTTGGAAGCCAGGGGCTTGGTTGGAGAGGTGAAAAAAATGAGTTAGAAGAGATGCAACTTAGAGGAGCCTGAGATGTCTGTATCAGTGTGGATCCTGGCAGGAAACAGATGGCATCACATCCTGGCAGCACACTCATGCTGGGTCACTGAGAAGAGCTTCATTAAGGGACTGTTCACAAAGGACTGAGCAGAGTTTCAAGAAACTAACAAGAGATGCCGAAGTACCCCAGGGTTAATGACAACTGGGAGCTGTTGACCTCCACTGAGCTTCGTGGGGCAAGGTGTGCAGCTGCCAGAACCCATGTTGAAAACTCCCCAAAGAGGGATCCACAGGGAAGAATAGCTTGACCTCACTCTCTTCCCTTTTTTCTACTTCCTCCCAAGGCTCCCCACTGGCCCGACCCATCAGGAAACCAGAAGGCAATTCCATTTCAGTCAGCCTTCCAGGACACGGAACAGGATAGCATAGGGGGCTCGAGGGGCGGTTGGAGGATAGCCAGCACATGTTTCTGAAAATGCACATCTTAAGAGGCAGGAGGAAGAATGGAAAAACTGCCAGGGCACTGTATAAAAAGAAGAAAAGCATTTGGGGTATTTAGAGAAAGCAGGACAGCCTGGAGTTCTGTCACTGCACTGCTGGTATATGTATGTCATGTGCATGTGCATGTGTTCTATCTATGATCCTAAACCCAATGGACTCTTCACACTTTTGTGTGATCACTAAATGAGTATTTTAAGGCCACTGAAGTTATTATTTCTTCGAAAAGGCACTAAATGAAGGAATGAAGACTTCAGTACTCAGTGAGTGCATACTAAACCTTGGGCATGTACTGAGTACTTCATGGACATTATCTTCATTGTTTTTCCCAACAACTCTATGAAACAGGTACTATCCTCATTCTCCTATCACCAAAAAAGACATCATGGCTGAGAGAATCTAAATAAGTTGCCCAAAGTCACAAGGAAGTGGTAGAGATTGGGGTCTGAACTCCGGGTCTGTGCAATTCCCCAAACCCAGGCACTGAGACCTTATGCTGCACACAGGACATATCCACTACTTTCCAGTCTTGCCTTGGTCATTTTCCTTCACAGTTCCAGCGGCAGGGTCTGGAGTTTCCCTCGTTAGTTATGCAAACAGCAAAGCTGGTTACACAATAAAGGAAAGAAGGGCAATTCTGGCACTAATTTTAGGGCAAACCACAGATGTCTTTGATGTTTTCATTGTACATGAGAACAGAGCCAGTGATCTGACAGCTGCTGGCAGCCCTGATCAAATATGCAGAATATTAAGGCAGCTTTATCTCAGCCCCTAATTACAGCTGGCACAGAGGAAATTTATTTTGCAAGGGAGGAGATGTCAAATGGTATAAATGCAATATATAACCAACTATGATTGCTTCATTCTACTTTCTCAGGGCTGCCCAATTGCAAAGCATTTTCTACAAAACATTTATTAAATGACATTCCTCTCAACCTGTGTAATCCAAACTTTGTTTTAGACGTTACTGAGCAGCTCAGTTGTTTTAGATATTATTGAACAGCTCGATTGCTTTATTGTCTCATACTTAAATTTGTTTTCCTCTTTTCCTTCAGATATAAACTATATCCGGCACTTAATTCCAAAACCAAATGTAATTATAGCCTTCTTGTCTAGTCCAGGTTTTTACACCCACGTGACCCATGTCATAGGAGCATAACTTAATGTCTTTTTATCATCAGAACTTGTTTCATATTTGTAAGGTCAGAGAAATGGCCTCATAATGCGGATATAGAGCAAAGAACAAACAGTTGGCTACTTCAGCTACCCCTGATCATAGCTGGATGAAGCTCTGCTTCCCACGTTTGGCCAAAGGCACTGCAAGCCACGTGGGGTTCAAACAAATGCACGCTGCCCAGATGCCCTTGTTGCCCAGCAATGGCAGAGCTCTCCAGCTGTTTGCTCCTTCAGGGTCTGCCTCAGCTAGAGAGACCACCTCCCGAAGCCGTGCCCATCCAGGGACAGCGCGTATCCAGGGACTGAGTGGGACAGGATAGAAAGGCGCAGGCATTTCCGCCTGCTGTAAGACTTCCTCCCTCTGTTCCACCTTCCTTCTTTTCCTTCCTTCAGGGTGGATCTCTCATGAACATCTCACACTCAATTCCTTCTCGGCATCCCATGGCATCTGCGACACCATATAAAGTCAGTCACTTTAAGGCAGTTCTGCTTTTTGAGAGGAATGATCTTTTACCCATCATCTTGAGATTAGAATATATGTGGAGTTAAAGTCCAGTGATTACGTCGGTATGAAATTGCCACACTAAAGTTTATCGATTAATTATATACCAGAAAGTTAATTTTTTCTCGGCACACTGAAATGCATTGCTAAAGCAAGAAGCACTTTTCCCTGTTTAAAAAACCTTTCTTGATTCCAATGTATCTGACACTCTAAAATTCCATCTCTCCTCGAGCCCTTTTCCTTATTGCATTTCAAAGAAAAAATATACTGTTTTTCTTTCTACCTTTTTGGCTACTCCTGTATTATCCGTGCGTATTGCCCTTGGCGGTGGACCCTAAGATTCTATCCTTGGCCTTTATTCTTCCACATTTCCTCACTTTTCCTAGGTGACCCCATTACATGTACCCATATCTGCTCATATGCTGGCCAGGTCCAGTTTTGGAGCTTACAGTTCACACTGTGCTCTGAGCTGTGGAGTCATAGAGTTTCTCAAACAAGAACATTCCCAAATGGAATGTTTTATCTCCACACCCTTCTCCCAAAACCCCCCAAATGAAAATAACCAACAGTGGTAGACTGTTTATGCTCCAGTAGTCTTGTATTCACAAATAGTACCGCTACTCATCTTAGTCTGAAATTGGAGAGACAACCTAGATAACTTCTTCCTCTCACTAATTCCCCATATCCAAGCAGCTCTAAGACGTTAGATTCCCACTCCTGAACAGACTGATTAATCTCATCTCTTTCCACTGTCTCTATCTCTTCTTCCATGGGTGACTTAAAGTCTCTAGTGTCATTCTATAACCCTTCTTCTTAAACTCATCTTTTTTTTTTCCCCTCTACCATCTGATCATGCTATATTACTGTTTAAAATCTTCCCATGGCTCCCAGGTTAGCATACTAGGCCCCTAATGATGCGGACCTTGTCTATGCAGTCTCGTTGTCAGTCATTATTCAAGGTCTACCATGAGCCCTGGGCATAAAGTCATTAGGCAGAGCGATGTGCCTTAGCAAGACATGGTTCCCTCTACCCTCTGTATGAATACCCTTTCTGTTCCCCTTCGTCGCTTCTTCAACAAGCTCTTCATCATCCTTCAACACTCAGCTTCTGATGTGCCTGGGTGGCTCAGTTGGTTAAGCGTCTGACTTTGGGTCAGGTCATGATCTCACACTCTGTGGGTCTGAGCCCCACATCGGACTGTGCTGACAACGCAGAGCCTGGAGCCTGCTTCAGATTCTGTGTCTCCCTCTCTCTCTGCCCCTCCCTCACTTGTGATCTCTCTCTCTCTCTCCCAAAAATAGACATTAAAAAAAGAAAGAAAGAAAGAAAGAAAGAAAGAAAGAAAGAAAACAACAATGCAGCTCCCACTGAGATCGTCTTTGAAAAAAATCTTCCCAGAATCCAATCCTCTGGCACCTGAGCACATACCTATCAAGACATTTATTGTAACGTGAAGGAACTTGTTCCCTCAAAGGGGTCAACAAAACTCCTGAGAACAGGGGTTCTACCTTACAGGACCTTATATCAGAATGTTTAGCATAGTGCCTATTGCAAAATGGGCTTCATAATGTGTTTGTGAGATGAATGGAAATGAAATTGTACAAAAATGTAATTATTTGCCAATAATATAGAATCGTAATGGTTTATTTCTAAAATGCGCATACACATGTTGACATTTTGCAATGTAGATCCTTTGCACATTTTAGAAAAGATTTTTATCATTATATAGCACACATACACAGATTAACCTTTACATTGGCTTTTACTTTAAAAATTATAATGAAATTATTTATATAATTTTATAATATAGTGTTTATTATATATACATATTTTATACACTATAAAATTACTTCCATATAATATACAATATAATATTTCTAATATAAATTATTTTATATATTTGTTTTATATTTTAATAAAAACTTCTATAGCTATAGAGCATGTGCTGTCAAAATATTTGTGTCTAGATTATACAATTTTATAATTGTACCATATATTACGTAAAAATTGTATTATTTTATATTACATCTAAAATTATTTTAACATAATTTTAAAAGGAAAAACCATGTAGATGTTGCTAATGAAGACTTTTGAGGAGGTGTAGTGTTTTTCATGGAGTAGCTGACACCGGTTTCTTCCTCTTCAAACTGTCAACATATGGGTAAATAACAATCTGCTGACTTGGAAAAATTAGTTATAATCTATCTCACATAATGCATGCAAAGCACAGCAGGCAATGGCCCATAATTGAAGGATTAGTGTGGGGCCTTAGGGTGGTGTTTAAAATTCACAGACTGACAGAATGTTACACCCCATATGGACCCAGAATATTCTCATCAGGGACTTTCCGGTGCTCCCTTTCCTCCTGCAGACTACTATCTGTACTGTGTACCAGGAGAGAGAGAGAGAGAGAGAGAGAGAGAGAGAGAGAGGCAGACTCCACTGACCATCACAGCAGCAAGAGATCTTCCCCGGTGATAGAGCAAGCGGGAGGCTCAAAGTACCTTGGAAGAATCTGGACTGGGCCTGAAATGGATTAGATGTGTAAAGCCACTTAGGTCAGTTCTAATTTTTCTGCAATCGAAGGCACACTGCAGCTTTTCTTGTCTCAGGCCTGCACCGTGCATCGTGCTGAAATTGCTCTGTGTACACTGCTCCTTTCAGATCTTAATGGCTTGCCAGCGTGGAAGAAGAGGCTGCCCATGTGACTGGCATCTCTGATATCTCTTCCCTGACTTTGCTGCTGTCTTTCCTCCCTCCTGTCTGCCTGGATCCTTACCATTTCCCTTCAACTTCCGCGCCTGCTTTTTATTTTCAGTTGTGGCTTTCCTCTCCCGTTCTTGGGGCCGTAGGATACTCTCTGAATCTCCCCCAGCTCTCACTGGTCTAAACCTAACCAGCACGGGCTGGCTGGCAAGTAGGAGAAAAGCAACTCTTGCACTAGTCTATGTGGTACTCTCTGCTTCCAGACAGGGGTGCAGTGTTTTTATGAACTGTCTCATTTGCATGAAATGCCTGAACAAAGCGGTGATTTGGCAAGCCTGGAGTCACACACTGGGGCTCATAGCAACTTGCGTCTACTGGCAACATGAGGGTTAGAAACACTTCCTTGCCAAGTGGTTTTGAATCAGCTACAAGTGGGGGAAGCTGTGAGTCTGGATTCCCTGTGCTGAGGGGGGACAAGCCTTTTGATATTTGTGAAGTGTCAAATCCTTTGTTTAGAGAGCAACATATACACACATACACACAGTGGGGGACAAAAAGGGTTTCTTGATTACTTATTAGGCTTTATGCTATTATTAGTAGAATGTCTGAATTTCCAAGTAAAGCTTATTAGTCACCTCTCAGATATCTTTGCAAAATGAAACTAAACCATGGTTTAAAAAATTAAAAATAGCACATATCTGCAGTGATTTACAGCTGAACCAGGAATGAATTTAGTGTCTTTTAAAAGGAATAATTGACTAAAGTTTAAATTAATCTGTTTTCCCTAAAAACCTGGAATAATAGAAAGACACGGTATGAGTTACACTGGGTGTGTATCAGGGTGGAGGTGGGTCTACACTGGGAATGAGATTTCCTGGAGGAAATCTACAAAACGGGCCAAGCACGCATGGATTGCGTGACTTCACTTAGCTGGAGGAACACTGAGCATCATGCTGATCTCAGCTGCCATCCCCTAGGAGAAATGATCTCCCTTTTCTTGGCACAGCTATGGCACTGAAAGTCTCTTCCACCCTTTGACACTTAGCTTACACTATCCTAAAATATTACCTCTTTTAGAAATGTTTTATCTTTTCATTAGAACAGTTATCTTTTTATGTGTCTGACTTACCTAGGATGTCCATCCATTCCAGGCTGCCTGAGGCATTTCTGCTTTATGCCTGTTGCCAGAGGAGAATGATTAATATTGCTCCTTTTCCCTTTCAAAAGTGTCCTGTTTTGGATGATCCCTTATAAAGGTACCCTAGTCTCATCCCAACTAAATTGAAAGCTCCTGTATCAGTCAAGGTCCTAGCAAGAAATAGCACACTCTACTGGGATTTTGGAGAGATCTTAATGAAAGGATTATTTACCAAAGCGTGGGCAGGGCAGGACAATCAACAAAGGAAGCAGAGATCCTGCCTGGAAGGACAAAGGGAGAAAATGATGTTATGGGAGCCCAGGGGACAAGTAGGGCCTTGAGGGGTGACTCTAGAGATGCCAGTCCTGGAAGGACTCAAACAATCAGACTGGTCAAGGAAGGGAAGCAATTCCTACAACTCTGTCCTGCCACCACTGGTCTCCTGAGTGTGAGACCAGTCAGGAAAGTGGTTCTATTGGCTGAACTCAAATGGGAGCCAGAAGGCAAAGGAGCCCTAGTGAGAAAGTTGGAAGGTGTTAGCTTCCCTTGGAGAAAGGCAGAGAAGACAGAAAATGGAGGGGGTCAGGAAGTAGGGAGTTGGTGGAGGTGGCAAACAGAGAATACAGCTCCTAAAATGGCATCTCTTTGCTTCAAGTCCGTTAAAAAACATCTGTGGATACATGCGTGTAAAATGTTGCATAAAAGGCCATGATCACCAAGACTTGGCAACTACTTCAGAGAATATGCTGTATGAGCTGGGGGACCAAGAAATAAACATGAACTGAACTACAGGACTGCAGGTATGTAAAGGTTATATACAACAATATAAAAAAGGTGTTTAACTGAGGGTTGCTGGAGGATGTGTTGGGTGAGGGACATTAAGGAGGGCACTTGTTGGGATGAGCACTGGGTGTTATATGGAAGTGATGAATCACTAAATTCTACTCCTGAAATCAAAAAATTAAAAAAAAAATAAAGTATTTAGCAGTATATGGGGGTTGTCAGATTAATGATATACACCCTAGATGTTTAAGTGGTTCAAAGGATAAAAGATCACAATGAGCTGGAAAAAAATGAAAAAGGACTTATCCTTTTTCACTGGAGTGTTTCCAGTGGCACTGAAACAAAAGCCAACTTGACATTGGCAAAAAGGAGAGGCAAGTCTTCTTTGGGTGAGCAGTGGCACGAATAAGAGCACAAGCGTCAATGTGAAACACATCATCCCCTGGTAGGTGAGCCGGAGACCCTTCTGAGATTTAAAAAAAACTTTTTTTTTTTTTTTTTTTTTTTTTACATTTTGTTGTTTTTGAGAGACAGAGAGAGACAGAGCACAAGTGGATGAGGGGCAGAGAAAGAATGAGACACAGAATCCAAAGCAGGTTCCGGGCTCGGAGCTGTCAGCACAGAGCCTGACGTGGGGCTCGAACTCACAAACCGTGAGATTATGACATCATGACCTGAGCCAAAGTCGGACGTTCAACCGACTGAGCCGCGCAGGTAGCCCTGACCCTTCTGAGATTTTAAAATATTCCCAAATTGTCCCAGGCAATTAGCTATGGAAGTGTCGGAAGGGAGTTAATTTGTAAGAGGCATGACTTGCAAGTGGTCATTTATTCACTCCTTCAACAAACATTTACTGAAGGCTTGGGATGTGTAAGGCATTCCTGTGGATCCACTGGTGGTAAGTAAGATGTGATCCCTTCTCTTGAAAAAAGGAAGTGGAAAAGGCAGCCAAGGAAGCAAGCCACTATTTTGGTGATTGTAGAGGCGAGCAGATGATATGTGAGTACATAGGAGATCATCTAAATGAGACTCAGGCAGAGGAAGGGGCGGCTTAAGGAAGACTCCCTAGAGGCGGTAACAGAATCTGAGCTATGTGGAGTGCGCAGAAGTTTAACAATTGTGTATTCATTTACTCATGTCCATCCTGCTGCATTTCTAAAGAAAGAAATAAGATGGCTAGCTTAAGAAATACACAAAACAGAGCCCAGAAATAAACTCACATTTATATGGTCAATTACTCTACAACAAAGGAGGCAGAATATGCAATGGGGAAAAACAGGGCTAGGAAATCTGGACAGCTACATGCAAAAGAATGAAACTGGACCATTTTTTTTTTTTTTATATCACCACACACATAAATAAACTCAAAATGAATTAAAGACCTAAATATATGACTTGAAACCATAAAACTCCTAGAAGAAAGCATAGGCAGTAATCTCTTTGACACAGGTCGTAGCAGCATTTTTCTAGATATGTCCCCTCAGGCAAGGGAAACTAATGCAGAAATAAACTACTGGGATTACACACACACACACACACACACACACACACACACACACACAAAAACTTCTGTATAGTAACAGAACTCATCAATAAAACAAAAAGGCAACCTACTCAATGGGAGAAGATTTGCAAATGATACGAGGGTTAATATCCAAAATACACAAAGATTTTATACAACTGAACACCAAAAAACCCCAAATAATCTGATCAAAAACGGCCAGAGGCCCTGAATAAACATTTCTTCAAAGAAGATGGCCAAGAGACATATGGAAAGATGCTCAACATCAGTCATCAGGGAAATGCAAATCAAAACCATAAATGAGATATTACCTTATACTGGTCAGATTGGCTAGACTCAAAAATGATAATAAATAACAAGTGTTGGTTAGGATGTAGAGAAAAAGGAACCCTTGGGCACTGTCAGTGGAAATGTAAATTGGTGCAGCCACTATAGAAAAACGTATGGAGCTTCCTCAAAAAATTAAAAATAGAAATACCATATGATCCAGTAATTCCCCAAATACTAGGTATTTGCCCCAAGAAAATAAAAGCACTAATTTGAAAATTTATTTGCACTCCTACGTTTATAGCAGCATTATTTACAATAGACAAGATAAGGAAGCAGCCCAAGTGTCCAATGATATATGAATGGATAAAGAAGGTGTGCTGTGGGGCACCTGGGTAGCTCAGTCAGTTGGGTGTCCGACTTTGGCTCAGGTCATGATCTCACAGCTCGTGGGTTCAAGCCCCGTGTCGGGCTCTGTGCTGACAGCTCAGAGCCTGGAGCCTGCTTCGGAATCTGTGTTTCCCTCTCTCTCTCTACCCCTCCTCCACTCATGCTCTGTCTCTCTCTGTCTCAAAAATAAATAAACATTAAAAAAAAAAAGCTTCCGACACTTGTTAAAAAAAAAAAGATTCCACACATATACATACAATGGAATACTACTGAGCCATAAAAAATGAGATCTTGCCATTTGGGACAACATGAATGGATCTAGAGGGTATTTTGCTAAGTGAAATAAGTCAGACAAAGACAAATACTGTATGATTTCCCTCATATGTGGAATCTAAAAAACAAAACAAACAAAAAAAGAAATAATCCAAGAAAGAGATTCCTAAAAACACAGAACAAACTGGTGATTGCCAGAGGGAACGTGGGTGGGAGAGATGAAATAAACAAAGGGGATTTTTTTTCCCATTTATAAAATAGATAAGTCACTGGGCTGAAAACTACAACACAGGGAATGTAGTCAGTAATATTGTAGGGGCACCTGGGTGGCTCAGTTGGTTAAGCATCTGACTGGTTCAGGTCATATCCCATGGTTTGTGAATTTAAGCCCTGTGTCAGGTTCTCTGCTGTCAGTGTTTCAGATCCTCTGTCTCCATCTCTCTCTGCCCTTTGCTCATGCTCTCTCTCTTAAAAATAAATAAACATTAAAAAAATATTGTAATAACGTATGGTGACAGGTGATGACCACATATACAGTGATGAGCACTGAGTAAAATACGGAATTGTTAAATCACTATATAGCAGACCTGAAACTAATATAACACTGTATATTGATTATACTTCAATTAAAGACAACATTGAAATAAAAAAGAAAACAACTTCCTTAATTTTAGGTTTGTCTAAAATGAACCTATGACAAACAATATATTAATATACATGTATGGAAAGCTTTTCTCCAGGAAGCAGAGCCCAGCCTTAACCACTTCCATGCAACACTATAGTGAGATATCATATGGAAAAGAAAGCAGCAAAAAGAAATAGGAGGTGTGAAGATCAACTCTGAAGCAATGCAACGGTCATTATATGTGGAGAATATTATTGTATACACAGAAAATCCACCATAATCCAAAAGCAATTACAACTAATAAGTACATTAAGGCATAGTTACCTGATAGAGAATCAAGATACAAAATCAGCTTGGACACTCTGAGCAAGGAACAAGGAGAAAATAAAAATGAATGACAAATGCCAGACTAGGAAACAAGTATTCACAACAGAAAATAACCAACAAAGGATTCGTTTATAGAATTAAAAAAAGATTCTTCATCCTTAAAGAAGCCCGGCACACCCGCTCTGCCACCTCAGGAACCCAGGGCTGAGCCACAGTGTCTCCCTTGCCCGGGCCCAGGTCAGTGTGGGGTCCAGTGGCTACTTGCTGACAGGCCCACAGGCTGAGGGCAGCCGATGGCTGCTGTATGCTGTGACTGGGCTGGTGTGGGCCCAGACCCAGGCTCACTGGGCACATGGAGCTTGGCATCAGGTTGGCCCAGGTCGGCGTATAGGGGGCCAGCCAAGGGGCCCCATGGCTCATGCTAGAAATTAAAAAAAAACTCTTCAGATCAATATAAGAAAACACAAAGACCCAACAGAAAAGTGAGCACAGAATATAAAGGGGAAAATAGTGAGGAGGCTGATAAGCATTCCCTGCGAAGAAATTCACCTTAGGCAGACAATTGTAAGCTCAGGTGACAGGATTTCTGCAGGGTGGTGGGAGGGAGGGATTCCAGGAGGCAGAACCACAAGGGCTGTACCACTATCCCAGGCTGTGAGAAAGATCCGGGGACCAGGAATACTGGGCAGCTCTGGAGGTCCCACCTCAGTCCCTGCCCTCACTCCCAAACCAGTACAGACAGCCCCACGCGACCGACAGCATGCCAGAGAGGACCCTGATGAGACAGAAAAACAAAAGAAAAAAAGAAACACCCAAAGCTGAATATAAAGAAAATTAGGTAGAACCTGGAGGGAACTTATCCGCCCTTCATTTATATGGTCATATTTGATTTCAGAGCAGCCTCACAAGGTTGCCATTTTATCCTCATTCATTGATGAGGAAGCCGAATCTTTGTGGTTAAAACACCTGGCCCAAAGCACACAGTCTTCACAGGTCGGTTTGAATCCAGAGCCTGTGATTTCCGGTACAAAAGATGCGCTTGTGTCCGGCAAGTGCTTCACAGGGTAGGAAAGGATAGTTGTACACTTTGAAAGACTGAAGAGTGACAGACCAAAAGGGACTGGAAAAGGTGGTCCAAGCAAGAGCACACGTATTCGAAGGAAGAGAGCTGTGTGAGGGCATCGCGTGTTGGAAGGATAGCCATCAGCTCATGATATCAGGGAGTGCTAAGAGGAGCCAGGATAGGGGTGCCTGGGGGGCTCAGTCGGTTAAGTATCCAATTCTCTATTTTGGCTCAGGTTATGATCTTACAGTTTGTGGGTTCAAAGCCCATGTCAGCCTCTCCATTGACAGCGTGGGGCCTGCTTGGGATTCTCTCTCTCTCTCTCTCTCTCTCTCTGTCCCTCCCCCATGCTCTGTCTCCTCTCTCTCTCTTTCTCAAAAATAAATAAATAAATACATAAATACATAAAGAAATAACAAATAACTTTAAAAAAAGAAAAAGAGGAGCCATGAGATGTGAGTCTGGAGAGGTAAGTGAGGGCCAAATCTGAAGGGCTTTCTATATCCCTTCACCTGAAGGAGGTGGAAGCTATGGAGAGAGTAAGCAGGGAGTGACATGACCAGATGAGAATCTGAAAAAGCACAGCAATGTGGAAAGTCTGGGTCAGGACAAGAATGGAGGCAGGGAGACTTGCTGCCGTTACAGGGCAGGTGGGTGGGTGGTAGGAATGGGAAAGGAAAGGGTTAGAATTGGGAGCAATTATGAAGAAAGCATCGAACAGAAGGGCTTACCAAGATTTGGGAGGAAAGGAGACAAATTCTTACTTGAGCAGCTAGGGGTGATGGCACTCATGAGAAAGGGATCCTGAGAAAGGGATCCTTCTCACTCATGAGAAGAGCTAGTTTGGAGTCTGAGGGGTGATGAGTTCAGATAATGATTGCCAAGGGCAGCTAATAAAGAAACTGAGCTTACCTCTTATGCTTTCCTGTTCTGTCTAGTTGATTACTTCATTGTAACCTTATGAAAAATATGGTGGCCTCAGAGAAAATATTCCTTGTCAATAAAAGTTAAAAGTATTTATATATTTTGATAGGGCTTACCACTTTTACTGCAAAGTTAATATAGATGCAGAAGATTTAGAAAATACAGACAAGCAAAAAAAATTGTTACCCAAATACAATCTTAAAATGACTTGTAATACTTTGCTGTATGTACCTACAGCTTTTCCCCCTTGTATGTATGTGTATATAGGTACACATATATGTAAGACCATGTTTTCCAAGAAGCTTGAGTAATATTCTCATGACCATATCTTGCACATTTTTCAATAATATTAATAATTCTATAAGATCATTTTGGAGACTGCATGGCATTACATTTATGAATGTGCTGTATTTTATTGAACTGTGTTCCTGCTGTGGACATTTGGGCTATGTCTAATTTTTTATTACTATAAATGTAGCATTAAAGTAGTTTGAATTTAAATTTACTAATTAACCTTTGGTTTTTCATAGCCCAATTTAGATCATGAAATCAAGTTTGGGCACGCTGTGTTTTTATAAAATAGTTGTACAAAGAACAGTTGTTTTAAAAGTGCTCTGAAAGAATGGCTAAAATCAAAAACACAGGAAACAAGTGTTGGCAAGGATGTGAAGAAAAACAACCCTCACGCACTGATGGTGGGAATACAAACTGATGCAGCCACTGTGGAGAACAGTATGGAGGTTCCTCAAAAATCTAAAACTAGAACTACCTTATGATCCAGCAATTGCACTACTAGGTATTTACCCAAAGATATAAAAACACTAATTCTAAAGGATACATGCACCCCTATGTTTGTTGTAGCATTATTTACAATAACCAAATTATAGAAGCATCTCCAAGTGTCCATGGACACATGAATGGATAAAGAGGATGTGCTATATATATATATATATATATATATATACGCACACAATGGAATGTTATCCAGCCATAAAACACATAAAATCTTGCCATTTGCAACAACATGGATAGATCTAGAAACTATAATGCAAAGTGAAGTGTCAGAGAAATACAAATACTATGATTTCACTCATATATGGAATTTAAGAAAAAACAATGGAGGACAGAGAGAGAGAGAGAGACCAAGAAACAGACTCTTAACTACAGACTACAAACTAATGGTTCCCAGAGGGGAGGTGGGTAGGGGGATGGGGTAAATAGGTGATGAGGATTAAAGAGCACACTTATCATGATGAGCACTGAGCAATGCATAGAATTTTTGAATCACTATATTATACACTTGAAAGTAATAGAACACTGTATGTTAACTGTGCTAGAATTAAAATAAAAAAACTTTTAAAAAGTACTCTGAAAGAAATACATACTGTTCTCTAATTCTCAGGTATGAAAACAAATGGAAATAAATGCATATTGGAGAAAAATTAATTATATAGGAAATTGGCATAGTTATTAGAAAGGAAGTAGGATGAAAACTATTTTTGAGTTGAGTCACCCTCTATTTTGGGGGAGGACAGAGATCACATTTCCTAATGGGATTACTTTGACTTAATGACTTTATCAATATCTCCCCAAGGAGCATAAAAATGTGATCGACTCTCCAAAATGATCTAGGAATTGATCAGCCTTGTGAATAATCGCAACCTAATTAAGTCCAACTTCCTTTTGATTGTATACAATGAATCCGGTACAAACATTTAAAAAATGTTTTGCTCAACTTAGAAGTAACGCTTGGGGCTAGAATACATATTTTAGACTCCCCTTTTTTGACTGACCATTGCCTCTTCCTCAGGACTCTTAACAAATATACTCTGTGCTAGGTGCCCCTGTCAGAACTCCAGTACTCAAATAGCTGAAATTCTTCTTCCCTAGCGAAGATGCTATGGAGTATTGGGAAGAGATATTTCTGGCTTGTCTGGACAAGGCTAGATTCTTGATACTAGCACATAAGGGATATAGCAGACCAGGGATAAAGGCGTGGTCTCTGTCCAGACAATAGAATGCATGGATTCCCCCAAAGTGTTTGGAAAATCACCCAGAGTTGTGAACTCCAAAAAATCTTGGCTGGAGGTAGATACATCTCAAGAGTCCCAACCCCTTTCCTGTTGCAAATATTTTCTATTCTAAAATAAAACAAATAGATAACATAACCTAATCCCATACATAATTTTAAAAGATGGTGATGTTAATGTAACATAAAGGTGAACTTGTTATTTATAATAAAGAAATAAGCATTTTAGCGAGATTCTTGCACGTACACATGGAATAATCGTAACTGTGACAACTAGAAATGCAGACTGACACTGGAATGTGTTAATGAGTCAAATACCACATGTGGCATCACCATTGGTGATGTGATTTTCCAAAATGGTACGAAGTGCTGGGTGAAGTTATTAAGTGACACACACCCTATCTTCCCTGCATTTATATAGTAATGGCATTCCTAGAAAATATGGTGCATTTAAAGCTATTAAAAAAGACTGTGTTTTATGTACAAAAAATAAAATTAGTCTTATGTCATTGTACACATGGTTCTCAGACATAGGAGTGACATTCAAAGCTTGTCTCTGATAGGAGAAAGCTCTTGGTTTGCCTGACTGGCGCACGTATCATTGGATTTCTCTAATCCCAAAGTCCTGGCCAGTTGTGCAAACCAAAACATCCACAAAATTCGAAAATGTTCTCTTAGGGCAGTATATTTCCTGTTGCTCCCCCAACCATTGCTTTAACATATTCTGACTCTTTTTGACCTAGAAGGATTTGCCTCTGGGGTGGAGAGAACAAGGTAAACCTGAATTACATCATGATGTTTTCAAATTGTGGTAAAATATACATATAATAAAATCTATAATTTTAACCAAATCTGAGCGTACAGTTCAGTGGTATTAAATACATTCACATTGCTGTGCAGCCATTACTAGTGATCATCTCCATAACATTTTGATCTTTTCCTCCCAATACTTTTTTAAAAGAAATCATGTAGTATGTTTTATTTCTGCTTTTCTTAGGTCTTTCCAATGGCATCTACCTTGGGCATCAGTCTGTCTCTTGACTCTGATCTGGCCAGATTTGTGACTCAGCTTTCTGTCAAGTTGGCCAAGTGTTGACCTCTGCTTATGCTGACCACCCTTCTACCCCCTGTCACGTGGTATCTACCCATCTTCCCTTTCCCACAGGCCTTCACCCTCCGGAGCTCGGCAGCTGTGATAAAGGCTGAGTAACCCTGTAACTCCTCGTAAATCTGTATTGCAGAATATTCACCTCTCCCTTGGTACATCATTTTACATTGGTTTAGTAATTTTAGTCCTCATATTCAGCCTTCCATTCCTGCTTTATTTGTCTACACCTGCCTCTCTGCCATCTTATGCTATTAGGCTTCATAGTTGTTAGAAGAGGCAACTGGGAGGGGTATAAAAGGCATAAGACTTAGAATCAAAGATATGAGTATAATTTCAGTTCTGCCCTTTTACTAGCTAGTTGACCAAGTATGAGAGCCCTCACCACTCTGAGGCTTGATTTCCTCATCTGAAAACCAGAGGGCTGGTGACTAGATAAACTCCAGCTTTAAAAACATAAGCTTATAAGGGTGCCTGGATGGCTCAGTCGGTTGAGCATCCGACTTCGGCTCAGGTCATGATCTCGCGATTCGTGAGTTCGAGCCCCACATTGGGCTCTGCGCTGACAGCTCAGAGCCTGCAGCCCGCTTTGGATTCTGTCTCCCTCTCTCTCTGCCCCTCCCCTGCTCACGCTCTGTCTCTCACTGTCTCAAAAATAAATAAACATTAAAAAAAATAAATACATAGGCTTATAAAATAATTTCTTATAAAAGATAGTATCTACCTACTTCATAGGACATTCATGTCAGATGTAAGTGAAATCATAAAGGTATAAATTACTAAGTAGCTCTAACTGTAATAAAAGATGCTTCATACATGCCTTTTTAATGATAAAATAGACAATGAAACATACAATTAATCGGGATTCTAAAAACATAAGGTTGGATAACACCACCTACAAACTCAGGCATGATTTGCTTTATTTAGTAGGGATCTGGTTCTCAATAAATATTTGTGAAAAGAATGTGCTCCAGAAAAGGCATACAAAAATCTCAATTTTCAGGTATTTAGGAGACCATTAATTCAGATATTTAGCAGGAAGCTAAGCTTGGAAACCCACAAGGAAGGCCTGGAGTGTCAGCACACACATGACGTTGATTGGTGCCTGGTGGTGGGAGAGCACAGCTTATCTTGATTGGCCTTGAAGATATTATCCTAAAGTCGGCCCGAGAGTGATATTTTTCTATGAAAGGAGAGGCTACCCCCCAAAGCAGCTGTGATAGGAGAGCTGAAGTGTAATATATTACTGGATGTCCTGTTCCCATTTACAGAGCCCTTCAAGTGTTTGAGGCTGCTTGATTAACTCGTGGCTGTGCTGAGCAACATCAGAGCTGGAGGCAAAAGGAATATACGCCATATACTGTGTGTAACTGTATACATTGTTTTATGCATTTTAAAAACTTGTTAATGTCTTTAATGAAAATATCACCAATGAGTTGGCTTCCATTAAAGCCAAGAAAGGAAAATTATCATTAATTCTATTTTTGGTATAAATAAAATATAAACTTAAAATACTGAAAAATTTTAATATGTCTACTTTTCAACTTTTCAATATTTCTTAACTAATGTTCTGAAAAAAACTTGTAGGTGTACATGGTGTACTTACATAGTTCTTACTGTAATTTAACATTAAAACATACACAAAAACATGCATTCTGGGGGGCACATTTTTCCTTTTGCTCTGGGCTCCAAAATGGCTTGGCATAGCACTGTCAGCTCTTGTTTTTATTGAAAATTTTGTTATTCTGCTCAACATAGATGTTTTGTATTAATTTAGATTCTTCAAAATATTGTGTTACTCAGTGTGGAGTTTCCTCAAAAAATTAAAAATAGATCTACCCTCTGACCCAGCAATAGCACTGCTAGGCATTTACGCAAGGGATACAGGAGTGCTGATGCAGAGGGGCACTTGTACCCCAATGTTTACAGCACCACTTTCAACAAGAGCCAAATTACGGAAGAGCCTAAATGTCCATCAACTGATGAATGGATAAAGAAGTTGTGGTTTATATATACAATGAATACTACTTGGCAATGAGAAAGAATGAAATCCTGCCATTTGCAGCAACGTGGGTAGAACCGGAAGGTATTATGCTGAGTGAAATAAGTTAGAGAAAGACAGATATCACATGGTTTCACTCATATGGGGATCTTGAGAAACTTAACACAAGACCATGGGGGGAAGGGATGGGGGAAAAACGTAGTTAACAGAGAGGGAGGGAGGCGAACTCTAAGAGACTCTTAAGTACAGAGACCAAACTGAGAGTTGATGGGGCGTGGGGGAGAGGGGAACATGAGTGATGGGCATTGAGGAGAGCAATTGTTGGGATGAGCACTTGGTGTTGTATGGAAGCCAATTTGACAATAAATTATATTTAAAAAAATAAAAAAATTAAAAATTAAAAAAAATATTGTGTTATAATATTATTTATCTTCATTACTGATTTTTTGTGTTCCCTTAAATTTTGGGCCTGAGGTGAGTTCTTCAGTTGTTTCCCCCCAGTCCTGGCCTTGGTCCCAACCCTCAATCCCACATATCCCACTATATAGTAGATATAATACAAGAACTATGGGAGAGATAGGTGTGCTCACCTATGCTGAAGAAGACATTTAAAACCACAATTCCCTGCCCCCTCCCACCCCCATCCAAGTTAGTCAGGGAAGCAACATGTCATAGATGGGGGAAAACATGAGCTTTAAGGGTTAGACAGATTTGGAATCGACTCCTGGCTTGCTTCCTTTACCAGTCAGTGCAATTACTTAAACCAGTGTGAGCCGGTTTTCTAATCTTTAAAAGGAACAATTCTTTTAGCGAGAGTTAAATGAAATAACTTACATGAAGCGTCTAGACTTGACAAATGTTAACTTGTCCCCTTCTCCATCTCAAGGATAGTTAATTGACTCACCCCTTTTGAGTTACCCAAAGACATGCTCCCCAAAACGCCAGCGTCTGGATTTGCACCCAGGTGTGGTGAGTGAAACTCCTGCGGTGTTCTCACCAAATCATGTTCATTAATTCTAGCTGCTGCAAGCCTGCCTCTTTCTAGGGATGCATTTCCTATTTAAACGGCCCAGGAGAATTTGGATTAGTAGCTCAGAAACAAAGGTGGGGATGATGAGCCTTCAGCCTCATGGAAACAACAAATAGCAACACATATATGAGTTACATCTCCTCTTTCTAATTCTACAAATGCTTTTCAGCAAGATATAGGATTCCCAAAAGATTGAAGGGAGGCAAGGAACTTGAACAGTTTTTCTTTCCTTTAAAAAAAAATTTTTTTTTGATGTTTTATTTATTTTTGACAGAGAGAGAGAGAGAGAAAGAGCATGAGCGGGGGAGGGACAGAGAGAAGGAGACACAGAATCTGAAGCAAGCAAGCTCCAGGCTCCAAGTTGTCAGTACAGAGGCCGACACGGGGCTTGAACCCACAAACCATGAGATCATGACCTGAGCCGAAGTCGGACACTTAACCAACTGAGCCACCCAGGTGCCCCTGAACAGTTTTTCAATATACGAGACAGTTTGAAAATAGGAATTGGATATGTTTATTAATTGGACGCATTTGGGTACATTCCTTCTGATGATTTAGATTCTATTTCATTTTGAAGGCTACTTGGGTAGAAAAAATAGACATTTTCTCAGTGATGGTGGAGAGCCTGTACATCTCTCTGAGAGGTGATTAGGTGTGTTTACTATAAAGCTTTGCATGAATCTATTTGGGACATATTTATAATTAAAAATACTTTATAATAAGTAATCTACATGTCCAACAATAAAAGAATGGTTATAGGAATTATGGCATACCATAGACTAATATGCTACCATTAAAAATGGTATTTTCAATGATTTTGGGAAACAGGCTCATAATAAATTGTAAAATGCAAAAAAACCTGGGATAGAAAACTGTAAGGTATGAATATCACTTCATAAAAATAAAAAAGGGGTGTCTGAGTGGCTCAGCCGGTTAAGCATCTGACTTCGGCTCAGGACATGATCTTGCAGTTTGTTAGTTCGGTCCCGCATCCGGCTCTGAGCAGACAGCTCAGGGTCTGGAGCCTGCTTGGGATTCTGTGTCTCCTCCTCTCTCTGCCCCTCCCATGCTCATGCTCTGTCTCTCTCTGTCTCTCAATAATAAATAAAAGTTAAAAAAAATAAAAAAAAATACATTCACACATGCAGCAAAAACTAAAATATCAAAATATTAGTTATTAATGATGGAATTATAGGTAATGTTTAATTTTTAAAAATTCTTTTTTTAATGTTTATTTTTTTATTTTTGAGAGAGAGAGAGAGAGAGAGAGAGAGAGAGAGAGAATGGGAGAAGGGCAGAGAGAGAGGGAGCCAGAGAATCCTAAGCAGGCTCCACGCTGTCAGCACAAAGCCTGACATGGGACTTGAACTCACAAACTGTGAGATCATGACCTGAGTGGAAATCAAGAGTCAGATGCTCAACCCCCTGAGTCACCCTGGTGCCCCTAATTTTTAAAAATTCTTAAACAGATTTTCTATTGTAAAAAAAATTTAAACATGATTTTTATGGCAGCCTTTAAGTGACATCCAAAGTAGACCAGCCCAATTTTGCCACCATATGCAGAGAGCCGGTGAGAGAGTAGGAGCTGTTTTGCAGAGAGAGTAGGAGTTGCAGAGTCACAGAAAGGGCTAGCAGCCTTTGAGTCTTGGTTTTGGGTCCTTCCTCAGACTTAGTAACATGGCTATCCTTTTTGTGGGTTCGTGATTCAATCCTTTCTTGGATTCCATGAGCTAATCACCTGTTTTTGTTTTCCTAATTGAGTTAGATTTCTGGCACTAATGAGAGAGTAACTAATGAAGAATTTTGCATGCCTAAATAGCCCAGGAACGTGATGACTTTTAAGAGACATGCTATCTGACTTCTTCGGGTGTTTTCTGCCTGAAAGTCAAGGTTTTCCATTTCTAACACTATGAAATAATGATGTACTGAATTCCCTCACATTGAATAGGAAAAAATTTACTTGCAGAAAATATGACTGTATTTGTATGAGTGCAGGCAGGTCTCATACATCTGAACTTTTTACTTATTTGCTGTTTGTTTCATTTATGTTATCTTCTAACTTTCAATCATAGCTGCCAAAACCTAAAAAGATAAAAATAAAAATAAAACTATGGAAGAAATAAATTTTTCTTTGTTGATCACACCCTCACCAGGTGTCAGGCATTGAGCTAGGTGCTAGGTCATAAGTGTGAAGAAGTCTAAATCTCATTCTTCAAGGAATTTGTAATCTAGTGGGAGAAGAAAGAAATTAACAGGCAACTGAAATATAGTGGCTTAAGTATTCTGCCATGTAAAACTGTGGGTCACTTAAGCAGTGTAGACAGAAAAGAGGTTTCCCCAGAAGAGGTGACATATAAACTGAGACCTGAAAATACACAGATCTAGCCAGCTATACAGATGTGTGCCTAGGGAGTGGAGGGGGCAGGCCTTCTAGACTGAGGCGAAAACATGTCAGAAAGCCCTAGAAAGAAGAGAGACTGGAATTTCATATAGCCCAGAATGTCTAGATTACAGATTACAAGGATCACATTAGAGTAATAAATAGGGGCTAGTTCAAGAAGTGCCTTTTATGCCACAGAAAAGCATTTGGCTTTAGACTAAGGGCAATGAGGAAGAGGTTTTGAGCAGGAGGGTAAGAAAAATCGGATTTGAGATTTTAAAAATGCTTAGAAGTCCACTTCTAAGACTTCTAAGAAGCCTGTGATGTAATGCAGGTTTAAAGTGATGGTGGCCTCCTTGCCCAAGATGGTGGCCATAGAGATGGAGAGGAATGGATGAGGTCAAGAGAAATTGAGGGTGAAATTGTGAGACCTGGGTCATGAATTGGAGGTGAGGAAGAGAGAGTCAAAGATGGTATTCAGGGGTCTGGTTTAGGTGCTTTGCTGGATGGAGGTGCTGCTCACTGATGGATGATGGGGTCCTTGCTGAGTGAAAGAGGCCTGTAGAACAACAGGGCAAATGTCCATCAGGAGGCTGGATATCTGGAAGTGGTGCTCCATGGGAAGATATGGTGGTTGGAGAGTTGGCTGAATATAGTTAATAATTGAAACTGCGGGTAAGATTACTCAGGGAGAATGGATATTACCAAAGGAGAATATGTTGTGTAAGAAAGTCACAGGGTTCCTGGTGGCTCAGTCCAGTAGGCGTCCAACTCTTGATTTTGGCTCAGGTCATGATCTCAAAGTTTGTGGGATCGACCCCTGTGTGGGGCTTTGTGCTGACAGTGCGGAGCCTGCTTGGGATTCTCTCTCTCCCTCTCTCTCTGCCCCTCCCTCTCTCTCTCTCAAAATAAATAAACTTAAAAAAAAAAAGAAAGAAAATCACAGGAGTGAGGACGGACCTCTGGGAAACCTCAATAATGAAAGACGCCATTTTTCATAGCCCTTCCAAGTGAGCAGCTGGTCTCTGGATCTCCACACTAAGACACAGGCGTGGCTGCTGGATTGTCACACATCTTGTGAATGAAGCACGTATCACAACAAAAATGGGAAATCTGCAATGAGAAAGAAAAAACAATTTCTGAGTGTCCCGTCACCCTAAATTCTGACCCTGCACCTATTTGTTTTCTTGTGCTCATCTTGGTTTCTCCACAGAGCTCATAATCAATGCTGAGTCATTCCTGGAGCACTGGGGGTCCCCAGGATTCATCTTTGGCTTTTGTTTCCATGAAAAGGTGAGAGTTACTGTCATGCTTGAGGCAAACACATGCCGAGTTTGAGGGGCCACAGACATTTTAGCTTCAGGAAGAGCCTTATGGACCTCCTCCCCCAATCAAGAGCTCAGAGTGTATGAGATTGATTTCAGGAGGAATATTAATATTTGAGATTCCTGCTAGCAGTCTGAAAAGTTTTCATATTTCAGGCCCCTTCAGTCTGTTATTTCTTGGGTTGTTTTGAAAAGCAGAGCTCAAACTTATTTTTGAGAAAGGGCAGAATTAAAATTAAGCAGATTGTTCATGCTGTGTAAATAAACCCCTCTCCAGAAAGTGAAGTAATCCTTTTCCTCGGGGAGTATAGAACTACTTAGAATTACTTATTGCTGTCCTCACATGCAAAGCTCAGGCTTTGTGGCACCTTGGCTTTCTTGCAGGAGGAAGTCAGTAGCTGTTACCTTAATGTATGTCATATAAGTTCATTTCAAAAAGATTTTTTTAATGTTTATTTATCTTTCAGAGAGAGAGAGAGAGACAGAGACAGAGACAGAGAGACAGAGCATGAGTAGGGGAAGGGCAGAGAAAGAGGGAGACACAGAATCCAAAGCAGGTTCCAGGCTCTGAGCTGTCAGCACAGAGCCCGACATGGAGCTTGAATTCATGAACCGTGAGATTGTGACCTGAACTGAAGTTAGACACTTAACCGACTGGGCCACCCAGGTGCCCCAATATATGTTCATTTTTTACTACTACATTTGAGTGTTTTGGGATTTGTAAATAAGTGTTTCTTGACGTATGGTCTCTCTAAAGCAAATGCAAAAAATGCCATGATCTTGATGGATCACATGGTCCACGAGGGAACAGGATATGTGGTTAGACTACTAAAGACAGCAAGTACTATAGCAAATATTGTCATTCAATAATCAACCAACAACAAATGAAGTTTCTTGTTATTTTGTGTCCCTTCCCTCCTTGTTTCTTATAGTCCAAGGATTCCAAATTCTCGTCTATGTTATCATGTGAGGGCCTAAGTTGGTCAAGAATAGCATTTTTTAATACACTTTTCTTCTGAACAACATGGTATCCTCCTGTTTTGTTCTGATCTGTTAATATGATACTACTTTATATAGGAAAAATAGGAAAACACCCTGCCTTCTATTTTTTGACATTTGTCAGATTTTAGTGGGATGCTTTCAACAAAGAGCTGATGTAACTCAGTTTTGACCTTCCTGAACATGTGGGAATGTCATCCTCAAGGCCAGCAGACTCTGGCCACAATGTACTCTTGGAAACTGAATCATCACACGCTCTCAGTGACAATAATTATTCTCATGGGAATAATGCAATAATTAAATATTGCATTGCCTGGTCAGGGATATTTGGCTAACTACCCGACAATATTATTAAAGAAAAGATATGACAGTGTAAGTTTCTAAACAAATTTGAAAAAATATTAATATTTTTCTCTAGCTTCTATAAAATGGGCCTATTGTATTGTTACTTTGCTTACACTGGGGACCCTAATTATATATAAAATGTACTCATAGAACATGAAAATGTAACTCCAATGTGGTGTAAATTTGCTCTAAAACTAATATACTGGTGATAACACACATTAAACATTTAACTAAAAACAATTTTCTTTTTTTTTTTTTTTTTTCAGAATAGAAGAGCTTTTTGTGGCATTTTGGAAGGCTCAGATTTCTTTAAAACATCTGTCTAGGGAAATTGAACTAATTTCTCTTTTATTTCCCTTTCGTAAAAATTCCCATTAGTAAGCAAATGCATTCAAAACCATTCCCTTGATCTTATAACTGTATTTTATAAAAATACCCTCAAGTTTTTCCTTTTGTCCTATAGGCTGAAAGTGCTACAGTGGAGTGTCTGAATGGCACACAGGAGCGAAGGCAGCTGGGACATTAGGGCTGGTCAAGTTTGGCGAGGGGCCGCTAGGCTGCCCTTCGAGTGGTGCAGTAGACACACGGGGTGGGGGTTTGGCTTCATCCTTTTTGTTTCTGACCCTGTTTTCAAGAACATATTATAAAAAGCGAAGACTTCTTGAATTTATTAAAAACTATAATGGAAATTAAAGAATGATTTTAAAATGCTAATTTTATTATCAAAATCACGGTATGGCACTTTTCTCTCCAAAAACCAGGCCATTCCAGCAAAGCAACTCATCCACCCCAAATTCAGTCACACCACATCCTTACATTTCTGCCAGCACCTTGTGGTTGTATCACTTCAAAGTCATGCTGAGAACATAAACATCCAGTCCTAAGTATGGGTAGGGACCCATTGAGTTTATCTGATATAACCTTCCTGAGGCTGTCTTCCTCCACAGACATTTAGTCAAGTCATAAGAGAATTTAATTTTGTCTCTTTCCTTATCTCTTCTCTGACTGACCTATATATTTTGGAGAGAAATTTGACATATATCATGACTATAATATATTGAGCATTTACTATATGGCAGGCGTGGTGCTAAGTATATTATATGTGTAGCTGCACTTAATCCCCATACAAGTGAGGAAACCATAGGCTCACCAAAATTCAGCAACTTGCCCAAGATCAGTCAACTAGTAAGTGATGAGGCTGAGATTCGAACTCAAGTCTATTTCACTGAGAGTCTATGCTAATAACTTCTGTGCAAAATGATCTTCCTACTTGGCCCATGTTCTTGTCTGGGTACCTTAATATTTTCATGAGGCACCTGTGGCTGCTGAGATGTCTCTCCCTCCTCTGGCAACTCATGCTTGGGACCTTGCCTATTCTTCTGCACATTCAAACTTATCCTCACCATTCAGAAAATTTTATTGAATACTTCTTTGTGCAATAAAGGCACTTTCAAACCACAGCTCTCCAAGGGGAAACCAAAGCCTCCTTAGAGACAATGTTCTAATCTGGACTGCTATGGAAGAAACTTAAAAAGCCCTTGTTCCCCCTACCCCCCACCCCCAACTCTATTCTTGGATGGGTTTGGGTCTCTAGTTGATTCAGAAATTCTTCATCCTCATTTAGACTCTCTAAGGGAGTGGCTCATTCCAGCAGAGCCCAACCTCATTCTGCCCATAGCAGGCTTCCCTCCGGGCCCCACATCCCCCCACAAAGCTTGTAGCAAGACTGGACAGCTGTGGGGCCCACTGTGTGTAAGGGCATGCATAGATGTCCCCAGACAGGATGTGTTCTCATCCTCTGAAAAACCCAATGGCTGCTTCCTTGCTTTGGCCACATTCTTTAGCTAAATAAACCTTCTGGGTACAACTAAGACATTCTGTGTCCTGAAATTGGGAGTGGTTTTGAAAAGTGACCTCAACTATTAGATTCCAAAGCTCTATGCTTCCATGCCTACTTCCAGTTATATGTAGCAAAGAAGTCTTCCCCTCTATTTTTCCCTCCATCTATGTGCAAACACATTGTATCCTATTTGTATTCGACGTGGCTCAAATTTCAAGTACTATTCGTTAGGGATATTGATCCCTAAATACATGTAGATTCTTCTGTCTACATATTCAGATATTGAGTGCACAGTTTCTTCTATTATTAATGTCTTGCATTAGTGTAGTATATTTGTTATAATTGATGAACCAATATTGATACATTATTATTAAACAGAATCCTTAGTTTACATTAGGGTTGAGACCTAGTGTACTGTTCTGTGGGTTCTGACACGTCTATGACGTCAAGTACCCACCATTACAATATCATACAGAATAGTTTGCCCTAAAAGTACTCTGTTCTCCACTTATTCATCCCTGACCTCCTGGCAACCACTGATCTTTTTCCTGTCTCTATACTTTTACCTTTTCTATAACATCATATAATTGGCCAAATTGACTTTGATCTTCACAACAACCCTGTGGCTACGTAATGTTTATTACTTCATGATAGAGGAGATACATTCAGCGAGGTGAAGTGATGTATTTGAGGTCCCACAAACTGAGGGTGCCAAAGCCGGGACCAGAACCAGCCAACAGCAGGGACAGTGGCTGATCTCAGAAAGGGGCTAATTGCCGAGGACACAGACTGTGAGCCCCCAGGGGGCCTCTTAGCTCAGGCATTTTATTTTCTAATGGTAGGCAGAAGGAAGAAGATTGCACATCTTCAAAGGAAACTGGATGTCTGATATTTGTTAGATGAGACTCCGAGGTGACTTCAGAGATAATGGGTCCAGTGCCCTGTAATTAAGAAGGAAGGCCGGTCCCTGCCAGTCTGACTCAGAAGCCTCACTGAGTCATCCTGTTTGTCCTCTCTGCTGCTATTTATGGGCTTCCCAGTTGCTGATATTTGTTGGTTAAATGCTCACACAACCAGTCTCGCCTAAAGCAGTATCTCTTATGGGGTGTTGAGAATAAATAGGGTGACAGGTGTTGTGAGAGAGCCATTTTTAAGAATCTTTAGTAGCGGATTCCTTTTTTAAAGCTCTCTATGCTTAAAATACAACTATTCCAAAAGAAAACGAAGACTGGGACCCTTTCTGCAGAGAGCTGCAGAATGCTAAGACTTTGTGGGGGTGCTGGCTCTGGCAGAGGGGCAGGTCAGCATTATTGAAGCTATTGATGTGGACAGCTCAGGAAATCAGGGGAATGAGACAATGAGAGAAAAAGACTGGAACGCCATCACTTAGGCAACTTAGGCATATGTATCACCGGAAAGAGACAACAACAACAACAGAACCCTCATAGGCCATATTAGTCTGAGTCTGGGGGTAGACAAAGGACTCATGCAGCTGGAGGGACCCAAGAAAGATTAATGCAGGGACTCTACCAAGGGGTGGGCAGGATGAAGAGAAACATCTTAGAGCTAGCAACTGCAGGGACACATTAACACCCACAGGCCTAAAGAGGCAAGGGGTCGGGGCAGCTACAAGAACCCAGAGGGAGCTGTAGTTGAGCAGAAAGCTGCCTGACTCCTTTGGGTCATTGGTAGAGAAAGGCAGAGCCATAGGGAGAGAGCTGGGGAATGAATAAACCACCCTGTTTTCCTTCATTCTCTCATCTCCTGCTAATGACTCCCATTGGACAGACTTCCGAATGAGACACAGACCCATGGAACCCATATGATGCAATCCATGAAAGTCAGTGTCCTGGGCCACCAGGCAGGCCGCACAAGGGTGGAGAGAGGACCTGGAGGGCTAAACACCAAACATCTCCAACTACAGGGAAGAGGGTTTGTGTTAGATTTTGTTGAAATATGTTTTCTTTAGTTTGTATTAATAGTAAAGATACCCAGTGCAGTGGAAAGCGGAGTCACGTGAGAGACTTGAGCCCTGATGACAATGTTTGTGCCCCTGGATCCAACCTTACCTGAGGCTAGTATATCCTTCTGGATTTTTCAGTTATAGGATCCAATAAGCATCCTTTTTTGCTTTAAGTTAAAAAAAGAGTAAAGGTACTGATGCATTAAAATATTAACTTGAAATGTATGAAACATGCAGTTAAACCTCACACACCCCTTGGCCCTTGAAAATTCTGAAGGGCCTTTTTAGAAGGGCATGCCTCTCCCAAACCCCAGATGAAAACTGCTCCTGAGGAACCTGGGAGGCTCAGTTGGCTGAACGTCCAGCTTTTGATTTACGTTTAGGTCATGATCTCACGGTTGATGAGACTGAGCCCCATGTTGGACTCTGTGCTGACAGTGCGGAGCCTGCTTGGGATTCTCTCTCCTTCTCTCTCTGCCCCTCCCCAACTTGTGTATGTGCATGCACACACACTCTCTCTCTCAAAATAAATAAATAAACATTTAAAAAACAAAAGAAGACAAAACAAAAGCAAATTCCTAAGAAACAAGGCAAGGGCAGGTTCTGTTAAAGTTGAGTGTCTATGGAAAGCTCAGTTAAAAAGCCATTGAACAGATGTCATAATAAAAGGAGGACCCCAGTCTGCAACTGAATTTAATATTTTCTCAGTTTGCACCTAGATTTATCTTAAATCTTTCCAACAGTTCATCCAACAAACGTGTACTGTGCACCAGCTTTATGACTGCAAGAGGGCCTATACTGGGCTGATCGAAGCAGACACCATTGGTAGGACTGGTGTTAGGTGGTGAGAAAAAGCCTCTGAATTGGTGATTCTTGAGCAGACACGTAAAAGAAATGAGGAAGGAGCCAGCCACGAAGATCTGGAGGGAAGAGCTAGA